>NC_141695.1:1380774517-1381445017 GCF_964263255.1 Lissotriton vulgaris
CATAAAAATACATGCCATGGAGGAGGCAGGGGTAGTTTTCGTTTCTCACACACAGAGAAAGGATACCACAGACCACAGGAAAGCACACACAGAAAAAGGATACCACAGGACAGATAGGTGCAAACATCCCTTACAAACGCAGGATATGCTCAGAAGCCCTGCAGTCTCTCCTCACAGGTACGCAGCCAACAGGAATTGTGCATCCTTGCCAAAGGGGTTAATTAGGGAACTGGTAATATTTGACTAATTGACCCCCTTAACCAAGTCCTCAGTAGCATAGGTTTTAGCATTAAAATGTTGTCCTGTGGATATGATATACAGAAAACCAAATCCCTGGCACAGTACCAATCAGGAAGAAGATCTGGAAATCCAAGGGCTTTGTAGAAGTGCCTGGCGAGGTTGGCAAAAGCACTAGACTAGTCAGATCTTTGTCGGGGCACACCAAGAAACAGTACGCTTTAGGGGCTGCTGTGTAGGTAACTCCACATTCACGACTGAAGAAATGACAAACGCCTTCACAGGTTGGTGGCAGTGTGTTTCCATCTGAATGGCCCACATGTGGAAGAACAGCTGATGACGTGTGTAGCATGCCATTTGGTGATACTTACTCTGGCATGCTTTGATTTAGAAATTGTCCTTATATGCCCTTCTGGGATAAGGAATACAAAAGCCAGAAGGTTGTCTTGAAGATTCATTTTGCCCCACAATTCTAGCTTGTCTGATTTGCTGTACTGTCTCATCCCTTCGGTACCCTGCAGCGTATTTTTCTGCAGCTGGCGAAGTTCGTATTTTTGTGATTACCCCAGGAGTCTACACTGCAGGACTTTTTTGTGAAAGTACGTTGCTTATAAACTCCACAGGTATCTTATATTAGGAACATTTTAGAGTCACTACTAAAGGGTTAGCTGCTTTTGTAGGATCTATGAATATTAGATAATCAATCCTATTGATACATTTCCATAATTCGCATCAATGGTAATCATGTTTTGTGTGAAGTTTACAGAGGCGTTCTCAGAATTATTTAATGTTTATTGTCTTTTCCTAAAGAGTGCTCCGTCGAGGGCCCGCGTTTATTATTATATTTACTGTCAAGGAAGTCAACCCAGCTGGTAGTTTTAATGTATCTGAAGGCTTCCTTCTAGCTTATAGGGGTCCCCTCTAATGTCCACTCTTTCTCTCTCAATATATACAGCACAGCCATCAACAGCACAGACTGTCACCATACCTCCAAAACAGATGGTGCCAAGACAGAAGTACTAACATTCCTCACACATTGGTACAGGATAGGCAGCAGCATGTGGGTTAGCCAAAACATAAACTTTAACATAGTTGCAATGCCCAGACTTTGTTCTTGAGAGGCTGAGGTAGCTGCTAGAGCGGGACTGGAGGGAAGAAAGGAGACTTCCCCCCATCACGCTCAATCTAGGGCAATTTCTAGCTTGGAGAGCATATCCTGGCAGGAGGCAGTGCATATAATTTTTCTGACCACCAGCTTGGTATGGGTCCGTGGTTGAAGTCTAGCCTTCCACCAGTGGTAAAGATTTGGAGCCAGAGATGCTGAGAAACTTTGCAATCACTCATATCTAACAAGCTGGAAAGCAACCAAAAACATTGACGCAGGAGGTCCAGCTCCATTAAGGTCTGGTCTGGTGCATGCTCCATTCCATTCTACCCCTGCTGTATCCTTATAAAGACACAAGGGGCTAGGCTGAGGTGTCACTTGTCCCCCTTAGTTTCAGATAATATTGCAGTAATCAACGGTGATGGCGGGTTGTGGTCACGAGTGCCATGAGGGCACATTTAATAGACCTCAAGAGCAGCTAGTGCTCTGCAGATCATGCACACTGGGCTCAGAGACTCAACAACCCTGCCCCGCAATTCTTTTTTTTCACACTTCCCTTATGCTCAAGCAGATTATTTCCGGCATGGTCCACCTCAATATATTTAGATGTCTAGTCTACTTTTTATGTTATCTAGGTACATAAATATGTTTGCGCTATTTTGTACACAACGCCCACTACTACTGAATACATTAATAAAAACTCAAAAAGAAAACATTTGAAACCCCTGCGCACACCCTGGTTCTTTGGGGGCAAGCTTAGACGAAGAAGGTAGAAGTTTTGCACCAAGAAACTGGTTCTCAGGGTTACATCAAATCAACCTCCTGCGCGAGTCACAAAGATAAAGGAGTCGGCAAACCTGATGGAAACTGTCCTACCAAGAACGCTCTTAATTAATTAATTAATTAATTAATTAATTAATTAATTAATTTAATGTTTGAGCTTGTAAAGCGCACTGCTACCCGTAGGTTTCCTGGCGCTGTATAACGCTGGGGAACCCGTCCTGGCTTTCCCTGTGGGATGGTCCCTGCTGGGAGTCCCCAAGGTGGAGCCAGGCATCCCCGGCGTTGATGGGGCCGTTGTGGAGATTAGGCAAGCTAAGGCCCAGAGTTGCCGAGTGGGACCCCTGATTAGAGTAGGCCCCGAAGCGAGAATTATCGAGTCCGCTGACCCAAGTCCACGACCCTGCCGCGTCGGGAATTAAACCCTGGTCCCGGCCGACTTCTGCTCCCGGATCTGCCGCCTCTAACCAGTGAGCCACACCACTCTTACCTGCTATTAGCAGGGGTGCGGCTGGGGAGGGGGGGGGGCTTTGTTTGGGGAGGTAGACCCCCCTCCTGAAATTTATTTCTGAAAATTTCTGTAGTAACTAGTTGGGTAGAGGTGCGTTCAGTTGGGTAATGTGAAGTCACTATCGGACTTCCCCTTGGATTCACACAAGCCCACACTGACAAAAACATACACAGTCCCTCTCTTTTATGTTTTGAAAGCCTTGAAAAATGTTGATGAGATTTAAAAATACTGCATTTTAAGTACCCCTAACAATCCGCACTCCTGTTCTTTCCACTGCCCATCAAGCCCCCTCATGTCCTGCTTCTCAGATAAGGTGTTTTAACAAGATGTTCCAAGCCTTTTCTACAGTATTCACTGATGATGCTGAAATTGAAGCCTCCAGCTCAAGCACAGCTTGAGGGGAACAAATACCTCTCTGGGTTTGAGAAAGTATCAAGTTCACTTTGTTGCCTCTTTCTGCTTCCTTTCACCCAGAAATGAAGTCTCCGCCCTTATGCTTAATTTGGGGGTTATGTTTAGAGATTTATATTACCTGATCCTCTGGTCTGCTTTCGATCATTTTTGCTCTCTAGATTAAACAATTCCCTTTAAACAAGTTTGGTTTCAGCCCTTCACGTCTTTGTCTCTTGTAACTGCTTTACTGTGAGAATTGTAGCTCGCACCACCAGGAAACGTTGCCCTATTGTATAGTTTTGGTGCTCAGTCTGTATTACAGAAAGTGAACCAAGAGATACCTTACTGGAAAATGTGATTAATTCTTCAGATTGAACTGAGGGTCCGATTGCTGCAAGCCAATTCCTCACAAATGGCTTAAAGAAAAATGAGAATAAAATGAATGTCCTTGGGACAGCAGCATCTGTAAAGCTTCAACGTTTCCGCTTCCTCCCAATTTCATTCGGGGCAAAATTGCCCAGGGAGTAAAGAAGGAAAGTCTAGGAAGGATTGGGACTAGGCTCTCACTCTCAGAATGCACTCTAAGCGTTATAGAAACTTTGAGAATTGAAATGTGTGCTACCACTTCAGCAGCATAAAGGTGTTGTGGGTCTCTGATCAACGATTAACTCGATTATGTGAATACAACATGCTCCAGCATGTGTAGTCCTGAGACTAGCTGTATGCGTCTATACCTTCAAGTTAGGAGGCTGGTAATATTTAAGGCCTTGTGCCTAATCTTTTTGTGTCTACATGGGATGCATGCCCACAACTTAGGGCCTGATTACCATGCCTGTCGGACTTACGTCCGACCAGTACCGTGGCAGAAGCAGGAGCACTGACTAGTTGTTGGCGGTCCCTCTGCCCGCATTGCAATGCAAACTCCTCCCCGGCGGTCGCAATGTGTATAATTTGTATTGGGGAGTGTGCTGCGGGTACAGCACACGCTGCAGTACATAATATGCACATCATACATATCCCTGCACCATGTGGCAAGCCCCCCAGGGCCTACAGCGGCAGTCCAGGGAGGAAGGGGGGCGGCCATGAAAGGGCCGGCGGGAAAGAGACATCCTAATCCCTACAGCGGTGCATGAGCAGGCATGCCCCATTATAGGGAATAGGAATCCGACTGCCACATGGATTGGATCCTTGATCCTGTCGGACATGTCGGTCTTTCCCCAATCAGTCATGAACCAACTGCCTGCATCATAATGTAGCCGTCAGATCAGATGGGCCGGATGGCGTGACTGCTATCGCAATCAGGTCCTAAGTTATCCCCACACATCTTTACCTAACACTTCTGTGAGAGCACAACAAAAAAAATCCAGTTAAACAAGGAGGCACAGATGGGACAGAGAGTGCTACAACACCTTTTTGCCGACTTATATACATTTCAATCCATCCTTCCCAAGGAACCGCTATGTAATCAGATGCACAGCCTGTGAATCCAGAAAGATTCATGCTGCATAACAAAATGGTTACTTACCAGTAGGAGTAGTCTGCAGCCTAAAGAGGTTTCTGGATTCACGTGCGACCCACCCACCTCCCCAGAAATGGGGGTAAAAGTAAACAGGCGAGCAGAGAAATACTTCAAAACAAGGAAAGTGTCAAATAGAATCAGGAGAAAAAAAAAATCTGAACATGACGACCAGGTACAGGAACTTCTAGGGTGCTGTCCGAGGTCACACAGGAGATGGACTTACCACAAAATGGTGGTGGACGACATGCACACTAAAAAAAAAGACCATAAGAAGGACAAGTCACAATTCAGGGCCCAACCACTAGATGGCAGAAGAGATGCACAGCATGTGAATCCTGAAAACTCTTCATGCTGCAGAACTATTCCTACTGGTAAGTAACCATTTTGATTGTCAGAACATCACAAACATTCACAACGTATATATAGCTTCCTTCAAAAATGAAATCAATTTCATTCTTTGATTCAAAAGGTCTATTTTTATGAGATCACGTATTCAGACAAGTACTGGTTCAAAATCAGCAGCATTTAATAGATGTAATTTTCCCAAGACTCAAACGTTATCTCAATAACGACAGGAAAACATAATATACCTTTATGTCTGCTTGGGTTCTTCATAGAAACAACACCTTTCTGCATAAGCGGCGTGTGTCTTCCATTTACCTGGAATGTCTAGGAGTGATCACTGTCTAAACAGTAGAAGGACATGCCTGTCTTCAATCATCTTTCAATCATACAAAGAGTTTTTTTCAGTGATGTGCCCTCCTCTGGAGTAATAAACCTGTTTCTTGCCTTCCAGTTTCCAGCCCCTGCCTCGTTATTTTGATAGATAATCGTAAGGTGAATTAAAGGTGTTTTGCGCCGGGCAGCATTGGTGGTCTTAGGAGATTTGCTGCTTTTCATCACTATTTCATGGTGACCTTTGTCGGTATTGTATCTATGAGATTTCCCCAAGTGTTCAAAGTCGACTTCTTTATTTCAAGTAGCTGTAGCCAGTTTTATAATTCACTGAATGGAGGTTCAGAGGTGATGGTGAGGTCGTCTAGGAAATAGCAAGGACCTTTATTCACTAATCCACTTTTGGGCCTTCTTACAAGTCCTGTTTCAGATAAGATCATGCTAATTTAATTAAATGCATTTTCACACCACTGCCTACCCAGGTGTTTTTTAACAACTTGAATTGGAATTGCTCTTCAGGTACCTAGAGTCTCTTTCCACCATGGGCCATTGACATCATCTAGATTGGGGGTACATTAAACCAGGAAACGAAGGCACCACATGTATGTCAAAAGTGGGAGCAGTCCAGCAGTGAGTCAAGTAAAAGCAAAAGCCCACCCATGTGCCACTTTTGTTAAAATGTCCGAGTCCCCTTGCTATACTCAGAACAGATCAAACCAAATCATGTACAGTGTGACAGCAGCACTGCAACCTTCCTGCACCGATGGATCAGTCGTAGCGCACACTTCATGCACACAAAATTAATGCATTACGTGAAGCAGGAGAGCAGGCTTCCTTTAGAAACAGAATTGGCACTACACATGTGCAACCCTCACACACCCAGACTTAGGTATCAACAGTACATACTTTGTCAACACAGAAAGGATAAAACACGGATAGTTGTGAACAAAAAGGACCCCCTGAATTAGAATCAATTTCCTGGGTCAGGGTAAAAGATACAATGACAAACAACCACCCAGGCAAACTAAGCTACGACAATGTAATGTAACAAGTAAATGAGAAATGACACTGAAATAAGATAAAGATTTATAAAAACAATCAGGATATTTAATACATTTCAAATACATATATATTAAAACATATAAAAAAACATATGTATGTTTTTGATAACAAATAATAATACAATCAAGGTACATTAAATACAATTAAAAAAGGATGGGAAAGTTGAGGTAGTGACGATATCTTCACTACCTCAACTTTACCATCCTTTTTTAACTGTATTTAATGTACCTTGATTGTATTATTATTTGTTATCAAAAACATACATATATATGTATTTGAAATTTATTAAATATCCTGATTGTTTTTATAAATCTTTATCTTATTTCAGTGTCATTTCTCATGTGCTGGTTACATTACATTGTCATAGCTTAGTTTGCCTGGGTGGTTATTTGTCATTGTAAAACACGGATAGTTGCACTACACACCTACCTCACATACAACAGTTGCCATAGACAGGAGCAGTACAGGCTTCTCTCACAAAGAATAGGTACAGCATGGGATGCAAGAGCGGCAACCGAATATGGCTGTTTACAACGCATGTGAATACATCGTATGCCTCTACAACGTGGTCATTACAACGACAGCGTTGTTACCACGCGTACCATTACATCGTAAGTCATTACAACGACTTGCTGTAGGGGGGGGCGCTGGACTTAAGAATAGTATTATTTACTATTCTTACTGTAGTTTGTGCAACAGCAGGGACGGTGTTGGGTTGTATAGCCAATACCAGCACGCCCCCTACAGCAAGTCGTTGTAATGACTTGCGATATAGTGGTTCACGTGGTAACAACAGAGTCGTTGTAATGACCGCATTGTAAAGGTACTGCGTTGTGGAGACAGTGTTGTAAACGCTGTCTCCCCACCAAGCAAATGCAGTAGCAGTGCAAACTGCCCTCACTTAGACAGTAGGTACACTGCAGGCAGCAGCAGAGCAAACTGCCCTCAGTCAGACAGTAGGTACATCGCAGGCACCAGCAGTGCAAACTGCCCTCACTCGGCATCAGTGCAAACCACCCTCACTCAGACATTAGGTACACCGCAGGCAGCAACAGTGCAAACTGCCTTCACTCAGACAGTAGGTACATTGCAGGCAGCAGCAGTCCACTGCCCTTACTCACACAATAGGTACACTGCAAGCAGCAGCAGTGCAAACTGCCCTCACTCAGACAGCAGGTACACCACAGGCACCAGAAGTTCAAACTGCCCTCACTCAGCATCAGTGCAAACTGCCCTCACTCAGAAGCAGTGCAAACTGCGCTCACTCAGAAGCAGTACAAACTGCCCTTACTCAGACAGTATGTACACCACAGGCAGAAGCAGTGCAAACTGCCCTCACTCAGAAGCAGTGCAAACTGCCTTCACTCAGACTGTAAGTACACCACAGGCAGTAGCAGTGCAAACTTCCCTCAGTCAGGCAGTAGGTACACCACAGGCAGCAGCACTGCAAACTGCCCTTACTCAGAAGCAGTGCAAACTGCCCTTACTCAGACAGTATGTACACCACAGGCAGAAGCAGTGCAAACTGCCCTCACTCAGAAGCAGTGCAAACTGCCTTCACTCAGACTGTAAGTACACCACAGGCAGTAGCAGTGCAAACTTCCCTCACTCAGACAGTATGTACACCACATGCAGCAGCAGTGCAAACTCAGACAGTAGGTTCACCGCAGGCAGCAGAACTGCAAACTGCCCTTACTCAGACAGTAAAAACACCGCAGGCAGCAGCAGTACCAACTGCCCTTACTCAGCAGCAGTGCAAACTACCCTCCCTCCGACAGTAGGTACACCACAGGCAGCAGCAGTGCAAACTGCCTTCACTCAGACTGTAAGTACACCCCAGGCAGCAGCAGTGCAAACTACCCGCACACTCAGACAGTATGTACACCACAGCAGCAGCAGTGCAAACTCAGACAATAGGTTCACTTCAGGCAGAAGAACTGCAAACTGCCCTTACTCAGACAGTAGATAGACCGCAGGCAGCGGAAGTACAAACTGCCTTTACTCTGCAGTAGTGTAAAATACCCTCACTCAGACAGTAGGTACACCACAGACTGCAGCAGTGAAAATCGCCCCATCTCATACAGTTGATCACCCCAGACAGCAGCAATGCAAATACCCTCGCTCAGACAGTAAGTTCACCGCAGGCAGCTTCAGTGCAAACTACCCTCACTCAGACAATAGTTACACCGCAGGCTGCAGCAAACTACCATCACTCAGACTATAAGTACACCTCAGGCAGCAGCACTGCAAACTGCCTCCACTCAGACAGTAGGTACACCACAGGCTGCAGCAATGAAAACCTCCCACACTTGGACAGTAGGCACACGGCAGGCTGCAGCAGTGAAACCTCCCCCACTCAGACAGTAGGTACACCACAGCCTGCAGCAGTGAAAACCTCTCCCACTCAGACAATAGGCACACCGCAGGCTGCAGCAGTGAAAACCTCCCCCACTCAGGCAGTAGGTACACGGCAGGCTTCAGCAATGAAAACCTCCCCCACTCAGGCAGTAGGCACACGGCAGGCTTCAGCAATGAAAACCTCTCCCACTCAGGCAGTAGGTACACCGCAGGCTGCAGCAGTGAAAACCTCCCCCACTCAGGCAGTAGGTACACCGCAGGCTGCAGCAGTGAAAACCTCCCCCACTTAGGCAGTAGGCACACAGCAGGCTTCAGCAATGAAAACCTCCCCCACTCAGGCAGTAGGCACACGGCAGGCTTCAGCAGTGAAAACCTCCCCCACTCAGGCGATAGGTACACCGCAGGCTGCAGCAGTGAAAACCTCCCCCACTCAGACAGTAGGTACACCGCAGGCTGCAGCAGTGAAACCCTCCCCCACTCAGGCAGTAGGTACACCGCAGGCTACAGCAGTGAAAACCTCCCCCACTCAGGCAGTAGGCACACAGCAGGCTTCAGCAATGAAAGCCTCTCACACTCGGACAGTAGGCACACAGCAGGCTGCAGCAGTGAAAATCTCCCCCACTCAGACAGTAGGCACACAGCAGGCTGCAGCAGTGAAAACCTCCCACACTCAGACAGTAGGTACACCGCAGGCTGCAGCAGTGAAAACCTCCCCCACTCAGGCAGTAGGTACACCGCAGGCTGCAGCAGTGAAAACCTCCCCCACTCAGGCAGTAGGCACACGGCAGGCTTCAGCAATGAAAACCTCCCCCACTCAGACAGTAGGTACCCGCAGGCTGCAGCAGTGAAAACCTTTCCCACTCAGACAATAGGCACACCGCAGGCTGCAGCAGTGAAAACCTCCCCCACTCAGGCAGTAGGTACACGGCAGGCTTCAGCAATGAAAACCTTCCATATATACCATCGATATATGAGCTCAGTCTAGGCAAAAAACATAAGGGACTTTTTCTAAGGCAGGTTGAAACATCTTATTACAAAAAAATTAAATTAAAGACTGTTTTAGATGCTCATTCAGTCTGGAAAGCTATTGGCAAACATCTAGGGCTTCCTACATATACAAAATATACACCTTTATGGCAATGTAAAATTTTTTCTAATATCCCTAATGATAGTAGATCCCAGAGGTGGGAGCTCCTAGGTATTAAAACAATCGGAGATTTTTTTGGTAATAATCTCCCACTTTCTTTTGAGCTCTTTCAAGCGAGATATAATGTCCCCGCGAACGATTTTTTAAAATTTTATCAAATATCAGCTAGTATCTATAATACCAAACCAAAAATCCTACCAGATAATATCCCATTATTAGACATTATAGGGAAAAAATCTACTAGAATTGGGGTCCTATATCAGTTACTTTTGGCCAACACCCCTGATGATTTAGAGCGCACGGAACAATCTTGGGCCTTAAAATTAGCTAATCCAAATGTAGATCTAGATCTCTCATTAGCCCTCTCAACAAGATACTTTATAACCTCTAACTTAAAGGCTCAATATTATAGAATCATTTATAATGTATATTATACGCCAGCTAAATTGTTTGCATGGGGGCTTAGGATTGATGATAACTGTCCCAGATGCAAACAACCACTCGCAAATCTCCTACACATGTTTGCTGAATGCCCTACATTGGCTACAATCAAAACTATGATGTTGGAATTCTGGACCCAAATTTTTGGGCACCGAATACATGATTCTATGACATTGCTCCTATTGGGTCATGATGACTCTTTGAAACACAATAGAGAAGAACAGGCGGTACTTTTTCTGGGATACGCCGTGTTACGGATAATTCTAGCAGCTAGGTGGAAAGATACAGAGCCTCCTACCTTTAATATGTGGCTTAGCCGTTTTATAGCTATCTATAAACAAGAAATCTCAATATACGCCACAAGAGGTAGGAAAATGAGAGCAATAGGAAAACAGATATGGGAACCTATTACCAGATGGTATAATGAAGAAAGGGGAAACCAGATACAGGGCCTCTGATTGATTCTGACTCCATTTTCTGTTTTTTTTTTTTTTTTTTATCATTTTTTATCTTTCTTTTCAGTATTCTTTCTCTTAATTGCTATATCTTTTCCTGAGGTAGAACTTTGTTTATATATATCTGTGTATGTACCTCGTAATCCATGTATACCACATCATTTCATATTGCTTATCCTGTATATTTACGTTTTATGTTTTGAATTTGCCAATAAATAAAAAAAATAAATAAATAAATAAATAAAAAGAAAACCTCCCCCACTCAGACCGTAGGCACACAGCAGGCTGCAGCAGTGAACACCTCCCCCACTCAGGCAGTAGGCACACAGCAGGCTGCAGCAGTGAAAACCTCCCCCACTCAGACAGTAGGTACACCGCAGGCTGCAGCAGTGAAAACCTCCCACACTTGGACAGTAGGCACACGGCAGGCTGCAGCAGTGAAACCTCCCCCACTCAGACAGTAGGTACACCACAGCCTGCAGCAGTGAAAACCTCTCCCACTCAGACAATAGGCACACCGCAGGCTGCAGCAGTGAAAACCTCCCCCACTCAGGCAGTAGGTACACGGCAGGCTTCAGCAATGAAAACCTCCCCCACTCAGGCAGTAGGCACACGGCAGGCTTCAGCAATGAAAACCTCTCCCACTCAGACAATAGGCACACCGCAGGCTGCAGCAGTGAAAACCTCCCCCACTCAGGCAGTAGGTACACGGCAGGCTTCAGCAATGAAAACCTCCCCCACTCAGGCAGTAGGCACACGGCAGGCTTCAGCAATGAAAACCTCTCCCACTCAGACAATAGGCACACCGCAGGCTGCAGCAGTGAAAACCTCCCCCACTCAGGCAGTAGGTACACGGTAGGCTTCAGCAATGAAAACCTCCCCCACTCAGGCAGTAGGCACACGGCAGGCTTCAGCAATGAAAACCTCTCCCACTCAGACAATAGGCACACCGCAGGCTGCAGCAGTGAAAACCTCCCCCACTCAGACAGTAGGTACACGGCAGGCTTCAGCAATGAAAACCTCCCCCACTCAGGCAGTAGGTACACGGCAGGCTTCAGCAATGAAAACCTCCCACACTTGGACAGTAGGCACACGGCAGGCTGCAGCAGTGAAACCTCCCCCACTCAGACAGTAGGTACACCACAGCCTGCAGCAGTGAAAACCTCTCCCACTCAGACAATAGGCACACCGCAGGCTGCAGCAGTGAAAACCTCCCCCACTCAGGCAGTAGGTACACGGCAGGCTTCAGCAATGAAAACCTCCCCCACTCAGGCAGTAGGCACACGGCAGGCTTCAGCAATGAAAACCTCTCCCACTCAGACAATAGGCACACCGCAGGCTGCAGCAGTGAAAACCTCCCCCACTCAGGCAGTAGGTACACGGCAGGCTTCAGCAATGAAAACCTCCCCCACTCAGGCAGTAGGCACACGGCAGGCTTCAGCAATGAAAACCTCCCGCACTCGGACAGTAGGCGCACAGCAGGCTGCAGCAGTGAAAACCTCCCCCACTCAGACAGTAGGCACACGACAGGCTGCAGCAGTGCAAACATTCCTGGAATGCAAAAGCTACAGCAAGAGCAGCAGCAGCGCAAGAGTCCCTCAGCACAAGAGGTACATCACAGCCAGCAGCAGCGCACATTTCACTCAAACCACGTACAGCACATACAGCAGCATTATATACTTCCCATAGAATAAGAATGATACACCATAGGTGGAAGCAGTACATGCTTACCTCTTACAGAAGAAAGTACAGCACAGACAGCAGCGGTGCAAGCGGCCTCCACACACAGAATAGCTACAGCTTAGGCAAGAAAAGTCCAAGCTTGCCTTTCACAACAAATGCTGCTCAGCTTCTCTCTCACACAAATCAGGTACAACAGAGGCAGCAGGTAGAACACAAGCACCAGCAGGGCAAGCTTCCCTCACTTTGACTATGTACAACAAGAGATAGCAGTTGTGCAAGCTTACCTCACACACAATAGCTTTGGCAGAGGTAACAGTAGTGCAGTCTTCTCTCCCACAACAGGTAGGGCGTGCACAGCTACAATACCACCTTCCATCATACAAAACAGGTACACTATTGACTGCAGCTGCTCACTCTTCCATCACACAACAGCGATAGCTTGGCCAGCAGGAGCACAACGCTCCTTCAAACAGAACATGGATGGGCAACAGAAGTGAAAGCTTCCTTCATGCACTTCATAAACAACTAGTATAGCACAAGTAAGAGAAGCACAGGCTGCCAACACACACATAGGGAGGCTAGAAACACCAGACAAACCCGACAAAACATATAATGCAAGTGAAATAGCAGAAATAATTCAAGAAACACATATTAAACTAGCCAAATACACTCATAAAGTGTAGCTAAACACAAGGAAACCCAGGCCTGAAGCCCTCCCATGCCTGTTTAGAAACACATGCCAGGCTTGTGCAGAAACACAATCCCAGCCAGACAAGAAATTAACCAGATCAGGCGAGACAGCCTAGCTAAACCTATGTGGGAGGCAACCACAGGCATACACTCAATCTATGCTAGAATCACAAGTAAGAGCAGGAAAACAAGCCATCCAGGCACATAAGCCAGGCATGGGAAGAAGCTGTGGTGATCCAAAAGACCAATACAATCTTGTAAAGAAACCATCTCAGAAACACAATTAAATTCAACCCTGACCGTAATCACAAAATAAGCAGCAAATAAAAGCTAATCTAGGATGACTAGCCAAGTCAGAAACACTAAGCTTCACCACAATCAAAGCCAAGGCACACCTGATGTGCGCGCTGTTCCAGAGACCTACCCAGAACAGTAGTACATGTTAGCTCAACATAAAATCACACATCAAGGTATAAGACAAAACTGAAACGAAGGCTAATGCACAACATAACACAACCCAGCAAACATAAGCTAAGCCAAAGGCACAATCGGATCACTCTAGAATCAGAAGAAAAATCTAAAACACAAGAAAACAGTTCTAAAGCAAATGCCAAGTTTGACTATAACCGCAAAGTATATCTTACGAGAAAGATGGCGCTTGTTCTGCACCTACCTTTTTATGAGCTCTCAAATCTCATCAGACCCAAGTCTTGACCGGAGAAGCGTGGGCTAGTGGTTAGGTGGCCTTGAAGCACATGGAGATGTTCTAGTTAAAGTCCAGCATGAGGGACAGTTCCCATCTGTGCTCTTGGAGTCCTGGAGTACTTAGAAAGAAACATTTGTGGTCAAGTACAAGTGAATTTGTACAATGGAGGCCTATTCTGGAGCCAGCACCAGTACATGGCTCTCAAGAGCTGACAACACCAGGGCACTGTGACCATTGTCTTGTTACCAGGGCAGCAGGATGCCTCCACTGACATCACAAGAAGTCAGCAAGAGACAGCCTATTACAGAGCCACTCTTGAAATGGAAAGTATCACATTTTTGGAGCACTAAGACCCACACAATGCTCACCCTGTGCGTCTCAGTGCTGATTCACAGAACCTACTATTTCCTTTCTGGGTTTGTCTCACATCTGTAAATGAGCACCTCTTGAGCCTTCAACTCTTGGGGATTTATCAGTACATGTTGTGTTGCTTACTTACCAGGAATGCTTGACTAGCAAGCATTCCTGGAATGTTTGTGTTTAACTGGAGGAGTTCATTGGGAGTTAGGACACTGGGGAGTGAGTAGTGTCCTTCCGTGCTCCTCAGCTAATAAAGTATTTGCTTAATTCTGCATAAAGTGCATCATTTCATCAGAACACCTCTGCAGTCGCGGCCGGCATGACTCACGGGTGGGGGGGGGGGAAGCATGGGGGTTACATTTTTTTTTTTTAAAGTTAACTTACCTTCGCCAGCCCGGTCGGCGTTGTCTCTGCTCTTCTCCAGCTCTCCTGCCTCCGGCAGGAACAGGTAGCAGGCAGCGTCCCTCCCCTCCCCTAAGGTAATCACAACACTGCAATGGCAGCAATGTGATGGTTTGGGACGCCGACCAGCCAGGCGCCTATGGGGAGGCCATTTTCTCCATGTAAAGGCAGCATGAGCATGACTGGGTTGATCGGCCCTAGAAGGCCGACCAAACAGTCAGCACCCTCAGCAGTGGACAAAGCACTCCCCCACTGCCCTAGAGCAGCCACGCCCACACACCCAACCCCAACCAAACACTTCTGCTTTCTCGCAGTTCGAAAAGCAGAAACATACAATTCTCACAGCTTCTGAGAGACACGTAGTCCTCCAATTCAACTCAGTTGTGTCCTACAGAGCCACCTCATAGTCAAGTTCCTGAACCCACAAACAGATCTGCTGATACCCCAAAGTTCTGAACTATGGCATCCCTTGAATTGCCTTTTTTGCCCCCTTTGGCTCTTTCTTGTGTAGAATTCTCGAGAGCTGGAATATCTGCTGACCAATACTGAAGGCCAGATGGACCCATCCCGAGATACTGAATATCCAGAACTAACTTCTTCATAGACAAGTGGACCACAGCACCTGGAGACATTGCACCCTAGGTGAGTCTGTCATGTCATGTGGGCCATTTGACATGGGGTTCAAAATTCAAGCATAGTTCATCTTGCCCCCTAGCTTTCCATAGTGGCATCCTGACTACAGGGTAGGGCTTAGTTTCCTGTCCCAGTAGACGGGACCAGGAGTGGTGCAGCCTGTATCTCTAAGCAGTATAGGTGTGGTGACGTTGCTAAAGGGTATGGCATAGTGGTAAAGTGTAAACATTCTCCTGTGCCTCCAAGGTGGGAGAAACAATAGCTATGCAGTGTCTCTAGGGCCCTGATTATGAGTTTAGGACTTATTTATTGCTCCTGATAAAAATACAATATCACATGGTACGCTATTTATTGGGTGCGATAAATAGCACCTATTATGAGTTATGGGGAATAACATGCATATTTTGGAGTTTAACGCACCACAATCCGTATGATACAGTAAATACAGTATGCTTTTCTCTCGTTAAATGTTTGCATGTATCGATCTGCCGAAATGTAACAAATGTTGAGGTATTTAACTCATCTGATAATTATCAGATGTGTTACATTCATAACAACTTGTAATTCTGGCCCGTGTATTAACCAGGGTTTACGCACCGGTCGGAATGCACAGATCACCTCGTAATCAGCCTGGGAGCAAACTACAGCAGCTGGACTCTTCAAAATATATATATATTGTATAATTAAAAGAAAGGTTAGGGATCGGTCAGCAGTAGGCTAGCTCGAGCCAGCGACGAGCAGATTTGCTGGGGTACCTCATTTAGGAGAGTTTGGGGCACATGCATCAAGCAAAATACCACTCGCAAACGGGCCAATTCGTAGAATCGGCCCATTTGCGACCGGTATTGAGGTATTTGAGGTGCATCAAACCCAAACCAAATCGCAAAATAGGGACTCACATTTTATGCGATTACCTATTTTGCAAATGCATTTAGGGAATCGCATTTCGCGATTCCCTAAATGCAATGCAAAAGCATGAAAAAATTGCGATCCTGCTTTAAGGATTCGCAAATTACCACCAACTTCAAGTTGGTGGTAATTTGCAAATCCTTAGAAAAATGCACTTTTTGAATTTTTCTAAGTGCCATGTGGCCCACACACATGCCCTTAGGGCATGTATGTGCGCCACATGTGCACACTTACCTCTGACCTAAATATCGACTACCAAATTATTATAAAGATAAGCACTTCTAGCTAAGGTTAAATAAACTATTATTAAGGCCTCATCCATCTATGAACGTTTATAAGATATACCTTGTTCCACTTCATAGATGTGTTGTTAAGGATAGTAAATGTATTCCAAATATATATTGTGAAGGTACAGAAGTGTAAATGTAAGTATAGTAAAATCTATACTTACCTATATTTATCACATTTTACAGAATTTTGATAGTAGATATTAAGGTAACAATATTTGTGGCACATCAATAATTTTCTTGTTGCTATTCTGACACACACATCTCTGATGTGTCCACCTAAGATAGGTCTGTATGTTGATGTAGTGGTTCCAGGTGTAGAATGATGCACTCTAGCATGTAATGAAAAAACCTGACTAGACAATTAAGTGGCAATGGTTAAGAAGTCTTGGAAAGCCAAGGAGTAATTGTATGCACTGTCTCCACCCTTTAACTGGTTTTCATGGATTGCCCCTAAATACCACATGCAAGTGACTATTGTACTACTAGCCACTGACACAAATCTGCAATCTAACAAAGTAGCAAAATTATATTACTACGGTACGTTCACAATGAAAGCCAATGACTCGTAAAACCGATTTCATCGCTCACCATGCTTCCCACAACCTCCACGCCTGGGTTGCAGGTGGATTACATAGACTTGGTCAACTGTTTGCCAATAGGAGCAACCTTGACTTTGCTGCTTGCACTTTAATACTTGAGATCAGTGAGTCTGGATTTTTTGGGTACGCATAATTACAACACTGGGTAACATAGCCAATAACTAAACAGCCGGCTTCCCAAAAACTGATCAAGTTTGAATCATACTTCAAGCAACCCCAGCCACATAGAGCCCCATCACTGATATATCTCCTACCGATCTCATTCGAGAGTCGTCTTGAAGGCAAATTTTAAGCTGAAACGGGAGCTTGATCTCAATAGAGGAATTTAAGATAGTACCAGATAACAGATCTGAAAAGGCTTCCACTTGCAGATAATAACAAGAAAAATTCTAAAACACTCCACAAGTAGTAGCTAACACCTGCTGGCTTGCCAATTGATTGTTGGAAATGATGGCCGTAAGTTGAGAAATGCCTCATGCCTCGTAGCTTGTGGTTGTTTATAAACTGGAACGAGTGCAGTGTTCAAATACCTCTTGAACATTTGTATATATTTTAGATTTTGCCTTGGCCTTGGCCGAACCATGCATTAGGTTCTATGTTAGAAGCCAAAGCAGATGCCACCTTGACAACTGTGTCTAAGGTGAAACCTGGAATGCGGTTTTGTTTTTACAGTTGCTGGCTGCTGCCTGACCTGTCGGTTGGATGTATCAAGGCTAGTAATTTGAGATCACCAAGAAGGAATTAGCCAATGCCATTCCTTTACAGGCGTTTGACACCTGTGATTCTTCCATTGTTGTGGCAGATGCTAGTCTGCATGGTTTGGGAGCGGTTCTTTTCCAAAAAAGAGATGGCAGAGAAGAGGTGGTGGCGTTTACTTCAAGACCACTGCGAGGTGCGGGAAACACCTTTTTTGTAATTGAACGCGAAGTCCTAGCATGTTGGTGGGGTGTTGACCATTTCAGGAATTATTTTTGGGGCACGGAGTTAGCTATCCGTATGAGTCAAAAATCCTTGATGGCAGTGTTTGTTGGGTGCTAGTAAGAGAATGCCTCGCATAGCCAAATGGAATTACAGTATGCTGGAGTTCAAGTTTTGTTTGGAATACATTTCTGGATCCAAAAATGTCTTTGCAGACTGCTTATCTAGGTTGCCACTTAAAGATGATGGAACTGAGGATGCAGTAGATGAAGATGTTTCAGTGGTGGCTGCTTTGCGGGGTTCTGACTATGAGGGCATTTCAGAGGAGGAGTGGAAGAATGCTGTGGAAAAGGATGAAATCATTCAACAAGCGGTGTGTATGCTAAGTACAAAATGGTCTGGTATAGGTGTCGAAGAAGAGGTGAAGGCCTTTAAACAAGTTTTTTTCAGAATTAAGCATGAAGGATGGTGTGATGAAAACAAAATGTTGTTATTAGCTCCTGAGGGGCACATGGGAATGAAAGCATGAAAAGAAGGTCAGGGAAATGTTTTGGTGGCCAGTTATGGACCGATCTGTGGAATACTTTGTGAGGGAGTGCATGGCGTGTGCTGAAAGCGACGGAACACAAGTGCTTTTCCCATGGTCCAAATTGGGTTTGTACATTATTGGACCTATGCATGTTGTGTGTGAGAATTACCAGTATGGGCTAGTGTTGGTGGATTATGGGAGTAGATGGCTGGAAAATGAAATTCCTAAAAGTGGCCAATACTGAGGAAGTGGCTATGTTTTTGAAAAACATTTTCTTGAGTCAGGGTGCCCCCACTGAATTGGTAACAGATAATGGGGTGCAATACGTGTCTAGAGAATTTCCGGAATTTATGTCTCATTGGGGCATAAAGCATACCACAACTTCTTTGAGTGGTTTGGAATGGAAAGCGGAGCTAAATAATTTGCTGTGGGTGTTGCACGACACCCAATACCACCACCAATATTTTATCATTTGCATAATTGAAAGGCAGACTGGCTACCACCGAATTGGCCAGACCATGGATAGGTAATTCAAAGGTGTCTGATATGAAAAGTGAGCAAGTCAAGCTTAGTAGTGAGAAAGCTCCACGAAAGTATGCGAGCAACGAGGAAACCAAAGAGAGACGTCAAGCAAATTTCAGACTGGGGGATTGGGTGAGAGTTAAACTGCTTGGCATTATCCCTAAATGAAAATCCAAGTTTTTGTAGCTGGTACAAATCAACTTGACAATGCAAGTGGTGGAATAAAGAGAAATGATCCATGCAAAGTGAGATGGGTATGCCGAATGTGACAGTTACTGGGGACACTTTGCCATCAGCTGAAGAGGAGAAGAGGCGTTTGAGAGCTGGAATTGAAAGAATACCACCTGCGTGGCACATGGATTATCTCTAGTGCCTGTGATCTACTTATGCAGTGTTTACATTATGTGCTTTAATTTACTGTGGGAAGCGTTTTTGGTTTAACATTTGGTAGTGCATGTGTCTTATGTTTGACTTTTCGATAGGTCGTTCTACTTATGTATTTAGTAACTGCTTATTTAGTTTTCCAAGGGGGTAAGGTTCTTTGTTATCATGAGGGAGAAGATGTGTTGGGTTCTATGTTAGAAGGTAAAGCAGGTGCCACTTTGACAACTGCGTCTAAGCTTGAACCTGCAATGTGTGGGTTTTGACAGTTGCACTGGAACGCGGATATTGACTCTTTTGTGTAGCACAGAACACTTTACCCAGCACACAGGGGGGACTGCATTTCCCGGCAGGCCGCACCAGGGGATGCCACGCACACGCCTGGAGGAGCATATCTACAACCAGGTTCTTCCCCCGCGTGGGATGCGGATATTGACTCTTTTGTGTAGCACACAACACTTTACCCAGCACACAGGGGGGACTGCATTTCCCGGCAGGCCGCACCAGGGGATGCCACGCACACGCCTGGAGGAGCATATCTACAACCAGGTTCTTCCCCCGCGTGGGATGCGGATATTGACTCTTTTGTGTAGCACACAACACTTTACCCGGCGCACAGGAGGACTGCATTTCCTGGCAGGCCGCACCAGGGGGACACCGCGCACACGCATGGAGGAGCATATCTACTGCCAGGTTCTCCCACCGCTGGGGACGCAGATATTGACTCTTTTGAGAAGCACAGAGCCCTTTACCCCCAGACACGGGGACTACATTTCCCAGCGGGCCGCACAAGGGGAACGCTGGGCACGCGCCTGGAGGCGTATATCTATGGCCAGGTTCTCCCACCGCTGGGGACACAGATATTGACTCTTTTGAGAAGCACAGAGCCCTTTACCCCGCGAACAGGGGGACTGCATTTCCCAGCAGGTTGCACCAGGGGGACGCTGGGCACGCGCCTGGAGGAATATGTGATGTCAGACCGCAGACAAACATCCCGCATACCACCATACCGCAAATTTGATCCCGCAAGTATTATTAGGCCGCAAATAAAGAGAACGAATACTTTTAAAATGAATATGCCTTTAACACGCATGCCTTTACAATGAAAAGGCATGCATATTAAAGGTATACTCGTTGGTAAAGTAGTTAAGGTAAGTAATAGTACCCTACCCAACCCTACACTACACTGTAATGTAGTACCCCTGCACCACCCACCCTTTACACACAGTCCTTTTCCTACATTTACACAACCCAGCACGACCCCCCAACACTACCATAAAGCACTTTACTTCCCTACACATACACTACAACACTACCTTAATACTTCCCCCCAGCATGACCTTACACAGACACTACAATACTACCCTAAACCTCTACACCCCAGCATGACACTACACTACACAAACACTACAACACTACCCTAAACCCTAAAACACTACACCCCAGCATGACCCTACACTACACAAACACTACAACGCTACCCTAAACTCTAAAACACTACCCCTAAATGACCCTACACTACACAAAAACTACAACACTACCCTAAACACTACCCCCAGCATGACCCTACACTACACAAACACTACAACACTACCCTAAACCCTAAAACACTACACCCCAGCATGACCCAACACTACACAAACACTACAACACTACCCTAAACCCTAAAACACCACCCCTGCATGACCCTACACTACAACACTACCCTAAACCCTATAACACTTCCCCCAGCATGACCCTACACTACAACACTACCCAGAACCCTAAAACACTGCCCCCAGCATGACCCTACACTACACAAACACTACAATACTACCCTAAACCCTAAAACACTACCCCTAGCATAACCCTACACTACACAAACACTACAACACTACCCTAAACCCTAAAACACTAACCCCAACATGACCCTACACTACACAAACACTACAACACTTCCATAAACCCTAAAACACTACCCCCAGCATGACCCTACACTACACAAACACTACAACACTACCCTAAACCCTAAAACACTACCCCTGCATGACCCTACACTACACAACACAAACACTACAACACTACCCTAAACCCTAAAACACTACCCCCAGCATGACCCTACACTACACAAACACTACAACACTACCCTAAACCATAAAACACTACCCCCAGCATGACCCTAGTTCAAGTTCAAGTTCTGAAATTTATATAGCGCACTACTCACCCAGAGGGTCTCAAGGCGCTTGAGGAGGCGGGAGTATTTACTTATCGAATATCCAGGTTTTTAGTTGTTTTCTGAAGGAGAGGTGGTTTTGGGTCAGGCGTAGGTGGGTGGGGAGAGAATTCCAGGTCTTGGCTGCTAAGTAGGAGAAGGATCTTCCTCCCATGGTGGATCTGTGGATGCGTGGAATGGCGGCGAGAGCTTGGTTGGATGATCGTAGTTGGCGAGTGGGGGTGTAGAAGGACAGTCTCGTGTTGAGGCATTCGGGTCCTAGGTCATAGAGGGCTTTGTGTGCGTGGGTGAGGAGACGGAACGTTATTCTCTTGTTGACTGGAAGCCAGTGGAGATCTTTCAGGTGGCCGGAATTGTGAGCTTGACGAGGGATGTCCAATATGAGTCTGGCTGATGCGTTTTGGATGCGTTGATGTTTTTTCTGTAGTTTGGCTGTGGTTCCGGCGTAAAGGGTGTTTCCGTAATCCAGTCGGCTGGTGACAAGTGCGTGGGTGACCGTCTTTCTTGTTTCAGTGGGGATCCATCGGAAGACTTTTTTGAGCATGCGTAGGATGTTGAAGCAGGATGATGAGACGGCATTGGCTTGTCTGGTCATCGAGAGGGAGGAGTCCAGGATGAAGCCCAGGTTACGTGCGTGATCCGTAGGTGTGGGTGCTGTTCCCAGGGCTGGTGGCCACCAGGAGTCATCCCAGGCCGAGGGGGATGATCCTAAGATGAGGACTTCTGTTTTTTCCGAGTTCAGTTTTAACCGACTGTTCTTCATCCACTCGGCTACTTCCTTCATTCCTTCGTGGAGGTTGGTTTTGGCGGTGTTTGGGTCTTTGGTGAGGGAGAGGATCAGCTGGGTGTCATCTGCGTAGGAGATGATGTTAAGGTTGTGTTTGCGTGCGATGGATGCGAGGGGGCTCATGTATACGTTGAAGAGGGTGGGACTGAGTGATGATCCTTGTGGTACGCCGCAGGTGACTTCGTTGGCCTCTGATTTGAAGGGGGGGAGGTGGACTCTCTGGGTTCTTCCGGCGAGGAATGAGATGATCCAGTCCAATGCTTTTCCTTGTATTCCGATGTTGCTGAGGCGTTGTATTAGGGTGTTATGACAGACTGTGCCGAAGGCTGCGGAGAGGTCAAGTAAGATGAGGGCAACTGTTTCTCCGTTGTCCAGTAGTGCTCGGATGTCGTCTGTTGCTGCTATGAGGGCGGTTTCGGTGCTGTGTTTGGCTCGGAAGCCGGATTGTGAAGGGTCGAGGGATTTGTTGGATTCGAGGAGGGCGGCGAGCTGACTATTGACTGCTTTCTCAATTACTTTGGCGGGAAATGGGAGGAGCGAGATGGGGTGGCAGTTCTTAAGTTCGGTTGGGTCTGCTGTGGGTTTCTTCAGAAGGGCGCTGAGTTCGGCATGTTTCCAGGTTTCCAGGAAGGCAGCGGAGTAAGGGAACAGTTGATGACGTCGCGGAGGTGGGGGGCGATGATGGAGTCTGCTTTGTTGAAGATGTGGTGAGGACATGGGTCGGTTGGCAATCCTGAGTAGATGGAGTTCATCAGGCGGATGGTGTCTTCGGTGGTGATTGGGTACCAGGCGTAAAGGATGTTGGAGGGCGGTGTTGGATCGGAAATGGGTGGAGTGGACATGTCTTCGAGCTGGTTGTCAAAGCTGTTATGTATATCGGCGATTTTGTTGTGGAAGAATGAGGATAGAGAGTCGCAGAGGTCTTGGGAGGGAGAAATGTCGTTAGTGCCAGCTGTAAGGTTAGTAAATTCTTTGACGATGTTGAATAGTTCCTTGCTGTTTTGGGCATTGTTGTCAAGTCTATCCTTGAACGCTGATTTCCTGGTGGATCGGATTAGTTGGTGGTGTTTGCGGATGGCGTTCTTGAAGGTGGCTAGGTTATCAGTGGTTGTTTTTTTTTCCAGGTTTTCTCGAAAGTACGACAGAGCTTCTTAGATTTCTTGAGGTCCTCGTTGAACCTGGGGGACTTTTTGCTATGTTGCTTGATTAGATGGTTTTTGAAGGGAGCAAGTTCGTCGGCGCTATGGGTGATCCATTGGGTGAGGTTAGTAGCTGCTTGGTTTGGGTCCGATGATTTGGTGGGGGTATTTTGTTGAAGCGATGTGAAGAGTTGTTCGGTGGTGATTTTGTTCCACAAACACTACAACACTACCCTAACCCCTATAACATTTTTCCCAGCACAACCCTACACTAAACAACCACCACAACTCTACATTAAACTAACACAACACTACACTACACAATATCTACCCCAGCACAACCCCCACCCATAAAAAAATTAACCCAAACCCCCTTACCTCTCTCGTCATCGTGGTTTTCAAAACGCAAATGCATTTACCATACATTCCTTTACAACGTAATTCATTGTAAAGGCATGCGTGATAAATGCACATGCGTTTTGAAAAAATGCGGCATGATGGTATTCGAGGTCAATGTCCTTGCGGGTAAATGGTATGCGGCCTGAAAGTCCGCGGGATAATAGCTGCAAACCGCGTGGAGGCGTCTATCCACGGCCAGGTTCTCCCGCAGCGCGGGACGCGTGAGGGCGTGCCTAGGCTGTGCCAGTCAAAGCCTGGGCCAATGTGGGTCTGTGTGCACCTGTCCGAGACAGGAGGAGGCTGGGCTGCGCCTACGCTCTTGCCTCATCTTTTTCAACTCTCTTCAACCTCCAGCACCTGTTACGGCAAGATTGACGATTCTTCAGATCCAGTGGCGGAGGAGCTGGTAGGGAGGTAGTTCCCCTTATATTTATATTTATTATTATTGACACATGTAAATTGTTCATTTGAATCTGGTTAGAGGGCTGCAGCGCCTAGGTAAATAACGGACATTGCAATCTGAGCATCAAGGTTCATGAGGGTAGCACTCTGTGTATGCACCAGTGGACCTTGAGTCTAGTTATCATTGTGTTGAAGCACACCAAACAGCTTATCGGTCTTGTGTACGCCATGAGAAAACGTCAGGTGACTACGGATGTTGAGAGGGCCACAACAGGCCCTGTAGTGGCTATGGACTATTTTCTACAGCGGCTGCAGGAGTGCTCGACAAGGAGAGAGAGCTGGTGATCCGGCGTCTCTCTAGGTCTCTAAGTCCCCTGTAAATGGTCCCCCCTATGACCGGAGGGATCCAAATGTCTGAGGACAGTGTTGATGGATTATCTAACAATTCTGGGGTGCAAGAACCCGATGGACTGAACAGTCATGCAACTGGCCAGCATTTACCCCTTACACCCACTATTGTGGTGAATAACTCCAGGGGGGATGATGTACCTTCAAGCCAGGGGCATGTGGTGGGCACTCCTTTCAAGCATCCGGTTAAGAAACCGATAATTGCTGGCTTTATGCAGAATCTGCCTGTTATACATCTGGCAGCGGAATCAACGCTGCATGTTGTGATCCTGGGGAATGTGCCAACTCTCTCTCCGGGTGCAAAGGCAAAGGAGGATTACTCTCAACGGAAGAACAAAGTCTACATTAGTTATCCTGTAATACTGCTCTAGGCACAAGGGTAGAGAAAAACATTAACATGGTGCAATGGGTTAACTAGATAGGCAGTTCCCATAAGTTCTGCAAGGGTTATTGTGTTAATATCAATTTCAATTGACCTCATATTGCGGAAAGGATCTTGGCTACAACTTTGAATAACGCCCCTCTTGGCCCCAAGTCGTCCATCATGGCTCTACCTCTTGGATTTTTCTACAAACCTGAGACATTTGGGCAGAATTACATTTCTAACACCATCAGGGCTCCATTTAACAGCCAGACATTATTATATCCACCCCCCCAGGGATACAAATTCAAATTTAAATCCAAATTCAAATCACACATATCGGCCAGTACAAGGCGGGCAGCAGTCAGTTTTACCTCTTATGGAGCTAAGAAACCATTTTGCAGCCTTGGACGCTATGAACACTTGTGATTGACTTGCGGGTCTGCTCTCACGGATCCAGTGACACCTATTACCCAGCAGGAAATACCACAGCAAAGCAATGGGACCTGGGTGGAATTGATTGCAATTTTATATCAGGGAATATCACCGGCTTAGCTAACATGTCTTCTGACCCTTCGTGGATTTTATTTATAAATGATCTTAGTGTGATTTGCCTGCAGGAAACATGGTTGTCCAAAAGTAGTTTACCATTGGAGGGCTATAATTCCTTCTTTGTTCTTTGTACCCCCTCACCTGCAGGAAGATCAAGAGGTGGCCTTAAAATTTATGTTTCTCTGGCAGTAGATTGTAAAATATCAGCTCTGCCGATTGAGAGTTCATGTTTACAGTCCCTGGTACTTTGCAAGAGATCCCACGAATTGGGTCTTATTCATTTTTATAACTCAACGTCCAGTGCCAAGCGCACGTGTAATAGCACCATGTTGGTCTCCTTTCTAAAGCAACATCTTAATGGTGCTTTCCAAAATTCTGTGATTGCCGGGGATTTTAGTATCCACCCATGTGGTGACCCCAGGATCTCTAGTCTGGCCAATTTGGGTTGCCCACGTGTGAGGGTAATTAATTTTGAACACACTTTACACAAGGGAATACACTGAATGGTGTCCTACAAAAATTTGATTTATGGTCACTTATGTGTTCAATCGACCCCCATAGAAAGGCCATTATTCCATCCTTTAGTGGGTGGGGAGGTGGCTCATTTATCGATTTTATACTGGTATCAACGCCTCTACTTGAATTATTTGCAGGATTCGTTATTCAAGCCAGTGTAGGTAGTGACCACAACCCTTTGTGTGTTTATCTTAGTGGGCCATTACTGGCGCATAGTGGGGGGCCGGGCAGTGTGGGTGGGTGAGACAAATAGATGGTGGAAAACGGTTAAAAATGGCCCAGATATCCCCAGGTTTATTTTGTGAGTCAGTATCTGCCTCATGTGCCAACGAGTTAGCCCTGTGCACCACCATGTCCATGGCTCCGGGAGAGGTGCTTTAAACCCATTTCTGCTCAAATGAGTGATTTTTTAAGTGCCCGACTCTGCGACTTGCTACTCAGATCCCTGGATGGTTTGATTCCCAATGCTCCCGGGCAGCCAGGAAACTGTGGGAAGCCTTAAATAAGAGCCCAAGAAATTCCACATTAGCTATAACTTGCAGAAGAGAGTACAAAATGAAACTGGCAAGAAGTAAGTCCATGTTAAAGGAGGAAGCCTGGAGTGAGTTAATTGATACTAGTATGCTGGGGGAAAATTCCAGGTTTTGGAGCATGATTAATAGCCCCTTCTTGAATCATGAGGAAGAAAGTGTAGTAGGTACCCATATTACTGAGGAGGAGTGGATGCTTCATTTTGAAGCCATGTTTCACTGTCCCCAGAGTTAAATTGCCCTTCTGGTCGTGAGGCAGGTACTTCTGAGCTGTTTTTTAATATAGATGAGGTTAAGGATGGTACGGTCAGGTTGTCAAGTCATAAAGTCCCTGGCCTTGAGGGCATTCCGTCGGATATTTATAAATCAGCCCCAATTCTTTGGACACAGGTTCTTACGGCAGTTATGAACCCAGCAGCAAAATCTGGCTGTCCTGAGTCATGGGCTACTTCCACTATAGTGCTTGTTTTTAAAAAAGGCAATTGAGATAGCATTCACTGCGATAGACCGATTTCACTGCTGGACTCTGTGGTTAAGGTGGTAGGTCGGGTACTTCTAGATAGGTTGACTAGCTGGGCAGAGGAACACGCTATTTTATCAGACGTCCAGTACGGGTTTCGTCCCGGACAGTCCAACGTGTCCCAGTGCCTTATCCTATCTATGATTCTTAATAAATACACAGTTGCCTGCCTACTATTTATTTAGCCTTCATGAATCTGTCCTCCGTGTTTGACCCCGTGAACAGGGCTAAACTTTGGCAGACCATGTTGGCTATCGGGGTGGATGGCAACAGTGTTCATTTTTTGGAAGACCTCCATCAAGCAACAAAGGCGCAGGTCAGATTCTCGCAAGATGTAAGGGTTTCCCATAATTTTGCAGTAAAAAGAGGAGTACACCAAGGGTGTATTTTAGCCCCCTTCCAGTTTAATTTTTATATTAATGATTTGGACAAAGTTTTAATGACAACAAGGGTAGAGTATCTGCAGGTAGGTCGACATGATCTGCCGGTTTTATTATATGTGGATGATGCGGTCCTTATATCTAGGACCGTTAGAGGGTTAGTTACTTTGATGACACATTTAGTTCAGATGAGGCCACTGGACTCATCCTTCTAATGGCTTCTCATTTTTATGACCTAAGGTATATGTGTTTTATAGCATATTTTTGGTTAGTATTATATGAGATTCTCAGGGTAGTTTTGTCTTTCATGTGATGTCTAATTATTTTATTAATTAGTTTTAATATCATGTATGGCTTTTTTTATCAGAGTACTTTTATGGTTTTACATGGAAAAACCAAATACAGTTTGTTTAATTAATTGATTGATTGACTGACAGTTGCTGCCTGTCCTGTCTGTTGTATGTATCTTTACTGCAATAAATGCTCACAGTTCCCAACGTCCTGGTTCTCTGGACTTCTGTCCTCCCCAATTGCTGTCCTTGTATCTAAAGTCCCATTGGCCACTTGAAATATTTTGCTAAATCATCAATTGATTTCTGGCAAGACTGGCTCTGGCATTGACCGACCATGAAATTAATAACATAAATATAGCAATTCACTGTAGACATTTTGAGCAACAATAAACAAACAGTAATTCACCCCATACTCTTAAAAACAGTCCAACATTGCTGGTGAGGATACATAAAAAAATTGCGGGGCATTATGCCACAGGCATCCAATATACCACTATGATATCTCCCTAGATTAGGAACATTAACAACTACAATTCCCACAGGTCAATAAATACAGGCTGGAGTCATGAGGATTGGGGATCTATAGGAATGTGGACATAAGCATTTGTTTGATGACATCATGAAAAAATACCAGATTCCAGTAGGGCAGTTCCTAGAGCAGCAGCTTTAATCTGGTGAGAACAGGTCTGTGTTGACCCATGGATGTAATAAGCGAACAATTACCTTGATATATCATATGGCCCTACTAATGTACTACAGGGAGGATGCTGAATTAAAAGCGAATTGGGGAACTAAGATAGTGCGACAAATCTCATACAAAGACTATACAGTGTCAGAAATACACAAAAAATTCTCTAGGAACTCTTGCCTGAAATTCATTTAATTCAACTATGTGTATCAAACATACTGTTCCACTAAATATATTGGAGGAATGTTAGAAGAAAAATCCACCAATTGCCCAAGATGTCAGCTTGGTGTGGCTGATTTTTATCACATGGTTTCATAATCCTTGGAAGCAGGGGTGGGGGGTGGGGTTGGTGCTGCAGCACCCTCAAAATAACCATGCTGGAGTTCAGAAGGCAAATGAGCAATAAAGATGCCTTTAGATGTTGGGACAAGATTTATAATCATTTTGCACTGGGGTTGCATCACAAAAGAGATGCAAACTTGCACACATTTTTTTGGTTGGATTTACTTTCCAGCATAAAACTTGAGCTGTAAAGCTGCCTGAAAGTAAACCAAAGCAGTGTTTTGTGTTACTCTACATCAAAGGGGTGTTCCATGGGTGGCACATGGGCATTCCCATGAAACCACCCATGTTTTGTGACGCAAAACATTATCTACTGACAATAGTAGAAAGGTCTTTGCACCAACAAATAGTGTCACTTTGAAGCAAGTGTTAAAAAAGGAGAAATACTTCTATTTCTTTAAAATGTTCCCACTTTGCATGTGCACTGCACTGTACATCACACATCAGAAGTGAAGAAAAGTTTTAAAGTTAGTCTAAGCATAGTATTTTGTAAGGGAAGGGTACCCTTCCAGTACAACACCATGCTAGACTCAATTCAATTCAAAGAATCTTTATTCGGTGATTAAAAAACACCATAAAAGCACACTCATATTTACATAGTAAAAAGTCATTAAACATTTCAAGGTTCTTTGTACAGTGAATTTACAAAACATAAATACAACAATATAGCCATATTTAACACTTAAAAGTTAGAATAAAAACATTTCAGTCTTCTCCTCTAGTAAGCCTTAAGCGAAGTGCTACCTTAATAAAATTCATAATGCTACACAGTATTAAGGGTTCCGCAGCTTTCTGTGAGAATACTAGTGCCTCCCTAGCGTGGACCAAATTAACTTTTTTCAAAATGTTTACAAGGTATCTGCGTCTGGGCATTGAGTAAAAGGGGCAGAGTAAAACAAAGTGAAGGGAGTCCTGCGGAGACCTGTTGTCGCAGCCGCAGGGCCCCTTCTGTTCTAATGATGTAGCAAACCCCGCTGGTGATGCCAACATAAATGGGAGTAGGTTCAATCTGAAACGGCACATCAAGAACCTATCCTGTGCATTATACATGAGGTACAAGTATGGCTCCATACCTTCCACGCTCTTCACTAGGTGATGGGCCCTCACTGTCTTTTTGCACCCTTCAGCCTCATCTCTACGTAGGTTTTTCCGCTCTAGAAAAATTCTCCCTACATGCAGTTTATTTTGGGCTACAATAGTTGCTGGGTGAGAAAAGAGGTTCCCAAAACCTAGCTCCTCTAAGGTGTTCTTCACATAAAGGAGCCAGGGGATGCACATACATTTGTCCCTCTTTAGGCAGTCCGATAAGATTTCTCTACTAAGTGTCGCATCAGGATTGACCCAGATTTTTAACCAAGCGATAATGGGCCTCAATTTTATCAGATCTTCTATATATGGTCTCCCTAACTCCCTGTGGGCAATCAAACCAGCAGTACTTTGTGGTGCCCTCAAGAGTGATTTCAGATATTTATTTTCTTCTCGTTGGATACTAGTGGTATTGACAAAGCCCCATACTTCTGCCCCATAGATTACCTTGGAGCATGATACCGAGCTGTACAAGTTTATCACCTGTTCCCGGGACCATCTTCCTAGCCTCCGGCCATAGCTAGCAATTGCCCCGTTAGATGCAATCATTTTACCACAACGTTCCTCCACCAAGGTATCAAACCGCAGGGCACCATCAAATGTTACACCAAGGTAGGGAAACGTTTTAACCTCTTCCACAATGTGGCTCCCTATTTTGTATGTAAATTTAGAGGTGGTTTTTTTCCCCGCCAGGAGCACATAAGATTTACTCAGATTTACAGAAAGGTCCAAGGCACTCATGAACCTAACAAATCCATCAATCAAGATTTGTAGGCTCCTTGGTGTGGGTGCGATCAGTACTGCGTCATCTGCATAAAGCAGAACAGGAATATGACGCGACCCAACCCTTGGGCAATCTGCCTTCAGACCTAACAGAAACTGCTCCAAATTATTAATATAGAGGGAAAACAAAAAGGGAGCAAGAATGCAGCCTTGTCGGACTCCACTCATACAAGGAAAAGAACTAGTCAGTCCCCCCTCCCTATTAAAGCGGACCTTAGCGGAGGTGTCACTGTGCAGTTCCCTCAATATATTAATTAGACCACTCTCTATCCCCATACTAAGCATCATACCCCACAATTTTTCCCTATTGACGTGATCGAATGCTGCTGCCAGATCCATGAAACCCATGTAGATGGATTCATCACTAGCCATGGTATACTTGGCAGTCAGCATATAAAGGTTCAGGCACTGGTCGCTAGTGGACCTCCCTGCCCTAAATCCGTATTGAATGTCCGAGAAGATGTTTTTTTCCTCGGTCCACTCGGACAGTCTATTAAGAATTGCCCTCCCCAAGAGTTTTGCTGACACATCGATCAGGGAGATCTGGCGGTAGCACTTTGGGTCATCCCTGTTGCCCTTTTTGAAAATCGGCACAATTACTGCAGTGGACCAAGACGGGGGCAGGCCACAGGTAATAGCAGTATTAATAACCCTTGTCATTAGGGGAGCCCAGAGTTCGATGTTACTCAGGAACAGATCAGGGGGGATTCCGTCATGCCCCGGGGCTTTATTTTTGGTCAGGCCCTCAATCCCTGCAGTGATCTCCTTAATGGAGAATTCTACCAGTGGAGCCTCAGTTGGAATGGCCGGTAGCTCTACAGTAGAACCAGGCTCATGATTATACAGGCCCCTATAGTGGGTGACCCACTGCTCTGGGAGAATGTTGGCCCCTGTATCCGGGGTATCTTTTTTCCTGGAAAGTTGGGTTATTAATTATTTTCCAGAAACCTGCTAGATCCTTTCTTTCCCCCGCTTCTCGTAAATCTGCCCACGCTTCCGCCTTCAAGGCAAGTTTCCTCCTCTTAATCTCCTTTTTATAAATTTCTCTGCACTCCTTAACTTTATGGGGGACCCTTGGTTTAGTTTTAAGGCAGCTTTTCAGCTCCCTCAAAGCTTTGGAGCAGTCTTTGTCGAACCAACGGGGATTCCCGTGGTTCTTGGGTGGCACACTGGTCTTTAGTAAACCATCGACCAGATTAGCGATCTGGTCGAAAGCTTCCATTATCCTTGGTCCGTGGACTTCTGTGTCCAGACAATCATTGATAGCAAGTTTGCCTGCGTCCACCAGGCCCTTGTAAAACTTTTCCCCATCTATTTTAGCCCATTTTAATCTCCTGCCCTGGTCTGTTGCTCTCTCAGTGAAGGTGCGTTGGACTCTAATACTTAGACCCACCATGTACAGCAGCTCCAAGACAAGAGGGTTATGGTCGCTAAAGCCACTCCATTCGATCCCTACACTGGTTGTCTTATTAATTAGGGACCTTGAGACCAGAATGTAATCTATGAAGGAAGAGCATCCTCTACCCTTGAATGTAGGGGGGAGTGTGCCATCCTCCTGCATCCCTACCATATTAATGGTGTGTTCTAGGTCATATTTAAACCGTAACGTTCTAAAAGCTGAGCCCAACGGCGTATGAGAGAAATGCGGTCCCTTCTCCATAGGGCATCGGGACCAATCTGTGTTTGTTTGGACCAGAACCGGGCATAAGTGGCAATTATAATTTCCCATAACCACCAACCCATATGACTGCCCATTTTTTTGGCCTGTTATGACCTGGCCCAACCTATTATCAAATTCAGTGACAAGAGAGATGTTAGATCCCGCTATCTCATTGTTGTAAAGATTTACTGCAACAAATCTGAGACCCTTCCCAGAGAACCTTACTGCCTGAATCCTGTGGGAATTCCAATCAAGGCAAGTGTAACTTCCCGGAAGGCTCAGATGTATATAAATAGCTAAACCTCCCATGGCTCTCCCTGATCTTGATTTTTGAGCAGGTACAAAGAAACACTTATACCCTTGCAAGTGAAAATTATTCTCCTGGGCCCAGGTCTCCTGCAGACAAATTACATGGAATTTTCTGATATAGTCAAGCCACTCTTTATTATTGAATTTTCCAGCCAGGCCAGCTACATTCCATGAGATGATTTTTAGTGCCTCACCCCCCTGGACCCCTCCTCCCTGGGGCCCTCCTAGTGATTCTCGCCCTTGTTTTTCCAATTCCGGTCCCTGTGCATCACCTATGCATGCAATATCTACAGCCCTAGGTTCATCCAGCACGTGCCTCCGGGCACCACTCGGTGACATTTGCTTTGCCTCAGGGCTGTGCTTCTCCAGCTCATCATTTAGAACCCCTCTACCCCCTGTTCCCCATATACCATTATCTGTTTGTCAATCTACCCCCTCAAGACCATCCAGGCAGTGAAACCAATTGACTGTGTGAAAGGGTGGCACTGGGCGGCTAAATAATGGCCTGGGATTGAACTCGTGATGAACACCCCTCCGACCCACCCTTTCCCAGTTGTCATATGGACGAGTCACGTGTACAGGGGCAGGGATGGGGGGAAAGAAAAAAGACACATGAAGTGTTTGAATTGTTGATACCTGTGATCTGTTCTTTCCCTGGCATATGTGAGCGACTGTTCCAGCATCCCTGAAGCTCACCAATATGCAATCCCCTATGATGGATTTGCGTGTTCTCCCTATCCAAGGCACCCTTCTAACCATTATGATCTCATTGCTTAAGTGTACAGGTAAGGGTCTATTCAGATTTAACCACTTAATCACCCTGCTTTTTAGGGCACAGAAATCCTCGGCTTCACCTACCTCTAGCGGTGGGACACCCGCCATGACTACTGTAAAGTAATTCGCCTCTGGTGGTAAATTGGGTCTACGTGGTCTGGGGGGAAGCTTCATTAGTGGGGTAGGTGCAACACTATCTGTGGGCTGTACTGGGGGAACAGCGTTTGCAGGGGGGATGGATCCTATGGGATTAGATGGCTTATTTGGGGCAGGGTTATTCCTCTGGATTTGTGGTGGGGCGGCCGCAGTTGCAACCTGTGAGGGAGCAAGATGCGTAACACTTTTTGGAGCTGTTGGGGTGGCAGTAGGTTTAGGAGCCCTTTCGTGAGAATTGGCCGGATTTTTCATACTGCTTAGTGTAGCTTCAAGAATGGTTAGTCTGATTTCCACTTTTTTGATGCTTTCACTAATTGGTAACAAGAGTGACCTGAGCAGGAATTCCAAATTACCCAGCGGAGCAACAGAGAGGGGGGCATTAACAATGTTGCTAACCGTCTCTTTAGTCAGGACGGGGGCCACACCATCCTGTGCAGCGGGTTTAGAATGTGAGTCAACCACTGTTGTCACAGTCGGTATGGGGGGTTTAGATGGCTTCCCAAAATCGGAATGGGGGATCTTGGGTTTGTTTTTAACCTGGGCGCCCCTCGATTTCCTCCTACGTTTGTTTGGGGGGGGGCCCAAATACCCCTTGTGCTGCAGCTAGTTTAGGTTTGGTTTTCCTAGACTTTGATGCTGGGGGAGGTTGAGAAATTAAATCAATCGTCCCCCTACTTGGGCTTGTGCTACTCACTGGGGTTGAGCTCATAAGTACCACTGGGGGCGTTTTTGAAAAATCCCTAAGCAGGATCGGAACATCTTCAAGTAGTGTCAAGTCTGCGCTAGGTGTGGGAGGATAATCTCCTAGAGGTCTACCTTTCAAGTTGTCTATAGAGCGTCTCCGCTCGGCTCTGAGCCGGCTTAATGTATTCTCCTTGTCCCCATCTCCCCCAGCCCGAGGAAAGTAATTCTCTAGGGTCATGTTTTTTGCTCCTCCCTGCCTTATGGGGGTACTTTCCCTTGCCGGGGACGGCATGATGTCTTAGGATGTGAAATTGCTATGGGGCAATTTATCAGCTTGTTGTGCTAGGGACTTGATGGCAAGCGGCAGAACCAAGAGAGTAGGCCCAGCCCGGCCTACTCCGGCCTATGACGGCCACAGACGGTCCCGCCCTTGTCCCGGGCTTCTCCCGGCGTGCTCCCGCGCGCTCCCGCGCTGCGGTATTCACGCTCTATTTTATAGCTATAGTGATGATGGGAGGATTGTTGGGGGCGGGGCGGGGAGGGAGAGCAGCCCAGGTGGAGCGGGCGCGGGATGTCCTGAGACTCCTGGGAAATGGAGTCCCAGCCCTTTTGCTCGCAGCCCTCGGCCCCTGTTTTACCCCTGCAGCAGCTCCCAGGTGACAGAAGAGCGCCCCTCTGCGATGCGGGACCCGCGCAGCGGGTTCCGCGAGGCGTGGAGGTAGGATGCACAGATTATCCTCAGCAAGTCAAAAGCGGCAAGAACAGGTTGCAAGGAGGTCCCACGGAGCGTAGGGCAATCCGGTTTTTATTCCACAGTTCTGTTGGGGGCGGGGCGGGGAGGGAGAGCAGCCCAGGTGGAGCGGGCGCGGGATGTCCTGAGACTCCTGGGAAATGGAGTCCCAGCCCTTTTGCTCGCAGCCCTCGGCCCCTGTTTTACCCCTGCAGCAGCTCCCAGGTGACAGAAGAGCACCCCTCTGCGATGCGGGACCCGCGCAGCGGGTTCCGCGAGGCGTGGAGGTAGGATGCACAGATTATCCTCAGCAAGTCAAAAGCGGCAAGAACAGGTTGCAAGGAGGTCTCACTGACCAGACAGCGTCACTGCGTTTTCTTCTGTCTTATTCCGGCTGCCCCGTGAAATCCGTGCGGGACACTTTTACCTCTACACGGTGGTAAGTCACAACGCTTCCATCAACCTGAGTGCGAACTCACTAACAATCTTTTGCACTATAGTACAAAGGTGCGTGTGTGGCACTTGGCAGCCAGTGCTAAGAAAGCAGGATAGTCCCATATCTCAGTAGCTATGGAGCTTTCCTGGTCTTTCCGTGTCATGCAGTGACTTTGGTTGCTGCGCTGCTTGGTGTGACAGTTTGGTAAACCGGGGCTTTTGTTTTTATCTTGTTTCATTTGCTATGTATTAAAAGACCGAGGCCAAACCTTAGACTGTCTCCTGAAAAGTCCCTGCTTATTCTTTTAACATGGAGAGTGATGTTTACTTTCCTTTCTTTGAAAGGAAAGTGAGTACATTTTGTAAAGTGAACCAATCTTTCTGGGGTACAGGAAGTGTGAAAGGAAAGGCTGTAACATGTCAATTTGTTTCTAACACACAGCACCAATTAAATACCTGTAAATTACCTGCAGAAATACTTCAAATTATATAGGCAGTTATGAAAGCACAAATTAAGCCTATTTTTTTCTAATTTTGAAGTGTGATGGAAACAAAGATTTTAATAGGATGAAAACAACCAAGACACTTTCATTGGTGATGTGCACATGATAAATATTTGCTAAACCTCTAGTCTCCCACATTATTGTTTGTGCACTATATGGTTTTATCAGTAAAACTACATGTCTATGCAAATGTAGTGGCCATTTCAATGGAAAATGTGCTGTCAATAAATGACAATACACTACCACACTATGCTTTAATAATATATTTGAGACACTGTACCACAAAATGCACCATCAGCTACATACTACACCCTTGCCACTCGCCTGCTGAAAGGGTGTGGCTCTTTGCTACCCTTGTTCTTTGTGTGACACTTGGATTGTCACAATCCCTATGACTTCAGTGATATAAAATTGATGACAGTACCCCACTCTGAAAATGATTCCAATGCCTTTGCATGGTTTGGGACTGTAATGTGATAGTCCCCTTTTGGGACAAGGTGATAACTACGACCTCAGAAATTACAGAGTGACAACCAGAGAAGTCCCCAAAGCCAGGGCTTTTAGGACAAAAACGCACATCCAAAAAATGGAAGGTTATCAGTAAGTTTATAGACCAAGCCTATATAGTAGCAAAAGAAATAATGGTCATGATGTGAAAAGCATCAGAAGCCCCATCTATCAAAGCATAGCTCTATGATTTGAAAAAGTGGGCTGATGCTGAAACAACACAATACTCGCAAATAAACAAAAAGGTGGCGAGAAGACACAAAAGGTGTAGGAGACTATCCTATCAGCCCATGGAGCGGAAACGGATCAACTCCCTTCCTTAGCTCAACTATACCCAGACTGCATCTCACATTGACTAAGATACATGTGCCACTACAATCCTGCCATTAAAACAACACCAAACCGCAGCATGCTCCTGGAGGCATTCATACCCCGCTACACGTACACCGATACCCTGAATGATACAGATGTGACCCAAAGATATATAAAGGTTCCTTGGAGAAGGCAAACTCAATTATATTGTGCATAATGCATAAAGATGGCGAAGGGTTATGCGATAATACGAAGAAGATGGACTGGTAACAAGTTGGGCACACAGAACAGCTGCAAAATGTTTGATCAATCATTTTCATTGATTATAAAAACATTGTCAACGTGCCTCATCAGTTATTACCCTATTGCAAGATGTAAGTGATGAAAATTCAATAAGGACCTATTTAAAAAAATAAAACATTTCTGAATCATTAATTGTACCCATGTTAGAATTTCATTCTTTACATTTTTCTCCAAAGAATCTGACTTTGCGGGTGGTCCCGGGCATTTGAAGTGGCTTTTGGCAACCAACTAAATCTGCATCCGTGTGCTTGTATGGGCTGGTGTGGGGGTGGAAACTGTCAATGGTATTCCCAAAACGTCTCTGATAACTGCCTTACAGTCTTTGTGCTGCTATGAACTGATCTTGTGACTGTACACAATTCTACTAGGCAACTTACATATTTTCTCCCCTCCTTTTTTAACCTGATCTATATTTCCGTGCATCATGGACTGGCAACTCCCTCAATAAAAAGTCGTACAAAAATGACATTTGTCATGGCATTCTGAAGCCAAGACTTCGAAAGGTCTCTCAAGAGCCATGGGAGGCGGGATAACTACGCATAACATGGATAAAGGATGTTATGTTAGTCATGACTGAGCCCAAGCAAGATAAAAATGTAGGTCATGATCAATAAAAAATGTAGATCGGTTGACTCCCCTCATGAGAGTTTATTCCCTCCAGGGTAACTACTTGCAATATATGTTGCTTATACAATGTTCTTCCTAAAACAGATTGGCGTTAACGGGGCATGTGATCGGCCAAGAAGCTGAAAGGTATGTTGCTGTAATATTTGTGACTGTATCAGTGGGCCATGCTTCATTAGGCTGATACTGTTATGTTAAATCAAGGCCATAACTTCAGTCTCAGTAAATAACAGTATTTCTTCCATGCTTGTTCTACAGAGGGGCATCAGGCAGAATTACTCACTATTGACACTGTTATTTGCTCCTGTTATGAAATGTTTAGCTCGGATGATCCAGGCAGTCTTCACAGGTAAAAAAAATAGACTGCTAAGAGATGGAGCTGAGGCAATCACAATGCTGTATGAAGACAATCTCCTGCATGACCTCTGAGACAAGTGCAGTGACCCACGGATGGCCTAAGTGTTAACCCCTCTGGGGAGCAGTTTAGGTTAAAGTATTAGTTAAAACCAAATCCAAGAGTTACCATTGGCCACAGTTGACCAGAGACCTTGCTTTCAGCAATAGCCAGATCTTCCTCTTCCAAGATATCTTAGTGGCAATACTTCAGGAGGAATCAGTTGAGCAATTGGAGAAACCTATTCAGGTGACAGATGTGTGAAGCACTGAAAGCCATATTCTCTGACAAAACCTCAGGCTCAAATAAACTTCTCATTTGTTTCTACAAAGCTTTCCTCCCTTACCTTAAAGAACTGCTGACAGCATTATTCAACTCATTTTAGCACATCTCACATCTTACACCCTCCATGTGTGATGCAGCTTTTTCAGTTTTAACTAGACCATGGAAACCTCTGAAAGATATATCTTTCGCAGGAAAATAATGCTCCTAAATGTGGACACAAAATGCTTTGCTAAAACTCTCCCACAGACTTCATAACTTGTTACCATATCTGATTTATGCAGACCAGAGTGACTTTATTAGGCATAGACAAAGAAGCTGTAACATTAGAAGGGGTTCCCACCTGGCTCTAAATGTAACCAGGAAGAATCTCCTGGTTCTGCTCCTGTAGTTAGATGCTGAAAAAGCATTAGCCAGGGTGAACTGGGAGTTTCTGGAGGCTGTAGGGCATAGAGTAGGGATTGGCGATAGAAAAAGAGGCTGGGTTATGGCCAGTTACAAATCTTCCAAAGCAGTAGACTGAATCTGGGGTCTGGGAACTAATTAAAGCAAATTACTGAAATGGTGGGCTGTATAATTAGACCACCATCCACACTGGCAGTAAGAGCCCAGGGTTCAGAATTACAGGGCTGAGTTGACTTTTTTTCACCTCCAGCTGGGCCAAAGATAAAGGCCAAAATGAAGGGGCCATCAGGCCTCCTTTTGTTTTAATATTCTGACTGGAGGCAGCTTGGAACCTCACACTTAAAAGTAAATGAAATGAAGGGGAAACAAAGGCACACAGCTTGTTATCTCTTCACAGGTACTTAAGAAAGGCAAGCTTTTATGCTTTTGACTTTGTTCAGTCCCTGAATATAAGTGTATGAACTGTAAGGATGTCAGATGTGTCGGTCTGTCCCATATTTACATAAATAACAATTTCAATAGCACTGTTTTATTTCCTTTATAGGGCTTTTTATAAAACATAAAACATTATACATTGACAATAAATCATGTGAATGTATTAATCAACGTACAAGATGAGTGACATGAGACAGGGTTACAAGGTGTAGGAGTCACATGTACAGATCTCACTGTGCTATATTTGAAGGATTACAATTTATGAACTGCAGGTACAAACAGATCTCTGTGTTAAAAGCAGTAATTCACTTACCTATCTACATAAAATAAATATCTGAATCTGCATGTTCCGTGATGTGCTTAGCAGGAGACACATCAACCATCTACACAACTTTGATTCAAATCTGGTACTTCACAAAACTCAGATCTTTCCCACAAATGTGTATCATCATTATTACTATTCCCTGAGATTTAATGGACCCATATGTAGCAGATGCCTTAACCCAATCAAATATTTAAAAATGCAGATTTTGAAACCAATTAAGCAGGACAGATCTACTGCCATGCTTCTCCTTGTTGCCAATATCTTTATGGCAGGGTTTACAAATAATAAATATATTAGATGAGGCCCAGATTTTGCATGAGGATTGCACCACTTTTTTAGCACAACCCAAACGCAAAATTACTCATGCTATACCTTATAAACATATCTGTGAAGTTTTTTAATCTGATGTCACTTCTTGTTATGTCCCTTCCTGTGATGTCACGTGCAATGTCGCGCGTCGTGACATCATGTGCTGTGATGGCACACGTCATGCTTCCACTTGCATACTCCCTAAATTGGTTTGTCCCCCCACTTCGGTTTTTAGGACTTGTGCCCTGCATAGGTGTCTGCAGAGCCCATTTTCAGATTGGCAGCAAACCATACCGTGGGGGAGTGCATGGTTGACATAGAGATGTGAGGACATCATTTTTTGTGTACCTAGTTGTTTGTATTAACAAGTATGCATTTTTAGACCTGTTTAAAGCACACTAAAGCCTTAGCATTATTGCCTTTGCATGTATTTTAGAAGCATTGCCCTTTTGTTATCCCATGTTGTACAATGCCCATTTATCCTTTCAGGCTTGTAAGCATAAACTTTTTCCTGAAGTTGGCAATAATGAATCCAGAACTGCAGATTTAGTGAAGACAGCCTGTTTTACTGTAGCTTGTTGTTTACCTTCTTCAAGTTCTTCTTGCATTCTTCCCACAAAATGAGCCCCTCGCCTGTTTGTTACTTTCGATTTGTAGTTTCTGTTCAATCACATATCCTTTCCTCCACTTACTCCACCGAGAAAACATATACATGTAGGTCCAATATATATATAATTTAGCATTACAGGTTCCATCTGATCAGACTGCAGAGCCTGGTCTGTTGAAATGCCGTTTCGCACTTAATGCAAAATAGTAAGCAAGCATCAAACTGTTTTATGTGTTAGACATCTCTGAGCTTTCCCGAGAGTCTGTTTTTTTCACAGAACATGGTACATTGGAAGGGAAATGTCTTCCCTTGAAAAGGAGAGTACAAGCAGCTGGAATGGACTCACCACAATAACCCCTGGTGCCAGAGGCAAGGAAGCGATTTCTTCAAGAGGACTGGGATGGGGTATGGTCCAGTGTTAGGTGTCGTAAGACAATGTAAGCATGTTAAACTAAACTGAGTTGAAGTCAGTGTTTATCATTCATTACTTTGCTGCATGTTTTTTATTGTGACATCTGTAATGTGTTAAAGTGCACAGAAAATATCATCCAGGTATGAGAAGGCAGGGTAATAGATTGGCTTGGTAGCTAGGAATTTGCAGGAGTCCTTTGGTAAAGACGTGTGTGTGTAATCCATAGAACACAGTGAGCGGGCATGGGAAAATTGTGTGGGGATAGTGAAAATAGGCAGGACCACCAGGATTGAAGCACAGACCCTTAAAGGATGAACGTTTGATAGAAAGAGGTTCTCTGATTCAGCTGTACCAGCCCCTTCGCCAGACCCTCTGGCCGTGCAACTGAATAAAGGCTGAATGCAAGGGGATCTTTGGCTGTGAGCGTCTGATACCTTTCCTTCCTCCCTCCATGAGATCCATTAGAAAAATAACTATGTAGGAACCGCTTACCCTACTGTTGGTTTCCTTCTAACCCCGCCGCTCGATGGAATGAGCTTTGGGCACATGGCTGGTAGCTCCCTTCTTGTTTTGATCCTTTCTCGTTTTCTGTGCATGAATGAAGGAGCAGCGATTGAGGCAATATAATCTAAGCACCGCAAACCCCCCACACCTACACTCTGCCTCTCGCGCACAAATTCCCCGCATCCACAAAAGCAGAACTGGAGGTCGCTCATTCTCCTACATCGCACCCAAGACATGGAACAACCTCTCTCAGCACATCAGAGCCTCCTTCTCAGATCTTGAGTTCCGCAGCAAGCTGGGGACCTGGCTGTTCATATAAGAACTTTGGGGACCACACCACACACTTACACACCTGCCCAAGTGCCTTGATACCCTCTCGGGTGATAGTGCGCTACACAAATCAACATAAGATACAACCAAAAGGAACTACTGCTATCTTATGTAAGACCAGTATGGCAAAATCATGCGTAAAGTTCTGAAACAGAGGATGGGAAAGAGTCCTTGCCTAAACATGGGAAACATGCAAAGGAAGTTCAAAGATCCTAAAAATGAGATAGCGGCTGAGCAATTGCCTACTTTTGTACAATGCCGTGAGTAAACCAAGAAACACAAACATGAACACCAAGTTCATGGTTTGAAACAGACCCTAGAAAAACTAGAATACCAAGGAAGCCACCTTAGGAACAGAGATAGGGCTTGTGCTCCTACTGCCAAGCCTCCTCCATATCTATTACCCCACATCACTGCACCACAAGATACAGAGAAGGAGAGTGAGGATCCAAAGGAGGAGGATTCACTGGATTCCTTCCCCAAGCCGGGCAATGGGACCAATGGCGCACCCATAGATGCATCTGGAAACGGGGAAGCACCAGCGCGACCAATGGCAGATGGAACGCAAGGAAGGCATGCACAATCAAGTGCTGACAGTAGAGAACTAGAAAGGGGTGCATAAATAGCCAGCAAGGCGCAGACGCCATGACTGTGGAACAATCCAGACTGAGAGTGCATTCAGTCCCAGCTGGGAATAGAGATCCCCGCAAACGCAGTTCCACTATTACTCGCGAAAGTATACGGGCAGCAGATTGAGTGGCTAGGAACAGGGTTCAATGGGAGACGGCGGAGGCCTCCACTCACTCCAGTGATACAGAAGATGACAACCTCACTAGTACCAGAACCCCTCCTTCTATCAAGAGACTATGATGCTCCGCGGTTAGAGTCACCATCCACATCGCTAGGGCCCCTTCAAATACAATGAGCTTTAAGAAATATTTCCCTGACACAAGAGAAAATCCCACCAAAGTCTGTGAGGAATTGCAATGAGCACTTTAGGCTTATAGACCGAACTGGGCATTTCACTTAGAATATTTCTGATGTTTAGCAGCACTTTTTGCATTAGACGTATGAGCTGTACGGAGTGTCGGATTTCTTTCACTGTTGCATTTGTTGTTGTCGTCCTATGTGGGAAGCATTTTGGTATAATGCCAGAGGTATGCTTGTATTTTGGCTCGGGTGGTTTAGAAGGTGTGAGACATAAAAGAAATGAGTCGATGATTATAATTTACTCTGCAGGTCCCCTGCTGTTTTTTTGTGGCTTGTATTATTTTAGAGGCATGCATTTGTCTGAACGGTCTGTCTTGTAGATAGTTCCGTTTGGAGGAAGGGCAGGGGCGTCGCTCCACTGCCTTAACCCCTGCACAGCGGGGGTAATTCCCCCGCTGTGATGGGGGGCGGGAGAGGGGGTCGCGCACAGCGTCCCCTTGCTCATGACGAGCTCAGCTCGTCATGAGGCACAGTGCTCGTGTGCTCATGACGAGCTGAGCTCCTCATGACCACACCCGTTCCCGTGGAACGTTCAGCACAGCAGGGGAATTAGCCCCGCGTGTGAGCGTTCCACGACTCATGACGAGCTCAACTCGTCATGAGCACCGGAGCACCGTGCCTCATGCTCGTCATGAGCATGAATGGGGTTAAAGCACAGCAAAAAAGGGAAAAAAATTATAATAACAAGATGTTATTATCATTTTATTTTTCTGTGCTGGGGCAGATTTTGTGAGGCGGAACTAGGCTGAGCAGGGGAAAGGATTGGCGGCACCCTCCTAAGTGCGCATGAATGTTTTGCCGGCAACATTTATGTGCACTCCGGATGTTCTTCACCCAGGCTGCATTAGGCTTCCATTCCCCATCTGAGTACTGAACTACGGCACTCAGACCAATCACAGCACTGCATTGCAGCGTTGTGATTAGCTCAGGAGAGGCTGGGTCCTTACCAATCACAATGCTGCATTGTAGAGTTGTGATTGGCTTAGGGCAGCCTACACTGCTTCCTGCTCCAACATAAGCAAGTAAGAGGACGGAAGAGAGGCTCATTTACCCCCACTCCCCACCCCGCTACCGATTTGCGGTAGCAGCCGCAACTGAGGAATGGGGAGCAGAACTAAAGCCTACAGGCAGCTTCATAACACTAGCCTCTTTGCAGGGCCCATGGAGTGCTGTATCCGTGTACATTTAAAAAAATCAGAGAAGGCCCACTATTCCATGTGGCAACAAGCACAAGGCAGAGATGGTGTCTAATGAGTAAAACGATGCCAACAGGATGAAAGTTGATTACGTGAGCAATAGACATGCACCTTTTAGAGGCAAGCTTGGATCCTGCCTACTGCTGTTACTGCTGCTGCCAGTACTGCTGCTCCCTCATGAGCAAAGGAAGAACTGGAGGAGCACTGAAGGTTGGCAACCTGTGCAAAAACTACACAATCTTTAAAGGCTCGCATTCCAACGACTCCTTCGGAGCCACAGGAGGCTAAAACCTGGGGTTTGTGCCCCAAGTTCCTCTCATGCTATAGAAAGCTCCAAAAAGTTTAATTTCGATCACCTCTGCCTGGTCAATCCATATAGTGACTCGTGTATATATATGCTTCCTACATTCTTTGACATACTTAAATATGTAAAACATAAGAATACATGTATTGTTGCATATAGAAAATATTTCCTTTTTTGTTTTTTTATTTGGTTTTATTTTTTTATGCATAAGTAAATGTTATATCCTTATACAAAGGGTGATCTCAGGTACGTAGGTTCACCTACATGCACACAGTCATATTTATATAGACACACATCCGTGTGCATCTAATACATACACATGCATGAATTCTCCTAATAATAATATGTGTGTGTGTGTTTTTTAAATATGAGTATTCACACACAATCCCACACACACACTCTCTCACACACAGACACACATACATACATATCGAATTTTCCATAGTGATGTACATATACTTACATATACATGTAAGCAGTAGGTCCCTACACAAGGGCTAGACCCATATTGATGCACACATGCATACATGCAGAAACACAGTTACATATCCAGATATACATAAATTATGTTTTCAATAAATATACCGACATTCCTATAAATATAACAACATTTAGCAATTTTTAGTTATATTTTTTAATACTTTTTTGTTATTTATACATATATATGTATGTTAATAAATATAGCAAACACAAGGAGATGATGGACGGAGAGCTGAAAAGTTTTAGACACTCACCCCCAGTGACAGAACTGAGTTGAATCCATCATTATGTTGCTTGCCACGTCACCCCAGTTTGGACCCAGCCATATGCAAATCAGTCTTGACCCTGTTCCCCATGGGAACAGTCCAGCCCGAACTGCCAAGCCATGTCTTCCGCCCATCACCTCCTTGTGTATGCTTTGTTAATATAGACATAGAGAGATATCTATGTGTATGCGTTCATATATATATATATATAATAGTGCCATCCCTATACATAGTACATTCCTAATTACCAACACACACGTACCCATAAATATGTACATACACATTATGATTTCTCTATATATATAGACATATATGTGTGCGTCTCTGTGTGTGTGTGTGTGTGTGTAAGGTATAAAAACACATGCATTGTTATATAAACAGCAGAGGTACTTTTTTATTAATTCATTGCTTTGATGTCATGTTCATACTGTTGCTGTACATAGGTTGATGTACATCAGGCTGACAGTACATTTGATGTTTGCAATGGCATGCTGCTACCAAATGGTGCTCAGTTCTACTGCTACAGCAGCACTATCAGAGAGCTGTCTTTAGTCATCCTGCATGTGGATGCCTCTGTGTCCTCATTCTCTTCGTGAATTACCTCTGTTTCTATATCCTCTTTGTGGTGTGGCTGAGGGTCATCGAACTGCTTGGCGGGCTGCTGTGTGTCTTTGGAAGACCTGTGTGGAATCATCACAGAGTGGGCATGTTCTCTAGTTGCTTAGTGTATGCCTGGTGTCCATGAGGTATTAGTTCACGGACATGAAATCATAATGCTCTTGAACCATATTTATTTCCTAGGTACATTATATTGCTGCATATCAGGGCCAGACTGGCCGTAATGCAGGATGCCCGCGGTCCCTGCAGGGGACCCCCATAGGAGGGCAGACCCCGTAGTAGGGCCAGGGGAGCCGACCGCCCATTCTGGTGGATGGAGGTGGTGGGGGCGTTGACAACTGAGGGAAAGGCCGTCCCCCTTGGGACAGTATATAGTGGTAGCCCCTCCCACCTCGCGCCCTCTTTGCTGCTGCCCCCCTCACTAGTTGGTCGCTCCATAGGCTGCTCCTCGCCAGCCGTAGGGTCCTTAGGCCTCCCAGCCCCCTCCCACCCCCCCCGACGGACGCGAGGTCCGCGCTCTTCAGCTCCCATTAAGGTAAGCGGATCAGAAGGCCTCCCCCTGGGCCCCGTCCTTGGGTACAACCCGAGTCGACAGGGCTCCGTGGCTATGCCACGGGGAGTCTTGAGATCCGTGGAATTGCGTCGTGCGGGGTCTGTTGTACGGGTCTGGGGCACCGAGTATGTCGATTGGCAGCCGGTGCGGGGGCTAGATCCTGGGGTCAGGGACATCAGCCGGCACACATTCACGCGGCTGGTCTATACGGGGTCACCGGCTGCGAGTGTTTGGCGGAGCGGAGGGGATGGCCGGAATAGCATTGGGCTCGGCGGCGGTAGCAGGCCGTATCAAAAATCCGGCGGTTGTTACTTCAGCATGGACCAGGGGGCTGCAAGAGCGGTGAACCGCGGAGGAGCGCAACATGCGATCTCCGCGGGCACCATGACCGGCAGGAGCTCGAATACGTTTAATTAACAGATTAGTGGCGCGGGAACCGCGGCGGAGCGCAACAGGCGATCGCCACCAGCACCACTATCAGCAAAGCCTTTCAAGGTCTGGGGGCAGACCTAGCGGTGAGGCGGCGGAGCGCAACATGCGGTCTCCGCTAGCACCACGATCGGCAGCAATGTTGAGGCGGCGGGGCGCTACATGCGGTCTCCGCCAGCACCACGAGCGGCAGCAAGGCGCAAATAGGGTAGCGCTCGTGAGTATTTTGGAAATCACGCTTACTGGCTTCCGTAGATGGCTGGCGACATAGGCAGGCTATCTTTTACTAATCAGCTTTTCTATTTAGCTTCCGGTCGGCAAGCATTTCCGGCAGCAATGTTCAAAATATGGTAGCGCACGTGAGTATTTTGCGATCATGAATAAATAGGGTAGCGCTCTTGATTATTATGGAAATCACGCTTACCGGCTACCGTAAATAGCTAGCGACAGAGGCAGGCTATCTTTTAATAATCAGCGTTTCTATTTAGCTTCTGGTCGGCAAGCATTTCCGGCAGCAAGGTTCAAAATATGGTAGTGCTCGTGAGTAATTGAGATCACGCTTACCGGCTTCCGTAGGAGGCTGGCGACAGAGGCAGGCCATCTTTCCTTAACCAGCTTTATATTTAGCTTCCGGTCGGCAAGCATTTCCGGCAGGCGCCCTGCGTACGCCGGAACATCCGGTTCGGGCGCCAGGAACCTGTGCACCTCGCTTTTGTCACTGACCCGGTGGGTTGGTAGTTGGTACCTCGACCGTGTTCCAGCTTTTGTGACTAGCCATCATGGAACTTGGGACTCTGCTCGGCGCTATAACAGTGAGCTTTAGCAGAGGCTGCAAGTCGCAAGTGTGATGCTCACTCATTCACACGCAGCTTGCACTCTATCAGGAAGGGCACCCGTGGTGTTAATTATAGGGCGGAGTTTGCGTAGCGCTGCAGCCCAGATGGCGCGTTCTCTCACGGACCTTCCCTTGCTTCTTCGCAAGTGCTCGCTGAACATTGTGCAAAGTACCAGTCCCCGGTCAGTGGGCACCTCGGGGCGCTCCCTCAGTTATGGGTGCCACGGGGAAGGCTCCAGATGCAGGCCATCATCGCCTACCCTAGCCTTTGTTGCATGCTTGCCGCCCTCCCTCTTCCCAAGATGTGGTGTTAGGGCCAGTGCTGCCGAATTTGAAATAATTTGGGGCACCATGTTCCAGTCTGGGCAAATCACTTCATTTATTAGGCCGACAGCAATTAATGTGACCTTCTGCAATGTTACAAGTGCTCACATTAGGCACTCTAATATGGCAAGACATGGCTGCAGGAGCACGCACAAGGGGCGGGGGACCTCATTAACGCAGTGCCATGCACAAGGGGTTTCAACGGATTGCCTGTCCATGAGTTCGGGTTAACAAGGCCAAGCTGACAAGGCTATCAATTGTTTGGCTGCGGGACAGGTGTGCAATGATAGGTTATGTGCTAACTAAATCGTTTGTCGCTATTCATTGTAGTCATGTTGCGCGCCTTGGTACATGTATAATGCGTTTTCCCCATTTCAGGCAAACCGGGATAGACAATCCATTAAAAGCAGCGAGAGCACGGTGCCACCCCCACAATCATAAGGTAAGAAGGAAGAAGGTGGGGGGGCGCCGAATTAAGGAAAAGGGGTCCCTGACAGCGACCGGGGGGACTGGTGTTCATGGTCTGGTCTCCCGGGGTCTTCTGTTATGTACTGGACACTGGGTGGGGCGAAACTTAAATGATGTTTATATCAATCAATACAGGAGCGTGACAAACAGTCGACGTCGCCGCACCGTATTCGTGGGATAGTGATGTCCAAATTATACTCCAGGCCGCGTAGGTCAAAGTAAGTATGAGAATGGTCAATAGAACGCCAGCAGTTAGAAGGAGGGTATGGGTCTGCGGATCCACGGGGGATTCGCTCGGATGGTCATTACTACTTTTTCTTGCAGGAGAGTAAGGCCACACAGGATGTCCGAACGGAGGACAGCTGGCGCAGGATCAGGGTCGGTTTCGGACGCACAAGCGGCACATGCGGAGATCTTCTTACAACTAGTGGAAACGAATGGCCTGGCGTGGGCTACAGACTTGCTTAAGGCCAGCACATCGAACCCCTGTGGTAACAATGACATTATAGCACTGGATGATGATGACACAGGTGGCGCAGGACACGCTAGAGCGTCTAAAATGTTAAGGGTTCCTACGAACAAAGAATTCCCGCCTCTGTCGAAAAAGAAAGGCGGTGCAAAAACGACGGTCGCAGTGGTACATGAGGTGCCGGGTCCATCAAACTCGCCTGATATCGGGCAACCGCCGGCTGACTATGCCACTAGAAGCGATCTTGGTAAGATCATGTCCACCTTGGAAGTGTTTATGAAAGAGATGAGGGAAAGTGTGTCGTCCGGCGCTAGTGGGGGTGTAGGCCCTTCGAATGTATGGGGGAATGGGGCATCAATTCCACGCTCATCTGGAGCGGCCAGCGGGTAGTCAGAGGGCAGCGACCTGTCTAACCTGCCTCTCGCCCCGCCGGCGCCTGTGCCAGCACTACCACCGTTACCTGCCACACCCGACATGTCACCAGTTATTCCAGCACAGCCAGCTCTACCGGCGCCACAGCCATCGAACACAGTGCCCACCCCCCTGGCGGTGCCAATGCCTCCTCCGAATACAACGATTCCTCCCCCCTCGATTCCGGTTGCTTCTCCTGCGCTGCCAAGCGATGAGGAGGAGGTGGTGTTGGACGCTCCTTTGTTGTCAGGCCGATCCTCCTTGTCCTGGGAGGTCCCGCTAGCAGCGAAGGAATTAATATGGAAACGGGAGTTCATAGATATTTTCTCATTACTCATGTTAGGTCAGCAAGGTGCGGATGTACGTAGGGCAGGGTTAAAAGAAGACGACAAAAAAGTTAAATTTCAGCCCTGGCCAGAAAAGTCCATTGACACGTGGTTGGAAGCATTTGCGATATTGTCTTCTGTTATCATGGAGAAGTTTGTGGACCAGGGGCCGGCTTTAGTCCAGTACGGGAGACTAATTCATAAAGAGGCGAAGAAGTGGGGAGGTGTAGGTTGGTTGGAGTACGATAGGGAATTCAGGAAAAAAATGTCCAGATCTCCTAAGATGCGCTGGGACCACAAAGAAGTTCAGCTGTGGATGGACCATATGGGGTCCAGGGCGCTCCAAGGCACGGACAGTAAAGGGCAGGATGCGCAGGTAGTGGCAACTGAAAAGAGCAGCACAACGGTACAGGCAGAGCAAAGGATTCCGCCCTTTTGGGGGGCCAAAGGGGGAGGGGTCAAAGAAGGGGAGGCGGGAAGTCACCAGCAGGGTCATGCAGATTGTTTAACAGCGGGCACTGCCACTGGGGGAGATCCTGCAAGTTTACACACACATGCAGCAACTGTGGAGGGCAACACCAGGCAGGAACATGCAGGACGCCCAAAGGACACAAGCAAGGTAGTCATCACGGGGGGAGGGGCGGGTCCTGGCAGAATAAGTAACCCGGGGCCGTTAAAAACTATCCACCCCCCCGCCCCTAATCTCCCCCCCCCCCCACCGCTACAAGGACTAGCTACAAGGACATGCGCAGTGAAAGGGCCCTCACCAATAAAACTGGACCGACTAATTGGCCTGCTGAATAAATATCCCAATAGATTGGATGGGAGACTGCTCCTGGGAGGGTTTGCTGAAGGTTTTGTCATACCGTACATAGGGGCGCCTGTGGCTCGAGACGCTGAGAACTTGAAATCAGCTAAGGACAATCCGGAGGTGGTGAGATCAAAGGTTTTTAAGGAGCTGGAGCTGGGGAGGGTGGCTGGCCCATTTGCACAGCCACCGCTCGAAAACTTCGTTGTATCTCCCCTGGGGATAGTGCCCAAAAAAGAGCCCGGGGCGTTCAGGCTGATACACCACCTGTCCTACCCTGAAGGCGAGTCGGTCAATCACAACTTAGAGGAAGGGGTGTGCTCCGTCTCGTACTGCTCATTCGATGTGGCCATGGACCTCATACGTAGGGCTGGTAAGGGGGCCTGGCTGGCGAAAGCTGACATTGAGTCTGCTTTTCGCCTCCTGCCAGTGCATCCCAGCAGCCAAAACTTGCTGGGTTTTAGGCTGGGCAATGAATATTACTATGACAAGTGCATGCCCATGGGCTGCTCCATCTCATGCGCATTCTTTGAGGCCTTTAGCACCTTCCTACAGTGGGTACTCCAAGAGATGGATGGGGTTGAGAGCGTGACTCATTATCTCAATGACTTCCTTTTTGTAGGCAGAGCAGAAACACTAGACTGCGCGGAGGAGCTGGCGAAATTCCAAGAAATGACAAAGTATCTGGGAGTGCCACTGGCTCCGGGGAAGACTGTGGGGCCAGCGCAGGTATTAGTTTTCCTAGGCGTAGAAATAGACACGAAAGCAGGTGAGGCTAGGCTTCCAGCAGACAAAGTCACCGAACTGGCAGCTCAGATCAGAGTGGTACTGGGGCAAGATAAGGTGTCACTGGATGACATACAAAGCCTACATGGCAGACTAAGCTTCGCCACAAAAGTGATTCCAGCTGGTAGAGCCTTTGCGCGCAGGTTAGCCAGGACAGCAGCAAAAATATAACGCAGAGTGAGGCTGAGCTTGGGGGTCAAAGAAGACCTTAAGTTGTGGGGGGACTTACTTGAGCAGTTGAAAGGCTCCGTGATATGGAGGGATCCCTGGACCAGCAGCCAGGAGCTGATGTTGTTTACTGACGCGTCAGGCAGGGAGGGTTTTGGCGCAATCCTCGACAGGGAGTGGTGCGCAGCGGAATGGCCCAATGCATGGAGGAAGAAAAAGATAACTGCCAACATAACGGTATTGGAACTCTTCCCAATTGTAGTGGCTTTCCACCTCTGGCCTGCCTTGTTAACTGCAAAAAGGGTGGTTCTGTGGTCCGACAACATGGCTGTGGTCCAGGCCATCAACACCCAGTCGGCCTCTTGTGCACTTGTGTTATGCTTACTTAGGGAACTAGTCAAAGTATGTCTGTACAATAACGTGGAATGTAGGACTAGGCACATCCCAGGAGTCCAAAATACGGCGGCTGACGCACTTTCACGTTTTCATTGGCAGCGGTTTCGAGAGGCTTGGCTGAGAGCGAGGGAGGAGATGACACCTTACCCGGCTCAGCTCTGGCACCTGCTGCGGTGGCGCAGCCCATTAGAGAGCTAGGCGAGATGTCCCTGGCACCCCGGACTATGAGAAGATATCAGACTTACGTAAAAACATTTTGTGAAATCATGGGCCCTTGGGAGCAGGAGGCTTTGATACAGGTTGAAAGGGTGCAGGCATTCATGGTCTGGGCGAAAGATGAGGGCAAGAGCCACTCGTGGATTGCCGGTCACCTGTCTGCTATCGGGCACCATGCCCGGCTGTTAGGTCAAAAGGACCCAACCACTTTATTTGCAACCAGGGCGGCGCTCAAAGGCTGGGCAAGAGTGATGCCCAAACAAGCAGACCAAAGGGCCCCCATAGATTACAAGACATTAAGAAACATGCTAGATGCCCTTCCCACAGTCACCCCTCTTTGCAGTGACATTCAGCCTAGCATTTTTTGGAGCATTTAGAATAGGTGAATTGGTGGCTCGCTCCAAGAAAGAGATGAATTCTAGGGCCCTGTTGATGAAGGACGTACGAGTGACAGCGGAATCAGTAGAGATTCACTTACAATGCTCAAAGACAGACCAGGCAGGCAAGGGTAGGAGCATATCATTACAGCGCCTGGGCAACGACAGCTACTGTCCGGTGGCCCTGCTAGCCGCATTCTTGTCTTGCCGTCCACATACAGAGGGACTGCTATTGATACATTTAGACGGCTCCCCGGTCACTAAATATCATGTGGAACATGTGATGCAGGGGTGCCTATTCTTAGCAGGCTACACAACGAAGGGGGCCAAGTTCAGCTCCCACTCTTTCAGGATAGGGGCGGCTACCACAGCCTTCAGGGAAGGTCTTCCAGCCGAGGCGATTAAGAGAGTAGGTCGGTGGGACTCCAACTGCTACAAAAGAGATGTGAGACCAATGAGTGTAATACGCCCTGTTAGCAGAACTATGGTTGAGAACGTGTAGACAAAGTAGGAATAAGTACGTAGGCCATGCTTAGGTGGCAGTTTAAGGTACAATGTGTGTTACAAATTTCAGTTGCCACATCTTGGTGGTTGTTTTACTTTGCAGTGCTTTGAAGTGTTCAAATAAACTATAATCTTGCAACCTATTGTGTTTCATTGCAGGAACAGAGGTGTGGGTGATGGGGCACTCTTATGTCACAAGACTGGCGAGATGGGTGAATGCAATCACTTGGAAGCACGGCTTCACCAAAACTAATATATCTTGGTTTGGCTTCCCCAGAATGCATTGGGCGGCACTTTTAACGACGCTGCGTAGGATATTGAGGGAGAACAGGCTAACGCCAAACATCCCAGTGGTGCACCTAGGGGGAACTACCTGGTAACATTAGGCAAGAGGCGTTTGTTAGATGCAATGAGGAAAGACTTGAGCATCATGAGCAGCGAATTGGGACAATGCAGTGTATTATGGTCAGAAATATCTCCAAGACCAATATGGCATGGGGCAACATCGCATGAGGCGCTAGAAGTTACCCATAGGCGCGTAAACGCAGCAATGCGCAAATTCAGCGAACAGCGAGGGGTAGGTTTCATCAGGTACGGCTTGCTGCACGCTAAATCCATTGGTTGCTGGGAATCTGACGGGGTACATTTGTCCAAAGTAGGCATGGCAATATTCCTATTAGATCTAGGGGAGGCGTTAGAAACAGCTGGATGCAGATAGAGGAGGATAAAGGGCTAGGTAGTGGGGGCTCTGGGCGCAGCGGGTGCCACGCCCAGGGCTGTGGAAGAGGCACAAGGCAATCCCCATACAGGACAGGCGCAGGAACAGGACCTGAAGCCCCAGTGCGAAACGCATACAGTCATACATAATCCAAGGGGCCCTTCTTGGGGACTTGGTTTCGACGGCGCCCCGTTAGTCCTTAGGGCGGTTGTAAGCCTGAGCAACCGGGGGCTTGCCGATAACGCCCCGCCTGGATGGAGAAGGTGTGAGTTAACTCTCCCTTGTCCGGAGGGTGGGGTGGGTGGGTGGGGTGGGTGGACGATAGGTCCGCCGGTGGGAGGATTTCCTCCCAGGTACCACACCGGGCTATGGCCGCTGGTGTCCGCTTCTTTGGCTCAACTTCAGGCGCCCTGCAACAAGGGGTTGCGGGTGTAGGGGGTCACCTGTCAGTTAACCCATTCTGTTATTTGTACTACAAATAAACCTGCAACTTCTTCATCCCAACATGCTTGTCTGTGTGCCATTTGGTTTTGGGGAGGTTGTGGGCAGAGGCGTACCGATGGAACTACTATGGGAAACAGGCATTTTCCCGGCGGGCCAGAAGGGTGGAGGCCTGTTTTGGAACAGTGGGGGCCTTTTGGTACAGGGGGGCTGTTTTACAGCAAAGCTGCAATATCAGCCCCCTGTACCAAAATCAGCGGTAGTGTTTACCACCATCACCCCCCCTCCCCCAGACTCCCCCCCACTCCGCCGGTCAGACTTAATTACCAGGGCCAGTTTGCGTTCCCATTCCGCCCCTGCTGCACATGTACTGTATTTTTGCATCCCATAGCAGTGACTCTCCGTCAGTGGTGCTGGAACAATTTTCAGAGTGGGGGTGCCGCCATTAATGTTATATCACTGAAGTTATATAGACTGTGAAAATCCAAGCGTTCCACCAAAAACAAATGAGCCATTTCCATTCAGCAGGAGCGAGGGAACGGTGTGATATTTAGTGAATGGGACATTTTGGAGCACACTGTTGCAAATAGATTCAGACAGCACATTTCCATTGAAATGACCACCCAATTTGAACTGACATACAGTTTTACTAACAAAAGTACATAGTGCACAAATGATAATATGTGGACATCGTTTTTCGGTAAATATTTATCATTTTCACATCACCAGGTGTCTTGATTTGTTTTGTTCTTATTAAAATATTTTTTCCACCACAATTTAGAATACAAAAGAACGCACTTCATCTGTGCTTTCCTAACTTAACTGCTGGTATATTTTGAAATGTTTCTATGACTCATTTACAGTTATTTACATTTTGTTGTGTGTTAAGTTTTAACTAACATCCTAGAGCCTTTCCTTTCACTCTCCCTATATCCCATTTTACGAAATCCTCTAATTTTGAAATCAAAGAAAGAAAAAATAAACATTAATCTCTATGTTAACCCGTTTAGCGCGTCGAACATTCCGCCCCAGTGCGGACGTTCGATCGCGCTAACGGGATTCGGACGTCCAACGGTCGTGCGCAGCACCAGCGAGGTAGTGCACGCGACGACCGTTGGACGTTTGCAGCACGGAAAGGGTTAAAACAATAAGCAGCAATTTGTATGAAGGCAACAGCCTGCCATTTAACCTCTGTCTTTGAATGCACTGCAAATGTGACAAGATAAAACAACAATTTAAGGGCATCTTTAGTGGTTCTTTACCTTCTGAACTCCATCATGGGTATTTTGAGGGTGCTGCAGCACCTACCTACACTCCTGCCTCCAGGACCTATGCTCTCTGTAAGGAAATTCCTCTTTTAGCATCACCCCCAAGGTTTTGGACTAATGATGCTGTTTTTTTTTACACTGAGGATACACTGAGACCTGCTACAAAATGTATGTTGAATTGGCTACCCCCAATTAGTATCAAATTACTTATTTATAAATTCCTAGTATACGGTGTGAGAAGTTGGCCTGGTATATGCTGTCCACTATTCTAGTGGGCACCTTGCACCAGTCCAAACGACCCTTATTGATGGTATGTTTAAAGACAACCTATATAGAAAGCTATCCTAGTGGTAGCTGTGGAGAGCAGCCTTCAGGCTAAGTCTTGGAGGAATGTAAAGCAGCTTATTTTACCAGTCTATAATCTCATGAATGACCAAATAAAAGGAGAACCACACCAGGTATATATATAAAATATATGTATTTATTCTAAACACATCCCTCTAGTCTCTTTATGAGGCTAGAGGCAAAAGTACATTCAGTGAACTTAATAAGCACACAGTAAATTAGCACAATATAGGTTGAGCCCTAGGGGAGTACCAAACCATATATGAAGAAAGTGGTATAAGAACCACGACTGACATAGATACAAGGCCTAGAGCCTTTAGAACCACTGGGGCCACCAGGAACCACCCAAGGTAGTGACACAGGGGACCCACGGGGGACGCGTGCAGTGTCTAAACACAGCCGTGAACCACCATTAACTTCTATGGGGAAAGTCGCAGTTGGAAATTTCAAGATTAAGGACACTTAGAAGAGGATTTGGAGCAAACCCCTTTAGAAATAGGAGGTTCTAGAGTCAACACCCACGGGAGCACCGGAGTACTCGAGTTGCCTCAGCCAGGAAAGCGAGGGTGCATAGGTGTCTTTTGATGTCGGGTTTCGTCATTGATTTGCTGCAAAAGTGCTGCTGGCGACCAAGTGGAAAGTGTCCGGGTGGATCCAAGGGTGGATCAGAGATGTGAAGAACCTGAAAGCAGAGGGGACAGAGTCTGGGTCACTTGCCAGTGACCAGGAAGGCAATGAGCGGATGCCCACCGATGTTGGGTGATTTCAGGTGAAGAAGGTGAAGGTTGACTCTTCAGCCACGAGGACCAGGAGGTGTCAACGATAACCAGATGCTGGATTCCAGCTCTCCCACAAAGGATGTTGAGTGCTGCAGTGTCGGTTTCCAGATTGGACCCAACAAGCCTTGGCAACATCAACCCACACAGAAAGCAGAGATTGGTTTCGGTGCAGACCAGCAAGGTCTGATGGACTCACTCTTTGGTGGGGAGTCAGGGCACATCTGGAGCAACCGGGGAAGCTCAAGGAAAAGAAGAGTTACCTTTGTGGGGACCCACCTGTCGATGGACCAGGGATCGCAAAGGGGCTTTGTTGTTGGATGGTGCTTGCATTTTTTCTACTCTTGATTTGCGTTCCGCTTATCACCAAATCGAATTAACTGATGATGCAAAGCATTTTACTGCTTTCATCACTCCTTTTGGCCTTTTTCAATTTAAGAGGATGCCTTTTGGCCTAGCCTCCGCCGCTTCGGTGTTTCAAAGGGCCATGCACCACATTTTTAAGGATGTTTGCTCTTTCGTAAAGTGTTTCCAGGATGATATCCTCATTTTTTCCAAGAATGTGGATGATCATCGTGTCCATCTTAAGGATGTGTGCAACAAGTTATGTGATGCTGGTCTTACCCTTAAATTTAACAAATGTAAGTTATTTTGTAAGAGTGTGGAATACTTGGGTCACACCTTGTCTGCTGACGGTGTAGTTCCCAAGCGTTCCCTTGTTGATGCCATTGTAAAAGCCCCTTCTCCTGATAACAAGGAGAAATTGCTTTCCTTTGCTGGCTTATGCGAGTACTACAGTAAGTTTATTCGCAATTTCGCCACGAAAATGGAACCCCTCAGGGAGCTTACCAGGAAGTCCTCAGACTTTGTGTGGTCTGAAAGGCAAGAGTCTGCCTTTTCTTCTATTAAAGAAGATATCGTCAATGCTCTCACTTTGAGATCCTTTTCCCTTAACAAGAAGTGCATTATCACCGTGGATGCCAGTTGTTATGGCCTTGGAGCTGTGTTAGGTCAGATTTCTGGCAAGGAAGAATGGTGCGTTGCCTTTGCGTCTCGGACCCTATCTCTCACTGAGAGGAGGTATGCGGTCATTGAAAGGGAGTTGTTAGCCTGCACATGGGCTGTGGAGCATTTTCGCAATTACGTTTGGGGCAACAGGTTCATTCTTAAAACTGATCACAAGCCCTTGGTTGGAATTTTGTCTCCTGGGGGCGGTTGGAACTCAACTGCTCGCATTGCACGCTTATCTTCAAAGTTGCAGGAGTATGATTTTGAGGTTTTGTATGTTCCTGGTAGAAGTAATGTCACGGCGGATTTTCTCTCCAGGTTGCCTTGCCCTGATGTTGGTTCCAATCCAGATAATCGTGAAATTGATATTGTTTCTGTGGTCAATGACTATGTTTCTAGTGATTTCAAGGGAATTTCTGAGATTGAGTGGATGTCGGAAGTTGAGAAGGATCCTATTTTCTCATTCATTTTTGACTGTTTGGAAAAAGGTTGGCCCAAAGATAAATCTGTTTTGCCTGAATTTGCCCCTTTTTGTCAGGTTTCGTCTGAGATTGAGGCTGTGGGAAGGATTTTGTTTAAGGCTGGGAAAATGATTCCCCCTGCTTCTTTGTATAACAAGATTCTTTCCTTGGCCCATAGGACTCATATTGGAATGTCCTCTATGAAACGCCTTATTAGGACCAACTTTTGGTGGCCTGGTCTTGACAAGATGGTAGACAGAACTGTCCGTGACTGTGTGGATTGTATCAGTAGTGATAAGATGCTTAAGGTGTCTTCTGCTCCCCTTCGTCCTGTTTCTTGGCCTGATCATCCCTGGCAGAAACTAGCTTTTGACATTTCCGGTCCTTTCCATCGCCTGCCTGAGAATGCTCGTTTTGCTTTAGTTTTAATTGACTATCACAGCAAATGGCCGGAGGTTAAGTTTGTCTCCTGTGCCACCACCTTAGTCATCATTTCTTTCCTTAGGGAAGTTTTCGCTAGAGAGGGTTCTCCTGAAATCCTTATTACTGATAATGGCGTTCAACTTATCTCTCGGGACATGGAGGATTTTCTTGTCTCTTGTGGTATCAAGCATCACACTACCTCGTTGTATGAGCCTAGAGAAAATGGCCAGGTTGAGAGGTTTAACCGTGTCCTTAAAAATGCTGTGGAGCTTGCTTGTTCTTCGGGTGAGTCTTGGAGGGATGTGGTAAGGGAAAGACTTTGGATGTACCGCATCACCCCACATGCCGTCACGGAGGTCAGTCCCTTCCAGCTTCTGAGAGGGAGAACTCCTAGTTCCGAAATCTGTCCCTGGTGGGTTAAGAAGTTGGATGTTAAGGTTGACCACTTGGACATTTCGCAAGTGGCCAATCGTGTTGAAACCAAGCAGAACACTATGAAGACTTTGTTTGACCGAAAAATGAATGTGAAAGTTCCTGATTTTGTTGTGGGTGAGTGGGTCAAGATCAAGAAACCTGGGTTCACTCTCAAAGGTCTTTCTAAGTTTGGCAATCCCATTAAGATTGTTAAAGTTTTCAGGAATTCTGTCATTACTCAAGATGGTAGAGCCTGGAACATAAGGAAGGTTGCCAAGTGTAAGTCTGTTCCTCCAGGTTTTGTTCAGATACCTACTCATGACAAATGTTCTGCTCAGTGTTCTTCTCATGACGACAGCAACTGTGTTCTGCCCTCTCAGTCTGTGGCTCATAGAGTTAAAACCAATGCCAGACCTGTTGTTTTACCTTCTAGGTTTTTGTCCTAATTCTTCTCTTCACTGTACAGTTTTGTTTGTGTTATAGGAAGGAGATGTGTTGCATTTCACCTTTTTTATTTATTTATTTCCTTTGCTGGAACTAGAACCCTGCTCCTGCGTGAGCCTTCCTGGTTCTATGTTCCAGATTCTCTGTTTGGCAGTTTAAGCCTGCCCTTCTGTTTAACTGGATGCTCTGTGCCTTTTTCACCTGTATTAAATCTTTTTGGATATAAAATCGTTTGGCTCATACCTTACAAGCAGAAATGCTAGGAGCGGGCTCACGGAACACTCGTGGAGTGTAGGCCCCCAATCTTCAGTGCAGAAGGTGCTCGGGCTTGGACTACAAGTAGCCCAATGCACAACTTCGGGAAAGCTCAGGAAGTGGTTGCACTAGAAATGTGCACAGTGTCCAGGAGTTCCTGTCCCACATCACTCGTGAGGGCTGCGGGTCTCAGCTTTGCTGGGATCTTGTGTTGGCCTCAGAGAGGTCTGGAAGTCTGTGTCCTAAGTTGCAAATACTTCGGGGTCCGGCGGGAGCCTTGGAAATGCAGACTGGCAAGATGCTTCTTTGGTGCTGTTTGAACAGGGGAGTCACTCCTTGACCCCAAGGGAGATTCTTCTGTCTTCTAGTTGTGTAGAATGTCTAAGTTCCAGGATATATGTTGCAGAGTTTTATCCATGTGTAATCTGAAGTCCTAATGACTAAGGTCCCATACTTATACTAAGAAAGAGGTTGGACATACTCTGGGGACCGACCTATGGGAGGGTCTGGGAAGTGGGGTGCTTACACTCATTCCCTTTGTCCAGTTTCGCACCAGAGCAGGGGCTGAGTGCCCCTGCAACCGGTTTGAACTGTGATATGCACAGGGAAACCACCAAGTGTGCCCCCAGCACTGTCTGAAAAGCATTCTCTGAATGATCCCACCAGCCCTTATACACTAAAGCCTGGCTGGGAGGTGCTTACACCTCCCTGTGACAGGAAACCTATTGTCCTGGCCTCCCCTGCTGGAGTTTCGTCCAGCAGCAGGAGGTCAGACTCGTGTCTGTGGCTTCAGCATCCATTTTGTGATGCCAGGGCTCTTTTAAACTATTACCGGTTAGGTCAGTCTGTACATGTCTCTACCTCTAGAAGAGTGGAATTCTACCCCCACCGCCAGGACTGGCTGGGGGGTAGGATTCCAAAGTGTTTGACACCACACCAACATGACATGTTTCCATGCAGCCATTCCAAAGTTAGCATTAACCGCGAGGTTATAATGCACTTAAGAGTATATGGTCTGGCTGCATCACAGAACAGCTACAGAGAATAGATTCCAAAATCTGCAGAGGGGTCCTGCTCATGCATGGGCAGCCCTCTCATACAAAACCAAGCACTCTGCCTTCAGGATTGATAAGGCCTGCCATAGGAGTGACTTATAGGTTTATATGTGTCAGTGATATAAGGTAGATATAGGTAACCTATATCTTAGTAAGGGGTGCATGGACCACCTTACCCAGGCTGCAGCAGCAGACCTGTGGTGTAATTTTGGAAGGCTTCCCAGGGGTGGCATAATACATGCTTCAGCCCCTGGTAGGCCTCTGGGGTACCTATGCCCTTATTACCTAAGATACGATATACTAGGGACTCACAAGGGTAAGCCAGTAGCCTTTCTGGAGTGTACCTAAAGTACATGCAATCCTTTTAGAGAGGAAGCAGCTAGGCTGGGGTCCTGGTTAGCAGGGCCCCAGACAGACTAAAGTCGAAAAACAGTGAAACACCAGCAAAAAGTGGGGGTAACCATAGTAAGCAGATCCTACTCTCCTACGTACGGTACCCCAGGTACCCAGGGAATATAAGTTAGAGTGTCCATCCACAGCGGCAGCACTGATTGTGCCACCCTGCATGTGACAACATACACATTGTCTCCCAGCATGCCACTGCAGCCTGTAAATGCGGTTTTAAAGCTGCTAGTTCGACATTGCCATTTAAAATAATGACAAGCCCCCCACTTCCCACCAACATTTGTGAGTCTCCCCTAAGGAAGGCCTGTCAAGCCCTAAAGCAAGGGGCTATATATTATTAAGTAGGACATATACTTTAATGTGTCCTAGCAGCAAAACCCTCAAATTGTCGTTTTTGCTGTGGAAAAGTTAGTAGTCCCATTTGCTAGTACAAAGTTACAGGCTGACATCTCAGCCTGGATAACTTCTGGAATGGGACTACTAAAATGGGTACTCCAAGGTTTCAAATTAATCATTAAACCTGACTTCATGCCTAAGTCGAATTAATGTCACTTTTTAGGAAATGCAACTTTTATAAAGTTGCCACTCTGTTGCCCAGTTTGTCCAGTGGCCTCCCACAGTTGCTGGCCAACAGACAGCCTTCTGCCCCCCTGGTGAGTCGGGTAAACAACTCCCAGGTTTAGGGACAATAAAGGGCTGCACAGAGGGAGATGTTCCCTCCCCCTCACAGGAAACAAAACAAGGTGTTGGCCCAAAAGTCGAGCTTCAAAGGAGAAGCCTCTTTTATGGGAGAATGACAATTACACTCATGTAGGATGGCCCCCTTCTTCAGGTGGACAGACTGGCAGTGAGAACAGAGAGGGGGAACCGGTGGCCAAACCAGTGGCTATACTTTTTTGTAAGTTAATTTTAACCATACCCAGACAACCGTTACTAAATGGACAACAAGGTTGGTTTTACGTATTTTTATCTTTTTAGCTACTCCAGCTAGGAAAAATATTCAAAGTGCTCCCTTAAATACGGTCAAGCTCATCCTGGTTTTTAGGGATCAGGATGAGACCCGATGATGAAGCATGCCACTATAACAGTGGGTGAGGGTCCACCAAAGATATATGGAATTTTTCCTTTTTTCTTTTTCATCACTAGCAAGGTTTCTTTTGGGTAATGATTTTGTAACATAGGCAGGGGATACCTTTTTGTGATTTCTGTTTCATAAATATGGCACCCCTGGCACCCTGAACCTCAGATCACAATGGAACTGGAGAAGGGACCAAAGATTGACTGCCCTGCTGATCTCTGGACTTGGCAAGAGAAGCTGCACTGACTGCTGGACTGCACCTGCAGCACCTTCGGCTAGCAAAGAGAGGACTGTGCCTGTGGCTCTTTGCTTGTCCCTCCCAAGACCCTGACAATAGAGTTGACTCCAAAGGTCTGTCGGGTGAACCTCTGGAACCCGCACCAGGGTCATTAAAGCTGAAGTGGCCCCTTCCAGGAAGTCAGTAGCCACATTCGTTTGAATCATCTATGACTGCCTACAGGCAACCCAAAAGACTGATCCTTGATGGCCGGAGGTTGCACCTGGGTCTGCTGGACCCAGGAGTGTCGTCTGAATCCAGCTTGGTCGCCAAAGACGGACACCAGCCTTCACCAAAGGAGACAGCTGGCCCTGCTGTGTCCATAATTGGTAGCCCAGCCCCGGGCGGAAATTTACTGGATTAAACAGGGCTTAGAGGAACTTCGACTCCTGGGGCTAAAGTCTCCCCACCTTACCTGTGTACTGAGGAATACCCCAGTTGAGCCCCTGTCAACTGAACAGCACCCAGTTAGTCTTTCGTCATACTTAGCATCCTGCATCCCCAGCATCAGGACGCCATTGAAGTTTATGGCAGTCTTGATGTAAAGTATGGAACTGAACTTGAGACTGCTTTGGTGACCGGGTAGCTGTCCAAATAATTCTTATTGCCCCCCTGACTTCCCTGTTAGAACTGATCCTCTAGCTCGGGCTGGAGTAACCAAATACAACTTTTCAATTGTTTTCAATCTTTTAGGTTACCAATGCTTGTTTGCGCTTTGAACTAAAACCCTAAGATTTTCATTTTATTTGCAAATCTATATTACTCAAATCCCCTAGTGGATTTGTCTCATCTTGGTTCCCAAGAATTCATAACAATGAAATCTAGTTTTATAATTGGTATTGGATCTCTTTTGGGTTGTGTGTTTTTCTGACTTCGATGTTTGGCGCTTCTAAATGCTTTACAATAGTTCCTTTTTTAAATCCTTATTGCTCAAATCCACAGCTACCCAGGGTTGAGCTAAAGGTTTTACAAACAAGCCTGACTCGACCTAAGACGGTTTCGTGAGTGTATTATTACATGGTAAGGGCTCACAATGATACCATACAACACACCACAATCATCACACTGCCCACATGTATGCACCAAATTTGCTGATGGTACTTTCTCCTCTAGCAACACCTGTTTTAAGAGAAAACCGACATTGACCTCAGTGGTGTAGGAACAATTTTCCGAGTGGGGGTCCTGCCATCAATGTTACATCACTGAAGGCATAGGGATTGTGAAAAATCCAAGCTTCACACAAAGGAAAAGTACTGAAAATGAGTCACACTCACACAGCAGGAAAGTGGGAAGGAAGTGATATATAGCCTAAGGTGTAAAGTGTATTTTGGAGCACATTGTTGCAAATGTATTACTAAAGCATGGTGTGGCAGCACACTGCCATTTACAGACAGCACATTTCCCATTAGAAAGACAACACAATTTGCACTGAGATTCAGTTTTACTGATAAAAGTATATAGCATGCAAAACATAATGTATGGAAATCAAATTTCAGCAAATATTTAGCATTTGCACATCACCAGGCGAAGTGTCTTGAATTGTTTTGATCTTACTAAAATTTTTGTTTCCATCACACTGTAGAACTACAAAAGAAAAATGTGCTTAATTTTCACTTTCTTAACTGCTATGCTTTTGAATATTTGTACAATTTGTGTCACTGAAAAAACGGACATCCTACAGCCTTTTCTTTTATACTCTCCCTGTGTCCCAGCAAGATTGACAAACTGTTCAATTAAAATCCTCTAATTCTGCAGTCGGTGGAAAAAAAGTAAACACCAATCTACATGTTAATAAAATAAGCAGCAATTTGTCAGCAAACATAGCCTGGCCTCTATCTTTCAATGCACTGCAAATTTGGAGGCATATTAACAAGAACAGGTCAGAGCGCAGAGCTGTAACAAATCTGGCAGCGCTACACTCTGACGTATTCAAAATGCAGGGATGCGCCGTATTCACAAGAATATGGTGTACCCTTGTGTTTCACATAGTGCTGTCGCAAAATAAAGCTGCCTAGCATCTGCGCATGCACCCTGCTGCCATGTTGCAAGGGTACCTGTGCTGCAAGGATGACACCTTCCTGCACAAAAGCAATCAATAATGGCAATTTGAAGCTACTATGTGTGCTGCAGAATGCAGTACAAAAGGAAAGAGCAAAACATGAGGAGAAATTAATAATTTCTCCCTGTTGGCAATTCTAATGCTTGATATTCAATGGTGTTAATTTTTAGCTCTGCCTCAGCCTTGTAAATCTGGGGCAGCGTCAAAAATCAATGGGTGTTGCTGTGGAACACCCACCTCAACACCTATTGCATGCCGCTTTGCCACAGAGGACTGTGGCGGAAAGGGGCATATTTACAAGGTTGCGTTAAGTTATTCAAATTGGCATAGCACCACCTTGTAAATATGGAAAATGGGACTGCACCACCAGAGCGTCAAAAAAGTGAGTCTTCGTGGCACTGAGGGCTTGTATATATGCGCTGTGATGAGATAAAAATAAAATGTAAAAGCATCACTTTGGCTCATTCATCTTCTAAACCACGGGATGTTTATTTTTGGGGTGCTACAGCACTCTCCCGGATCAATGCTTCCAGCACCTATGATTTTACTGGGAGACTCTGGGGCATATTTATGATAGTCTTGCGCCGTTGTTGCATCACTAATTTTGATGTGGCACAGGCAGTACTCCAAATCTACAAGTTGACACATGTGGCCTAATGCATCAGTTATTGTAGGCCAGCGTCTAAAAATATCTGCGCTCTCACTAACTCAGCAGGAAAGTGGGAAGGAAGTGATATGTAGCCTAAGGTGTATTTTGGAGCACACTGCTGCAAATGTATTACTAAAGCATGGTGTTACACAACACTGTCATTTACAGACATCACATTTCCCATTAGAAAGGCAACACAATTTGCACTGACATTCAGTTTTACTGATAAAAGTATATAGCATGCAAAACATAATGTGTGGAAATCAAGTTGTTTCTATCACACTTTACAACTACAAAAGAAAAATGTGCTTAATTTTTACTTTCTTAACTGCTGTGCTTTCGAATATTTGTACAATTTGTGTCACTGAAAAAATGGACATCCTACAGCCTTTTCTTTTATACTCTCCCTGTGCCCCAGCAAGATTGCCATGCAGAGATTGAAATATGCAAGGTAGGTTTTACCTTGTAAATTCTACCCTCAAACTGATGCAGTGATATTTATAGTTCGGCAAGCGGCGTGCAAAGCCTGAAATGCGGAAAAAAATTCCTGCACATCGGCAACCCAGGCATAGGAAATGGCGCAATGGCTGTCGTACAGAAAGACAAGCCACGCAAAACAGTTTGGCAAGCACAACGATGCCATGGAGGTGCTCATTCAGCAGCTGTGAGTTTCAAGGAGACCCTCCCCATACATACCACCACCACCATGTAGGCAGCGAGGAAAAGGAAGCAGGTTTTTCTCCAGCAGATATCTCTCATTGACCTCAGGGAGGATGAAGTCACCAGATATTACAGGCTCAGGTGGGAGTCCATAATGGAACTGCTGAACCAGATAGTGCAAGTCTCCAGCCACCAACTGCCAGGTCCATCAACATTCCTCCGCAGGTGAAGCTGATGGCAGTCCTCCACATGCTGCCATCTGATTCATTCCAGATCACAACAGCCAGAGTGACACGAATATCACAGCCTCTTTTTCTGCCTTCCTACCCTCTGTCCAGGATGCCTTCATCTGCCTCACACCCCAGTACCTCCTCTTCCCCAAGACACAACGGCAGCAGATGGAGACCAAGCAAGGTTTCTCTGCCATTGTGGGATTTCCACATGGACTAGGTGCCATGGATTGCACACATGTGCAACTGGTTCTCTCTGCAGAAACATTGCACCTGTACAAGAACCGGAAACACACCCACTCTATTAAAGTCCAGGACATCATGGTCCGTCTGGGGATGGTCAACAATGTGATGGCAAAATAGTAAGGGATTGTGCATGATGCTTACATCTTCATACTCATCATCAATGAGCGCTTCAAGAATGGGCAACATGGGATTGGCCTACTTTTTGGTAAGCAAATCTGAAGTACATAACAGAACTACTAACAGTAAGAAATATATGGCATAAAAGTCATCTCTGTATCGACGGAGATAGGGCCATATGTATGAGGGGTGTCATACTTGCACCCTCCATCATTGATCATATGTAATGCAAACCCCCAAGTCACAATTGTTAAGACACGCAAAGCACTTTTGTGCGCCTTTGAATGGCATAAAGATCCAGAGCAAAGCAATGGTGCGTAAAATGCAGTGTAGCATCACTGTGTGCAAGGGAGGGATTCCATGGGAATACCACACCAGGTAAACTTTTGAAATGTTACCCCTGACCCTTGACCCTGTTTGCAGGTCAGGCCGCTCCCCACACCGCGCAGCACCTCTGCTGTGTCCTTGCTTCTCCCCCCTGCTGCCGTGAGCTCGCCGCTACATCGCGCCACTCAGCGCCTGCAGTGTCCTTGGTTTGGCTGCCCAGTCATTCCCTGGTGCCCCTTGGTATTGTTAGTGTTTTTTCTGCCTTTTGTCTTCCTCTATTTCTGCTTGTCACTAGTCTCTGACCCCCCTTCTTGCCGCCAACACCCCGCACTGCCCCCCGCTCCCGCCGCTGCTTCCATGCAGCCCCGCCCCCTCACTCTCCCATAGACCGCCCCACTGCCGCCTCCCAGCTGCTCCTCCCTCCCAGCTCCCCTCTAATTGAGGCCGCTGCACGGCCATGCAGCGGACTCGTGCAGTGGGCATGCCTAAGGCAAGCTTGTCTGCACCCTTCCACGCCTGGACCACGCCCAGCGCCAGAACCCTTGGCCCCCGCAAACACCACAACGACTGACAGTGCTACGATGCCAGCACCCTCCACGCACTCAACTCCGGACGAGAACACACCTGTTACCAGGCCACCCCGAAGCACAGCCAAGGACCCTTCACCTGCCAGAACTGCAGCTTCACCAGCAGTCAGCCCACAAAACCACCTACCGAAGGACCTAACTACCCCAGATGCATATTCCTCAACACCCGCTCCGCCCGCAAACACGCCGTCGAACTACGGGACCTCCTCGGCTCTACAGCCTCTGACAACGTCTTCCTGGCGGAGACCTGGCTGAACCCCACCTCAGCTCCCGACATCGCCATAGCCATTCCGGAAGGCTACAAGATCACCCGCAGGGACTGCACCAGCTGGAGAAGAACTGGCTTCGCAAACAGACTCCGGACAGCTACACTGCCCACAAGAACGCCACCCGCAGACACTATCAACTCATCAGAACCGGCAAGAGTGTCTCATTCAAAGACCGCCTGGCAAACAACGCACACAATAGCAAAGAGCTCTTCGTGAAGGAACTCTTTGTGAAGGAACTCTCCAACCCTAGCTCCAACACCAACGACATTCCGCCTTCGCAAGACCTGTGTGACTCGCTGGCCACCTTCTCAGATCTCCGACTTCCACAACAGCGTCAACGCCACAACCGCCCCAACAACCATCGCACCCATGACCCCCACCTGCACCAACTGCCTGCTCTCATGGACCAACATCAATGACGTGGACACCAGTGAGATCATGAACACCATCCACTCCGTATCACCGCTAGACCCATGCCCTTACCACATCTTCAACAAAGCCACCACAGCCATCGCACCCCATCTCTGGAAAGTAATCAATATCTCCTTTGAGACAGCAACCTTCCTGGAAAGCTGGAAGCACGCCGAGATCAAAGCCTTACTCAAGAAACCCAAGGCGGACTCCAATGACCTCAAGAACTTCCGACCCATCTCCCTGCTCCCGTTCCCGGTGAAGGTCACCGAGAAAATTGTCAACAAGCAGCTGACCCGCTTCCTCGAGGAAAACAGCATCCTGGACCCGTCCCAGTCCGGGTTCCACAGCAACAACAGCACCGAAACCGCCCTCCTCGCCGCCACCGATGATATCAGGACCCTGCTTGACAACGGAAAAACAGCTGCCCTCATCCTCCTGGACCTGTCAGCCGCCTTCGACACAGTCTGCCACCACACACTACGAACACGCCTACACAACGCCGGGATCCAAGAGAAGGCCCTCGTCTGGACCACATCCTTCCTCTCCGGCAGAACCCAGAGCATCCGCCTACGCCCCTTATGCTCCACTGCCACCGAAATCCTCTGAGGTGTACCCCAGGGCTCCTCCCTCAGCCCGATGCATGGCACCGCTCGCCCACTTCGCTCAACAGCACAACCTTAACATCATCTCCTATGCCAACCACACCCAGCTGATCATCTCACTCACCAAAGACCCTCACACCGCCAAAACCAACCTCCACGAAGGAATGAAGGCTGTTGCCGAATGGATGAGGAACAGCCGGCCGCAGATCCGAAGAACAACCGCCGGCGGCAGATCCTTCTCTCATCTCAACGCCAAGACCTGGAACACCCTCCCCACCAACCTGCGACAGACCCATGACCTACCGGCCTTCAAAAGACTCCTCAAGACCTGTCTCTTTGATCACTAGCAGCACCCCCCCCCCCAGCACCTTGAGACCCTCGCGGGTATGTAGTGCGCTTTATAAATGGCATGATTGATTGATTGATTGATTAAATGTGTCAAATCAATTGGTCTCACAGATGATGTGGAACAAGAAAACATAACTAGTCATTCAAGTCAATCCCGCTTCCTATGCATTCCGTCGCACACATGCATAAACAATCAGGTCTCTGAGGGTTCATCATATGCAAGAAGGTGCCCTTTCCTGCGCAAAGACAATCCTGCATGCAATGCAGGCACCTGAGCATTATTGTGCAAGTGTGCCTGTAGATGTACTAGGCAGCACAGTGTATGACAGCAGAGAGTGAAAGGTCGGGAATTTGCTATATGGCCTAAATACTGTGCACTAATTCCCTATCACAGTGACACAGTGCAGTGCAGATAGTGGACTTGCTGCACTGCGCAGTGCCACTTTCCCAAACATCTGGGCCATTGCGTCATGTGCACTGCAACATGTAGACAATGATGTCCCACATTGACATGCACTTATTAATCTTTCAATGGCAGTAGGGACAGAACGTCAGTGAGTAGTCATGTGTCATTTCACTCTATGTGGATGAATGGAACCACATCAAATGCACTAGGTAATGAATCATGAATAAAATCATGTGGCATGCCAGACAAGCCAATTTGAGTACAAAGGCTACACAAGAAATAAGTGTGGGATCAGTGTCTCCTCAATGGCGTACTTACTCTTCGTTTCAGTCAAAGGTCAACAAAGTCAGTGGTGTGAGAACAAGTACTGTGGAAATGAGCAAGTGTGCCACACATGGCAGTACATTTGTATGTTGACGAACGTTTCAGGAGCAACATGTGAAGTAGTATGTGGAAAGGCCACATGTGGCATTCCATGTCAGTGTAGGCCCCAGACATGTGTAAATGTCAATACTGGATAACATTGTAACATCAAGAGTACAAAGCACGCATATGCCTCAGCCACACTGACAGTTTACATACACACATACACATAGGTTGACAGCCGAATTGACTGATGTAACCATTGTGATGGCTCACCTGTTCTGTGGAGTAAGTAGCCAAAATGAAAAGAATATGAATCCAGCAATGTGAAAATCACAAAGTCTAACACAGTGTTGGCCAACATGTCATACACCAGTAATCAACATAGAATTAAATCCAACCTGGAAAATGCACCACAAATCATGGCAAAGACGTGCACAATCCCCTAAAAGTTAGAGTCATACCCATACATGTTAAAAACCAATGTATTGTGTCTATGTTTGTATTAGACAGCTACTTTTAACAACATCAGTGTGTCTCACTTTAGATAGCACACATTGCAATGCATATGTTTCAATCAAAGTGCACCATGACAGCTTATTTGGCAAAGACAATAGTTGAAGCCTGACAATATTTGTATAACAATCCATGTTACATGTTTGAATCACACCACATGTGTGCACCAAAATCACATGCTAAAGTAAGTGAAACATAAAAAGGCTGTGTAACTGCCATGTAAGCCACCAAAAACATCAGTGGTTCAACATGGACATATGTATGTGTGAGTGTAAAACATGCTGGCAATGTCACTACCTTCCTATGGAGGACCAACTGGCCAAATATCTGATCAATAATCTGTCACTTTACACATGTAGTGTGTGCACATAACATGGAGTGATCAGGAACATCTCCAAATGCCCATCACAGTAAGCTACTGGATAAACATGAATATAAGGATGTAGGAGTGTCCAAAGTATCAGGACAAGCACGACATTTGCTATTACACAGAGAACTTTAATAAACATGTGTAAACCTATGGCCAACTATATCACGATCCCACTCACCTGAAACCCAGGTACAATAAGAAAGGGAGATAGTCCGTCCTCTCACCTAGTGATTACCCCTCAACTCTGACTGGGGAACAGATGTAGGAAAGTGCCTCTTTTGACATGGTTAGCCCACACATTTTGCATGGTGCATTTTGTGATTTTGACTGAAAGTGCACTGGGGTACTACCATCCAGGTCTCCAGTGCCAGATCTCTTCCCCTAAAACTGTAACATGATTGGCACAACTTCATCAACTATTGTAAGTCCCTACTGAATGGTACTCCTGGTACCTAGGACATTGGGACTGTAGAGGGTCTGGGGACCTCACTGAGATCATGCACACTGCCATTGCAGGCTGTGCGTGCTGGTAAAGAGAACACTGCAGAGTCTGCATGGTACACATCCCTGTGTTCCATGCCCACAGACACTGCATGAGGTAAAAGTAAGTCATCCCTACTGCAGGCCTTACTGCCCTAAGGCAGGGTGCACTATATCCCATGTGTGGACATATCTGTATGAGCATAAATGACCCTACAATATCTGAGTCCATTCTTAGATATTGTAAGTGCAGATGGAAGCCATAGGGTACATGGACTGGACACTCGTCATTTCGAGTTACCCAGCTCCTTGATGGCTTCACTGTACCCTAAGATGTTTGGTACCAAACATCTTGTCTTAATAAATCCTCACCTCACTGGTACTAGTGTTGGATTTATTAATAAATGTAGACAGAGGACCCTGTAGAGTTTTTGATGTATTCTGGAGCATGGAATGGGAGTGCGTTACATTGGTGTGAGAGGGCTGTGAAAAGCAACTGTATGTCAGCGTGAGGAAGCATGGGTCGTTGAGGAGGAGAGATGCACAATCGGCACGCAATCGTGTTTCAGCTTGAGCCTGATTACCCTTCAGCCCGAGCCCAGAACAAGGATTGTGTATCCAATAGAGGTGTGTGGAGGGAAACAGGATTTATTGTGAAGAAGGAATGTGCGACTGCCACACGATTACACTTCAAAGAGAGTCCTGCACAAGCATTGTGCATGCAATAGAGGTGCGTGAAGGTTACTGAGGAGCCTATTAATCTTTGTCATGTTCATAAGCATATGCGCATTATCAGGCACATAAATTGAGTGTCTTTGTGGGTGAAGGCTATGTCGGTGCTCATATCTGCTGACATAAATTAAATAAAGAGAAATGTGTACTCTAAATTCTACCTTACCTTCCAGCTAATCACCACATCAGCTCACTTCGCCTTTCGTGAATTTCTTTGTATGTGTGTAATTTTCTGCTATTGTTTTTACTTTTTTTCAGTAAACAGTGAAAAGGGGCATTGATCTGTTTTCCTTGAACACTAGTGTGTAAACCTCACATGACTTAACCACCTAACAGAGAATTTATTCAGCTGGAAAATGTTTATTTAGATTGTTGTGGTATCCTAATAGTTTTCAGTTATTATTTTACTTTGTTATTTCAATTAATTATTTTAGCTATTTATTTTATATTCTCTCTACAGGTACAATTGCTTAAGGATGAATGATCAAGTGATGGTATCACCTCCAACTTTTCCTGCTACTCCTGGTAATCCACCAGTTCCATGGGAACAATGGGAAAAAAATGTTTTTTACGTATATTTTATATATTTTAGCCCTAGGTCGAGACAGATATCATCCTGTGCGATGTCAAGCTATATTGATCCATCATTTAGGAGTAGAAAGGAGAAGATTATATGAGAATCATCCTCAGATATCTTGGGGATGGTGGATGGTGAGCCTAATAACGTCTATGAGATGTCACTACAAATGTTGGATTCACGTTTTATTACAAAGATTAATGTACTGATGGAGCATCACAAGTTCTTCTCAAGGGTAAAAAAGATGGGAGAGTACATGGACACTGATGTTGCAGCTTTAAGAAGTTTATCTTTGACTTGCAAGTTTGAAAACGTAAGTGACTCACTCATCAAAGATCAAAATGTACTAATGACAAAAGGGTAAGAGAAAAATTATTGACAAGGGATCTTAATTTGATGGAAGCTATGAAGGTGGTAAAAGGAATGGAACTGGCTGCGGAATGGCTGAAATAAATGGATACGTCCTCTATGGTGATTCAATATGTGAACACTGAACGTGCTGTGGTCCTGGAGGTGTGGACTTCCAAGGAAGACTTGCGGAAAGACATATCTGGGGACGTGAAAAAGGATGTATTTGATATTGGCGCAAGGAAAGAGACTAGATTGAGGCAAATAAGATGTTATCAATGTGGTGTTCCTGGTCACATTGGTACTACCTTCAAATGTGCAGCGCAAAATATTGTGTGTTATAATTGTGGTAAGAAGGGACACTTTGCCAAAATGAGCAGAGCAAGATCTGCACCAGTAAAGGTAAGAGAAATTAAATATGTATGTGAGAGCATCACGGAAGTGTTATTGGCTATTAAAGATGAGAAATCTAAAAGTAATACTGGAGGAATGTCTGGGAACAACAAGTGTGATCCAATTAAGGGAGGTGGTAGAGTGAAGAAAGACAACAGTGGAAAGTTGGAGAAACCATATTGAGTTGTGTGCTTAGATGATTTGCGGGTGAAGGTGCTGGTAGATTCAGGAAGCCTGTACACCTGGATCTCCAACGATACTTAATCTAAAGATTCTTATAAAGAATGTTCCGAGCCTGACATAAAGACTGTGAGGTATGGTGGAATAAAAAATGTTGGCAATGAGATGGATAACAATAGCGATTGCAGGCAGGAAGTGTATGGTTGGGCATATTTGACTGACTTTAGCTCAGATTTATTAGGGTGTCATCACCAGAAGAATATGGGAATAATTTCAGCTCCCAACACGTAAAATCCTGTCATAATAATAACTGATGAGCTACAACAAGTGAATCAAATAAATGCATATGAGGAATGGGTGGTGAGAAAATATCATTGGATGATTTGGGATTACTTAAAGGTTTTTCACATAAGATCATCCTAAAGAAAGGGGAAATTCTGGTGGTGCATAAATTGAGAAACATAACCCTCTTGATGAAGGAGCCCTTGCAACAAGAGTTGGATAAGTTGCTGATGCAAGAAATTATCAAACCCATAGAATCATCGGAGTGGCTAGCCCCAATAGCAGTTGTCCCCAAGTAAGGTGGTAAGATCAGACTGTGCATAGATCTAAGGGATCTTACTAGGAACATATGGGTTAATAGGCAACCTCTTAGCCTAACATTTCAGAAATGTTGTCGGCTATGACTGGAGTGAAGGTGTTAAGTGTAGTTGACATGTCAGCAGTGTACCATCAGGTCAAATTGCATAAAGATTCTAGACAGCTCATGTATTTTGTTTCTCCTTTGGGTGTATTCCGTTATTTGACGATGCCGTTTGGATTGGCGTCGGTGCTGGCAGTGTTTCAGAGGGTGATGGCATGGAAAATGTATGGTATTTTCAAGATGATGTGATGATTTCTGGGGAAATGAGTTGAACCATGATGAGCTGCTTGAGCAGGTAATGAAATGACTCGATGAACATGGTTTAACAGTTAGGGAAATAAAATGTCAGTTCAGGAAAAAACGTGTCACTTGTCTCAGACGTGAAGTATCGGGAGAGGGGACACAACCAAAGAAAAACATTGTTCAAGGGACAAGTGATGCACTGTGTCCTGAGAATAAGGATCAGTGGAATTCATCCCTAGGATTGGCAGAGTACTATTTGAAGTTTGTGAGGAACTTTACTGAGGTGGATGAGCCATTACAGACGTTAATGAAGAAAAATGCTTTGTTTGAGTGGACTGATATGTGTTGAAGGACATTCAGAGAGGTGGAGGAAAAAAGGATGCAAGGTCCCTCTGTTGAGCATTTTGAGGTTATGGTAAAAACATTTAACCACTGATGCTAGCAATATTGGTTTGGAGGCAGTGTTGACCTAAGTAGAGAAAGATCAGGAAAGAATAGTGGGATTTGCTTTTGTGGAGTTTACAGGGTGCGGAGAAGTCCTATTCTGTGATTGGGAGGGAAGCTTTGGCGTATTGTTGGGGAATCAGGCACTTTAAATACTTTTTGTGAGGGTTTACCTTTTAAGGTTAGGACCGACAATAAGCAAAGCCGCTTGTGCATTTGTTAATAGGTGGCAATGGTCTGGAAGGAAATGTAACACCTAGAATTTCCAGATGGATGTTGTCTGTTCTTCATTTCAATTTTGAAAAGGAGTACTTGAAGGTGCTAAGAAATGTGGTGGCGGACAGCCTATCTAGGCTACATACTAATGAAAGTGTGTTGGAAGAGGAGTGACACATTTGATGGTCAGGAAGTTATAGCGTTGAAGAGGGAAGAATGGGGTATCGCTATGGATGAAGACTTGGTGTTGAAGAAGGTGAAAGCGTATGTGAAGTATCGATAGACTCAGGAACTGCATCAGGATGTTCAGGAAGAAGAGCATTGGGTGTGATGGAGAAATTTAGCATTTGTGATGAAAAAGTGATGAGAAAGAATCGTACCATTCTTCCTAGGGGTCTACAAGATCACATTATTCAATTGGCACATGCAGGGCATCCTGGTAGGAATATGACCAAGAGGAGGATAAGACAGACATATTGGTCCCCAAAACTTGACAGTATAGAAGAAGAGGTGTGAGACATTCTTATGCTTGTTCTAACAGTGACAAGGTGAAGATGGTTAGACAGCTTACATTAAGTGTGTTGAGATGCCCGAAAGGTCTTGGGAAAAGGTTAGCTATAGATTTCCTTGGTCCCATACGCAAACTGGGAAGTGAGTGTAGATTCATGATAGTAGTTGATTATCACACTAAGTGGTTTGCAATCAAGACAGTGGACCGTATCAATACCGAAAGTGTGAGAGATTTCATTGAAGATGTTTTTTAGAGAAGGGCGTACAGTAAACTATTTTTTCAGATAATGGGTTGCAATTTGTATCCCGTGAGATGAAGAATTTAATGGAAAAAAGGGGAATTTCCCTTGAGATGGTGGCTTTGTTTAGGCCATAAGCCAACGAGAGGGTTGAAAGAGTAAACGTTTGATTATGGATAATTTGCAATTGTCATTGCCCAGTGGGTGGGCTTGGAGGAAGGAGTTGTGGAAGTTGGTATGGGCATATAGAACTACTCCCCATTTGGTGACTAGAATTTCTCCCTTTGTTTTTTTTAAGGGAAGAGAACCAGGTAGGAAGGAGAATCCTATTTAATCGGTTGCTAAAGATCAGGTGTGGTTGGATCATGAGGCAATGAAACTTGAAGTTACTGTGAAAGAGAAATGCGCGGAAGAGTACCATAATGTAAAAAAAGGAGTAAGAGAACCTCACATTGAAGTGGGTGATTGGGTTGTGATGAGGAAGGTGGGATCGTGAGGAGAGGGGACAGTACATTTGTTTGTCCACTCAAGGTCTCTAAGGTGAGACGGAATGTGTTTGAATTGAAAAATGATACTGAGTGGAGTGTGGGAAATGTTTGTAAGGTTGTAAACTATCAGAAGGAAGAGGGAAACCCTTGAATTGTTTTTCCTTGCACTTTTTGTGTCTGCCAGTTCTTTATGTATGTATATAATTGTTCTGAAGAGATATTGTCCAGACATCACAGAATGTCGTTTTGATAAGTTAATCCTTTATTTTACTGCTGACTCGTTACCTTTTTTGTTGTTTTGCCTGTGTAAGGAGGAAGATATATAGAGTTTATGAGGTAATCTGGAACATAGGATGGATGAGTATAACCTAAACTGGAATGTAGGACTAAAAAAAATGACCAGTACTGGATTAAGAGCTGCAGCGTGTGCAACTGGAGATGCTGAGGGCATCTATTTACAATAAACACACTTGAAGAAGAATTTGGCTTGTGTCATTTCTACAGACACCTTAGTGCAGAGGTCTTCAATCTGTGGGGAGCGACCCCCCAAGGGGGCACAGAGTCCTGGGAAGGGGGTTGCTCATTTCCAGGTCTCACTTCTGCCTGGAATCAAAAACAATTGTGCGTCCTTCATTCCGGTTGTTAAAAGGCTACAGCTGAAGTTAATTGAGTCTCCTGTGCTGTGAAACGAAGAGGCTGGGCAGACAGTTGAAAAAATCCTTCGTGCCAGGGTGCCTGTTTGCCTGAATGAAATTCAAATGTGTGTTTTGATGTATTCTGCAAATGTAAATGGTGCTTGAAAGCGGTTCTGGTTTTAATTGCTTTGTGATAGCAAAGATGTTTTTTTAGTGGTAGTAAGAAGAGTTAACAACTGGGCTGTGAAGTGCATGCTTTTAATCGCTTAGTACCTCTGAGGAGGTGTTAAAGAGACAGTTATGCAAAAACAAAAGTGCATTACTTACGTTCTGGTATTACTAAAATCTACATTTTGGTAGCTTCATTATATCCTAAAACTATTTGCACAGTTTGTCACAGTCTACCTTATAATGTTTGTAATGCAAGAATAAAATATTGACTTACACTTTCACAGTGCTTTCTTTCACAGGCTGTGACCTGGTGGCACTAAAAATCCACAAGTCACTATTCTCACGCTGCACCAACCAAATTTAATTCTGTGGCTTTATGGTTACACACAGGCCTCTGCAGTTAATTAACTAATAGAGGTTTACTAATGTACTACAGTGCATTTTCTATTGAGTAACAACTTTAAAAAATGTATTTTTCATTTAAGCTGCCCGTTATTTTATATGTAGCTACCTGATGATGAAAGACCTTAAAAACTAGCAAAATATTTTGAATTGAGTTATGAGAGGCTTGAGCTAACGGAGCCTAATTTTTTTTAAAGCTCCGGCAGCACAAGCGTTGCAATCGTATCTATCAGGCGACGCAAAGTCATTCTGCGTTGCTATGTGTGACCTCATACATATGGAGTAAGATAAAGCAGCTCAAGTCGCTGCTTTGCCTTAGTCTGTCAAGTAGGAGTTCCTTGGGCATTGCGGTGGGTGTTCCCATGCAACACCCATGGATTTTGACACTGCCCCAGATTTACAAAACCATGTAAACCTGGGGCAGCACCAAAACCTCCCCACAGCAGACGTAACGAGGAGAAATGTTTTCATGTCTCCTCTTATTTTTTCCTCTTTCCATGTGTGCTGCATTCTGCAGCTCACATAGAAAGAGGAAAACCCCTCTCGGAGCACCTTCCTTGCCCAAAAGCAATCCTGCCTCCATTGGCACTAGGCAGCAATTTGTGCACCAACGCAGTGGGAAAGGACAACAATGCACCATATTTCATAAATGAGATGCATTCCTGCCTTTTCACATTGGCATAGGGCAGCGCAGCAAGAAGAGTTGCGGTGCTGCCCTAGGCCAATTCCTCGTAAATAAACACTTTTGTTTTTAGCCACACCTTTGACCACACCTCCACTCTCACTGATCTTTCATTTGATAAACACTGTTTAATATTTCCTCACTGTAAAAATGATTTGCTATGGGAATTGGGGGTGTTTATGGTTATCGACAGTTGTCAATGATGAGGAGTACCAAGTTCTAGAATTTTTTTGTCAGGAGGGAGTCCTTACGCCAAATTTTTTTTGGCAGGGGGGCCTCAGCATCCAAATATTTGAAGACCTCTGACTTGAGGGTCCCCTGAAAGCCAACCAAACACTGGTGTTGTCTCTAACTAGTCTTAGCCAGTCTGCCACCACCATACATGTTTCTGACCTAATGGAGTGAAAGGCTGTGCTCTCAGAGGCCAGAATCAAAGCCTGCTCTGGGCGGAGGTGCTTCACACCTCCTCCAGGCCGGAATGGCATTCCAGGAAGGAAAGCTTCAAAGGCGATGCCACCTTTGAAGTGCAACCCAGGCTTCTCTAGATTGTGGAGGAGGTCAGGTGGGAAATTAATTAGATGAGGTGGTCGGTCATCATTCAGCAAGCACCACCCCTAAGGGGGAGCAGGTAATGTGGACCCCACTTTTCAGGTCATCCATCTTGTTTGAGAAGGAATTAATTAGGGTAAGGGTTTTGTCCACTCCCTAAGGAAAGTGATCACATAGATGGTGTAGACACCCTAAAGGTAGGTAGCCCATTGACTACTACCTGTCACCCCCTATAATGCCCCTAAAGTTAGTATTTAGATGGTACCCCTGAACTTTAGATTTGACGTATACAAAGAAGACACAGATAAAGAAGAGTGAGAGGACACCTGGACCTACAGAAGCCATTCTATAGCAATACCCAAGGTTATTGGACTACCTGCAACTGACAACAAGATGAATGGTCCTATCTGGACTCCAACTGTCCAGGAAGCAAGCACCCATTTAGGGACGTTGAGACACCTGAGACCAAATTTAACACACAGAGCCCGGTTGACCTATCTGCTCTGCACCCAGAGAGCCCGGCCTGGGTACTGATGAACCAGCTTTGCTCCCATGGTCCCTAGGCCCTTATGACCCGATCCCACATTTGGGGTCCCCCAGACTTACCTCTAAGTCCTCCTCTGCACCCTGGTTTTTGGTGGTCTCCTTCATAGCGCACCAGCTAACAACATGCGCAGCACCCTGCTCCCGGCTGAATCTGGTATGCACCCGGTGATCCGGTGGTGGAACATTGGACCTTGGCCTGCTGCTACCCTAAACTCCAAAGGTGAACCACAAGAACCAACTGTACAATTTTAGATGCATTCCTGAATTTTCTCCCATAGGTTATCATTGTGAGTGATTGCGAACAACTGTGAATTATTTTCTAAACTTTGAAAATTCGTATCTTAAAAAGTAATTGCTCTAGAACAAAGTTCTTGGTCTTAAAAATGATTTGAAAATCTTTGTTATGTTTGCAAAGTCGAATAATTCTTGAGTGTGTGTCTCATTTATTGCCTCTGTGAGTACAACAAATGCTTAGCACTACCCTCTTAAGCCAAACTGCTCTCCCACACAAAGACAGATAGAGCGTTAGTATTATCTGCATTTACCAATTTGTAACAATTTAGGACCCACTGGAATCTCTGCATAGTGTATTTTATTTTAGCACACCATATAGAGAGCCAGCTTCCTACAAACGACGTGGCCGGCAAACCACAAGGAGAAAGAGGGAAACTTGGGAAGCAAAGGGAAGGATTCTTCCTGGTGGGAAGCGGCTCACTCACAATAGATACTAGGTAGTGTAATCCTCAGGATGTGTCCACAGCCTCGGGGAAGGTGCTCCAGAAATATGTCTTTCAATGAAAGAAGAAAAAGAAAAAGGGTGCGATAAGCATGGGTTACATTCACTCACGGTAGACTCAATCAGATTCACTCCCAACATACAGAACAACGTATAATGGTCACCCTTTTTGTGTAATTTATAACAATCCGAACAGAGCACATACAAAATCCCCAGGAAACTCACAGTACCATATGCTCCTATTAATTCATTGGAGTTGATCGAATCACGATTCATATTAATGGCATAGGAAGCATGTGCGAGTAGGACGAAAGCCCTTATCCTTAAGAACAAACAGGGTGGTTCATGGGAAAAAATTAAAACTGTCTCATAACTTTCAAAATACAGCCCAAGAAATAGTGAGGATGAGACTCAGTAGGCTAGACTACCTAATTATACAGTGCACTGAGCTGAGGGGCAAAACCGAACAACGAGACTTAGGAATATGAGAGCAGTCGTACTCTCCTGGGCGTATGGAGGATTAGATGGGCGGGTCCAAAACAGCAGTGAGCAGCACTCTGCTGGTTGTTTGTGACGAACGAGTCCCAAAGACGTGAACAGTTCAAGAAATTGACAAAGGAATCTCTGTCAGGCCACTCGGAAGGAAGCACGGTGAGGTAGACAGAAACCTTTCCAATATCTGGAAACACAAGGAAATGAAAGCCAGCACCTAGGCGATGGAAGAAGCTCATTAACCCCTTAAGAGCTGATGACGGATCCGCTCCGTCATCAGCTGCGGGTGCGCTGTGCTGATGACGGAGCGGTTCCGTCATGGCCCGCTCGCTGATCATGCGCGGCGCGAATTCCGCGCCTGCGCTGAGCGTTCTATTGAGCGGGGCGGGCCATGACGGAACCGCTCCGTCATAAGCACAGCGCCACCGACGCTGGTGATGGAGCGGTTCCGTCACCAGCATGCGGCCGCCGCGCGGCCACCCCGCTTCCCTAGCACTGCGGCGGAATAGCCGCCGCAGAGAAGGGGTTAAATACTCTCGCCTCCATAACCTAACCAAACATTTTCAAATCACATGATGGTTGCTCAGCCACTCACAGTGCGGCTGCGGCGCTCTATGCTGAAACAGGATCAGTGAGTCGGGAAATGACCCCTCAGTGATTGAAAAAGGAATCCATGCAGAAAAAAGGTGAGCCCTCATATTTGTATATACCACTAGCCCAGCACACAGATGAGAAACACCTACAAGTATTTAAAAGCTCTCTAGTGAGTAAAAGAGGATACCAAGGAGAACCTGGGAATTAGCCAACATGAGGTGCGACAAACTGTATATGTAACACATATTGTGAAATACCATAAGAAATGTGTTTGAGTGATTCAGTACACAAATCACACATAGACAGGAATGTCACTGTTACAGAGAGCAACATCTTGACAGTATTAATTTCTTTTTAACTTTCAGCTGACCAAGGATATGGTCTCCAGCCATAGGTCATGACCCCAAATGAATATCCCCAGACTGAGCTGGGACAGCACTACAACCAGTCACTGGTCAAGACACTGATTATCGTGTGTTGGAGTCCTGGTTCAGATTCCAAGACACTTCAGGGGGGAGAGTGTTATACTCGACTCCTATGGTCTGCAAAATGATCATGCGCTATGTACCATTCTCCACAAGATCTGTGTACGGACAAATGCCCCATGGGACATGGACTATGATGAGCAGAACCTACTGGAGGAGGAGGAGGAGGATGGAGGAGAGATCCAACACACAGTGGCTGGTAGTCGGTGAGGCAACCACATTGTGCACATTTGTTTCTACTTAAAGTACAGTTGATGAACCGACTGTCTGAATATTATAGAAATGTTCAACATGAAAATAAATCTTTGAATCCATTCTTTGTGCTGGCTTTTATGTCTGAGTTCCAGTAAACATCAACTCACCCACATCTCATCGACCAGAAGTAGGCCTCAAAATGTATTAATTATTTCATCAGACCTGTTGAGCAACATGGGGCCATGCCTCTCATCAATCAATCCCACATATACAGAAATGCAATATGAAGCAGTGTACTGCATTAAAGGGACAGGCCAGGCATGTCACAGTTCCAATTCCAAATTCAACATTTCTTTCCTCGTGCACTTGCAGAGCTGCAGAGCTAGCAGTCGTGCTGTGTTGTGTACCAGCAAAATGTATAACAGATGGCACTCAATGAAGTTTGGAACACAAACCACAAACTATCATACCTTAGACAAACCTCACATTGTAGTGTGCCTCGCCAATGCGGCAGCATGCAGAATCGCACCATTTGACAGGAACTTATGTCTTTGCAGATACCATCAGATATAATGATTGACGGTTGTCATAGACAAAGTCCTGGTGTCATGAACATGTAAAAGCTGTCACTTGCAAAGAACGCATACATCCATGTGTGGCTATCCACAAAACACATATAAGGAGCAAAACAAAGAAAGGATTTTAAACGGCCTGATTTAGGATGTTTAAAGAAAGCCCTCACTCACTACCTGGTGATGACATGCTTCATCATTGGGCTCCACCAAAGAGACCGAATGTCTCCTTGGTGTGCTACAACACCAGGTCTACTGCGGAGCAGGTTGGTGAGAATTAGGGCGTGTTTTGTGCAAAACTAAACTAATGAGTGGTGAGGGATTTAAAAATAGTCTGTAGCGTTTCAACTCTTTTTGTTGAAGGATATCCACAAAACACAGCACATGTGACCCAATTCCTGGCTACATTGTCACATATAACACATCATGTTACAGTAGATAAATGGCACATTTGCCATGCATTGCACAGCAATGCATGGAGGAGCAAAGCTTGTAAAACAAAAATATGAGCAGATGGCATTGTACAGTGAGTAAATAGCCAGAAAAGTATGGCAGTGGATTTGATTTATGCAAACATCTGAGCACCTGAAGAATACAGAAATCTCAAGAGTGGGATTTCACTATGTCAAAAGCCTCACACAACTGTATGTGCATACAAACTAACTTGTGTTTGGCAGCCTTATGTAAATTGTAAATCACTAGTCAAATAGACTATTTATCCAGGTTTCACTGCAGTGATGCCTAATGGCTCACTCACCTATTCCAAAGGTCTGTTGCTGTGTGACACTGTCACCCCTGACCAACATCATGTTTGCAGGAATGCATGTGACAGTAAACAGAGGGACAAATAATAGGCATGGCCACACAGTGTAGCACAGATAGTCTGCCTATGCTACTGCTATGTTTGAAAGCACATGGCAAGAAATGTACTGTATCTAACAAAAGACTTAAACATTTTGCCTGTTGCACTTTGCTGGTGCTGCATTGGCTGCCTAGGTCCAACACAGGCACACTTGCACCATGGGGCATGATTTCAACAATTACATGCAGTAAATGTATGTAAGAATGAAGGTACATTTAAATGCTAATCAAAATATGCAGTGAGCTATTGTGCTACATCTTTGTGTGCTGCTCTACACAGGACATAAAGAAAAATGAAGTAACGAAGAGATGTCAAGGTCTAACTGGGAAGGTGCGACTTACTGACGCATTAGCAGGTCAGCCTGGTGTCGTCTGTTTGGAAAGGCATGTATCACCATTTGATGTGAGTAGCTACCCATATGCAAAGGTCAAGGAACATCTCGCAGGCGCACAGTAAGGCAATGCAGTGAATTTCAATATATTGTTGCACTCGTGATTAATGACACTGGTATTGGCAACTCATGCTGCCTTGTCATGCCCAAATAATAGATTTGCAAAACACATTTACCATGGCACATTGTTCATGTGCCACCCATATTGTTTCAGGCACATAGCCCTGACTGCAGATGTATCCATCTCACCACATTACATGGTGGAAGTTACCAAGTTTATTGTGCAAATAAATGGCTACCAGATAATCACAGGTGTCATATTGCTCTTACAATTTGTCTATCATATTCATTCAGTAAATCTGGAAGCTGGCTGCCACATATACTGTAGACTGGCTGCACCATCCTGTGTCTGTCCTTTCCTGAGTGTGTGTTGCACCCACAATACATCTAATGGCAGGAATCCTGACAGATGGTCTGAATGTAGATGTTGGGCATAATAGGGAATAGAACAGTGTTGCATAGGCATAGCAATACTATATTTTTGACATAAATCTGCATACACCGCAGCGACCTACGTTCACATAATCATACTACAAACCTCAAAAAGAAGAAAAACCTGTGACTATCCATTAAATCAATACTTGTTGAACATTCAAATATTTTGTCACTCAATATGTCACCACTAAGAAGATACAATTAATCTCACACACATAGGCACACTATGACCACTGAAGTATTCAGACAGACTATTGAGTTGGAAATGTCGATATACACAAATATCAAGTTGGAAATATCGTGACACAGAAATATGGACAGCAAAAATATTGTGATCAAGAATATCGAACACCCATCTGCCTATTATATTTTCAGTGTTACGCTTTTTATTTTCTATGTGGTGTGTACGCAGAACGTTCCGGAAGACCAATCCATAGGCACTAGCTGACAACCTCATAACATTTTAAACTGGATCTGGTATATTTTAATCTGTTTTTAACATTCATGATTTTTAGTGACTGTAATATGATACATACTGGTTTTAGCAATGTTTCATATTTTTGCACATCTTTGAATACGATATGGGAGTAAAGACCCTTGTGTTGGTAACCCAAACCCAGGGCTACGGGGTTTGAGCATGTGCCTATATGGATTGTTTTTATGAAATGCTGATGTAATGGGCATGCACTTTATGGGCAAGTCTAACCCAGGGCCATGGGGTCTGGGCACGTGCCCAGATGGACTGTTTTAATGAAACAATATTGTTTTGCACACGCACTTTTATGGTCAAATCGACCGAAATAACGTTGTTTTAAAAAAAATTGAATTGAATATCGAATTTAAGGTAAGAAATATAGTTTTCAAAAATGTAGAAGTCAATAATATCATTTAAAAAAATATAGCTGTTTAAAATATCGATTTTTTAATTAGTGTTTAGTATTTTAGTTTATATTTTAATTGTATGTGATGTATAATTTTTTGTATAAGTATTGTTTATGTTTTTAAATACGTGTTACATTTTTAGTAGTTATCAATTTTATTTTAAGTAAATTTTGCAATTTATTAAGAAATTAATGATTATTTATTAATATTTATTTGTTTGAGATTTTATAGTGTTAATTGTGGGAAGTAATTTATTAGTGATTCATTATTAATTGGTAATTACTTACGGTAATTGTGTAATTTGTTTTCGGTGCGTGTTGTGAGGTTTATCGGAGTAAAGGGTGGGTTGTAATTTATTTGTGCTTAATTATTAATTAGTTGTTATTCATGTTAATTAATTAATTACTAATTAATGATGGTAATTGTGCAATTTGTTTTAGGCGCAGGTTGTGGGGTTCATGGGGTTAAAGTGTGGGAAGTATTTTCTGATTAATGAATAATTAGCTGTTAATTTATATAAATTATTTAAATTTAAAATTAATTATGGAAATTGTGTAATTAATGTTAGGTGCTGGTTGTGGGGTTTATAGAGGTAAAGTGTGGGAAGTAATGTATGTATAATTAATTATTATTAATTAATTAATTGAAAATTAAATATGGAAATTGTGTAATTAATTTTAGGTGCGGGTTGTGGGGTTTATAGTGGTAAAGGGTGGGAAGTAATTTATGTTTGATTAATTAATTGATAATTCATATTAACTACTTAATTGATATTTAATTACGTTATTTCTTTATATGTTTTTTATGTGGGTTTTACTGTTATAGGAGTACAGTGTGGGGATTAAAATAATTGTACTTACTTTATAATTAGTTGTTAAATACTATTAGTTTTATAATTGAAAACAAGTTTCACTTGTGTCATAATTTTTTGACAGTTTAATTTTAGCTGTGGGTTGTAGAGATTATAGGGGTAAAGTGTAGGAAGGCAAATAATGTTTATGAGTTTTAGTTTGTTATTCAATAATAATATTTCTTTAATTGGTAATTAATTATGTTAATTGAGGAAGTACATGTAAAAAAATTAGATGTGGGTTGTGAACTGTGTGGTGTTATAGGGTAGGAAATAAAAAAAAGTATATGTAATAATTAATTTTTTTTCTAAATAATTTCAAATTTAAAATATTTATTTGTTTGGAAATTATTTTTTATTTTATTTAATATAATATTTGTAGGTATTTGTCATGTATTTAACATTATAATATGTTTTTATATTAAATATGTTTGTATTTAAATGTTTAGATATTTATATATTTTTGAATTTATTTTTGTTTTAAAATATTTTTGTTGTTAATATTTTGTTTGTTTTTACTTTTGAATTGACTGACACTTTCCCTACTGTTGCACTCAATAGAGTGGGAATAGTAATTTTTACCCCTCTGCTATCCAACACTTTCCCTACTGTTGCACTCACTGGAGTGAGAATAGTAATTTTACCCCTCCGCTATCTAACACTTTCTGTACTGTTGCACTCACTAGAGTGGGAATAGTAAATTATATGTAAATTTGTATTCATAATTTCAAAATGATAAAAGAAATGAAAATGAATAGTTTATTAATTGTTTTAAAGTAAATATATAATAATTGGTATGTATGTGTGTTTAACTTTTTAAATTAAGTTTATTTGTTATATTTATTTTTAATTTATAATAAATCTACTTTCGCTTTTTATATGAATTTTAATATTTAACATATTAAATATGTATTTTTTTATTTTATTTATATATCAAAATCGATATTCTGTACAACTATATTTTTTACATCAATATAATTTTTCCGATATTTTTGTACTTACCTGTTTCAGTATACGGAGTCAATATTTTTGCATTCTATATTTTTTCTTCGATATTTTTTACTTCTTTATTTTTTACATCAATATTTTGGCCGTGAACCGACCATGACATATCAGAAAATATTAAACCTGTCTGGTAAGAAAAGAGTAGCAAGGAAAATGAGTCCAAGGTGTGTTTTCCTGCATTTTACAATGCCTTCCTGTGTATCTCAGATAATAGGTCAGAACCCATGCATCAACCCATTTGCACAGTTCATTGCAACCGTGACCCAGTCATAATCCACGCATCAACGCCAATGCGTTGAAAACAATGCATAGGTGTTAATGCGCTCTGCGTCACTCATGCTATGTTAGTTTATGTACAAATGCATCATAAAAACAACGCATTCGTCGAAAACAGTCAGGAATCACCCAGGACTAATGCAGTGCGTGTGGCAGGCTGCAAACTAGGAAGTGTGAAGTTTCTTTCACTTTCTCTTACTCTTTGTTAGTCTGAGCTTGGTGTTGGAGGTGTTTGGACAGTGTCAATAAGAATTTCTGGAGTGTTGATCTTGCAAGTGTTTGCTTTGTCCCTATGCTGTCTCTCTGTCATGCCTGTTTTGTCCTGTTACATTGTTTTATATAAATATTTGTCATTGTATTGTTGGGAGTAAGTCTTTTGTGGGTTTCTTTGTTGGGATAGTAATAGCTTGGAGAGTGTTTGTTGTTGGGCTTAATGTGTTTGTGAGGAAAAGGGAAATGTCTGGAAGGGGTAAGAATTTTTCTGAGCCAGAGTTGGGAGGGCTGATTTGGCTCCTAGTCCATTATCTGCCAAGGACTCTGACGGCTGGAGGCAGGGTAAGTCAGGGCTAGCTGAAAAGGAGAAGAAAGATCGCTGGTAGTGTGCGCAGTCGCACCTTCAGGAGACCTTCAAAGAGTTGCGGAGCACCGTGTAGACAAAACACCGATGGGCCAAAGTAATTGCACATAAGGCGGATGTCATTGACCTCCTCGGACTAGAGATTGTTGGACCCATAGGTATGTCTGTATATTACTTCTGCATTTTGTGATGTACTTTACCCAGTAACGCCAAACATAAACATGGATTGTACATCGTTTGGGTATTATTTTTTCATGTTGCAACATGCAAGATGTAAATCAGGATGAATGTATACCAAGAGATAATGTAAAGTAAGGGAACTTTGCGTGTCTCAGAGTGGCTACATTAATCAACCTCAAAGCAAGCTTAGGGTAAACTGCTCAATTCCCATAACCTGCCACTAGGGTCCAGTCAATGTTTCGTGGGTTGTACTTATGGCTGAAAATACCAAGATTCATGAGCATTCCCTTAGGTCATATCCAGAAGTGACCAGGGGATGCTTACAAATTCCCAGAAGATCCACTGTTGAAGGCTGAGCTGGAGATCCATTTCCAAAAGCTTTTATGTGTAATCCGCAACATGTGCTGCATTGTGCTGCACATGTACACAGCTTGCTATGTCTTATGAATATCAACATGTGCAGAACTATGTGTTTTCAGAGCAAAAAACTACATTATATAATGCTGATAAGTCATGCAGTCCTACACAAATTTGAAAGGAACAACAACTTAATACAACTTAATACTAGTCCGCGCTCTGTGCACCAGTGCTAGTATAATCTTTAAGGCTTTTATGATGTTACATACGGTGTATGCCTGTCTCTTTCCATCATAACACCACTTAGTTAATCCTAGGGTCAATATTTCCACCCATGTGTCATAAATAAATGGTACATTGGAGTTTGACATGATGCTGCCCAGCATTACTAAATACATCACATCCTTGAGGCATGCTTCAGGCATGTCATGATGGGTACATTTGAACTTCACCGTCCAACCGGCTCATGACTACAAGGGGACTAGCTGCGTGGAAAAATCTGGTCATATTGACAAATGTGTGTTTAAGCTGTTGTGTAAATCTGACAGCATAGTAATCTAAATATGTTAACATATGTGAAAGCAATATTTAAAATGAAATGTCCTCATTCATGTCTACTATTTACAAGGGGAGAGGTAGACTCCTTCCATGACCCCGATTCTACCAGTTTATAAGCCCATGTAGGCACCAATTTGATGTTTTTTGTGTATTCTATGTGAAATGTTACATTGTGATGTGTGGTTGGAGGCAACAACAGCTACCATCAATTGGCTGTGAGTGTGTGAATCTGAACAGAACCTGCCCACAGATTCTTGATCAAGGAGTAAAATCACTTAGAACGTAGGGTATATGTAAGCAGGCCCACAGGATCTCAACATCTTCACATTTTGTTTAATGTTGGCACATCTATAGTCCTGTTGCTTTGGGCACAGTGACCATCATCTGGCACAGACTTTGCATGAGTTACACACAAACACATTATATCGTACAACAAATGGCATAAACCAAATGAAATCTGGATACAACGTATCCCGTAGCACAGTGAAATGTGTGTTGCTAGGCATGTCAGGGCAGGGTTCAGTTTTACATGCCTAAAATTGTGCTTGACACAGGTGCAGATACTGTGCAATATTTCTACACTGGCACTGTTGTTAGAACGCATGGACAGGATAGGTATCATGGAATCAGATTCACACACTGTGTGATTATGTAACATATATTCCATCAACATGCAAGATAACGGGGTCGAACAAGCTGCATACTTTTGTGGTCTACAGATACGACATGCCAATTTGGCCGACTATAAGGGTATCGCTGTGTTACACCTAATATGTTTGCAGAAAACATAACTGTCCCTGTAGCAGTATGACAAAACTAAGCGAGAAATGTGAGAACATGTATGACAGTGTCATCAGGGTAGCCATCGCAATTCAATCAATTTTTCATATGGGAGATGCCGCATGTTTGGGATGGACATAAACCTTCATAAGTAATGTATGTTGCCTAGGACAGACAACAAATGACATGGTTACATGTGTGTGTCTGTTCATGGGTTTGTTCATAATTCAAAGGACATATAGATTTACGATGTCTTAGCCTACCACAAGGTATGTCTGTTGTTATCCAGCCTCAGTGTACTTGAGCCTCCATCAGAGTCAATGTGAAAGGATCTATGCATCATATCCAAAAATGTTTTTGGTCAGATGAGTAGTTCAGCAAGTGTTCACACACTACTGAAATGAGATATACTATTTATAATGTATGCATCCAAAGGCAGCCTTGGGATGATATGTGTACATAAGCATGCTTAAATATCACTCTCCATGATTTTCCTACAAGGGTGAAGCAGAAGATAAATGTTACATTTCTGTACAATTGCCTGAGAGGAATACTAGTAATGTTCCACTGTCTTGGTCTACAGGAGATACATGACAACCCCCTAACCATTGATTGACTACCTGACTCAGAGTAAGTGAAGCCAGCAATGTATGCAGCTTTGTCTTACTCCAAATGGGGGTATGTAACGCAGAGCAACAGTGCTTGTTCTGTATCATTTTGTCCACTTACACTTATGTTGATGAGAAATGATCAGCGTATTAGCATGATGCAACTCAAAATCCCAATTTATATAAAACAGGACCATGTGTCCAATTTAAAATATGGGCATCTTCAGTGTGAATGTCTGGCCTGTATGATATGGTAGTTATCTCATTGTGACAACAGTTGCATTTAGTGCACCTACACAAATGACACCTGACTAACTTTTCCTGGCTCAAGTAGGGGATGTCTATGTAGTGACATTATATTTCCATATATATATCCATCTCTATTGCTGGTGTTGGTCTGGTCAGGCACATGTGACTGTGTTACGGTGTCAGCCTATTCCTTACACACAGAATGTACATTTACTGCATGTTCTAACTATTTTGTCCATTATCTCCTGTAATGGCAGTGTTTTTGGCTTTATTTAGAAGTGATATAGATCATTAATCTTGCTCGCATCTAGTATAGGTATTCTTAGCCTGTGTTGGCCCTTTTAAGCCCTTTTTCCAGACCTAGAAGAGGATAGCTGCTTAATATGCCTTTATTCTTGACTTTAACCTGTCTATTGCCTATTGGCTTTGACATATTAGACATATTGGTATGGTTTATGTAGGTATTCTGACAGAGCTAAGGAGCATTTCACCCCTTTCAGGCCTACAGGCCTAGAGCTAAAGGGACTCCATTTTGATGAAGCTGAGAGACTTTTCAGGGCAAAGGCAATGTTTATAGTTAAGGCTGTTTTTCACTTGGAGAGAACCGGTCTGGGCCGGCCCTTATCGGTAGGCTGTATTATTCTCTGTGTAGAAGACACAACAAAAGGCCGGCCGGCTGGGTGTGTGTCCTTGATGCGAGGTGATGCAGAGACCTGGTAGGCGGCGGGCTGATGGCTGGAACTTTCCATGAGGAAACAGCATTCTATATTTGTGAAGTGCAGAGGCGGAGTCAGTGAGTCGAGCAGAGGGAGTCGAGTAGAGGGAGTCAAGCAGAGAGAGTCAGTCAGCCAGAGAGTCATGTTAAGGTGGAGGAGTGGAGAGCAGTGGAGTGGAGTTGGCAGAGAGAGAGAGAGGGTTCAATCTGGAGAAGAGCTGAGTTGAATAGTGAGCTGGAACTGAAGGAAGCAGTCAGAAGCAGTTGCTTATCAGGAGGAGGTGTGAATAGCTGGAGTCTGAAGTAATGCCTCTTAGAAGAGACCGAGGAGAGATCGTGGACTAAATTGGACATTGGCGCAGAGACAGAGTGAATAAGCTAGTGGAATGAACGGTGATCAGAGCGGCAGGAACCATTAAGACTGAATCTGGAAGGTGGAGACAGTTCGTGTGGGGGAGAGGAGTCCAGAGACAGAGCGGTCAGCGCAGAGGTGTACCCAAGAGTGCAGGAGAGAGAGAGAGTCTGAGATGAGCCAAGGCACAGACGAGAGAGGAACCCAGATGACAGCTAGAACAAGACTACACACTAATAAGGTGAAGGCGTTCCTGTTATATTAATTTACTTTACACTTGCATCTTAATCTTATCTTTATTCCCTGGGCTTTTGCATTGCTAATCTTTTCCCTTTCAGCGGAGTGTTCCTGTTATGTTTAATCCTTCTCTTTCAAGCGGAGTGTTCTACCTATAGTCTTTGTCAGATCTGTGTATGTATCTATATTGTTTAATAAAATAACCCCAGTTTATAACAAACTGGTGTGTAGCCCCTATTCTTGTTCACTGAAGGTAAATGTAGCTCCTAGGTGAATACTAGGCACGTGAATGGATGAGTAATCCCAATCAGGTAAGTGGTGATCACATAAATAGGGAGTGAGTGGACCTTTGATGCCAAGAGCAGGGAGTACACTATATAATCTGGAACTATATTCAAAGTTATTATTGTAGTAGCAGACCCTTAGTGAAGAGACTTCCCACTATATATATATGTATAGGTGTTCATAGGAATGTGGTCGTCGTTGATATGCGGCGTTAGTGAGAACACTGGGGAGGACTACCAGTGCCGATACCCACAGGATTGTGGCTTGAATAAGTGAGAGCGTCAGGGGGGGAATACTGACGTGGAGTTCGACAGGATTGTTGAGCGTTTGGAAACGGGAGCATTGGGTTCTGCAGGCCCATGTGTAGTCGCACCGGATTGTGCGCAATATCTGCCCTGGGGTAGACCGGTCTGGGTCTGAGTGGCCGCGAGACCAACTGATGTAAATAAGTGTGGTGTAGGGTATGGATATCCCTAGTAATCAGTGAGTATTCTTAGTATCCCTATAGATTTAGTGGTGTTCTTAATAATATGAGCTTGTATATTGCGAGTTCCCCATCCTCAGGTAGGTACCAGGTGCCTGGATAGGTGGTTCTGAGGAGGGAAGGTGATTACGTTCTGGCTGGGTTGGAGGGGCCCCTGGGGGCTGATCCCACCTACTCAGAAAATCCAGCCATTACATCTCCCTAGATGACATGTCAGCTGAGAAGACAAGGACCTTTGAAATGAACCATGACAGGTACCGTCACATCAAAAGCATCTCAAAAGCCTACTGAAAGATATCAAACTGCACAATCGCGCCAAGGCAACAGGGTTTCTGGGATGACCCTTGATCCATCACATCTTCAATGGCAACATCGGCCACAAGCCAGTACATAGCAGGACCAAGCCAGCGATAGCCACCCCAATACCACGGCTACCCCTACAACCACACTGCCAAGAACCACATGGATACCAGGAGGCCCAGTTATAGAAGGAATTCACCCTTCCAATACACCAGCTTCCAAGAACTGAGGAAGATAAAAGGAAACTGGATGACAGTAGGAGTGAGTTGGCCAGCTTACGGCCGAGAATGCACAACATGGAGGAGGGTATGGAGCATCTCTCTCAACTCCTGTAGACATTTGTAAGTACAATGGGTCATATTTACAAGGAGCTAAAGCCACCGCTGTGTCACTTTTTTGATGGTGCAGCCAGTTTTATTTTTTGCTCAATGTTTACAAGGTGATGCTAGAACCCTTCAGCGTCACTTGTCCAATGCTAGCGCCTATTTTTATTAATGCCACATCTGCTATTGGCATTTTCTGGTAATGATATGGAAGGTAGGTGTTCCCTTAGAAAAACCATTGCAAAACTGACGCTGCCATAAGTACAAGGATTTTTTAAAACAGCGCTACTTTTCAAAAACAGGCGCTTAGTCCATTATTGGCAGCTTTGTTTAACACTAAGGATAAGCTGGTCCAAAAAATGATGCTAGCACACTGGTATAAAAGCAAAACAGACCCAAATCAATTTGGCAAGCTCAACTACGCCATGGATCTACTGCTTTTGCAGCTCGGAGCACTAAGGAGACCACAGGCTCCACCACAGGGGCAGTGCAGGAAAAGGGAGTGGACATAGATCGCCAGAGGATAACACACATTGACCTCAGGGAGGAAGAGGTCATTGCCCATTATAGGCTCAGGAGGGAGTCCATTGTCCGTCTCCTGCATATTTTTGCACCAAGGCTGAAGCCAACATCTCAGCGCTGCACCAAAATCCCTCCACAGGCGAAGCTACTGGCTGTCCTACACATGCTGGCGCCTAGAACTTTCCAATCTACCACAACCGAGTGGCAGGAGTATCCCAAGGATCCTTCTCCAGGTTCCTCCCCCTGTCCTGGATGCCATCATAAGCCTCACACCCCAGTATCTATACCTCCCCAACACAGAGCAGCAACAACAGAACAAGCAAGGCTTTTATGATATTGTAGGATTCCCACATATGGTGGAGGCAATGGACTTCACCCATGGGCAACTTGTGCCTCCAGTGGCAACATCACAAATATATCGCAACAGGAAGCACACCGATTCCATGAACGTCCAGGCAATCATTGACCTTCTGTGCCTCTTCATTAATGTCCTTGCAAAGTGCCCTGGCAGTGCTCATGACTAATTCATCTACTGGCATTCCACCACCAATGAGCGCTTCCAGAATGCGACCTATGGGAATGGCCTACTGGTTGGTGAGTACACGTTAAACACATGACGGGCAACATGGCAGCTAATTATGTAGAAATACAATGACGTATCAGTCTTGAGTTGAATGAGACACTGCATATGTAGTTGGTGTAGGCCTATATACTTGTGCCATACTACATGGCATGTGCGCAACACATTTCCTACATGTCAAGACCGCCCAGCCACTGTAGGCCACATGTACAAGTGAACTGTGCTGGTGGAGTATTACTATTCATGATGATCTGGAGAAGCACCTCCCCAAATGATGTCAATGCTGCAATTCAAAATCTGTCTGCACAACATTGCATGGCCTCATTAGTATGCAGTAAAGGAAGCCCCACCAAAGTGCAGCTTTCATTCACCCTACATTAAGGATGTCTACCATGGACCTTGTGGTGGCCTTTCCCATCCAACACCAATGAAGATCTCACATTATTTCCACACAGCCTATGTACAGGGACCGTAGGACAGTGTTCAAATAGAGTGCCTCCCAAGGGGAGGTGAAATGAGGATACATAATCACGTCTCTTTGTCATGTCCAATTACTACGTGTCCAGCATGGACAAACCATGGATGTGTTGTATGTCAACTGAAAGACACATTTCACCACCTCACTTTGAATGCAGGTCAGCTCCACTATTTTACATCCATTGGTAACAAATGCTATATGAGTCCCTGTGTATTCATTCAATGGTGTCAAAGCCCCTCACAAATGCAATAACTAGTAAAATGATGCTTCCAAACACCCTATTGAAGCAAGGCAATCCCTGTGTCTAGGCTGTGTTTCATATGTAAATCCCATGATCCGGAGGCATGAAGATGTATCCCAAACCTGTGAAACTGAGAACTAAGGTCATATATGGACCTCAAAAGATAATGTCTATCATGCTACATTATATCACTCATCATATACACACATGTCACATCCCTTTGTGCACAATATTTTATTTGTTTGTGCAGAAACCACTGCAGGATTCACTCAAATCACCAGACTGTGCAGCAAGGTGCAGCCTCATGCACAAACTACATCCCCCATGACAGCTAACAATGCAGTTCTCAGGGAAATAATGTGACTGTCTTGGAGCAATGCTGCACAGGTTCTGCCAGACCAGCTATATAACCCTGGGCACTGAATCATGTGGAAGATATAGCCTACACTGTCCAAAAGATGTGTGGCACTGTAGTGTAGTTAGTCTATCAGTTGCACTGTACAGAGAAAGATTGACACATATCTATAACCCCTTGTTTACTGTCACCACAGTGGATACTCAGCACTGCCATGTGTATAATACGATGACCCACAATTATATTCACTCACCATCTATCCCATGGCAGAACACATTGACAGCATTGACTCCAAATCTCAATGCACTATACGTATGACTGAAGTAACACACATCACCTACTCCTGTTACATGTTGTCAAATAAGACAAGTATCAGTTTAGGAATGGCAATAGTAGCCAATAATAGACACAATAGATGAATGTGAGACATGTGAGACATGTGTCTACTAAATGGCAAATTGGCTCTCCTTACTGGTGACAAATCATTACCTGCATGGCATTGGCACTCACCAGAATGACAGCTTGTAAGTAAATCAAAGGGAGCAGGTGAGTTGTATGTAGCTCACTGTCAGCCATTTCCAGTCTCTTCTTGCATGTATGCCACACAATGTCATAGCCCGTCTATTACAGAAAGCAAGGTGTATGAGTCAAGTAGGACAAAGATCAGATTGGAAATACATTTTGGGCTATCTCTTGCATGACTCTTAACTAATATAACACCTCCTTCATTTGCAGCAGACCACGGTTACGCTCTGATGCCGTGGGTAATTACTCCTCTAATAAACCCATAAACATAAGCCCAGCGGACCGACAACCATGCCCTCTGCTGCACCTGGTCCATCATTGAGCGAACATTTAGTGTATTAAAATCCTACTAGCTGAGCCTTGACATATCAGCAGGCAAATTGCTCTACTCGCCACCTATTGTGTGTAAAAGTATTTGACTCTGATGCATTTTGCACAATATATGTGTCAGGGCAAATGTGCCAAGGTCAGATGAAAATGGGGATAAGGAAATGCCGGATAATGAGGAGGAGGAAGATGAGGAGCCTTGGCAACCTTGACCATCAGTTGCCGCAACATGGCGGAGGGACCACATAATACCATTTCTTTTCAGAACCATGATTGTTCAACATGATATCAAACTATGATGTATGATAACACATTGTTCATCTATCTGTAAATAAGTTTCTGAGCACTACCACTATGTATGAATTTTTATTCCGTACTCACACTAAACAACTTAACATTCACGTTTGACCCACTGCTAATTGTCACAGAGATAATGTATGTAGCAATGTGTAACAAACAACATTGATCATCTAGCACAAATGAAATTGTTTGCATGACAACTACCTGAAGCAGTTAGTCCTCCATTGCCAGCCACAATTAACATGGTGTGGTAACGAAGATAGTGTGCAATGACTGTGTGTGTGTGTCTCTCCTGATGCTAGCCATGTTCATGGCCTCATACTTGTGGATAAAAAGTAGAGGCCGCTCATTGTGTGATTACTTTGAATTGTTCCACATAGTGTGTTTGTGGGATCATAGTCCCAAAACTGCAGCCTACATATGCTACACCAACAAAGGTATCCACATGTCAAATCCATTAGGTGATCTCATATCACACAGACAAATCCTACATACAATACTTTGCCAGTGCAACAGTGTTGCATGTGCACAACCACTGCTATGAACAAGCAGCATCACCTTGATGCAGAGTGTAGGTTTCATGTGATTACATAGCCTTACTATCAGCAATAAATAGGCGGTCACACCAAGGCATTCATGTTGATCTACCATAGCACAATTACCATGATTGAGGATCATGTTGGCCTCAAATTTGACACTGTCACTTTCCTGTGGGGTATGACCCTTGGATATAAAATGCAAATACTCAATCAATCAAATGGCACCATCCATACATCCTCTTCCAGGTGGGTGCAGCCAATTGCGGCACACTCTCAAATTTTACTACAGCCTGATGCCTCCACTGTGGGACATGGTTCTGTTTGACAGTTGGTGCACTGACCGCATGGCAGTGGTAGTCTCATGCATCCCTGGGGGAAGCAACTACAATGTCAATGGGTGCTATTAATAACTTAGCACACAGGCCATCTCTGGTAAGGTGCACCATTGTGCTACCACAGTTTTTGGGCACTGTGCATTGTATGATCCCTTAACAGGATGAACCCACACATATGTTCACACATATTAAACAAATACAAAAACTGTATAACTGTATGTTGACCAACACCACCATTCACACCCAACACTGTATTTCCAATATATTAGTACATCCATTTCACATCCCAAAACACCAACAAATAAAACTTTTGACCTCTAGCGTGAAAAAAAATGAAGCACCATAATCACGAGAGATATTTTTCAGCCCCTGCATCAGCCAAAAAGTACTCCTTTTCAATTTCCTTTTTAGCGCAATTCCCTGCGCAATCCAGGCCTCTTACTTTAAAAAAATAGAAGCTTTGATCTCCTCTTTCTTATGGGCAAAAAAAATCTCCCAGACTTGCACTGAGCACTTTATATTTATCATCTACACAAGGAGGGCTGTCCCTCCCAAATATCAAAGAATATTACTTTGCGTCTTTTGCACACTATAGCCATAGTTTTTTTTTCTTAGATTCTCATGAGACAGATAATTGTTTTATGAAAAGGATGTTGTTGGAATTGAAAATCTATGATCCGGTCAGAACCACGAAAGATCCCAAAAAAGTATGATATAAATCCCTGCAGTGGATTTTCAAGGTGAAAACTCAGTTTTTTAAATTTTATGACTTACCCATTTTAAGTAATGAGACTAATTTAATACATTTTAGCTTGGGAGATGCTTGCTGCATGGACAAAAATATATTAACTCTTTGGAAGGAGAATGGTTTTGAGAAAATTGAAGACTTCCTGCTGGGAAATAGGTGGAAATCTTGGGATGAAATTCATAGCCAGTTAATCCACTCGCACGTAACGCTGAACGGGTCCTTTATTAGGATAAATCCAAAACTCAGAGAACTCAATATAGGAAATGTATTCAATAAAGAAAATATTTCCACTATCCTTAATAATAAAATGCAAAAGAAAATGAGTTTCTGGATTAAAATATTAAAAGAAATTAAGGACCAGGACCTCTACAGCAAGATTACTGAAAGATGGAAAAAGAGGGAAGATATTACAATTAATCAACAGGTATGGGACAAAATAAATAAATTCAATAAAAACATCTTTCGAGGAGCAAATTTTAAATGTATGCAATTTTACAACAAATGGTTTATATATAGAACCCCGTCCTTTTTACATAATATTTTCCCCCAAGTAGCCGACAAATGCTTCCGATGTGAAGAAAAAGGCACTTGGAAACACATTGTCTGGGAGTGTCCAAAAATTCAGGTTTTATGGAAGGAAATAGAAAAATATCTTTCAATCGTTCTTAAAACTAATATTGTATTTGATGACCTAATTCCCCTCCTAGGTTGCTCTCCTATTCACACCCAACATGATGAGTCCCTTTTTATAGCTTCTTTAATAGCTAAATCCCTCATATTACAGTCCTGGAAAACAGATCTTGTTCCATCCTTCCAGGCATGGAAGACAAAATTACTCAGAATCCAGGGTAGGGAAAGAAAATATGCTCTTAGATCAGGGGCTCTCAAAAAATATGATGAATATTGTAGTGTGTTTGAGCTTTAAATTTGTCCTGCTATTACTTAACCAGATTTATACTTTTGCGAGAACATTTATTAGTCTACTAGCAGCCCGTCCCGACCTTGTCCGGGAGCAATCAGGCTTCCCCGCCCCCCCGCCCGCCCCAACATTGTCCAGCAGCCCAAGCCCCCGCCGCGATCATTAGTGCCCTTTGTTATTTGGGGCTCTTGGTATTGAGCACAGTGTACTTTTCTTTTGGAGTGATGTGACATACTGCTGTTTGGCTCTATCCATGACGTGACCCCTGCCCGCCCCGACATTGTCCAGCAGCCCGGGCCCCAGCCCGCCCCGACCCCCGCCCCGACATTGACCAGCAGCCCGGGCCCCCCCCGCCCCGTCCCCCGCCTGCCCCGACCCCTGCCTGCCCCGACCCCTGCCTGCCCAGACATTGTCCGTGGGTCCCCCGGAACCTTACCTCAGCTGCCACTCCTCCCCAGCGCTCCTCAGTTTACTGCTCCACCGCTCCTCGCCGCTCGTCACCGCTCCTCCCGCCTGTCCGCCGCTCCGCACCGCCTGTCCGCCGCTCCTCACCGCTCCACCCCCGCGCCATGTCCGCCGCTCCTCCTCGCGCTCCTGGACGCCGCTCCTCCCCGCGCTCCTGACGTCAGCACGCAGGTCGCGGCCGGCGCTACTTCGAAGGGACTACTTTTTTTAATGTCAATTTTTTAAATAACGCATATTTGTATAGTTTATATAGCCTATGTCCATCTGCACACCCTGACGATTACAATGATGTATCAGGTGTGTGGATTGGCGCTGTGGTTCCCGAGTTTACCCGCCTCAAAGGTTCAAAGTTCTTACTTTATAATAGTAGTATAGATTACGACCGTCTCGACTCTGCACGCTGCACTTTATAACTCAGCTCTGGAACATTAACTGAGAAGACGCTCATTGTATTTAAATGCTACGTACTGTTTTAATTCTAACAAAAATCTTTTGAATATCAATGACAGTCGATTGATTGTTTGCTCTTACACAACCCTGCACTTTATAATTTAAATTTTAAAATGACAAATTGTATGAATGTTTTTAGTACTCTCTTTCTCGTACTGTATTAATTGGATTTCAACTGTATCCTGTTTCCTATATTGTATTGTTATATTTGAACTCTCAATAAAAAAATAATTAAAAAAAAAAAAGAATTTACTTCAGCCTGATGCCTCCACTGTGGGACATGGTTCTGTTTGACAGTTGGTGCACTGGCCGCATGTCAGTGTTCGTCTCAAGCATCCCTGGGGGAAGTAACTACAATGTCAATGGGTGCTATTAATAACTTAGCACACAGGCCACCTCTGGTAAGGTGCACCATTGTGCTACCACAGTTTTTGGGCACTGTGCATAGTATGATCCCTTAACAGGATGAACCCACACATATGTTCACTTAATAACACACATATTAAACAAATACAAAAACTGTATAACTGAATACGGGCCAACTCCACCATTCACATCCAACACTATATTTCCAATTTATTAGTACATCCATTTCACATCCCAAAACACCAACAAATAAAACTTTTGACCTCTAGCGTAAAAAAAAATGAAGCAACATAATCACAAGAGATATTTTTCAGCCCCTGCATCAGCCAAAAAGTATGTTTCCCCTGCTGATGCATGCTAAAAACTGCATTGTCCCTTGTCAGGCCGTTTGTGGAATCAACGCATTGAGTGGTAGCGTTAAAAAACAATATGCATCGGGTGAAAGAGTGCCACATCAGCCCAGGATCCTGCATGCTGCAAACCAGGAACGGTGAAGTTACTTTCACTTTCACATTAAGTCACAGGTTTACTGTGTGAGCTTGGGAGTGGTGGTGTTTTGCTAGTGCTGGAGAGTGGTGTTGGTGTTGTTGGAGCTGGTGCGTTGAATCTCCTGTCCCTGTCGTGTCCCTCAAAGCCTTTTTTGTGTATATTTGTTGTACATTGTTGTTTATTGTCCTGAGTGCTGTCGGGTATTCGTCTTTTGGGGTATATTTGTCATAAGGGTAGTAGTGGGTTATTTGGGTGGTTGTGTTGTGTTTGGGTGTTGACAGTTATGTGGGATCATGCTGGGAAGAGTCAGTCTCACCCCATGACCAAGCAGGACTTTGGGGCATTCCTGTGGCTGGTCAAGTATTACCTGCCCAACATGTTAGCCATTGGGGGCTGTGTCATCCAGGGCTACCCTGTGAAGGTCTGCATGCATCATTGGGAATGTATATGCCTCCAGATGCAGAGGATGTATAGAGTGGACCGCAATGCATACCAGCTCAAACATCGCTGCGCCGATGTGATCTGCAGGGAACCGGACCTCCTGGGCTATGGGGGCATAAAAGTTGGTGGAGCAACATGTAAGTAGACATGATTTGTCTGCTATACTATGCGTCTCATATACCAATTGATGCTTTGTGGTAACATTAAGTATGTCCCACAGGATTTTTTGGTTTTAATTAGCCATGCCCCTATGCAAAAGCAGAAAATGCTGTGGCTATAGTGCTGGCACAATATGTGCACCAGTGCTATCTTTGACACTGTGCGGCCCACACAAGTATTTGTATCCCTGTAGGTGATACAGATGAGTCCCAGGAAGTATAGAGCTGATGTAAATTGCCATACCAGTCCAGACAATTCATATGATGACAGAACAGGTAGTGCAGATGTGCTCCAGAGCTGCTTATTTCACAAGCATTTGTCAGTTGTGATGGACCATTACAGGACCTACATTACACATAAGGTGGCTCTTGTACAATCCCCTTGTACTGCTGGGATGTCACTTGTTACATTGTTGATGCAACCCGCTGCACAAGGGCCTTGTAAATGAGGCCCATAGTGATGTGCCGATGAGCCTCCTTGGCACATCTCCCCTGGGTTGTCAAGAATTTATGAGGCCTGATATGGCTTACACTGCTTAGCTAACCTGTAAATGTGGCAAAAACATATCACTAGTCTTGAACAGCATTTATAATGTCAAAGTTATGGCTCCTGGTGTCAACTATAGATACACTGTGCTCTGCTCTGGCTAGTCTGACTGCATACCTCTGAATGCATAGCAAGCCTCACATGGTGCCTTTGCATGGCCTCATGGAGCTGTTTTAGAGGCCACAGCCAGTCGAGCTGTTCTTACATATGAGACTCAAAGAGTACACGCCTCTGGTATGTGACGCTCAATGTATGTCAGATGGGAGCCCACTCACATGGTACTGTATTCAAGGGTATGCTGCCTGAATATGACACAGCTCAACCTATCCCAAATGTGTCATTGTTCAGTTATGACAGTTCAAACTTAGGGAGCATGTAACATGTGTGAACAATATCATGCACTCAGCAGCAATGACGAGTACTGAACTCACCTAACGTAGGGAACAAGTACGCATGATGTGAGATGTATCTAGCATAATCATTTCCTGGTGTCAGCATTTAAGATGGCCGGGGTATTGCAATAACTTGATGAGTATGGTATATGATTAATGTAGGTGCAGAGATTCCCCAAATTGAGCTACTATAGTGAAAATTGGTAGTGATGAGGTTCATGACCCGGGTCCACACATTGGCCAACAGGTGCATGTTTTGGTTGGTCACATGTATGTTACCTTCAGCCGTCCTTATCAATGTGTTACTTTCAAACATGTTGACTGTGCTTATAACCTGAAGATTTACATAGCCAATAGGTATGCGTGTATGTGTTATAAGTTTACTGATGTGTTTTACCTGGTATGTCTTGTAGATGGACCCCATCATACACAAGTGGTAAGGTGGAAGACCTCAACGACCCAAACTGAACCGGTGAGTGTCTTCATCAATGCTAACTGTGTAGTGCAAGGATTGAGTGTGATGTCAGATGCTGTGTGACTTGCCTGAAGCTATTCATTTCTATCACAAATGAACATTTATAAGAATATAACTAGGTCAGGGGATATTGACATTATGTATTGCATGTCTATCAGCCTCTGACTAATGTCAAGGATAACATATGTCAATCTGGGATGAACCACATGATAGAGGCTTGCCAAGGGAGCCATGATCAAAGTGGCAGACTATGCAAATATTTGTGGTAATGGATCCACATATGAACATGGATGTGGTTGAGAACATTTTGGAAAACATGTCAGTCGCACATACTATGATAATGTGAGCATGTAATGAGCAGTGGCATGGTCCACTATGGACGTACAACAGTTTAGATAAGATAGTTGACGTATGCCTCTGTGATGTGAGGTACTTATCCAGCATCCATTGTTAAATGTCATTCCAGCCATGTCTTCTGTATAGGTAGTAATGTGTCCTGAAATGGGTCCTTGCCATTTTGGTTACACTGTGTTGTGGGACAATACATGTACTTTGCAGACATTATACATCTTACTGTGGCAACTACCTATGGCACAAAGGACATTGCAGGATGCAGAAGGCACAGTCACATACAGTGAAGGCGATGTGTACCATTCCATGGATATCAAAGAGCATTGTTCCCAAGCATAGTAGGTACTGACATGGTCATACCTAGATGTGCCATGGTGTTGCAATTGCAATGTTCAACAATTGTCCAACCTTTGTAATGAGGGCTTAGTACGTCTGATGTGATAGATAATGGGCATGTGTATGCTCACTCTGAGCTGCAAGGAGGACTAAGTTTGTAGGGTCTGCCACTTTAGATTGTAGGTATGCTAAGATGGTGTAGGATAGGTTAGGATAAGTAGTTAGTATAAGGTAGGTAGTTTTTTCCTATTTAACTTTTCTATTGACATTAAATGTAATTGGTTGTTGCATACAGGTCAACGTCAGGATTTACTGTGTGGGAGTTTGCATATGTGCTCGGGTTACTTTTTTACATGCATATGTGTTTGCCAGCAGTGTTTGGCAACATGTGTGTGTAGGTGTCTTACCTATAGACAGGGATCTGTCAGGCTGGCCATGCCTTTACATCATCTTACAATCAGACATTGTTGAGCAGTGGACCTGGCAATCATGATTCAATTATGACACCGTGTTTTTTTTTTTTTTACAGTTTTAAACAGCGCCCTCTTGACCCGAATCAGGTATCAGAAGGCTTTACATAGCACCAGTTGCATTACATGAGGAAACATTCATTTTTGTTAGGCACGGGGAGATTACGTGATTTTCCCAGAATCACAGGATGTTCAGCGTCATTGCCGAGACTCAAACCCAGTTCCCCAGATTTGAGGTCGACCGCCCTAGCCGTTAAGCCAACGCCTCTCAATCAGTCAATCAATCATAGCATTTATAAAGCGCACTACTCACATGTGAGGGTCTCAAGGGGCTGCGGGTGGGGAATGCTGCTACCGCCAGGTCTTGAGGAGTCTTCTGAAGGTTATCAGGTCTTGGGTCCGGCATAGGTGGGTGGGGAGGGTGTTCCAGGTCTTGGCGGCGAGGTGGGAGAACGGTCTGCCACCAGAGGTTGCTCTTCGGAAGCGGGGGACTGTGGCGAGGGCGAGGTAGGTGGAGCGGAGCTGGTGGGTGGGGGTGTAGAAGCTGAGTTGTCTGTTTAGTTATGCTGGTCCAGTGTTGCGGAGTGCCTTATGTGCGTGGGTGAGGAGCTAGAAGGTTATCCTCTTGTTGATGGGCAGACAGTGCAGGTTACTCAGGTGGGGTGTGATGTGGCTGTGGAGGGGGATGTTGAGGGTCAGGCATGCAGAGGCGTTCTGGATGCATTGAAGCCGTTTCAAGAGTTTGGCCGAAGCTCCTGCATAGAGGGCATTTCCGTAGTCCAGCCTGCTGCTGACGAGGGCCTGGGTGACTGTTCTTCTCGTTTCGGTGGGGATCCACTTGTAGATCTTGTGGAGCATGAGGAGGGTGTTGAAGCAGGAGGAGCAGACGGCGTTGACCTGCTTAGTCATGGAGTGGGTGGAGTCGAGGATGACCCCTAAATTGCGTGTGTGGTCATTGGGGGTTGGGGCTGTTCCCAGTGTGGTCCGCCACCAGGAGTCATCCCAGGCCGAGGGGGTGGATCAGAGGATGAGGACCTCCATCTTGTCTGTGTTCAGCTTCAGCCGGCTATTCCTCATCCAGTCGGCGACAGCCTTCATTCCTTTGTGGAGGTTGGTTTTGGCGGTGTGGGGGTCCTTTGTGAGGGAGAGGATCAGCAGGGTGTCATAGGCGTAGGAGATGATGTTGAGGCCGTGCAGTCGGGCGACGTGGGTGAGTGGTGCCATGTAGATAATAAACAGCGTTGGGCTGAGAGATGAGCCCTGGGGTACGCTGCAGATGATCTCAGTAAGCAAAATCAAACAATGGTAGAGTAGGATAAAATATCTAGATGATTAATTCATAGGGGACAACTAATTCTCCTATACTGGTGGTACAAGTCCAATACCTTACTATTTAATCAACAAGCATACCATCACAAATATTGGAGAATGTGATTATACATTTTAATTATCGTAATCAAAAGAAAACATTCTTCAATAAATTTCTGTCAATATCAAATTTACATTATACACAAATATACATATATATGTACACAACTATATACAACAACAAGGGGCAAAATACACAGAGTTAATACCAACAATACTTATTTACAAGTAAATCCATCTTCACCCAGACAAAATTATTGAAGCAAACGCTAGGTGTCCTCCTATTACTTCTAGGAAGTACACTCTGAGGTAGTCAGACACAATTGGTTCAAAAACAAACAATATAGAACCTAAATATAAAAGAAATTGTGTCAAAGAAATATAATTCCACTTTAGTTCAAGTTTGAATCAGACTCCTCTTAATGGAAAGTGTCGACGCGGTTGCGTTTCGGCCTTCCAAGCAATCCGGCCTCCTCAGGACAGGGTGAAACAAATAACCAAAAATCCGAGAAGAACAAATCCTGTGCACACGCAAGTGTAGTGCGTAGTCCTAGTGTGAGGACTAGTAAATCTGCTGAGAGAAAATTAATGCTTCAAAGTTCAAAAACGCCAGATACCAAGGTTCATGTGAGGGAAAGTTGTTTATGAGTCAAATATTGGTCAGTACAGAAAATAGTAGCCAGCCGACACTTGTTTCATCACACCGTGAAGGAGATGTGACTCATCAGGGCTGAAAGGCTACGGTAGTAACGGGATCGTGGAGGCACGGAATGGTGGAATGCCAGCCACGTCCATGTGGACTGTGAATAAAGTATCGCCAGAGAGCTGCTAAGCTAGCAGGCGTAGAAGGCTAGGACGGTTGCGTCCTGAGCTTCAATGAGGTGCCTGTGGCAAAAGAGAGCGCACCCGATACGTGCGTCTGTAGGTCGTGCGAGGTCCGGATAATGGATCATGCAAAAAAAATCCGATCTGGCAGCACCCTTCACAATAATGTAAAGCAAACGAACAATTCTTTTTAAATAGTGCAGTACATCGGTGAGGTTCACTCTCACAAGTCACTTTCAGTATGGAGAATAATCCCAGGTCCAAACCACTGTTAATGTAAGGGCTTCAATTTGCTCATAAACTCCGGGGGATCTGCACACAGCACCGCGAGATCTCGCAGATGATCTCAGTGGCTTTGGAGCGGAAGGGGGGGAGGCGGACGCTCTGTGATCTGCCGGAGAGAAATGAGGTGGTCCAGTCAAGGGTCTTCTCTTGGATCCCAGCGTCGGGAAGGCGTGAGCGTAGAGTGCGGTGGCAGACCGCGTCGAAGGCGGCTGACAGGTCCAGGAGGACGAGGGCCGCGGTTTCTCCATTGTCTAGCAGGATCCTGATGTCATGGGTGGCGGAAATGAGGGCGGTTTTGGTGCTGTGGTTGCTGCGGAACCCGGACTGGGACGGGTCCAGGATGCTGTTTTCCTCGAGGTAGCGGGTCAGTTGTTGTTGGCGGTCTTTTCAATGACCTTCGCCGGAACAGGAGCAGGGAGATGGGTCAAAAGTTCTTGAGGTCCTTGGGGTCCGCCTTGGGTTTCTTGAGTAAGGCGTTGATCTCAGCGTGTTTCCAGCTGTCCGAGAAGGTAGCAGTCTCAAAGTAAATGTTGATGGTTTTCCGGAGATGGGGTGTGATGCCGGTGCTGGCTTTGTTGAAGATGTGGTGTGGGCATGGGTCTGACGGTGAGCCGGAGTGGATGGTGTTCATGATTTTGATGGTGTTGTTGTGGTTTAGGTTGGTCCAGGAGAGTAGGCAGTTGGTGCGGATGGTGGTCGTGGGGGCGGAGATCTCAGTGGTTGTTGTGGCGGTCGTGGTGTTGAAGCTGTCGTGGATGTCTATGATCTTGCGATGGAAGAAGGTGGTCAGCGAGTCGCATTGGTCTTGTGACGGCGGGATGTCGTTGGTGTTGGAGCTGGGGTTGGAGAGTTCTTTCACAATGTTGAAGAGCTCTTTGCTGTTGTGTGCGTTGTTGTCTAGGCGGACTTTGAAGAAGGCCTTTTTGGCGGATCTGATGAGGTGATGGTGTCTGCGGGTGGCATTCCTGTGGTCTGTGTAGCTGTCCAGTGTTCGTTCATGGTGCCAGTTCTTCTGTAGCTTATGGCAGGTTTGCTTGGAGGCCTGGAGGTATTAGGTGAACCAGCTGGCTTTCTTGCTGGTGTGGCTGTTGGAGGGTTTCTTGAGCAGAGCGAGGGTGTTGGTGCAGTCCTCCATCCACTGTCTGAGGTTGCGGGTTGCTGGGGTTGGCAGGTGGGCACCAGGCTAGGGCGTTGGTTAGCTGGTCTTTGATGACCTTGCTCCAGCAGCGGTGAGGCATCTGTTGGGAGCGGTGGTGCGTGGTGGGTTTCCGAACGGTAAAGTGGATGCAGCGATGGCCGGTCCAGTGGAGTTCAGTGGTGTGGCTGAAGGTGACGTGGGGGCTTGCGGAGAAGATGGGGTCAAGCGTGTGGTTGGCGGAGTGGGTGGGTGTTGTAACGAGTTGTCTGAGTCCGAGGTTGGCGATCAGGGTGGTGGAGTTGGTGTCGTTGTTGTTCTTGAGGTGGAAGTTCAGGTCCCCAAGGAGGATGAAGTCAATGGAGGTGAGGGCGTGTGTGCTGACGAATGGAGTCACTGAACTGTGGTTGGGTCTGGGGGGTCTGGAGATGAGGGTTCCCCTGAGGGTGGTGTTGGGTTCGGTGTGGATCTGGAAGTGCAGGTGCTCGGCGGTGTTGAGTGTTTTTTCGGTGTTGGTTGTGACTCTGAGGGTGTTCCTGTGGATAATAGCATTTCCTCTTCCAAATCTGTTGGTGTGGTCCCTGCGGGGGACCTTGTAGCCTTCCGTAAAGGCTATGGCGATGTCGGGTGCCGAGGAGGGATTCAGCCAGGTCTCCATCAGGAAGGCAACGTCTGGGGAGGTTGAGTCGAGTGGGTCCCAGAGTTCAATGGCATGTTTGCGGACGGAGCGGGAGAAGAATGCATCTGATCTGCATCCTGGTTGGTGAGTTGGTGGGCTGGACGTTGGTGAAGCTGCAGATCAGGGAGGAGAATGGTCCTTGGGTGCGCTTCGGGGTGGCCAATCAGCAGGTGTGTGATCGTCCGGCATTGAGGGCGAGGAGGGTGCTGGAGTCGTAGCAGTGCTGGGTGTCGTGGCGTTTGCGGGGGCCAGGGGTTTTGGTGCTGGGCGCGGTCCAGGCACGGACGGGCGCAGAGGGGCTTGCCTTAGGTGCACCTTTTTTAGCGCCCGCTGCGTGCGGCCGCCATATGAGGGGATGTGGGAGGGAGGAGCAGCTGGGAGGTGGGAGCAGGCGGTGAATCGGTGTACAGGGGGGTGGGCCGTAGGGGCAGGAAAACGAAGGGTCAAGGCAGGCGGGGGTACAGAAGGCGAGAAGGGCACTGTTATGGGGCAAAATACAGTTAAATACAGTAGAATACAAGCGAACAGTAAGGCACAGCAGGAAGCAACAGGGGGATCAGCAAAGACGAAGGAGGCTATGCAGTTCAAAAATACAGTTGAATACAAGCAAGCAATAAGGCTCAGCAGGAAGCAACAAGGGGATATGCGAGGACAAAGGAGGCTACGCAGGGACAGTAACCATAGCGAGGGGCAGCAGTGGGCTCAGGGCAGCGTCCCACAGGTGGTGCTGTGCGGCGAGGGGAGAGACCTGCCTGGTGACAGGGTCAAGGGTCGCTCCCCTATTAATCATGTTTTCACATACAATATCTATGTGTGGGTTGCTAATGCACATGCCTTGGAAGGATGTTGTGGTCAAAATCATTTGCCCATTTAGTAGGATTTTGCACTCAGTCATGGATGGCTGCCCTGTCCCCATCACAATTGCAGTGTTTACGTGTCAGCCCAATGTTGTATACTTTCTAGTTACTATTGGTGGACGCGGCACTTGTGGGGTGACTTAATTAACCATTCACATTGACTGCAAGACACCAGTTGAACTTAATGCTTGCAACCTTGAGTAAAAGACACACAGTTAATTGACGGAATGCAGAACAAATAAAAAAATTCACCCTAGTCAAGAGATCTGGGTTAAATCCATTGTTCTTTTGCTCCCCATGCCGCCCCAGTTTAGACCTGGCCATATGCAAATTAGTCTTGACCCTGTGCCTCATGGGAACAGTCGAGCCGGGACTGCCAAGCTAGGTCCTCATGGACCCGAAACAAGCATTCTAGGACTAGTTTCGGGGTTTCACCCCTCATCATCCAGGATAGCTTGAATCCAGTGGCACCGTGAGCCAGGGACCGGCGCCTGGGCATACCCGGCACACTTAGGGCGAGAAAGAAAAAGACTCACAGTTGATGAACAGAATGCAGAAAAAATCAAAACATTCACCCCCAGTCAAGAGATCTGGGTTAAATCCATCATTCCTTTGCTCACCATGCCACCCCAGTTTATACCTGGCCACATGCAAATCAGTCTTGAGTAAGCACTTGCTAGTCATCGCACAAATAGTGATTACAAAATACAAAATATGTTACACTCTCAAGAAGAGTGCTTCAGTCATGAGGATGACCACAATGTCATTAGGGAGGATAGGCCCCATTGACAGTCCACAAATGGTCAAGCTGAACAGGGCAAATTCAAAATGAGTTCAATGACAGTAGATGCTCCCTGGCATGTTAATCAGCACAGGGCTTAAGAGAAACTGGTATGTGGCACAGATGACTGCTACCTCAGACTTCTCCATTGGAAAGAGGTATTATCCACATCTTCCTCCTGGGATGTGTGTGGTAGCTCCCTTTGAGGGTGGTGATGTAGATGCGACAGCAGGGGGAGGCACACACACATCAGGGGCAGCACATGTGAATCCCATGCCAGCAACAGAATTTATCTGTGCCAACACATGAGGCAGCTCAGCAGTGAGGATGATCTGCTGGTTTTGCAACACAGCAGCAATGCCACGGTGCTAGGCAGCCATGGCAGCACAGTGGGAGTCCTGCTTCTTCTCCATTGACTCCAAAATGTTACTGATTTCCCCCAGCTGGTTGGCCACCTCGCTGGTGCCACTTTGGCAGGGCATATGTTGATGCCTCTGCCCATGACACTAGCTATGTCGGCCAGGGACTGCTGGAGTCCATAGAGTAGAGAGTAGGAGCATTTGAGGGCAGCAGTGTTGTCCCTATTGGGACTGAGGCACCCAAGTGCAGAGATGGTGTCCCAATGGGGTCAGGAGTTCTTGGAGGGTGTCCTGGTCAATGGTTGGCAGGTTTTCATAATCACTAATCTCAAGGGGTGTAGGGGGAAAGAGGTAAGGCGGCCCCCCACTCAATCACAGTTAATCAAAATGTAACCCCACCTCAGTCAATACAACATCCACTTTCTTGACCACAACACGGGTAAACGACCACACTGTCTGTTTCTATACCCTAGGTGTGTATACTAACACTCCTCCTTAGGCCAGGATGTCTCAATAAATCAACATAGAACTAAATAGGAAACCACAGGCCAACACTTACTGAAAGCTGAAAAGTGTAGAGAGTAGAGAGGGTACCTCACGGTCGTAACACCCGAGGGGGTTGCCGGTTTAGCAATATCCGGTATACCCACTTCTCATCATCGGTCACTCTCTCTACGTGAAGAAAGAAAAGTGCACCAAAAATATACTAGTGCACAGAATGATAATAGAGACGAAAGACAGTGAGTGAATCTAAACAATACTGTGACAACATGTATACATACTAAGACCCCAAGACAACCAAACAAACAAATAGATAAAACCTGGCAAGGTCTTGCTGGCCATCTTTTTCTTTATTCTGATGCTGCAAGACCTTCCATTAAAAATGGTTAATTATATACCATATTCCTTTCTTTTTCAAGCCGACATGTTTCGTTGCTATAAATTCAGCAACTTCATCAGGGCGTAAAAGAGGGTTCACTATTCTCGAACTTCACATCAAAATTTGATTGAACAAGGACCTTATGGTTGCCCAGCCATTGTGTAGTAGTGAGAAGTATGTGCAATAGTACTCTGTTTCACCAATTGATCGTCTAAATCAGCATGTTATTAAGCATTCGTTTACCCTGCGGTACCATGTACTTCGCCTGCCCTTAATTATATACAGTTTTGTCAGGCATAAATCCCGAGAACACCGCCGTGCATGCAGACCGCGTTTCCACTTTTCACCGTACCATAAACCATCCGGTATCACCAAGATTAGTGCCTGGTCAAAAAGCCTCAATTGTTATTTCTCGACCACTCTGTCCTTTTTAAATAATACCACGAAAAATCTCTTTAGGGTCACTGCGTCGAATAAGTCACTGCGCCATTAACAATTTTATTCTACTCTTTATTCAATTTTATTCCACGTGCCACTGTTCGAATGCTTCACCCATAAGCACTTTTTCTTATCACAACTAAAGGATCACCCAGACATGCCGTCAAAAAATTGTTTGCATTTACCCTAACTCTCGGTTTCTCTGTTTTTCCCCCCTTTTCTCTCCCATTGTAACTATGTATGTAAAAGTAAATGTAATTGAAAGGCATTATATATTGCTCTTGTACAAGACAACAATAGTGTCAATTCGTGTCCTGATGATGATGCCTCCACCCTTATAGGCATCGAAACGTCGTCGACTTTTAACCCCATATGCGAATTATTTATGTCAAATTTCACAAAATGCAATGGAGTGTTTTTTCTATAATTTATGCCTGCCTTACTGAAGTACAAGTACGCAGACTGAATCTTTTTGCCTTGTTTACATTGCTTTCTTGTTGTTTTGTCTTGTATGTTGAGGGTCACGGCTGTGCCCACTTGACATCTTCTCTGAAAATACCTCATCTTTGCATCTAATACTAAATAAACCCTGTCCGGACGGGCAGAAGACATATTACTTATCAAGTATATGATTATGTTGTACTGTATACCAATTGTACATAGGGACCACTGTTCTTTATAATACAGCCATTGTGTACCGGCAACTATCCAATCGACACCGTGTCACGTGGTCACGTGTCTCGCAGTGACTCATCCTGATTAGAGCCACTGATGCCGAGTCCCTCAGGCGCTTCCGACGTCGTTGTCGTCGGAAGCGCCGGAGGGACTCGGCATCAGTTGTACTTTTCCACAATTATAGATCGTTTCTTCTGCCTTGCAATGTTCTGACAGCCAGAAATAACAGTAACTAAGAAGGGCTATAAATCAATCAAAACTGCCAGCTTACGTGTGGGTGACTGGGACAAAGTGGGGGCTTCGCTACGCCCTTGTGTGTTAGGCTGCACCCTATATGGTATTAGTGCTGGGAATAGTTACATGTACCTAGAGAGGGGTGTGTTCACATAGAAATGGCACAACACGGTGTTTCAAGCCCTTTAGCTGTGCCACCCTGCATCATTCCACAAACACAGGAAAGCACAGTATTCAAAAGGATACGGTGCACCCCATGTTGCTTTTCCCTGCACTGGCACCGATAAAAACAGTCAAGCACCAACACAGACATCCTTGCACCATGATGCTAGGATGCCTGCATTGACACACAACTGTTCTTTTTGCAGCAATGCAGGGGTGAGCACAGGGATGGCACATATTCCAGTAAATACAACTCTTCCATGCATTTGTGAGAACAGATGCAGCTCGGCACTGAAGATTTGTTTGTAACCACGCCCTGCCTTTTCACTTTAAATATGGCCCATGGCCAGCTGGTGTACAAAACTTGCATTCACCTGCATAACCAGTTATGTATATGTATATGATAGGAGGTCAAGTGGTCCCTACCATGGCAGCTGACATCTGTATGGTCTGAGCCTACATGCCACGACAGCTGCTCACTATGTAGTTTAATCTAGGAGAGTATAGACGTGACTCTTGAAATGTCCCTATGTGTCGGTACTATCCATTGCCTACATATCCACCCCACTTAGGTGTGTTGTTTCTCCTGTGAGATACCAATTGTATGCTAGGCTAGGTTAATGTGCATGGGCCCAGGTGAGACAGAGAGGCATCTTTCATTGACATGTGGTGAGCCACAGCACAGCGCAAGAAACCACCTTGCTGCAATGCATCCCTAAGCTTACCTTTTTGCTGGTGCACATTCAGCTGGCTAGCACCAACACAGGTACCCTTGAACCCTGATGCAGGCATGCCTACTTTGGTGAACCTCCACTGTTTAAGCACGAGCTCAGGCAGTTAAGACAGGAATGCACAGTATCTTGTAGGAATTGGCACATTGTTGCCCTTTCATTTCGACGTAGGATAGCACAGCTAGAAGGCTTGTGACGCTTCCCTACGCCAACATATGATGAAAATGCCCATGAGCCTTCCCTTGATGCGGTGTCTAACCATAGATGAGTCAGGTGCCTGCTGTTTGGCCTGCAGACAGTGTCACCGAGCACTGGACAATATTGCTTGTACTGCACAACATTACGTAGTTACACACATTGGCCCTTGTTGGGACTTACCCTGTGGCTGATGTAATTTTTCATAGACAGCACTGTCCTGTCCCACAACTCCAACCACAGACTCCTTATAGATGGATGCCAACAACTGCTTCTCCGAGGAAATTCAGCTCCTCCTGGGGCGCTGGACTACCACCTCCAGTCTGCAATGCTGCCTGGAGATTTGTTGCCAGTTTCTCCTTATGTTTGCGCTTAGCACCATGCCACGGCTTCCTACAGTCAGTCAATGTCCTCTTGACTTCTGCAAGGCTGTTCACCTTGTCCACTATGGACAGCCAGAGCTAGGGCTCAAAATCCACAGCTAGGCACATTGTACATAGGGTCAGTTTTCAGTGGAAAAACGAGATGTGTCCATGTTGCGTTTTAACCCGTTTCCGGTTGCAGGCAAAAGGCCTACCCACACAAGTGAGGCACAGTTTTTATCGTGAGACCTAGGGAAACACAGAATAGTAGAACAAGTGTTATTACCAGTTGTCTTTCTGTGCATTTCCACCTTCCAAATAAAAGACAGTGTGTAAAAAAGAAGTCATTTTGAAAAATGCCCTCTAATTCATATGCTAGTATTGCTACCCATAGATTCAGAGATGTGCAAATAACCATTGCTTCTAAACTCTATATCTTGTTCCCATTTCGATAATACATAGGTTTCCTTGGTGCCTATTTTTCACTTTTTATATTTAACCAAATGAATTGCTGTATCCCCGGTACACAATGAAAAACCTTTGCAAGGTGCAGGTCAGTTATTGGCTTTGGGTACCTCGGGTTCTTGGTGAACCTACAACCCCTATATATCCCCCCAGCCAGATGGGTCTCATGGATGTAGCAATATATTGCTTTAAAAAATCTGCCATAGTTGGAAGAAGTTACAGGTTAAAATGTAGGCAAAATTGGCTGTTTTTCAACTCAATTTCAATATTATTTTATTTCAACTGTTAGTTTCTATAGGAAAACCTTGAAGGATATACACAAATGACCCCTTGCTGAATTCATAATTTTATCTACATTCCAGAAATGTACAGCGTTCTGGTATCGATTGTTGGTTTTACACCCATTTTTACCACTAACTGGAAGGAGGTTGAAAGCACCGAAAATAGGAAAAATAGGCTATGTCTCAGTAAACGAAAACTGTGTAGAAAATGTAGGTTTTCTGACAAAAGTCTGCCTGTTCCTGAAATCTGGGAAGATGAGGGTTTTAGCACCACCAACCCTTCATTGATACCAATTGCAGGAAAAAATCAGACGCTTTCTTCTGCAGAACCTTATGCCCCCAAAAAATAAATGTAGCTGTATTTTGCCTAATATCTCGGTCCCCTCCAGGGGAATCCACAAATGCTAGGTACATTTAGAATACTCAGGTTGATGGAAGAAAAGGCCCCAAATCGGGCGTGGATACCTTATGTGTACAAAAATGTTATGGGGGCCCAAGCACAAACTACCCTAAATAGCTCAGAAAGGATGTGGCACAGGGGAGGCCTGGCAGCGAAAGAGGTAATATAGTGTGTCAGTGGCGGGCAGCGACCCTCAAAAGTGGAGGGTAATTGAACCAGTGACAAACACAGTGGCAGGCACTGTGATAAATCACAATGCCTTTAGGCACACATTCCAAAGGTCTCAATTATGGCTTCTTAACAGATTTTATAATGGGCCGTGACTGAGAACTCTGGAATTAAGGCTAAAGGCAATGCAAATTTCTCACAGTGCTGGTCAGTGGGCAAAAAAGGCAAAAATAAAATGAAAAACAAACTTACCTGACTTTGCATCAGCCAGGTCCCCTCTCCCAATCACAACGCTGCTTTCATGCTGCAGATGAGCAGCATGAGGGCAGCGCTAGGATTGGCTTGAGTGGGTTACCTTGACTGACGCTGTGAACAGTAAAAAGTAAAATGGCAATTCATGTTCTTACCATTTTAGTTTTCACTTTTGCTGCCATGGCAGCAGGGGGGGTGACGCTGTTCTTTCCTAATGGGGGGCACCGCAGTGGTGTATACTATAGTGTGCCAAAATAAATACTTACTGTGAGGCCATTTCTCTCGATTCTGGGGCTGACAGTTGTTAGTGGGAAGTGTCCATGGTACAGACTGTCATTTGCCACTGGTACCCTGAGACCCCACACTACTGTGCCCCAACAACTGTATGAACAAGTGTTCCCTTGTTTACTCTTCACTCTTCACTGGTTGCAAGCAATGGCTCAATGCAAAATGTGATGAGGGGCCCCTGAGCTTCTGTATCTCAAAGATATTTATTGCCCTGAGATTGAATGGGGGTAGGTGCCCTGAAGGATTGTGTGCCCCCTGAAGGGTTAGTGCCCCCGTGTGCTGTACGGGCTGCAGGGGCAAGCATTACGCCCATGGTTGCTAGGTCAAGCAGCCTTAGTGAACGTCAGATGTGGCAGAGGTTTTGGAAAAACTTACCGCATGACAAGTGGCTGAAAAGATGGCTCAGCGAGTTGACCCTCGCCACAGACTTTTGACATGATCTGTAATTCACACGTTTGAATCCTGACAAGACTAACTCACCCTGCCTTCACCTGTAAATTGAGTAACTCTAACTTGGGTAGTATAACACCTATTCATGTTGATTAGAAACAGAGCAAGGTTGGTGTAGAGTACAGTGTAAACAACACATTGTTCCTATTAACAACAACAAAAACAGTAATACTAATAACCACAACATAACAAAAATAATTCTTATTATTATTAGTAGTAGGAGCAATATTTTTATTATTATTATTTTGTTTAAATTATTATTGGTCTTTCTATTTATACCAAAAAGAATAATAATATAGACAGTGATCACACAAGAACTGAAAGTGAATTTTGAGATAGAGCTATTCTTTGACTATAGCCCCTTTTGGAGAACTATTTAACCTATGGAAGCCAACTAGCAATTAGAAAATTTAGGGCTAGCACTAGAAATATTGCTAAAAGTGATACTAAAAGTAATCTCATCCAGATCAGTAGGCTCAGAGTTCTGTCTTCGGGTATCTGTGGGGATTCTTCCAGGGGTATTAATGTCACTCTAGTTCAATGAGTTGTCCAGTTGTATTTCTTTTCTTTGATACTTGGGTATTATTCATCTGGGTCTTTGATGAGTTACTGCTGCAGGTGCTGGTTCAAGCAGGATAGCTAAATGTGCCTTAGTCAGTACTTGCAATGTGCACCCATAGGCCACAAATCTTTAAGGCCCTGTCTCATTACTGGTGTGTATTGTTTGAAATCTACATGTGGCAGCCACATGACCTGGGGCTTTCATTTGACCTACTGGTAACCACCGCAAATTAAAAGAAATACAGGTGTACTATTCCTTTAACTGTTAATATCACTGAAACGTACACAGTAGGATGCTAATTCAAATGATTCCAGAATCAGAAGAACCAACCTTAGCCAAACTATCGCAGCGCCAGGAAACCTCCGGTGTCAGTGCGCTTTATAAATGCAGCCTAACATTAACATTAACATTAACATCGAAACCCAACAATAAAGGGTGTAAAAAGGAGTTACCACTGCTTCATTTGTAAAAGGATAAGTGCAAGAGCCTAAAGTTTTGTTTAGAGGCCTGCAACTGGCACTACCAAGTAGCAGGGATGCCAGACATCACCTCTAGTCGTTTTAACCCACCACCAGACATTCTCCTCCCATTTATCTTCAAGAATCCTCATTTGTCTCTGTCTCGATCTTTCTTTCTTTCTGTTTCTTCTTCTTCCCCATTGTGTGTTTTTCTCTCTCATGCTCCTTGTCAAAGACTGATGAGGAAAAATATACTAAAATGAATGCTGCTGGACCCCACCTGCAACCATAGGCTCAAATTAAGTGCTGGGGTGACACAAGATCTCCTAAAGTTGAGGTTATCAAGGGTAGTAAAACCACAACTACAGTTTTTTTATGTGCCCAGTGCACTCCAGACCCTCATGAGATGAAGCTGCCTTTCAGACATGACTCATAAACATAGTGTGAGCACTGATCATCCAATCACATGGGCAGGAATAACTCCCAACTTCACCAAACTGTCAACAAAAAATAACCACACTAAAATATATGGCTAAAAAAATAATATCAACCAATCTAATGGGTCTAGAAACCTTATGCTTACTCTGTAGTGTAAGCTCAATCCGATACAAGTAACTGAGGAAGAGTCCAGCTACGGGAGCGAGCTAGTCTGAAGTCACGAGAGAGCCAGCCATAAAATTACTTTAGTAGGCTAATCACTAGGGGCCAGATGTAGGTAGACATTTACCGACCGGTAAATGGCTATTCTAGATGTAGGTGGCCTATTTTACCGATTCGGTAAATTTACCGAATCGGTAAAATACCGAATCAGTATTTTTACAGATTCGGTAATTTTGAAATGTAGGTGGGACTCTTCTGAGTCCCACAGGCCTTACCGAATCGGTATTTTAGCACCCAATCCAATTGGGTGGTAAAATACCGATTCCAGGTGTGCATGCACATGTGTGCATGCACACCCATGGCATGTGACAGACGAACATGCCCTTAGGGCATGTCTGTGTGCCACATGTCACACATGCCTTAAATCGGGGTGCTAGAGGGTGTCAAAGTGACACCCCCTGCACCCTTGCAAAATTTGGTATTTACCGAATCTGTAAATACCGATTCGGTAATGCCCATTGATTCCTATGGGCTTCAATGCCCATAGGAATCAATGGGCATTACCGAATCGGTATTTACCGATTCGGTAAATACCGATTCTTACAGAATCGGTAATTCAATTACCAATTCTTTCTACATCTCCCCCCTTCTATTTTACCGATTCATAAATACCGAATCGGTAAAATTCGGTATTTATGAATCGGTAAAATATACTTACCTACATCTGGCCCTAGATCTCAAAAGTCACCATCTTGAAAGTAGGTGGCCTAATGCTACATGTGTAGTATTGTAAGTTTTATGATGGAACCCTTTTGGCGCCTAGTGGACTCCGTAGAGCTGTGACATAGGTGTCAGAGCGAAATGCACCGAAAGCTTGTTATAGAATGTTGAGTTTGCAGTTACACGCAGCAGAATAAAGACGTGTAATACTAAGCTCCGTGTGTGGCATAGTCATTGGTGGCTGCCCAGACTGGGGAGGACACCACAACTTGTATTTTGAAAGGTATCCCAGATACTGAGCCAATCGTGCAAACAAGGTGCATGAAAAAAATGAAAGAAAACAAAACAGTCAACCTAGATAAATACAGGTAAAACTAACACCACGAAAGAGCCATAATAATTGTGAGTACGGTAGAAAAATGAACTGATTGAATCCGCCATATCTGGTGAGTGAGCATTCAATCTAACTTACCTATGTTATCCACTCTAAAAAATACAACGGCTGCTGATTCAAGCAATTAGACCGCATGACAGCCAACGTGAATCAGGGCAATCTATTATCTGCATGAAACTCATAGAGAAACCGCCTATCATACCAATATAAAAACAACTCTCAATCTCAAAATGAACACCCATCTTATCTAAGCTTAACGTGCTTCCATTTAAAAAACGCAGGCTTTACAAATTTATTTTCTTGGTACATAAGGGCTTATTGGACACTGCTCCTAATTTTCTCAAAGTCAGACTCAATCAGTAGAAACCTGCATGCCACTAGGGCTCTTCCGAAGCAAATCTTCTTCAGGAAGTTAGGACAGTTGATGGAGGTGGCTGGCTCAGCAGAATTTGGAAACTAAGCAGTGGATGTAAGAACTGCCAAGATGAATTGAATTTCAATAGTTGAACAGTGAACCTATGGTAGTAGTAACTATTGTTTTTCTAACATCAACACATCACAGAGGTAGAATAGGTTAGAGCTTGCAGAGAAAAAAAGGAAACAACCGAGATCTGCGTGTCCATTTGTAATTTTGAATCATATTTAAAAGCAGGACTTTTTAGATGAGGTTGAGGCTTAGGTTGGGCTCCTATGAGAAAAGGCCAAGGGACATGGCGCCAAGAGGCGGGATCTTCACCTAATTTTAGAATCTCAGTTTTCTCCATATTTATTCTCCTCATGGAAAGGAAGAGGTAGAGGAATACAAGGGAGACAACCCTACTTCTCAGGATTCCAACCTCACACCCTCCCAATGTACTGTTGGCCTACCACATATGGTCCACCACCTCCAACTGGCCCTTTCCATCTAAACAACCGTCCTTTTTTAGGATGCAGTGGTTGGAGAGGAAAGAGAGGGGAACAGAATGTGTAGTGGATTGATAGCAGCTACATAATCACAAGAAGAAAGACCAATGGAAACTTACGACAGATGAGCAACACATTGACGTAGTGATCAACCTACCCTCATATGCTTTGACTTTCAACCACAAGAAGTCTTAAACAAGGGTCCGGGATATGTTCACACAATAGTAGCAGACAGATTTGAATAAAAATGTGAACTTGCTGAATTCTCTAGGAAGTTTGAGTGAAAGCTTACTTTATGAACATACCATATTTTCCCCCGAAACCCAGTAACACCAGTCTGAAGAAAAATATTTCTTCCACCCTCCTGTAACAACAATGCCTCAAGAGTTGGTCTGCTTTGAACAAGCAGTTATAAAAGATGTTGAAAACATGGAGACTACTGTGTCTAAAATTGAACAGCAGAACCTTACATTCTTAAAATCCAGTGAAGACATGGTCATAAAACCACTGAATAAAGGAGGATCCATTATAGTACAAACAAAAGATGCATATAATGCAGAATGCCTCAGATTATTATTTGGAAAAAGAGAGGAGTCAGGCCCAAGGGAGCGAGGCACAAGCAGGGCCGTATTATAACTTGTTAAAGAAGAATGTGCCTGTGCCTGGCATTTATTTGAAAGCTAGATGTCTTTGCTAAATAGCCAAACCCATTGATTTTAGTTTGAACCAGTGAATTTATTTTCACCTTCTTATTATCACCATTTTTTATTCTTAGTTATTTCTTTCACTCTGAAAAAAGACGTGTTGTGTCATATAAATACATTCTTGTTCTCAAAACAATTTACAAACACAGTTAAATAAAACATAAATGTGCTGTTCTCGAAACTATTTAGCAAACACACTTAAATAAGACATAAATGTGCAATACAACATGTATCACAAACACTTTTTACATGAAAAAATATTTTAACAAAAAAGACATCCAATACATATATCACTATTGGTGGTATGCTTTTGGTTATGATTCTTTAGACTCTTTAATGTTATATTGGATATCCAATCTTATACAGGGCACTTTGGATTTCTGTTCCCCGGTACTTCGCACCCGGGAACAGAAATGCGTCGGCAGATAAATATACAGAGGATTACTGAATAATGTAAACTTGTGATCAGTGAGAAAAATCTCCAGTTTTTCACAAAAATTCAACGTGCCCTGTATAAGATTGGATATCGAATATAGACATTAAAGAGTCTAAAGAATCAGAACCAAAAGCATACCACCATTAGCGATATATGTATTGGATGTCTTTTTGTTAAAATGTTTTTTCATGTAAAAAGTGTTTGTGATATATGTTGTATTGCACATTTATGTCTTATTTAAGTGTGTTTGCTAAATAGTTTCGAGAACAGCACATTTATGTTTTATTTACCTGTGTTTGTAAATTGTTTTGAGAACAAGGATGTATTGATATGACACAACACGTCTTTTTTCAGATTGAAAGAACTAACTAAGAATAAGAAATAGTGATAATAAAAAGGTGAAAACAAATACACCGGTTCAAACTAAAATCAATGGGTTTGGCTATTTAGCAAAGATATCTAGCTTTCATAAAAATGTGAGGCACAGGCACATTCTTCTTTAACAAGTCAGATTATTATCTGGCATAACTTTAAAATGTTATGTACCGATTCTACAAAAGAACTGATGATTGAGATAATACATCTAGAGGAGGAGGAGGTAATCATCCACAAAACGATAAATAAATCTGAAGCAGATTTTCTTACCACAAATAATCCCCAAATACCTGACTTTTATGTCATACATATAATACACACTAAATAACCCCCTACTTCAGATTGTTATTTTGTGTCTGGTATAGGATTGGTTTTGGAACTTTTATCCATCTTTGTTGACTAGTTCATATGCATTCTAGTTAAACAAATGTTGCCGTAGATACAAGACACAAAATACATGCCTATTAAAACACTTACATTTTGACCCAAAATCAGACCTAATACTTGGCCTTGACTTGGACTTCCTCTACACCAGTATTCGAGAAGAAGAGAGCTAAAGAGTAATTTAAAATCTGTTGCAATAGGTCAATTGAATGCATAAAACTCCTATAAAGTTTATCATGAGCTTAGCTGAACTGGCACTCCCCAGATACTACTTTGAATTTGATGATAAAATATTCCTTCAACAGCACCAGAATCTATGGGCAGCACATTTACGCCCAAGCTAACAGGCTTATATGTTCACCAATATGAAGTAGAATCAATCTGGGCCAACAATCCATTCCACAAGCATATATGACTATGGAGTTGTTATATTTATGATGTGTTTGTAATTTGCCATGGTCACTAGGATCGGGCAAATGAATTTCTAAACTGAATCGATTCATGCAACCAGTACCTTAAATTTACCCACACTTTTAACAAAAGAGACATTTCCGTTCTAGACCTGACCATGCAGGCATAGGCAGGACATTTACACACAACTGCATTCAACAAACTCACTGACAAAAATAATCTTTTACACTTTAAGAGTGCCCACCCATGTCCATTGAGGGAACGTTGCTTTTCAGAAAATTTCCAAGAATATAACACAACTGTATAGACATACGTTAGTTTAAAATAGAGGCCAAATAAAGAAAGAAGACCACAAGACACACTAAGGGCCATTCTGGACCACAGGTGGAAACGGGAGCGAACCTATTTGTGCACTGGTGCGGTGGCTTTGCTACCTCCAAGGATCTCTTTTCTGGAAAGTCGTGTGGCCAAACTGTATCCCCCCCAACGGTGCCCCGCCTTCGCATCTTATCTAACTCTGTCAATCTTGCTAGAATCAGTGAAGAGGTACAGTGCTGTGTGACTGGTCTCTTAACGGGTCACGTTCACTACTATTTTATGGTGTTCTACTCTGTTGTGTTGTATCTCGGCCCTAATCCTACATAGCTGCCTGGTAAACAGAGGGTATACTATTGTACAGCAATACATAACTTGTGGAACATTGCAGATCTTGGGAATGGATCCAGGAAAGATGTCTGTGGTCCTCTAGCGATTGGGAGATTTCTTTACTTTAGAAAAGTTTGAAAGAGTTTGGTGTCCAACAGTTTGGTAAAAGTTTGAAGTCTTGGACTTGCACGCGTGGGTGTTTTTTAGGATTATGGAAATGGTTGCAGGAGAGACAACAGACCGTTTTAAGTGTGGTGCACTTTTGAGGCTTGATTGCAGACATGTTGTGTGTTCAGACAAAATATCGAGTCAATAATATCGACTGACAAATATCAAATTGGAAATATCGTGACACATAAATAAAATATTGTGAGCAAGAATATCATGGCCAAGAATATCGATTTAAAGGTAATAAATCTTGATGTTACTAACATTGGCCCTGATTACGATGTCAGGTGGACTTGTGTCAGCCTGTACTCTATCGTTCTGGAATCCCCATATTATAGGTAGGCGGTTCTGACCTCTGTATCAGGATGGGAACTCCCACAGAGTGGTTGAAAACATCCATTCTACAATGGAAGCTTGTACGGTGGGTGGAAAAGGCCTGAAGCACAAGCTTCCATTTTCAAATGGAGGTTTTTTAAACATCCCTGCACCATAGGTGCCCCCATGGCCCAAAAGTTGAGGGTCGGGGGGAAGGGGCCCTGCTAGGGGCCCCCAAGGAAACGTTCCAACAGCCTTTCCATGTCAGTAAGGCCAACATTAAAGGGCTGTTGAAAACTGTTATCATAATCCTGACGGCGGAGCCGAGTTTGGCTCCGCCGTCATTTGGGGATTATGAATGGGTTCTGGTGCACCGACGGGCTCCTTGAGCCCATCAAAAGCTCCTCGGATGGTCCCTCCGTTGGAGGCCTCCGCCTAGCACATTATAATGAGTTGGGCAGGCCGCACTGTCAGATGTTGGCCAAACTGCAACCCACGGTCAGTCAGTTGTGGTCCACCAAACATTGTAATCGGGCCTATTGTTGTTCATAATATTGATTATGAATTATTTTTGTTCAGTTTAATATATATGTTAATTGTATATGTTTTAAAATGTTTGTTTAAATAGTGTTAGTTTTTTTATATATTTTTAAATTAATAGTAGTTTTTAAATTTACTGTAATAGCTTTTTGTTATTTTTAGTACCGTAGCGGGTTGTGGGGTTTATAGGGGAATAGGGTGGGAATTAAATTAATTAAAAAGAATTAATAACATTTTTACAATAATATTCATTATTTAATTGATAATTATATATGTTAATTTAATTAAATTTCAGGTGCGTGTTGTGGGTTTTGTAAGGGTATATGTTGGGAAGTAAATTAATTATATTTAATCAATAAATATTTTAAAATTAATATCAATTATTTAATTGATAATTATTTATGTTAATTGTATAGTTAATATTTTTTGTTTTGAAGTTTTAGGTGCAGGTTGTGTGTTTTGTAGGGGTATAGGGTGTGAAGTAAATTAATTATAATTAATTTATGAATAATTTTTAATTAGTATTCATTATTTAAATGATAATTATTTATGTAAATAGTAAAAATAAATTACGTTTGAGATATGGGGTATGTGTTTTGTAGGGGTATAGGGTGGGAAGTTAATTATTTACAATGTATTAATAATTAGTTTTTAAGTATTTATATTTATTTAATTGATAATTCTTTATTTAATTGTATAAATAAATTTTTTTAAGTTGCATTTAACGTGCAGGTTGTGGGTTTTGTATGGGTATAGCTTGGGAAGTAAATTCATTATAATGATTTAAAAATCAATTATTATTATAAATCGTTATTTAATTGATAATTAATTATCTAAATTGTGTAATATATATTTTTGGGGGTGTTTTGTGTTTTTTTGTATGGGTAAAAGATGTGTAAAATTATAATGATTAAATATTTGTAATGCTAAATAATGGTTTAAATGATAATTAATTATGTAAATGTGTAATTAAAATATTGTTTAGGTTATATGTGTGAGTTGTATTTGTAGGGGTAAAGGGTGGGAAGTTAATTAAATGTCATTAATGTATTCACTGGTCATTAGTAATATTAATTATGTACATTTTCAATTTATATATTAGGTGTGGGTTGTTTGTTTTGTTCAGATAAAGTGTGGGAAGGTAATTCAATGTAATTGTTTTGTTAGTAGTTAATTAGTAATAATATTTAATAGATATTGAATTATGTAAAATGTGTAAATATTATAAATTGAAATACACATTTTAGATGTGTGGTGTGTAGCTTGTAGAGGTATAGTGTTTAGCATAGTATATATAATGTTATGTAAGTATTAATAACATTAAAAAGAGTAAAAACTTTTTTTTAAATTGTCAGTCAGTCAGTCAGTCAAGAGCACTTTATTCGATTATTTAAAATCATAAAAGCATATATGTAACAATTCATTATTTCATGTAGATACAATCACGGGTGCAAATTTATCATATAGTAAAACTATTAAAAAAGGTTCACCAATTCAGAGATATACTGGTTTTTAAACAATAAAAATTTGATAAAAGAAATTCAGTCAGGGCTATTATGAGTAACTGATCTCTTGGCATTATTCCGAGCAGCTGCTACCAGGAAACTTGCAACACCAAACATTACCCGGGTACTACTTAATAGTTGCAAATAGGTCAAAGCGGGTCTAACTTGTAGAAACCCTGCCTCCCTCAGTAACGGTTTTTAAAAAGTTTTCCTGATTTCAGCGTAATGCTCACAAAACATGATAAAATGCATCGTATCTTGGGTAGAGAAGTTGTCACAACTACAGGGTGGAGAAGTTTCCGGTTTACCCCAGACTGGAAAGTGGCCTAACGATAAGTGGATAAAATTGAACCTAAATTGGATTAGGAGGTGACAATGAAACGGGATTGTGACAATTTTTAAACAAGGTTCTAATGACAATGATGTTAATAAAGCATAATTAGCCCTCGCACAAGGTTTCATCAGTTCCCGTTCCTCAAGCTCCAGACAGCTCTGGGACAGATAAATTTCAGGGCGTCCGAGTTTTGAAAACATTTCCTTTATGTAAATTATCCAGGGTACCCTATCTACCCTCTCTAGGCCCATACCTCTCTCAAGATCAGATGGTTCAGTGAAATCTCTTGGTTCAGCCAAGTCTTAATCCAACTAATCAGAGGGGCGACCTTCAGTTGATCGCTCACATATCCCAACCCCAATTCAGAATGGATAGAAAATGTGGGAGTAGATTGGGGGACCGCCAATAGGGATCATAGAAATGTATTCTCGGCAACCTGTATCTTTTCCTGAGGTATATAGCCCCATATGGAGGCACCATATGAGGCTATTGCCAAGCATTTTGATTTATACACATTTAAAAGTGCCTCCATAGGTCTCGCCCCCAGCCGCTTTGCAAAGCCCATAAGTGCAATTGTTGACCTAGCAACAGCGTTCGACTTTAACTTCTGCTGAGAGCCCCATGTACCTCTTTCATCGAATAAAACCCCAAGATATGTAAATTCAGGTACCCTTGAGATTTCTACACCGTTACAAAGAAACCGTTTAAGTTTTTGCCCCCTCTGGCGTTTACCCACAATCATAACATGAGACTTGGGGTTATTGACCTTCAAATCTAAAGAGCCCATAAAGGTCTCAAAGGAATCCAATACCTCTGGACACCAAGGCCTGTCCTAGCCAACAATACTGCATCGTCCGCGTACAGGAGGACCGGTATTACAGAACCTCCTATACGCGGAACGTCCAGTGAGGCGCCCTCCAAGTTTTTGTCTAGGGCATTAATATACAAGGTAAAAAGAAGGGGCGCCAGGATGCAGCCCTGCCTGACGCCCCGCCTCGAGCTAAAATGACTGATGCAGCCGCCCTCATTGGTAACCCTGACTGATGCTAAAAGCCCTGATGAAGAGCAGCTAAAAAGTTTACTAAAGATGGGTCAATCCCTATGCTTAATAAAATAGCCCAAAGCTTCGCCCTGTTCACCAGATCAAAGGCCGAAGAAAGGTACATAAATCCCAAGTAGAGCAACCCTTCCTTAGCCTGGGTGTATTTACTTATCAACAGGTGCAGGTTTAAACATTGATCTAATGTACTTCTCTGCTCCCTGAACGCATATTGTAAGTTGGAAAGGACCCCTCTTTCCTCCAACCAATCCCTAAGTTGGTACAGGATGACTCTGCCCAGGATTTTAACAGCAGAGTCAATCAACGAGATTGGTCTGTAGCAAGAGGGGTCATCCCTCTGGCCCTTTTTAAAAACTGGGACTATTACAGAGGTAGGTTGCCCAGGATGCCGGGAACCCATTTATGCTAGATGCATTAAAAACATTGGTTAAAATCTTTGCCCAAAATTTGGGTAAAGTTCTATAAAAGTCCGCTGGGACACCATCCGGGCCTGGGGCTTTATGTTTGGACATTTTTAATATTGCTTTGTGCACATCCGCCTCTTGAAATAAAAGCGGTGGGACAGGCTGTATGGGCTCATAGGGTATCTCTTGAATGGCGCTACTCTCACTAGCATAGATCCCTCTAAATTGTGATAGCCATTTTTCATCCGGGATCACACAGTCTAGAGTAGAAATCTCTTCCCCTGAGAAGAAGGGTTGGCTGATGGTTGCCCAGAATTTGCTGCTATCCCTTAACACTTCTGCAGATAGAAGGTTATTCCAAGCCTCAGTTTTGATAGCCTGTTTCCGGTTAAAGATTGCCCCTTTGTAGGCCTTCTTTAGATTTGCCACTAGCACTCTATTCCTAGGTTTTTGTTTTTGTGCCTGCAAAAGAGTGTCATGTGCTTTGGAGCAACAACCATCAAACCACCTAAATGGCTTATTTGGCACCATTTTATTATGTACCTTCAGGTCGGCTTCAATCTGGGTGAAAATTGCAACGTAAGCACCAACAATGTCACTGCTTGGGGCTGAGCTATTTAGACAGATCCCCAGATGGCCCTCAGCCTTTAGGAGCAGACCCTCCATAAAGGCTTCTGGGATCACCTTAGCCCACTTGAGTCTCCTTCCTTGTTCTCTTAGGGTCAAATGGGTGATCTCACTAGCTAGTTTTTCCCTGGTGTTAGTGACCTCCCTCCAATTAAATTCCAGGGTCACAGGGTTATGATCACTAAACACCGATTGAGTTACTTCGCAAAGGGTGGCTCTATTTACTACCTATGAAGAGACAAAGATGTAATCAATAACAGTGTCCGAGTCTCTACCCTTAAATGTGGGGGCTCTTCCCTCCTCCCCGCCCTGTGCCACCTCAAACAGATTCACACTTGCTAAAAAGTCCTCTAGAGCCTCACCCTGCCTATTGTGTTCGAAGTGCGGGACCAGCGAACCTGGTGGTCCATAATTATTGTCCAAAACACAATCCCAGCGACAGGGATGAATATTAAAATCACCCATGATGATTATCTCGAATAAAGTGTTGTGTGCTGATTTATAATCATTTAAAAAACCCGCTAGGGAGCCTAAATGCAGGTTCAACAGTTCCTTCTCACTGGCGTTATAGAAATTAATTAATAAAATGGTATGTAAATCCTGCCCAACCCACTCAAGAATTAGTAAATTATTGGACCCAGTATCCAACATAGAAAAAGAGCCAGTTAGTTTTAAGGAGGTGAGCATCATTAGTCCACCCTTTGGTCTACCTCCTAACCCCAGGGTAGCACTAACTACAAAACTAGAGTAACCATCAAAATAGAAATGATTTGATGTATCCCATGTCTCTTGTAGGGCTATAATATCGTAGTGTTTAACAAAGTCCACCCACATTTCATCATTCTGTTTTGTTCTAATTCCGGCCACATTCCAACTTATGATTTTATAGGTGGATGGGCAGTCCCACCCCCTAGTAGGCTCCCCTGATTGGACATGTGTATCAGGTAGTCAATCAGTGTCCTCCATATTTGATAAAGGTGAAAAATGATTTGAGAGAGCTATATCTGTCACCCAATATGTTGTAGCTCTACCAGGGTTGCTGGGAGGGGGGTCTCTCCTGGGTTCTCCACTCTCTCAGGAGCTCTGCCCCCTCCTTCCACTATCCTTTGGGGGACATCAACCCAGTGATTAGGTCTGGGAGGTAGGTTATTCTGTTCCAACAGGGGTGATTGCATACAGGGGCCCAGTGCATAAAAATATCCCAAAGGGAGAGGCCTAATACCAACGCCATCGAAATGAGAGGCATCCCAAAACTGCCTATTTGCAATATTTGGGCTGTTAAAGTTGACCACAACACAATCCCCCGCAATACACTTAATCCGCTTCCCAACCCACCTAACCCGTCTTGCCATGATGACGTGGGAGGAAATGTCAGAGTTACCACTACTTAGTTGAACAGACCACTTTTTTACCATCCCCATAAGGTCTCGTGTGGATTCAACAGAGTTGCTAGTTAAGGGAGGTACCCCAGTCAGAACAGCCACCAAGGGTGCAGTGTCTGGCGGGAGCTCTAAAGTAAGTTCCCTCCCCTGATGGCGCCATTTTCTAGTGCTAAGACTAGCCCTGGGGTGAGTCGCAACCCTATTTTCCACTGATTTAGGCTTAACAATATTGGAAATTAGGGGCTAACTGACTAATAATTTGTTTGGGACCTCAGCCTGCCCAGGATTTGATACAGTAATGGGTGGTGCTTCAATTGAAATAGTATCACTTCTAACCACCCGCCTCCTTTTGGCCCCGTGGCTCATATGCTCTTCATGAACTTGAGTACCCTTCCTACAGCAATCCCTATGCTCTTCTATAAATTTATCAATCTTAGAGCATTTCTTAACCAGACTAGCAACACAAGTGTTCAATGAGTCCGCAATGTCCTTAGCTAAACCAATAGGAACAGGCTTCAGACGTGATTCAAACATTTCCTCCACAAGGGTCGCCAGGCGATCAACTACATTATGGTCTAAAGGATGTGAGGCCGCACCATGTGTCTGTTTTTTAGTTGTCTTCTGCGGTTTCCTTTGCTTCCCAACCAAACCTGTAGATACTTCAACAGTTTTTGCTGCGGGATCTGAAGGAGACCCCCCTACATCACTAGCTTGCTTTCCAGGACCGGCTACACCGCTGTTAGACACACTTGGTGAGTTCTTGATCAGCACAACAGGGTCCAGAGGAATCCCAGGTCTTTGGGCTTCCTCAATTAAACTTGGGGGAGCCTCATCTATGGGGGCAGGCGTTACCAATCCTAGTTCTTTTTCCGCATTGGCAATTTCATCGGACAACCCCCTCCCCGCTGAAGTCAGATAGGAAATGATAGACTCTGATTTTCTGGGGACTTTAGCCTTTTTTCCCTCCCCTTCTCCATTAGTATCCTGTTTTCGCTTACCCATTTCGACGGCCAAGTGTGGTGGCCCGTCCCGGTCTCTTCTGGCTCGTGATGGCCACAGATGGCCCCGTCCTTGTCCCGGGCTTCTCCCAGCGTTGCCCGCGCGCATCCCGCGATGCAGGAGGCGTTCCGAGATCTTAAAGCGCCTCCGGGCGTGTTGGGAGAGTCAGGGTAGTGTGCCACCCCCGGGGCTGCTGGGGAATGTAGTTCGCCTGGGTGGAACTACGGCGTTGCGAGTCCTGCCGTTCCCCTCACAGCATTGACAGAAAGGAGATGATGCCGTTGCCCTCACGGCGTGCGGTATGCTCTGCAAAAGTGGCCCCCAGGAGCGCTCGGCGCTCCGAGTTCTTAAAGCGCCTCCGGGCGCGTTGGGAGCGTCAGGGTAGTGTGCCACCCCCGGGGCTGCTGGGGAATGTAGTTCGCCTGGGTGGAACTACGGCGTTGCGAGTCCTGCCGTTCCCCTCACGCCGTTGACAGAAAGGAGATGATGCCGTTGCCCTCACGACGTGCGGTATGCTCTGCAAAAGTGCCCCCCAGGAGCGCTCGACGCTCCGAGTTCTTAAAGCGCCTCTGGGCACGTTGGGAGCGTCAGGGTAGTGCGCCGCCCCCGGGGCTGCTGGGGAATGTAGTTCACCTGGGTGGAACTACTGCGTTACGAGTCCTGCCTTTCCCCTCACGGCATTGACAGAAAAGAGATGATGCCGTTGCCCTCACGGCGTGCGGTATGCTCTGCAAAAATTACTATTGAATGTGTTAACTGTCTTATGCTTTTTAATTGTAAATGATATTGTGTTTATTCGTTATTATTTTGACAATAGATTTTGGTATTTTGATGAAAATAATACTTTATTTTTTATCATATATATTAAACATTGTATTAAATATGTTATTTGTTAATTTACCAATAATAGAGGTTTTTTATATTTAGATTTTTTGTTTGTTATTTATTATAGTTTTGAAGTTATTTATTTTACTTGAAGTGAAATAGTCTGTTTCTAATGGCCCATAGGGCGTGGTGGCAGTAGTAAATGTTACCCCTCTGCAGTCCAACATTTTCCCTACTGGTGCACTGACTGGAGTGGGAATAGTAAATTTTACCCCTCTGCAATCCAACCCTTTCTCTACTATTGCACACATTGGATTGGAAATAGTAACTTTTATCCCTCCGCAATGCAACACTTTCCCTACCGTTGTACTGAGTGGAATGGGAATAGTACATTTTACCCCTCCAACATCCAATACTTTCTCTACTGTCGCACTGACTGGAGTGGGAATAGTACATGTTACCTCTTCTCAATCTAACACTTTACCTACTGTTATACTGACTTGAGTGGGAATAGTAAATTTTACCCCTCCAACATCCAACACTTTCAATACCATTGCATTGACTGCAGTGGGACTTTTACATTTTACACCACCTGAGTTTGACACTTTGGGGCTAATTGTGATGTCGGTGGGTCTGACACTGATGCCACGTCGGTGTCGGACCCACCGACATCTCACACAGCGGTGCTCCCGCCGCATTATGATACGGCGGGTGAGGCATCGGGCTGGGGGACCTTCGACAGTCTTTCAGACAGGCTAAAGGAGCTGGTCGGTGCGTCAGAAGCCATCCATTATTCACAATGACGACAGAGCCAGACTCAGCTCTGCCGTCGGGATTATGATGGCACTTTCCAACAGCAGTTCCATGTTGGCCTTTCCATCAGAAAGTGTCTTTGGTGGCCCCTAGCAGGGCCCCATCCCTCCACGGCCTCCGCTCTGGGTCCTATGCCCTCATTAACATCCGTGCACCGTGTGGCAAGCACTGCATGATGCTTGCCACACTGTGCAGGGATGTTTACAAACTTCCATTTTTCAATGGGAAATTGTGCTGTGGGCCTTTTCAGCCCACGGTGCAAGTTCCCATTGAAAAATGTAAGTTGCAGACTGCCTTCTTATATTAGGGCCCGATTCCGATGTTGTTGGGAAGGCCACTGAATCAGATTTAGCTTTACCTGATCCGATTCGTAGCCCTTGCTTCAGATCGAATCGTGCACAGGTCCGAAAGAGCAAGTACAATGCGAAGTTCACGTACTCGCTGACCGAATCTTTTCCGGGACCTGAACCTGTCCGTACGACTCGTACGTATACAAAACGCGCCGCGCAATGGAGCCGGATTCCGAGCGAGTATGATGCATGAATCGGACTTCGCTTCGTTCTCAGCCAGACAAAACGGCTGTCGGAAGCGTACTTTGGGGGTCCATAGCAGGCCCCCCTTCACCCGGACCCTCCGAATCTGTCACAGAGGCGCCCATGGGTCCCCCCGATCCAAGGATGCACAGTGTGGCCGTCACCATGGGGTGTTCGCCACAGGGTGTACGCTTTTCCCCACCAACTCCTATTTTTTGCTATGGGAGCCTGTGTACGCATCTGTACGCAGGCTCCCATAGAGTTCAAATTGTATGCTTACAGAGGCATCATACTCGCTCGGACTCCCAGAGCACGTTTCGTATGGAAAGCCCTCAGTTTCAGAGCCTTACGGAGGGCTTTTCGGACGGGATCGGAATCGGGTCCCTACTTGGGATTGCGGAACCACTGATCCATGGTTCCTTTCCTGCAATGCCGTCCACCCGACACAGTAATAAGGACCTTTGTGTACTATTTATAAGTTGTAGTGGAATTTGTAGTTTACTTTATATTGTTTACATTTATATTAATATATTTTTTGTCATTTAAAATTATAATGTTTATAATTACTAATGTTTTAATATTTTATTTATTTTTAGTAAATTCAATTTTTTTGATTTGTTTGAGTTTTTTATTTGTAATTAAAATGTTTTATTAAAAAATATATTAGGCCTGATTACGATGTTGGTCAGATCGCAACCGACTGCCTGTCATCACGATCCAACCTATATCTGTCCCTGTATTCCGCCTCCCACATTCTGATGCCTCAGTCGGAGGCAGCATGAGGAGAGACCGACCGTTGCTGTTCCGACGGGCTCAAGGAGCCCTTCGGCCCAGTGGTCGGCATGTAATCCCTGCAATAATGGCGGTGCCTCCTCAGACACCTCCATAAGTAATATGATCTCCCTTTCGATCTGCCTTAGAAAGGCAGACGGAAGCGGACTTTGAGGGTCCCTAGAATGGCCCCTGTCCCTACATGGCCTCCGCATGTGGACCCTGCCACACGGTGCAAGGATGTTTCAAACATCCATTTTCCTAATGCGGGTTGTGCAGCAGCCCTTTCCAGCCCACTGCACAAGCTGCGTTAGGTAAATGGGTGTTCCCCACTGTCTCATAGGCAATCATATCCAAATTAAATGGTTGGAACCACCGATTGCTTGTGCAGAATTCCCCCACGGGTTCCCCTCCGACTGCCAGTATCATTATACAGTGGTCAGACAGAAACCCATGATGTTTGGCAAAAAGCCTCCGACGAGCTGTCGGATGGCTTTCCGCACAACATCATAATTAGGAAGTAAATTAGTAAAACAATATTTTATTAAATATTTTTGTAAGTGGATATTTTGCACTCGATATTTTGTCAGTGAACCAACCTGTTGGATACGGGCTGTTGCTTTTTGGTTCAGTTTTAGAAAACATTTACATCTTTATGTACCATCATCAGTTACTCTTAATAAATGAGCAAAGAAAACAGCACACCGAAGCTCCATTACATCTTCATATAGGTGCGAATCCCTGGCCACCCATTGACCACCCCCATGTTCAACTTGACATTGTCAGTCATTCTTGGGGATTCCTGTGCCTTTCATTTTTAGAGGTGTGCTTTTAAATTCAGATGTCTTATGTTTGGTTGGCACTGGAACGTTGCCCGAATCAGGGTGTCTGCTTTTTGGCGACAATGGGTGTTTATTCATGGGTCATCTTTAATTCTTCCTTATGGGTCGTCGATTCGCCCCCCTCACTATGATAGCAAAGGATATATTTTGTTAAGGGGTGCATTTTGTGAGACTGTGGATGGTCTGGGGTCTTTAACTAATGTTTTATGGGTGTTGCCGGACGTCTAATATCCTTTCTTCCTTAGTGAGGGAGTGCAGGCATGCCTTTTGGCCTGCATGTGCATGGGGTGATATGTAAAGAGGGGCAAAGCTGTATTCAAGTGTTGTGGGTGATTGCAGCATGCTCTGGGGTCATATGTATACCCCTCTACTCCCAGCAAGTGGCATGCAGTAGGACCCTCCCTGATGGCACCAGTTGTCTTGACTATGTCCTTTTTCTAGAGGGTTCTTTTTGGGCTAGTTTTGGGCTTATTTTTGCTGGTATCATGGTGTTTCCCTAGGTCCTCATGTGATGTGGTTATTTCCATTGTCGTTTACTGAAGGGGATCGGAAAGCTGTCCTGGGGCCCCCATGTGTTTCTACTGTGCAGTGTTCGGGATTGGGCTTATTTACTCCTCTAGATTGGGTGTGTAAGGCCTTGTGTGCCTTTCTTGATCGCTAGGCCTGATAAAGCAGTGAGTCTATTTCTGAATACCTTGCATGGAGCTGTGGTGGATTTTTGTGGACTCTCCTCTTCTATGCACCCCCTTTCCCTTCGATTTCCTTCTACCTGAGATTTTTAGGCCTGCTGTCCCTAGCTGTGGCCCGAGACTTACGACCGGCGACACACTACCTTCGACGTTTTGGAGGAACAAGACCCGACAAGCAGGCTCTGGGTGTTTGGAAAACTTTAAGGGAAAGGAGAAGGCAGAATTTTGCTCAATGGAGAGTCCGGTGCTCTGCTCCCCATCAAAGGGGTGCCTCGGGGGTTGGCAAACCCAGTGCATGGTGAGCCCAGCCCGCCCTGGGGGATCAGCAGCAGAGTGGGGCCAAGGCTCCTGCAGGTACGTGAATGGTGGAATCTAGTGTGGATTCTCGGTCGACACAACGTACAGCATCCCTGAGTTTCCTGAACACAAGTAAAATCATGGAATTACTAATGCTGTCTTACTAGTCTCATTTCTGAAATGTGTGTTGAGGTGTCCGTGAAGTGTATGCTCTGCCTTGGGGTTTGATTCTACTGTGTAGGTGGGTTTTGCATTTGTGTAAAGGCATTGCCTCCCCAAACAGTTACCCCTCCCTGCTGAGGTCCTTGTTGGGCTGGGGTCCCTGTCTGTTGCTGCTGTTGCCACATGTTTGACCAAGCACCTGTTCCCTGCTGCAGTGGTGCAGTGGCTGGCTGACCTTCCTGTGGCTAAACGTATGGTGCATTTGGGTTACCTTGTGCTTGATTTTGAGGATGGGGATTCTGTGGAGACTGACCCAGATTTGTCGATCTCTGCTCATGATAGGCTTTTACGCACCATTGGTTGGCCATGTGGCCCATTCGGTGGCAATAATAACATTCTCTAAGGTCTGGATGCTGCCAACCTCCCTGACCTCTGCTACTGTATCTGGGTTGAAACCCTCTGGGGTTTTGCGTTGGAGCCCCTTTAAGACTGGTGCCTTTGAATGCTGGCAGCCAATGCGGCCAACTCAAGGATGGTCCTTTTCAATTTGTGTTGGACCAATTTGATGATATCTCTCTGGGCTTGCTCCTGCCTTTCCCTGTTTTTTCTATAATAGTGTAATATGTGGGCCTGTATTTCCCACCAGGGTTTGGTGTCTAATCCTATTACGTTGTCCAATCCACTTTGTATTTTGGTGGGCAGCCCCTTTTTGAGGATGTTGTAGAAAATGCAACCTGGGGGCCCGTATCAGCAAAAGGCTGGCCTGTCTTTTGTCTCCATCGTTCCCTTATTCTGTCTAGAGAGTCAGTTATTATCTACCAAGGCTTCATACTTTCAGCCATCAATCTCCCTACATCTGAGCGATCAAGGAATATTTCCCTCAGGGCCATCCATATTGGGTGTCTGTATGAAATGAATGCAGTCCGATCATCCTCAGTGTTTGTCAGCGTGACTGCTGGGATGTGGGCTCAGATGAACACTGTGTTAGTCTGCTCTCCAATGAGACTGCTTAGCAGACTTTTGACATCACCTATTGCTAGGTTTATCTCTGCAGTGTTCTCAAAACATGAGATCCACTTCCCCACCCCATCAGTCAATGGCGGCCATTTGGTTTTGAGCCCTTCCTTATCCATCTGGCCCATAGCACATAGACAGTCTATAGCATTCCCTTCTGCAGTATGTATGTATGTCTTTATGTATACTTGTAAAGCGCACTATCACCTGACAGGCATCTTGGCGCTGTATACCGCTGTGGAACCCGTCCTGGCTTTCCCTGTGAGATGCTCCCTACTGGGCACCCCCAAGGTGAAACCAGGCATCCCAGCGCTTTTGGGCCGTTGTGGAGATTAAGCAAGCTATTGCCCAGAGTTGCAGAGTGGGGACCCATGATTAGAGTAGGCACCGAGGCGAGAATTATCGAGTCCGTGGACATTGAGCCCAAGACCCTGCCGCGCCAGGAATTGAACCCTGGTCTCGGCCAGACCTCTGCATCAGGGTCTTCCGCTCATACCATTGAGCCACAGCGGACACAGTAGCGGACACATTTGGGCTTGGGGCCTTCCTCTCTGATCATAATCTCCCTTTGCGTCAGTTTGTCTATTCCGTGTGTTCAGGGGAAGCGACAGACGTCTTTGTCTCTGCTTTCCTTGAGCGCAAATAAAGCTGCCATGTTGCTTCTCCTACGTTTTGAACCTGTGCCAGGCTACCTTGATCCCTCATCACGTGGTCAACCACTCTTCTATGCTAATGATCTGGGGAGGCTTGGGTCCCAGGAAAAAGCCTTCCTTACCTACAAACGCCCTCCTCGGGTGAAGGGCACAGTTCTCTGTTCTCTCGTTGAGTTCCCAGGGTGAGAGCTCTCTCTTTCTCCATCCTTAATTCATGCATCTCCTCTAAGTCCCACCTGGATTGTTTCCTTTGTTCTGAGCTAGATGCTGTTCTTCTGGGTAGGACTTTGCCCTCAAACGCACTGTCTGTTGCCCCTTTGGCTGCCTGAGCATACCCCGGGCCCTCCCTTCATTGTCTGATCTCGGAGGACTCGGTCCCTTTCTTCGCCTCCACTAGTTGTATCACTGTCCAGTACTGCTATGAATCTCCCGGTCATCTGAGTGCGTTCACCCAGGCGAGTGGGAGTGCATGTTCTCTGTGTCACTGGAGTTTGATTGGTCTAGCGCGATGGAAGAGGAACCTCCACATTGCAAAGGACGCAGTTCATGTAGCACATGGGTACGAGTGGGTTTCCATGAGAGGGTTAAAAGATACTCTCTAAATAGGAGAGACAAATAACTCTGACAATGCAGCCGTCATTTCACCATAGCTTGGTGAGGATCCCGCATCCATCGTCCACTGTGTGTGAGGGTAAACTTTTGGGTGTACTCTGTCCACTAGAGTCTTGGACTGCCGAAGGAACAAAAGAAAAAAAATGTGGACACTCTCTAGCGGGTATGCAGATGTCAGGGCTACTAGGGTAAAAGGCAAAGAGAGGCCAGAGATGACAAAAGAGGTAGGTTGGCACAGCCTTCCAGTAGTGTAACACCTTTTGTGCCTGCAATTGCCTCTAGGAATAATTGAATCTAGTGTGACAAATGTATGACGAATGGATTCTGACACATGACCCTCTGCAGGAGACAATGTCTTGATTGAGATTAGACACCTAATTGCGCCCGAAGGTCCAAGAGTGCAGTGAAGGAACGTAAAATTATGGAGGCCTCCTGCAGAATGTGAAGAAGGGCCCCAGAGTCTCCCATATCTCACAGATATCCAATGGCCTTGTGTGAAACAGTGTGTCTCTGAAGTGTTTGGGGGCCCTAAAAAGCTGGGGGGCCCTGCACCCCAAGTGCCTGTGTTACGCCTCAGCATGATTGGGCCCAATCAAGTTCAATAGAATAACACTGAGCACGGGGCCAATGATATAGTAACTCTAATGTATACCCCTAAGGAGATATATCATTTGGAGTTGTATCTTAGGGCTAGATGTAGGTAATCTCATTTTACCGATTCCTAAATACCGAATTTTACTTATTCGGTATTTAGGAATCGGTAAATATGATGTAGGTAATGAATCGGTAAAATTTACAGATTCTGTAATATTTCTTATTACTGATTCGGTAATACCGATTTGGTAATAAGAAACACCTTCCTATTCATTCCTATGGGCCTGGAGGCCCTTAGGAATGAATGGGAAGCCATTCACTATTACCGATTTGGTATTTACCGAATCGGTAATTCCGGGAGCATATGCAAGGGTGGCAGGGTGTCACATTGACACCCTGTTGCACCACTGAATCGTGCATGTGTGCACATGTGGCGCACATACATGCCCTAAGGGAATGTATGTCTGCCACATGGCACCTTGAAAAAAGCTAAATATTGCTTTTTTTTTTTTAAATAAATTTTTATTGTCTAATTTCCATTCCATTTCCAGGAGTTTACATACATACATTAACTACAGTCATCTCCATTTCAAGTTTGGACAAAGTACACTTTGATCGAATACACTTTGTGGACACCATATATAACACCAAGTTATGCGACAATCTTCAAGCCCCATGATTCTTACCACACCTCCCTCCTTCTTCCCCCCTCCTTCCCCCCACCTCAGCTCCGGGTACCTACAGAGTGTCTTGCCTACCTATACTCTTGGGCTACTCTCGGGGGTCAAGGCCTCTTGTGGCGGATCACAAATGTTGCCCCGGAACTCATTCCATTTCCCCCATATTCTCATCCATTTCTTGGGGCAGCCCCGATGGGTGTATACTGCTTTTTCTGATACCATAGCTGTGTCCATATCGTTTTCCCTTTGCAGCAGCGTGGGCTATAACCTGTATCCCCAGTTCCTAGCTATATTACGCTTCGCTGTTGCCATCCCCAGCGTTACCCATGTTTTCATTGCTGTGTTCAGGTCTGTGGGTCGCCATATGTTCAGGAGGCAGCACTTCGGGTCTATTGGGATTTCTACCCCCCCCCCCCACCCCCCCACACTTCTGCGATCTCCGTTAAGACCTGCTCCCAATAGGCCTGTATCTTTGGGCAATCCCATATTATATGTAAGAACGCTCCGGCCTGTCCGCAGCCTCGCAGGCAAAGTGGATCACGTGCATGTCCCAGTTTGTGTAATGTGGTGCGGGTGTAATATATACGATGCAGCACTTTGAGTTGCACTAGTTTCAGGTGAGACGGGATCCCCTACTCCCTGGCTGATGCCAGCGCGTCCATCCAGTCTGAATCGTCTATGTCCCCTAACTCTGCCTCCCATTTGCTACGGAGAACCACTGCGGGATCCGGGAGATTATTTAAGATTTTAAGATATGTCTGCGATATCGCTTTTTAGGTTTTGCCTGGCGAAAGCTGCGCTTTCTGCGCAGCTTTTTCGCGCAGGCGAAAACCTGATGAGAATTGTAGTGTGCTTTGGGTCGGCCCTCCTCATTCATTGGCTGGCTCCGTAAATGGAGCCTTGCCATTGGACGAGGGGCCTGTCCGTCAATGCCGGACCAGACACCGGGGCGTTCCCGACATTCTTTGGCTTTTGCCGACGTCACGCGACGCCGGGAACGCCCCCGAGTCTGGTCCGGCATTGCCGGCACTTCTGCGTCTCTCCTCCCCCGTTTCCCGCCCCGTGACTGGCCGGCCGGCCAATCCTAGCGCGGCCGGCCGGAAGTGCCCGCCCCCCGCAGCCCGGGGGAAGAAGGAAGACGGCAATACGGAGCTCGCCTGGCCGGGACCCTCAGCAGAAGTTGCAGATAGGTATGTGCGGTCAAGACAGATTAAAAAAAAAGTTTATAAATATGTGTTCCTGCTTGAGGCACGCACGGGAGGGAGGCTCGGCCGTGGCCCGCTCCCCGCAGACTCCCCTCCCCCTGGTCTCCGTTGTTCCCACCCCCTCTCCTGCTCGCAGCGTCTCCCGTCCCCGTTCCCGCCCAGGTCGCCATCCGAACAAGAACCGGTCGGCTATGATCGTCGTTGGACATGATCACACAGACTTCCTGGTGCCACTTCACCTGCACCACAATTTATAACGCCGTTCCGGTCTGTAATGTGTAAATTCTTCACCTCTTAAATGGAAATGTAAAACTACCGAAAATGCAACATAAAAATATAAGTACAAAAAAAATCAGCGTTCTGGTAAACATTACACACGCAGCCATAGGCGACTGCTGCTGCGGACGCTGTTTCAGCTGCTCCAGCGCCTCCTCCCGGGGCCCGCCCACTTTTCGCAGAACTGGCATTTCCAGCTCTTGCTCTGTTGCTCAGCCGAGGCCAGCTACAGAAACAACACAACCCCGAGCCCCCGCAGACCTGACAGCGCTCCGTCCTCAGCTGCAGACATGGTGAAAGTGTCCTTCAACTCGGCTCTCGGCCAGAAAGACCCGCCAAAGGAGGAGAACAGCGAGGTGCTCATCATCCCCGAGCCCAAGGTGAGCCCCCGGGAGGCAGGGAGACGGAGGCAGCTGGCGGGAGGGGCAGCCTGCACTGTCCCCGGATTACAAGTGTGGGGGCAGGGAGGGTGTTTGAGGCCCTCAGCTATTTTTGGTTAATCCCAGAACAAGGACACATCTACAAAATGGCTGTTTTCGTTTTACCAGGGCAGAGACCTGCAACGCGCATTTCCGTCTAATTAAATCTCTGCGCGTCTTCGCAGGAATGTACCTGGCCTCATATTCCTGAGAATGGTGTGTGTTCGAGCAGAGGATAGTGTTTACATCCGGCAATTGGGCCAGGGGCCACGGGAATACCAACCCTGTGCTTAAAATGGCTGATGCGCAGGCTCGCTTTCACTTCCGGTTTCAGTAAAAACCAGGAGGTACTGGGGACTAGCTTCAGAGTCCAGACTGCCGACTCGCTGTTTGCCACGGCAGCGTTACTCCGAAATAAACAAACTGTCCATGTGCTGAAAGGTCCCGACTTAGTTCACATGAGCAAGAAATATGTCCTATCCCCCCAGGGTCCAGAATGTTATCCAGTCGTATTTTCCTCTTACAAGAAAGTAAAGGGAATCGGTGATAATATATTGGAACATGCAAACGGTGTGGCAGAATCACTTTTATGTAGCTAAGAACATGTACAATAACCTGCATCACCTGGTCTGGAGGAACCGACCCCTGGAGCTGGAGAAGGAGCTCAGCGCGCGGGAGCAGCTCACACGTGTGCGGCTCGGTGCCTCTGGTGGGTTTGTGCGAGTACGGCACTGGCGGGGATGATGGCTCGATGCAAAGCAGTGGTGCGCGGGTGTCTGATGACTGCTGGTGTCCGCGGCTCCGCGCATCTTGGGAGGCACTTGCCTGGTTGGTACAGAGTTGGTCGGAGGGCCTGGGTGTGCAGCAGCAGTCTGTGAAGTGACTTACAGAGACGGGCAGTGGGGGTGCTGTGTGCAGACGTGTGTGTGTGTCCATGTGCAGCTGGCCTCGTGTGATCGACCAGCGCAGCCCTGCTCCGTGCGGCAGGGTGTGCGCTCCGCTGCTGTGTGTGTGGCAGGGGTGAGGTCTAGAGGTGCTCTGCATAGCTCAGGGAGTGGGGGTCAGATTGAGGCTTCTTTGTTTGGTGTCTGAGGCAGAGCCGCGCTGTGTTGGGACTCGGTGCACACCTGCTGCACGTGGGCGACAGGCTGCCTGGCACGCTGGTGCACAGCTGGGATGGTTGGGCGAATGGCGTCTGGTGAACAGCATGCTGCCTGCCACGCTGGTGCACAGCTGGGATGGATGGAAGGGTGGGTGTCTGACATAGAACAGTCTGGCACGCGGGGTGAACAGCTGGAGTGAGTGAGTGGGTGTCTGGTGTGGTGTACATCAGGCTGTTTGACTCACAGCTAACCCTGGGGTGGGTGTGTCCCCGGTGTAGAGCCAGCGAGAAGCCGGGTCCACAGCTGGGGTCGTGTGTGTCTAGCTTAGAGCAGTTTGAAAGAGAAGCCGGACGAACAGCTGGGAAGGGTGGGTCTCTAGTGTAGAACAGTTTGAAGGAGAGGTTGGGTGCACTCCTAGGGTGGGTGGGTGTCTGGTGTAGAGCGGGTTGTAAGAAAGGCTGGGTGCACAGTTGGGGTGGATGTCTGGTGTGGAACAGTTTGAAGGAGAGGTTGGGTGCACACCTAGGGTGGGTGGGTGTCTGGTGTAGAGCGGGTTGTAAGAAAGGCTGGGTGCACAGTTGGGGTGGATGTCTGGTGTCGAACAGTTTGAAGGAGAGGTTGGGTGCATACCTAGGGTGGGTGGGAGTCTGGTGTAGAGCGGGTTGTAAGAAAGGCTGGGTGCACAGTTGGGGTGGATGTCTGGTGTGGAACAGTTTGAAGGAGAGGTTGGGTGCACACCTAGGGTGGGTGGGTGTCTGGGGTAGAGCGGGTTGTAAGAAAGGCTGGGTGCACAGTTGGGGAGGATGTCTGGCGTAGAACAGTTTGGAAGAGAGGTTGGGTGCAAAGATACGGTGGTTCGTGGTTGGGTGACTGGTGTAGAGCAGTCTTGTTTGACAGGTGTCTAGTGTAGGGCAAGATGGGTGCACAGCGGATGGGGGAGGTCTGTTGTAGTTCTGCCTGTATGAGAGGCTGGGTGCTCAGCACCCTTGCCGTGTAATGCCTTGTACTACATCTGTGTTAGCAGTCGCCTCAGGCTGTTTTTTTTTATGCAGGGGACGGGATTTGATCATGCCCATTACGCCGTATTGCTTTTCAAAGGCAACTGTTGCAGAGCCAAGTGGGCTGTTGAAAATTGTGTTTTCTCCACCTGCCCCTGTTGCCTGCTTGTGCCTCCGTTTTCGTGCCTCCGTTTTCGTGCCCCTGTTGCCTGCTTGTGTCCCTGTTGCCCGCTTGTGCCTCCTTGTGCCCCTGTTGTCTGCTTGTGCCTCTGTGTGCCCCTGTTGTCTGCTTGTGCCCCTGTTGCCTGCTTGTGCCTCTGTGTGCCCCTGTTGCCTGCTTGTGCCTCTGTGTGCCCCTGCTTGTGCCTCTGTGTGCCCCTGTTGTCTGCTTGTGCCTCTGTGTGCCCCTGTTGTCTGCTTGTGCCTCTGTGTGCCCCTGTTGTCTGCTTGTGCCTCTGTGTGCCCCTGTTGCCTGCTTGTGCCTCTGTGTGCCCCTGTTGCCTGCTTGTGCCTCTGTGTGCCCCTATTGCCTGCTTGTGCTCTGCTTGTGCCTCTGTGTGCCCCTGTTGCCTGCTTGTGCCTCTGTGTGCCCCTGTTGCCTGCTTGTGCCTCTGTGTGCCCCTGTTGCCTGCTTGTGCCTCTGTGTGCCCCTGTTGCCTGCTTGTGCCTCTGTGTGCCCCTGTTGCCTGCTTGTGCCTCTGTGTGCCCCTGTTGCCTGCTTGTGCCTCTGTGTGCCCCTGTTGCCTGCTTGTGCCTCTGTGTGCCCCTGTTGCCTGCTTGTGCCTCCGTCTGCCCCTGTTGCCTGCTTGTGCCTCCGTCTGCCCCTGTTGCCTGCTTGTGCTGTGTTGGTGTGTGTGGAGGGCTCTGTGTGGCTGTGTGTGTAGGAAGCTTTGTGTGGCTGTGTGTGTGGAGGGCTCTGTGTGGCTGTGTGTGTGGGGGGCTCTGTGTGGCTGTGTGTGCGGGGCTCTGTGTGGGGGTGTGTGTGGGGCGGCTCTGTGTGTGAGAGAGAGAGATTTGTTTAAATACCAGGATAATTGCCGGCAGCAGCACCCTTGCCGTGTAATGCCTTGTACTACATCTGTGTTAGCAGTCGCCTCAGGCTGTTGTTTTTTTTTATGCAGGGGACGGGATTTGATCATGCCCATTACGCCGTATTGCTTTTCAAAGGCAACTGTTGCAGAGCCAAGTGGGCTGTTGAAAATTGTGTTTTCTCCACCTGCCCCTGTTGCCTGCTTGTGCCTCCGTTTTCGTGCCCCTGTTGCCTGCTTGTGCCCCTGTTGCCCGCTTGTGCCTCCTTGTGCCCCTGTTGCCCGCTTGTGCCTCTGTGTGCCCCTGTTGTCTGCTTGTGCCTCTGTGTGCCCCTGTTGTCTGCTTGTGCCTCTGTGTGCCCCTGTTGCCTGCTTGTGCCTCTGTGGGCCCCTGTTGCCTGCTTGTGCCTCTGTGGGCCCCTGTTGCCTGCTTGTGCCTCTGTGTGCCCCTGTTGCCTGCTTGTGCCTCCGTCTGCCCCTGTTGCCTGCTTGTGCCTCCGTCTGCCCCTGTTGCCTGCTTGTGCTGTGTTGGTGTGTGTGGAGGGCTCTGTGTGGCTGTGTGTGTAGGAAGCTTTGTGTGGCTGTGTGTGTGGAGGGCTCTGTGTGGCTGTGTGTGTGGGGGGCTCTGTGTGGCTGTGTGTGTGGGGGGCTGTGTGTGCGGGGCTCTGTGTGGGGTGTGTGTGGGGCGGCTCTGTGTGTGTTTGTGTGTGTCATTTGCGATAGATAAAGCTAGTGGCATTGTAAATGACAATGCCATTTATTTATGTTAAAAAAACATAAATAAAAATAATGTCAAGAGCAATGCCAATAGCTCTAACTTTAACAAAGGCAAAACCATTGCATTGTAAATGCTTGTTTGTCCAAGTGATCTGTGAGGAGTCTGTCCTCCAAGGGTGACGCTTCGGCTAGCTTAGTACCAGTAGGGATCGCGCTTTTAAGTGCTTGCCGTATTTGAGTGTAACGGTAGAGCTCCGAGTCCTCTAATCCATATTTTTCTTGGAGCGCAGGGAACTGTATGATTTCCCCCCTCACCCATAGATCGCCGATGTTTGTGACGCCTATTAGGCCCCATTGTTTAAATCCTTTTGTGTTGGCCAATGTACCCAGTTTGCGTGTCGCTCACAAGGGAGTGGCTAGCGTAAGCACCCCTTCCCTTCCCAATACCTTTTGTGCTGTGTGCCAAATTTTTATTGTGTGTGCCGTGGGACCTGTCAGGGTGTGTCGCTTCTTGTTTGTATAGAGGGCTTTCATCAAGTTATCTGCCGGCAACATCTCCCTATCTAATCTGTACGCTGGATCATCGTGTGGGGCATGCAGCCATTGATTAATGATCGCTAATTGTGCCGCCCAGTAATAAATCTTGACGCTGGGTAGGGCTATTCCCCCGTCATACCAGCTGCGTATCAATTTAGACTACGCAATGCGGGCGGGTTTGTTGTCCCATAATAAGGAGGTGAGTTCCGCCTCTATGTCCTTAAAATACGCTTACGGGACCGGAAAGGGGGTATTCTGGAGTGCGTATAGGAACCTTGGGAGTGCCAGCATTTTAAAGAGCGCTGCTCTTCCTAATAGTGTCAGCGGTAGGGACAGCCAGTGTAACACATCCGTTTTCAGTCTCTGTAGGGGTCCCATCAAGTTGTTTTCCACAAAAACCTTCTCTTGGGGCGTTAAATATTGCTTTTTTAAAGGTATTCGGTATTTACCACCAACCTGTAGTTGGTGGTAAATAACGAATCCTTAAGGCAAAAATGCACTCACTTGAGTGCTACCTACATAGGTTTTAAGGATTCGTAATTTACAGCTTCCTTAAAATAAGGAATCAGTAAATTACCAAATCCTTATTTACAGCCTCCTACTTTAGAAAGGGCTAAATACCGGTCGGTAACGGGAAAATTACCGAATTTCGGCCATTACCGACCGGTATTTAGCTACCTACATCTGGCCCTCAGTCCTTAAAAAGGTGCTATTATATTCTGTTTTCCTCTATTTATCTTAACATGCTCTGTTTACTTTCTTGTTAAAGCTTTTTGTTTTATCAAAGATAAAGCACTGACTAAACATTGCAACTGAATATTATCTACTGAGTCACATGGTATCTGATTCACTAATCCCGACCACGTTCTGCAGTAAAACTTCACTCCTCACTCTTGCTACCCTGAGAGAGTCAAGTGCCCAGAAGAAGTACCATGGTTGGCCAATTGAAATGGATGAGGTTTGAAGCTCAGCGACACCAGTGGTAAACAACCCATCTTTAATCCTGCCCGTTGACTGCCGACTCCCCCTGGCCCCTAGAAAAGCTGGGAGGTGACAGGCTCCATTTTCACTTTACACATATTTATTTCAATTCTCTTTTGCGAAATCTGATACATTTAAGTCGTGTGTAGTTTAGTAGTATATAACGCCAATGCTGCTCCTCTGCGCCAAACCAGAGGATTATCATTGGAATAATGAGCTGTACTGTAACAAATCTGCAACATCAAGTACTGCGCTGTAGTAGTGTGCATATAAATTCAAAGACCGTTCCCCTGGAGATAAACGATTCAGTGGGGTCTCACTCATTCCAATTGGAGATGTCTTACTGTTCCATGGAGTGTCACTCATTCGACAAGTACAGGACTGATGAATCTCAAGGGGGGTCTCAGTCATTTCACAAGTATGGACCTTATACAGGTCAGTGGAGTCTCACTCATTCCACAAATATGGAACTTATACACGTCGATGGGTCCCCACTCATTCCACAAGTATGGGCATTGGGCAATAAAGTCTAACTCGTTTCACAAGATTGGACCTTATACAGGTCAGTGGAGTCTCACTCAGTCCACAAGTATGGACCTTATACGGGTCAGTGGAGTCTCACTCATTCCACAAGTATGGACCATATATAGGTCAGTGGAGTCTCACTTATTCCAAAAGTGCGGACCTTGGACACTTCAATGGAGTCTCACTCATTCCACAAGTATGGACCTTATACACATCAGTGGAGCCTCACTCATTCCACAAATAAGGACCTTATACAGGTCAGTGGGTCTTACTCATTCTCAAGTTTGGACCTTTTACAGGTCAGTGGAGTCTCACTCATTCCACAAGTATGGACCTTATACACATCAGTGGAGTCTCACTCATTCCACAAGTAAGGACCTTATACAGGTCAGTGGAGTCTTGCTCATTCTCAAGTTTGGACCTTTTACAGGTCAGTGGAGTCTCACTCATTCAACAAGTATGGACCTATACAGGCCAGTGGAGTCCCACTCATTCCACAAGTATGGACCTTGGACACTTCAATGAAGTCTCACTCATTCCACAAGTGCGGGCCTTATACAGGTCAGTGGAGTCTCACTCATTCCACAAGTAAGGACCTAAAACAGGTCAATGAAGTCTCACTCATGCCACAAGTGCAGGCCTTATGCAGGTCAGTGGAGTCTCACTCATTCCACAAGTAAGGACCTTATACAGGTCAGTGGAGTCTCACTCATTCCACAAGTATGGACCTTGGAAACTTCAATGGAGTCTCACTCATTCCACATGCACGGACCTTGGACACTTCAATGGAGTCTCCCTCATTCCACAAGTGCGGGGCTTATATAGGTCAGTGGAGTATCACTCATTCCACAAGTAAGGACCTTATACAGGGCAGTGGAGTCTCACTCATTCCACAAGTATGGAACTTGGACACTTCAATGGATTCTCACTCATTCTGCAAGTATGGAGTCTCACTCATTCCACTAGTATGGACCTTATACACTTCAGTTGAGTCTCACTCATTCCACAAGTAAGGACCTTATACGGGTCAGTGAAGTCTCACTCATTCCACAAGTATGGACCTTAATCAGGTCACTGGAGTCTCACTCATTCCATAAGTACGGACCTTGGACACTTCAATGGATTCTTACTCACTCATTCCACAAGTATGGAGTCTCACTCATTCCACAAGTATGGACCTTATACACATCAGTGGAGTCTCACTCATTCCACAAGTAAGGGTCCTTATACAGGTCAGTGGAGTCTCACTCATTCCACAAGTAAGGACCTTATACAGGTCAGTGGAGTCTCGCTCATTCCACACGTATGGACCTTATACGGGTCAGTGGAGTCTCACTCATTCCATAAGTACGGACCTTGGACACTTCAATGGAGTCTCACTCATTCCACAAGTATGGGGTCTCACTCATTCCGCAAGTATGGACCTTATACACATCAGTGGAGTCTCACTCATTCCACAAGTAAGGACCTTATACAGGTCAGTGAAGTCTCACTCATTCCACAAGTAAGGACCATATACAGGTCAGTGAAGTCTCACTCATTGCACACGTATGGACCTTATACGGGTCAGTGGAGTCTCACTCAGTCCACAAGTATGGACCTTATACGGGTCAGTGGAGTCTCACTCATTCCACAAGTATGGACCATATATAGGTCAGTGGAGTCTCACTTATTCCAAAAGTGCGGACCTTGGACACTTCAATGGAGTCTCACTCATTCCACAAGTATGGACCTTATACACATCAGTGGAGCCTCACTCATTCCACAAATAAGGACCTTATACAGGTCAGTGGAGTCTTACTCATTCTCAAGTTTGGACCTTTTACAGGTCAGTGGAGTCTCACTCATTCCACAAGTATGGACCTCATACACATCAGTGGAGTCTCACTCATTCCACAAGTAAGGACCTTATACAGGTCAGTCGAGTCTTGCTCATTCTCAAGTTTGGACCTTTTACAGGTCAGTGGAGTCTCACTCATTCAACAAGTATGGACCTATACAGGCCAGTGGAGTCTCACTCATTCCACAAGTATGGACCTTGGACACTTCAATGAAGTCTCACTCATTCCACAAGTGCGGGCCTTATACAGGTCAGTGGAGTCTCACTCATTCCACAAGTAAGGACCTAAAACAGGTAAATGAAGTCTCACTCATGCCACAAGTGCAGGCCTTATGCAGGTCAGTGGAGTCTCACTCATTCCACAAGTAAGGACCGTATACAGGTCAGTGGAGTCTCACTCATTCCACAAGTATGGACCTTGGAAACTTCAATGGAGTCTCACTCATTCCACATGCTCGGACCTTGGACACTTCAATGGAGTCTCACTCATTCCACAAGTGCGGGGCTTATATAGGTCAGTGGAGTATCAATCATTCCACAAGTAAGGACCTTATACAGGGCAGTGGAGTCTCACTCATTCCACAAGTATGGAACTTGGACACTTCAATGGATTCTCACTCATTCTGCAAGTATGGAGTCTCACTCATTCCACTAGTATGGACCTTATACACTTCAGTTGAGTCTCACTCATTCCACAAGTAAGGACCTTATACGGGTCAGTGAAGTCTCACTCATTCCACAAGTATGGACCTTATACAGGTCACTGGAGTCTCACTCATTCCATAAGTACGGACCTTGGACACTTCAATGGAGTCTTACTCACTCATTCCACAAGTATGGAGTCTCACTCATTCCACAAGTATGGACCTTATACACATCAGTGGAGTCTCACTCATTCCACAAGTAAGGACCTTATACAGGTCAGTGGAGTCTCGCTCATTCCACACGTATGGACCTTATACAGGTCAGTGGAGTCTCACTCATTCCATAAGTACGGACCTTGGACACTTCAATGGAGTCTCACTCATTCCACAAGTATGGAGTCTCACTCATTCCGCAAGTATGGACCTTATACACATCAGTGGAGTCTCACTCATTCCACAAGTAAGGACCTTATACAGGTCAGTGAAGTCTCACTCATTCCACAAGTAAGGACCATATACAGGTCAGTGAAGTCTCACTCATTGCACACGTATGGACCTTATACAGGTCAGTGGAGTCTCACTCATTCCGTAAGTACGGACCTTGGACACTTCAATGGAGTCTCACTCATTCCACAAGAATGGAGTCTCACTCATTCCACAAGTGCGGGCCTTATGCAGGTCAGTGGAGTCTCACTCATTCCACAAGTAAGGACCTTATACAGGTCAAAGCAGTCTCACTCATTCCACAAGTATGGTCCTTACACAGGTCAGTGGAGTCTCACTCATTCCATAAGTACGGACCTTGGACACTTCAAAGGAGTCTCACTCATTCCACAAGTACAGACCTTGGACACTTCAATGGAGTCTCACTCATTCAACAAGTATGGAGTCTCACTCATTCCACAAGTATGGAGTCTCACTCATTCCACAAGTATGGACCTTATATATGTCAATGGAGTCTCCCTCATTCAACAAGTGCGGGCCTTATACACTTCAATTGAGTCTCCCTCCTTCTAAAAGTATAAAACTGTATGCGCTTCATTTGAATCTCATTCCTTCCAAATAGTATGGGCCTTATGCACTTCAGTCTCACTCATTCCGGATCACAGGTCTCTGCCTCTAACATGGCGACATTACCCACCACTGACCTTAAACTCTTCAATGGAGTCTCACCCATTTCACAATTACCCAATCGCGAGCCTTTCAGATGGTAACTTCTCCCCCTAGCCTTACCAAGCCCCCCCAGTGGCCCCACCCGAATCACTAACCGCCCACATTTCAAGGGCATCCCGCCCATTTTCCAGGTTAGTGATCACTGTGAGACGGATACACTTGCATTCATTCTCCCTCCTGCTCCATCATTGGTCTTAAACTCCCTGATGGAATCTCCCTTTCCAGCGGCACTTGTCTCCGAGACTTCAGAAGAGACCTCTCCTTCCGAATGGCGGCGCGGTACTTGCGCCATCACTGGCCTTTATTCACTCATGAACATCCGTACGTGCCTGGTGATGAAGATTCATACGTGCTCCCCACCCCCAACCCACTCCTTCGCCAGCATCTATCATAATCCATCTATGTGTGAGTGAGGTGGCTCTTCAGTCTGTGGCTCGTTACCATGGAGACGCGGCGCGAGGGGCCCGGCTGCCAATGATGCACCTCCTGCAAGTGTTTGTGCAACGTGAGGAGATGCCAGAAATAGCAACGGGGGCTTGCCCAGGCTGGGGGAGGGCGCGGCAAGGGCGGAGAGCCGCGCGAGCTGTCATATCTCCCCTCCCACGCACTTCTTCCTCCCATACCCTTTTATAGACACCTACCACTCCAGCTGCGGAAGAAGCTCCCATGCATTTACATTACAGGGCGCCATGATGGGTAGGTCCTAAATTCCCTACACGTGTTATAATGTGCCAAGGAGGTGCAGATTGGCCAGGCCGTGGCCTGTTACGCTCTGGCCCCCTATATCTATGTTGACTGGCTTTTGAAACAGAGGGGGGCTGTGCCTCTGTTCCTCAGTGCCCGTATGACGGCGTTTCTGAGATAGAAAGGATGATTGGGCCCTTCCTTGTGTTAGGATGGTGGCCAGCAGGCCTTGGGTGAACCTTTGAGTGTATGGCTCACACCTGGGAAGCAGAGGCCAGCTTGGCAACCCTGAGCTTTCTCATTCATTTGTCATAGGTGCCGGTCCTGCACGTGGCTGGGATATTAAGATACATTTTCTTCCCAGGCACTCTCTGTGGGCACCCTTTTCTTAAGGACTGTATGAACTGCCAAAATGGCCCTGGGCCAGCTCAAGTCCTCAGAAGCAGGTGGCCTAGCTGTATGGCCTCAGAGAGGTCACACAGCTGGTCAACACACTGTCGACTCATGGCTAGCTCAAGTGAAACACTCTTGTGTCCCCCGTGAAAACCCTTGTGTGTGCTGTAAGTTTGGTGCCACAACCGGCTGCTGCCGTGAGATGCCCTGTCAGGGGAGCAACGCCCAGTGGGCTAAAAGGTCTTCAGCTTCGCGCCCCAACACCACCTAATTCCCTTGCAATGACAAAGACAGCGTCCTCCATATTAGATTGAAAGCCGTTCAATGGCCATTTACAATGTATGAGGCTTTGTTTTTTCCATTAATTCCCATGCCCGCTCTGTCAGCCTAATTTTTCGACTTCAAGGGTAGCCATCAGCCAGTGCTTGAGATGAAAAAATAGAAGTGCAGGTACTCCGTACCGAAGTACCTGCTTGTTTCCGAGAAGTGCCAGTACTCTCCAATTAAAAGTATTACGTTATTCTTTTTTTTTTTTTAATTTTTGGAAGACCTTTATTGATAATGCATCGTACACATAGCCAAAACAAACACCCGAAGGCTCCCAAAGGTATCACATAGCAATAAGGCAGTGCTCGAAGGATCTAGTACAAAGATACTGAGGTCTAATTTTCAAAGATAAGTTCTGAAGGATAAACGGTGGCAGGATGTCATAAAACAGCACAATGGTTCCGGCATGAAGGATCAGGAGAGACATACATACAGTGCACTAAAAATACCAGAACCAGCACTTTCCCATTAAAGAAAAACATTTAAACCCAGAAGAAAAAAGGAAAAAGAATAGGAGGCCCATAGAACAAAAAAGAAGTAAACAAAAACCCCCACCTCCCACCCCCCACCCTGCAATCCTGCAGCTGGCTACGGCCTACCCCCCCCCCTAGCAGTGTGCCTGTCGCCCATTAAAAATGAGTCCCGAAATATAGGAAGTAAGAAAAGGGTTCTAACCTATAACTATAATAAATGGAGAGAAGCGGAGGAGGAGCCCGCCACCAGTCCCCCGGCATCCCCCCTCCCATAGGTCAATATTAGCTCAGGATGTATTGTCCGGTGAGAAACAGCATTACTAGCATACAATATAGAAGGCACAGAGTCGGCACATTGCGTTATCCAAGAAATCAACACGCCCCATATCCAAGTCGGTCTGCAACGAGGAAACCATCAGACAGCGATAAAAAGCGTTCATCCCTGTCCCGTCTTCACTCTCCCCCCACTGCTAACAGAAATAACCCAAAAAGGCGCGAACAGTAGTCCGGAAGGGGCACTTTGCTTCAAACACACAACCAGATCAAGAACACTGGAGTCCAACGTTCCCATGCTGAGCCAGGAATACACAACCCTCGTAGCATAAAGTGAATCCGAGCCAAGGGGAAAAGTCTCGATGTCCAGCCCCTTCTGGAGCGATCCCCGGGTATCAGGGGGCAAGACATGGGGAAAAGACTCCCGTCGTGATCGCAATCCGTGGGTCGTACTTCGGTCCGGGCAGACATCGTCCGCTGCAAAAACAGCCTCGGAGCCTGGAGTCCCAAAGCCATCACTATTGTGCGAGGCCGCCATCTTGTATGAGACAGACGCGGGGCGAGAAGTATCACTGTGGTCCGGCAAGTCCGCCATTTTCGAGCACGCCTGTGCAAACATTATTTCCTCAACCTTGCTGATCAGGGTTTGCGCAGAGTAAACTATTTCGTGGTGAAGGGAGACGATAGCCGCCAATAAATCGCCGTAGCCCTGATCACATCCACGCTCCCTGCCACTCATGTCCCCTTGCACCACACGTCCGTGACCACTCCATGGCCCCAGCTCCTCAAGGTTGTGCGCCATTATGCACTTCGCGGTCTCAAATGGAAGCCCTCCAGGTCGGGGCAGTCTGCTCACAGTAAGCTTTAGGTCTACGCTTTGGAGAAGAGCAGTATAAGACCCAGAAAGCGGCCGTAGGCATTGTCCTGAAAACCAGCCGCCCTGGTTGAGATCAGTGAGGTGGATATTTCGGGAACCTCCCGCTGGTAGCGGGCCAGCACTCAGGCAGTCACTTGGCAATCCACATTAGGGGTTCCCGCAGTCATAAATTAACTCCAGATACAAGCGCCAGGCACAATCAACTCTGTACCTGTAGTCAAGTGGGGCGGGCGGTTCAAATTCGGCCGCGACTTCCACAAATGGTCCGACCGGTTCAGCACAGCTGCTGACGCCCGGTGTTGCTCGCTCCGCAGCCGGCTCCGGTGTCCACTCGAGACCCCGGTCTCAGGGCCGATGCGGGCCTCAAACTTCAGTCGAACATTTCTCCAGATTGCAAAGAGGCATGAGCTTCAGGATTTCCCTGCGGGCCGTCGGAGCATAACAGCTACCGCAATGTGCCTTCTCAACGCAGGATCGCCGGCAGTATAGTCACGAAGAAGGAGATGGTCCTCGGAGCCGAGGGACTACACGTCCGACCCGGTCCCCATCTTGGCTCCTCCCCCCGTATTACGTTATTCTTGAGAGGTGCATGTACTCTCCCTCTCAAAATGAAAAAGTGACAGTACTCAGTACCGGCCCATTTAAAGCAGTGCCATAAGCATAAGGTGGGCTACTTCATTAAATGTCTGGTAACACTGGTGCTGGAACAATTTACAAACTAGGGGTGCTGCCATCAATCTTTCGTCATTAAAGTCACTGGGATTGTGAAACCCAAGTGTCACACAAAGAGCAAGTGTAGCAAATGAGCCACGTCTATTCGCAGGAGAGTGGTAAGGGTGTAGTATGTAGCCGGTGGTGCATTTTGGAGTACACTGTCGCAAATATTTCACCACAGCATGATGTGATAGCACAGTGTCATTTACAGACAGCACATTTTCCTTTAAATAGACAATAAATTTGCATAGACATGTAGTTTTACTGATAAAAACGATGTAGTGCACAAACAATGTGTGGAAATAAGGTTTCCGTTAACATTTTTCATTTGTGCATCACCAAGATAAAAAATCTTCAATTGTTTTAATCCGTTTAAAATCTTTGGTTTCATCACACTTCAGAATTACACATATTTTCTTGAAATATTTTTAGGGTTCATTTCCAAGCATTGAAATGTTGCTGACACCCTGCAGCTCTTCCTTTCACAATCCCTGTAAACTTTTAAAACTGTCACATAGCTCGCTTTACAAAACCCTCCCACTTTGCAGAGAAATAAAAAAAACACACCTTTTCATGTTGAAAGAATAATCACTATTTGAAAGAAGACACAGTCTGCCATTTGGACTATGTCTTTGCATAGACAGCAAAATGACAGGAAAAAAACAAAATTGAAAAGCCTTTTTATTGCTCATTCGCCTTAAGAACTCCAGCATGGTATTTTGGGGGTGCTGCAGCACCCCGCACTCTGCATTCCAGTGTCTGGGAAGAGATCAGAAGGGATGAAAGCCCCTGTTATCACATCCCACGGTATCCACAAATACACAGCATGGGCGCCCTCACACATGCTGAATACAATAAACGGCAGAGAATGCAGAAGTCAGTCATATGGCAGAATCAACCAGAAGGACTTTCCAGAGAAAGAGTAAAACAATCATTAGCAAATTCAATAGGTCTTGCTATGTTGACTTGTTGACTTTGCCAATCCTTTTGGCTAGTCCTGTGCAGTAACTACACACAAAAAAATGATGGGCCATGTTATTGTGCTGGTGTGTGCATGCTTCAACAAGCATGCATATGACAGTGAAAGGATGTCGGCACCATTTTGCTTTTTAACATTTTTTAAATTTACTGATCAAAGATGGCAGTTGTCACTTGGATTGGTAAATTTACATTTTTTAAGTTTTTTGGGGCAATAACCTATTTTCTGCACTGCGGAGCAGCTTAATAGCAGAGGGCAGCAGCCATGCACTCAAAAAACAAAAAAAACTGGCTTGGGTTGGGGGGAACAGCATGGAGATCGCAAAAAGGAGGAAGCAACAGGTAGGGGGAATTTAAATAAAAATTAAGTTGGGTGGGGGAGAGGGGAAAACAACAAATGAGGGAGAAAGCAACGCAAAGTGATTTAGTAGCGAGATGAGCCTGAGAGAGAGGAGCACATGAGCAATAGAGAGAGTCGGTGAGGTGATATTTGGAGTGAGGGGGAAGAAGTTCAAGAGAGAGAGATGGAAAACATATGCACTCTTATGAAGTGTTTTGCAAGGAAGAAAAAAGTAGTTTCTTAAATGTGAGCAGTGGAAGAACACAAGTCAATCATTAAAAAAAAATGGTAAAGAGACAATGTCCAGAGTGATGAGAGGTACAAGAAGGGGAAGGGAAGCTACTGAATAAGAAGTAAGCCCATGAGAGTGACAATAAAGACAACCAACAGTAAGCAACAAGTGGGATCTAAGCCCACTGTAAGTTTTTGGCAAGCCCACAATAGGTCTTTCGCAACCAGACAAATTGCATGGATGTACCATGTTACTCCGCATACTATTACAACTACCTACCGTTACAACGCGACCATTACAACGCATACCATTACAACGCATAGCGCTTTGAGGTGCTGGATAGTGGTAAGTATAATTTACTATTCTAACTCCAGTCCCCGTGGACCCTAGGGAAGGTGTTGGATAGTAAATTATACTTATTCCCTATCCTAGAGCGCCCCCCAGCGCAATGCGTTGTAATGGTATGCGTTGTAAAAGTCGCGTTGTAACGGTAGTGCGTTGTAACAAATGCGTTGTACCAGGTGTATACCAAATTGCATTGTCTCGCAGGCGAGACTTAAAAATATTGCATCTCCGATTTTGTTTTACTTTCTTAGTGTCTTGAAAACCAAAGTGCATTCTGACAGCAGGTTAGATTGATGCTTATAACTAATTTCCCCCCGTCCATCTGCTTCTCTAATCCATGTAATCACCAAAATATGCTGTGGGTGTGGCATGCCCTGTTGTACTTTTTAGTGAATTAGTCATTTTCCTTCCACACAGGATGTTTAGGGTTGAATGGGTGAACTCTCTACTTTAGATACCCTCATCGCTTGAATTTCATTGATTGTGCCCTTCTACAGTCTGTCAACAACTTGCTGAACTCAGAAGGGAAGAGATGCTTGTTGACTGCTCTGCCTAGTCATTCCAACCAGTCTGCCCCATGGATCCCAAGAAACATCTGTATTAAAGAAAGATTGATGTGAGTGCAGTAGGAGAGGTGTGTATTACCTGCACACCCCGCAGCCCTCCAGTCTGTCTTCTCTTGAGATCCTAGGTGACTGGACCCTGCTTGTGTGAGTGTAAGCAATCTGTATTGCTGGTCCTGTAGGCCATGTGTAGAGTGCATAGTGTTTCTCCCATATGACTCCTCGCCTAAACTTCCATATCTGGGGCCCTCTCAGAATATCCAACAAGGGTACAATGCTCACCCGTTCGGATTAAAGAGCACACGTTCAGAATAGCTTCCCTGTTTATGCCTGTCAGGGCTGAACACCCTGCTCCCTTCTCTATGTTGGTAACTTAAATGCATTTTTTTCCAGAAAATTACTCTTTGCACCCTTCTCTTTGGTTCCTTAGTATCACCCACACTATGGGGCACATTAGGATGGCGGGCGGACTTAGTCCGCCCGCCATCCCGATGCAAAACGGGACCGCCCGCCATAAGAGCGGGGGTCCCGTGGGGGCCATTAGGATGCGCCTGCCAGTGTCCGGCATTTTTAGCATTGTGGCGGGCGGTGCTGAAGGCACCGCCCGCCGCAATGCTAAAAATGCACATCATGCATTTCAATGCACAACGTGACAGGCACCGCGCAGTGCCTGCCACGTTGTATTTTGAAATGCAGGGAGGGTATCTATGGTACCCCCCCATGTGCACCCCCCACCCCCTAGAATCCCTTTGGGCCCGCAACGGGCCCGCAAGTGATTTCTGCCTGCCTTTCCGTGGCAGCAACATTTCCCCACCATTATGCTAATATGGATGGCGGTGTCTGGGAGACACCGCCATCATGTTAGCAGCTTTTTCATCCGGTCGACTCTCCGACCGGGCAGAAAACCGGCGGACGGTCTTTCTGTCTGCCGGGTTCCCCCCAGCCATGGTAATGTGGCGGGGGAGATTAAAGTGCTGGCAGAGGTTTTCTGCGGGCGGATCGCTACCGCCATATGGGTGGTGACGATCCGCCCGCAATCATAATGGGGCCCTATGTGTTGTACTACCTGCACTTATGATATACCTCACTGCTCTTTCAGCATGGCCTACTGTATAATGCCACTTTTTATGGGTCGCTTCCAGCCACACAACAATGACTCCGAGCATATAGCATGGCCCACTGCTCCCTACAGCTACTGAGTAGACTCCAGTGCATGTACCATGATTGGTTGCAAAATGGCTACTCATCACAGCTTGGTGGGCTCCAGAGACATTTTGCAATTGTTGGCCATAGAACTCTCTTAACCTTAGGCTGCTTACGGTCTCTCCTGGCTGGACTTTCAGAGCACATAATGTGGCTGATTGTGTAAGACCCATTCCTATGGGATACTTCTCCATTCCACTGCAGTAAGAAGCCTTCAGGTCTGTACAGTGCCTGGTTGTTTACTGGTTGCTCCTCATTCACTCCTGAGTGGAGTCATAAAACAATATACTATGGGTGGTTGGATAACACCCATCGCAATGTGTTGCTCCTTGCCACTGCTTTGTGGATCCCTCATAGCTAGGCTTGGATTAAATATTAAACCAACCAGTTTAGTTTATGTAATTTGAGGAATTTCTTGCTATGCAAAATTCCCCAAATTAAGCCATTATACCATGTTGCGTACATGCCATTTATATAGTGAAAGAACCATTTGCAGTAAACATATACAGCGAACGCAAACGAATACCAACAAACACGGGAGGAGTAATGTTAAAGAATAAACAGTAAAAAAACATGTTTTCAAGGCCTTCCTAAAGGCAAGTAGATGTGTGTGTCATGCATCTAAGATGCAACAGGAGGCCATTCCGTGCATTGGCTGCACCAACCACAAAACTTCTGCCACCCCAGTTGGCTTTATTTACAAAGGGCACCAACGCCAATATTGCTTCTGAGGAGCGCAGTGATCTTTTTGGTAAATGTACCAATGGAATTGCAGCTTTAGGTAGTTGGGCCCAGTTCCTTGCAGGGCTTTATGAACCATGCACAGAACTTTAAACTGAACAAGTTTTTTAAAGGGCAACCAATGAAGCCTTCTAATCTCAGCCGTGATTGAGGCGTGTTTTGGTATGCCGCTAAGCAGTCTGGCAGCTGCATTCTGCAGAAGCTGAAGTTTGCTCATAAGCCCTTCCTGGATATTGATATAGAGGCTACTGCAATAGTCAAGTCTGGACATGGCTAAAGCAGTGATAACTGTTTGTTGACTATCTTCGGGCAGGAATGGCATAATTTTCTTGCAGGATCTCAGAATATATTATGCAGATGAGACCACCGCATTCACTTGATCCCTAAAACCGAGTTTGTTGTCTATGCAGACTCCCAGATTTTTTACCTTCTTGATAGGCGTGGGGAGAGGACCCAACATATCCGGCCACCATGCAGGGGTCCCAAAATTAGGGTCATTACCGAACAACACAACCTCAGTTTTGCTGGAGTTGAGTTTAAGGCAATTTTGGGCCATCCAGTTACCCACAGCTGTCATGTAATCATGTAATCGGGACCCTGTTCCCTGCAGCCTTCCTGGCAGCAGTGACAGCACAATTTGGGTGTCATCTGCATATTAGGTCAGATTAAAACCAAAAGATTCAATTCTAAATTCATGCTAAAATGTAGAGCTAAATGACAAATTTGAATGTTGTGTATTTACATATAATTTCTCATATTTTTGCCAACATTTTGTGTAGTTTTGTTATGTTAAAAATGTTAAAAATACTTTTAAAGCGCACTTACACCCAACGGTTTCATGGCGCTGTGAGCATAGGGAGAACAAACATTCAGCAGTGTAGATAATAGGAGGAGAGTGTGACTATCCATAAGCTTGGCGGAACAGTAACGTTTTCAGGCGGGATCTAAAACAGGGGTAGGAAGTAGTAAATCTCAGCTCTAAAGGAAGTGCATTCCAGAGGGAGGGGGCAAGGAAAGAAAATCTGAGACCACCATGTCTTTTGCGGTTTGTGAGTAAGGCAAGATGAGAAGAGCGGAGGTTGCGCGAAGGGAGATAGTGGTGAAGGAGGGAGGAGATAAAGGCCAGACCAAGGCTGGCCAGGGCTTTAAAAATAGTGCAGCCTAGTTTGAGTTCACTGCGTTTAGCCACTGGGAGCCAGTGAAGGGCTTTAAGCGGAGGACGAACATGACAGTGTCTAGGCTGATGGAAGATTAGTCTTGCGGCCTGGTTCTGTACCAGCTGTAATTGATTTAGCTGGTACGCAGGGATGCCCACATAAAGTGAATTTGCGTAGTCAATCCTAGAGACTACCAGGGCCAGGAGAGCCAGGGTCAGGGCCTCCTTAGTTAAGAAACGGGAGATCTTACAGATTTTTCGGAGATGAAAAAAACAAGAGGATACCACAGCGCTAATCTGGGGCTTCATGGAAAGGTCCTTGCTAATAATGACTCCTAGGCTTTTTGCTGAGTTGACAGGGCAAGCGGGGGAACCAAGGCAAGAAGGCCAAAAATTAGAATTCCAAGGATTGGAGGCACCACTGACCAAGACCAACTCGGTCTTGTCGGGGTTAAGCTTTAGGTGATTGTCCTCCATCCAATTGCTAATAAAGCACAGGGTGGACTGAAAATTATAAATTGATTGGTCAGAGGAGTCAATGTCAAACCCCAGCTGAATGTCATCAGCATAGTTAAATGTGATGACATTGCTGTCCCGTAAAGACCAGATGAGAGGGGTCAGATACAAATTAAAAAGAAGGGGGGAGAGGGAGTGACCCTGGGGGACGCCACATGTGAGCTTAACTTTATTTGCTGAGAAGTTAGAAAGGCGGACGGCTTGATGGTGATTGCTCAAGAAGGAGCGGATCCACCCAAGGGCCGGCCCCTGGATGCCGGCGTCTCCCACACGGGCGACCAAGGTGTCATGGTCAACCGTGTCGAAGGCAGCCGACAAATCCAGGAGCACCAGGGCCTGGCTGATCTTAAGGTCCGCTCCTCTCCTCAGCTCCTCCATAACTGAGAGAGTGACTGACTCAGTAGAATGGGCTGGTCTAAAGCCAGCCTGTTGCGAGTCGAGGAACTGAGTGCGTTTGATAAATGAGCTAAAAGAATTGGTGACATGGGCCTCCAACACCTTGTTAAGGTAGGGGAGCAGGGAAATAGGATGAACATTACTCATGAAGGAGGGGTCAGCATTAGGCTTCTTCAGAATGGGTACCACTTTAGCTGTCTTGAAGGAGTCAGGGACCAGACCGAGTCAGAGGGAGTTATTGAGGAGTGCCAGAGGGGGTTTGGGACAAGCAGTGAAGGCCTCTCGTAAGATATGAGGGGGACAACAATCTGTGGGGGAGACAGAGCCCACCCTTTTTAACAGGCCAAAAAATTCATCCTCAGATATCAGGGGTATCTGTTCCACTATGTGGGAATTACTGATGGCAGATGTGGTGGCAAATGAAGGGATAGAGGATGATGTACGGAAAGGAATACTGTTTTTAATATTAGCAATTTTGTCCACAAAAAAGGAGTTAAGGGAATCACAGAGGGCTTGGGAAGGGAGAGGCTTAATGGTCACTCTATCGGGATGTGAGAGCTCTTCCACTATAGAGAAAATATCTTTTGCCTTAGCGGCAGAATCAATAATCTTCTTCGAGAAGTATGAGGATTTTGCCTGGAGGATAGCTAGCTTATAATCTTTAAACTGGGCTGTGAATAGCAATTTTTTCTTAGGGGCATAATCTCGCCTCCAGCTGCGTTCGGCCTGCCTAAGTGTGAGTTTTTTAGTTTTGAGCTCATCCGAGAACCATCTCTGGGCATCATGTGGGCGCTTTAGTTTGATGCGTCTAAAAGGCGCAACAATGTTGCTGGCTGATTCAAGCCAGTGTTTCACGCTGGTAGCCTGAGCGTTTAGGGAGTCGTGTTCGGCAGGAGAGGAAGCGCTGAGTAAGGAGCAGAATTCATTGAGGTCAGCCCTGTTCCAGTTCCTCGCCAGGAGATTCCCCGTGGGAGGTTGACTAGTGTGGGGGGTACAGACCAGGGAGAACGTAATAATGAAGTGGTCAGATCACGGACAAGGAGAGATAAGGGGTTGGGAGATATCCAGATTAGACGTCCAGACCTAGTCTAGGACGAGGCCTTTGACATGCGTTGCTGACTGGATATGTTGGGTGCAATTCATACCAGCTAGGAGATCAGTGAAGACCAAGGAGCAAGTACTCTACCTAGCATCGGAGGGCCAGTAATTAAAATCACCAATGATCAATACTTTTGAGTTGTTGATCCCCAGTTGGGATAACATCGCTGAACAGCGACGGGAAGCCAGGCATGTGATGAGGGCGGCGATAAACAAGAACACAGATAAGAGGGGACAGAGAGGATTTAAGTCTTAAAATAAGGCAGTCGACTGAGGGTATGCTAACAGCATCCAGGGCCGTAAACCTGAGTGAGTGTTTGACAATGGCTGCGACCCCGCCGCCAGGCTTACCAGAAGATTTATTAGCCTGGAGGATGTAATAGCCCGGGGGTATTGCCGAAAAATGTCAGGGGTTGACTCCTCATTAAGCCAAGTTTCCGTCACTAGGAGTATGTCTGGTTTCTCCGAGACCAATAATTGGAAGATCTCTAACTGGTGTTTAACCAGCGATCGAGTGTTTAGGTAACTGACTATCAAGGTAGAGTTGGTTAAACTTCTGGCTGGGGGCGGTAGGGAGTCACCAGAGCCAGACAGAGTGGGGAGGGACTGAGCAACTGCCGAGGGAGAAGTGAATTCATGAAAACCGGTCCTAAGGCTAAAAATTCCCAGTGAACCGAGGAGGGTTTGCGTGGTGGGGCAAAGAGGCCAATGGTCGTGAAGGGGAATCAGTGCCGGTGCCGCGTAGGACGTTAAATGGGCAGAGTTCCCTGCCCCTAGCCCCAAACGGCCACGTACGGGCGCAGACGGGCTTGCCTTTGGCGCGCCTTTGGCGCACTTACGGCACGCCCGCTGCGCGCTCGTGGTGACATGGGCAATATGTAGCCTAGCCCTGGCTCCAGCTAGACCACAGCCTACGGTCCTGCCGGGCTCAGGAACTGACCTGAGATGGCGCCCTGCCCTCCACACAATCAGCAATGCAGCCGTGATGGACCGGAGCAGGGGAAGCACACCTCACAGCAAGTAAGTGAAGAGATAAGAAATTAGTGAAGAGCAGCGATTTAAAATGTCCAGCAGTCGCTTTTAAAAACGCAAATAATGAGATTAAGAACAGGCAGATAGCGATGGAGTGAGAGTGAGTGAGCAGAAGAGTACACAGTAATCTAACTCATTACTAACAGCGTGCCTCGCAGTCTGCTCCCCAGCGCTCAGCGGTATTGCAGGAGCTGCCACCACCTACTGTTAGTTTTGCAAAACAATTTACGCAAATTGTGCATATCCCTACTCATAGCATGTAACTATGGCTGCTTGTATTATGCCCATTCCTATAGGTTGCTCCTCAGCCATTCCTATACAGACCTCAGGGCTTAATCTAGAGTTGATGCACGTTTACATCTCCAAAGGTTGGTATCCTTCATCTCCAGGCATTTTCAAAGGCCCATTTTCAACATGCTCTGAGATGTATGCTTTGGTCTGGGGTGAGAATTATGCATTTTATAAAGCACATTGCCTCTGTAAGATTTAATGACAATGTTAATATTTTGTAGTAGATTTGACACTTGCTTGCTAAGGGGTTTGATAATAGAATTAAAATCAAATCATGGTTGGTGTTTTTATAATGTGTTTCAGTTGGAGTGAATTTTTCAGAGGAGATTGCACTGTGGAAACGTCGGTGGAACATTCTATGTTTTCTAGAGTTTTTAGGCATTCTTCTATTATTAGCATGTAAGAATACCAAGTACACCCCCTTTTGTTCATCACCACCCCCTTTTGTAAATCGATTTTGGCCACTATAGGTGTGGCAGGGTATACTCAGACATGAGTCCCTTTCTCACTGCTCCATCAGGATTCAAGCAAGCCGGGCCGAAGAGGCTGAAATGCCAGAAACCGGTCCCCGGTAGCTTGGCTCCTTTCTGGTAAAGAATTGGCTTGGTAGTTTAGTCTGCCCTGTTCCCATGATGCACTGGGCCAGGGACAGACTGATTTGCATATAGCCAGGTTCTGAGCTGGGATGGGGCAGTGAGATAAATAACGGTGATGGATCAAGCCCTGATCTTTGGACTGGGTAAGAGTGGTCTGCTCAATTCAGACACTCTGTTCATCACCACCCCCTTTTGTAAATCGATTTTGGCCACTATAGGTGTGGCAGGGTATACTCAGACATGAGTCCCTTTCTCACTGCTCCATCAGGATTCAAGCAAGCCGGGCCGAAGAGGCTGAAATGCCAGAAACCGGTCCCCGGTAGCTTGGCTCCTTTCTGGTAAAGAATTGGCTTGGTAGTTTAGTCTGCCCTGTTCCCATGATGCACTGGGCCAGGGACAGACTGATTTGCATATAGCCAGGTTCTGAGCTGGGATGGGGCAGTGAGATAAATAACGGTGATGGATCAAGCCCTGATCTTTGGACTGGGTAAGAGTGGTCTGCTCAATTCAGACACTCTGTTCATCACCACCCCCTTTTGTAAATCGATTTTGGCCACTATAGGTGTGGCAGGGTATACTCAGACATGAGTCCCTTTCTCACTGCTCCATCAGGATTCAAGCAAGCCGGGCCGAAGAGGCTGAAATGCCAGAAACCGGTCCCCGGTAGCTTGGCTCCTTTCTGGTAAAGAATTGGCTTGGTAGTTTAGTCTGCCCTGTTCCCATGATGCACTGGGCCAGGGACAGACTGATTTGCATATAGCCAGGTTCTGAGCTGGGATGGGGCAGTGAGATAAATAACGGTGATGGATCAAGCCCTGATCTTTGGACTGGGTAAGAGTGGTCTGCTCAATTCAGACACTCTGTTCATCACCACCCCCTTTTGTGGGAGGAGATTGCACTGTGGAAACGTCGGTGGAACATTCTATGTTTTCTAGAGTTTTTAGGCATTCTTCTATTATTAGCATGTAAGAATACCATTCTTTGCAACGTTATTTCAAGGTTACTACCTTTTTTGCCAGTTCTTCAATAACTGCATTGTGCCTTCCTGTGGGAATTTTGCTGAAACTTGTTATGTATATGAGAACTGCTCAACGTGTGGTGCTAACAACTATTCTATTTTTAGGTCGGGCTTGAAAACGCTGCCAGACTGTTCCTCGGATATGGATTTTTCTGAAAGAAATGAAAAGACAAGAGGCTTTTGGCAAAACAGGAACAAGTTGGTTTAAGTAAAAGCAGCGGCTGGGAGAGTCCTGACAGAATGCGTCTGAGGAAAGTCTCTCGGTGTACAAAGTTTTGGCTGGTTTTATAGACATCTCCTAAAGTACCATAGAACGATTTCTGCATTCTTAAAAAGCATCACAGTCATAAATTAACAATCTTTGAGATCTGATAAGGACACAGATAGCTGTCAACCTCGGGGAGAGCTAGTGTGGGCCTGTGTGAATGTGTCCAGATGTCCGGCAAGAGAAACATGTGATTAGTACATGTGGTGGGCATGTCGGGTCCTGATTGGCTGAGTGTTTCTAACTACATGTGAGATCTAGCTTTGTGATATATTTGGGGAATGTGAGCCTTTTTCCAAATGTGTTTTTTATTGGGGCCAATTGCACGTGGACCTGTTTGTGGTGCATTTATCTATCTGTAGAATTGATCAAGTTATTCTGTGGGCATGTGTTTATCTTTGTACTAAGCGAGACCCCACCTGTGACTTGGGTGTGGGTCATGGGGTCGCCCTGACCACATATCTCTGACTTGGGGTTTATGGGGAGTCACCTTGGGTAAATCAGACAGCAATGGTGCGAGTTAGCTGGAACTCCTGAAAATAATATGGCCGTCACTGGTGTAATTTTTATCAACATTCTCAATAGCTTGTATATAGTTGTCATAGAGTACATTGGTATTGTTCTACCGATATTGACATAGTTATGCATTCCTAGATCATGACATATATTGGCATCTCTATTACTGGAAACAACAATGTTGTTTGTACATGGATTATGGCATACATTGACATTACTACTAACGGTGTCATCTCTGTTGTGCAGGCATAGATTATGACATACATTGACATTGTATTTATGAGCATTGACATTGTCATATGGGCACAGGTTATGTCATACGTTGGCATTACATATATTGGTATTGATGTTGTCGAGTCTGCACAGATCATGGTGCTCATTGACATCATATTTACCCATTTCAACAAGACCGTATGAGATAAACAAAGAATAGCTTTCTGAAGCACTACTGAGAGAAAGGCTTTGGCTCCAACTCCGTGTTGATGTGGTACAAGTTGTGTACTTCCATTGAAAAAGAGTGCTTGAATTGCACTTTTTACCTCGTTGGAAAACTTATACTCAATTCACCAGTATTGAATTGGCTATGGTGACAAGCCAATGGCAATGGCTATATGCACTATTTGAATAAACAAATTGAATCCACTAATATAATGGAAGGGTTTCCCTACAATGGTTGGGAGCACCCAGTGTTGGTAAAATACCCCTCACACACCAAAAGGACCCTTGGTTTCATGCTTCATCATTGGGGTCTTCGCACCCCTCTACGGGATGCGGCGTGCTGCGACCTACGATTACGCGGGAGCACTTTCAATGACTATGTGTGGTGGGTGTGAGGGTTTATGTTTTATGTGCGTGAGTGGTGAGGTTATCGTCGAGTGATGTTTAAAAAGGGCCTGGCTCGTGGGGTAGACGCAAACATTATTTTAATGGGCCCCCGGGCTGGCGCTGTTAAAAAAGGGTGAAAGAAGCGGACGTGTGGTATGCATATCAATGTGCATCACCTCCTGTGTGTGTGTCAACATATTTCGGAGTCGGAACTCCTTCTTCAGGACGGGGTACACAAATCCCCACCTTACTCACGTTTCTCTACTTTTTAAAATGTTTTTATTTACAAAAAGTTAGATATGGTGCAGGTTATGCAATGTGCCTACAAATTCTGATTTCTTGTCGCTATCCAGCTGACCTGCACAGGAAGGGGACAACATTTTTTTTTGGGGTGGTCCACTCCTTAGCATCCATAGGCACAGTGACCTGTGGGAGAAACAATCAATGGGTGCGGGCTCCGATCTCTAGACATGGAATGTCATACTATGCGTGAAATCGTGCCTGGCGTGAAAAAAAGAAAGAAAGATACAGACAAGACACACAAACACTCAACATAAAGCACACACTCGAAAAACTAACACACTCTAAAAGTTAGGTTGGTTGCTCATCTGTTCGCCTTCTTGTGTTGTCATAAGGGTCAAGGGTTTTAGTTACTACAGTGAATAGTACCAAAAAGAGCATACTTTTATGAATCGATTTCAGTGCCTCATGAGCCTCAGGAAAACGTAGGGGTCCTCGTGCTGGTTCGCTACCAGTAAATGATGCATAGTTGAAGCGTTGTCAAGTACTTACATTGTCGCAGGATTCAAAGTCTGGGTTCCATTGTTTGTATACTCACGAAGCCTGAGAGAGAATGCCTCCTGACTGCCCCGTACGTGGCTCCGTTGAGAGTGCGTGATCTGCAGGTCGGGTACTGTGTTATATACTTGTTGTAATTGCCAATTTGCCACGCAATTAGCAGTTTGATGGTCGTATATGTCCTTACTTGGGTTTTCCGGTGTCCGTGGTCGCCTAACACCTGTGTAGACTGGCCCTGCTTGCTGCGCATGCGTATTGAAGGGACGCGTCTATGCGCTTGAGGGTCTCGGAGATCTCTTACTGGGCCTGCGTGGGTTGACAGTGTTCTATTGACCGAGTTTGCGTGCAGAGATACTAATTGCATTTCTCGTGTTGGTGTAATACGATGTTCACAAACGTGCCTCCTCACCTCCCAAGGTTATAATATAATTATCTAAGTGGTAATGAATACGCTGAAGATTACGTTAACAAAAGAAGGGTGTTGGATGTATAAACCCTGTCAGTGAATGAATTAATGCTAATAAAGACAGGGGTGCCGCGTTGTTCATTGGGCAGCTAAAGGATAGGTTTTATGTAGCTATGCAGATATCTGATGTGAACGCTGCTCAGCTCCAGATTTGCTATCTAATGCAGAGTGTACAAGGATAGTTAATTGTAGATGATGAGAAATAGATGGACCAGGATACTCGAGTAACAGAGGGGGGGGGGGAGCCTTCTCAAATAAGTTTATGTGAGTTGGCCCCAAGGAATTTCATTGTTGAGGCCTCTGGTGTGGGTGCCCAGCCTGAACACCCACCGTTGTTCCTTTTCAAATAATCCTACCTCTGATGGCAGTTGCTCTAATATTGTCCATGCTATGTCGTTGACACAGTGTTGCGTTTCTAGGAAATGGGTAGCCAGTTTGACGGTGCTTTTCTTTCACCGGATGTTACTTTTGTGTTCGTTTAGTCGTACATTTACTGCTCTGGTGGTCATTCCTATGTATTCTAGGCCACAGGGATAGGTAATCATGTAAACTACATTCTTATTATTGCAATTTGTCAATTTGTGTTGGTCCCATTTCGTTTCATTACTAAATGTCAGTTGTTTGCTCTTTTTAGTAAGGTGGCAGCTGCCGCAGTTGCCACAAGGGTAGTTATGTTGTTATGTTATGTTAGCCGGATTTGTAGAGCGCACAGATGCCCCAGCAAAGGGGCGTCCTGGCGCTAACGGAACAGAAAACCGGGCAAAAGCAATAACAGGAGCCCAAAACACAACAACACTAGGGGTCTAAAGGAAAAAGAAAAGTTTTAACAGCCTTCCTGAACGACAAGAGTCCGTCAATCGCACGAATATGGACAGGAAGGGAGTTCCATAACTTGGCAGCAAGCACTCTAATAGATAGGCTTTTTTCCCTAACCTGTGGGCCCCACGTCCCCCTCTCATCAAAGAGCACCCCCAGGTAGGGAAAAACTGCCGTTCTGGAGACCTCCTGACCCTTGCATCTGAAGGTTTTAATCGTACTTTTACGCCTATGTGCTCCTATTATCATTGTATGCAATTTTCCCACGTTAACCTTCATATCCAGATCATCCATGAAGGTACCAAATGCGTCAAGCAAACTCTGCAGGGCGTTTACCAGTGCGGGCAATGAGGACTGCGTCGTCCGCGTATAGGAGTGCGGGGATATTAGCTTCTCCTACACGCGGAACATCACCCCTGGACTTCTCCAGGCACTTCCCCAAGCCATTGATGTATATGGTGAACAAGAGGGGGGCTAATATGCAGCCCTGCCTTACCCCACACCTGGACTTAAACTGGGCACTGCATCTTCCCTCCCTGGTGACCCTGACCTTAGCAGACAGATCCTGATGTAATGAGACCATGAATCTGACCAGGGCCCTGTCTATCCCAATCTTCAATAACATGGCTCAGAGCTTAGTTCTGTTCACCAAATCGAAAGCCGAGGAGAGGTCCATAAATGCTAGAAATAAGGACCCCTCCTTCCTGGCGACCGTATATTTGGCAATCAGAAGATGTAAATTGGAGCACTGTTCCACTGTGTCCCTCTTTTCCCTGAACCCATATTGTATTTCGGCTAGCCCACCGCATTTCTCTATACTCTCCCTCAACTTGGTTAACAAGACTCTGCCTAAAATGTTCACGGCAGAGTCCAGAAGGGATATGGGCCAATAACATCCTGGGTCGTCCCGATTACCTTTCTTAAAGATTGGGACGATGATGGAAGTTGCCCAGGAAGATGGATAAAAGCTGCTGGTGGCCGCATTAAATACATTGGTCAGAACGCCAGCCCAAATACCAGGGGAAGATTTATACAAATCGGCCGGCACCCCATCAGGGCCTGGTGCTTTGTTCTTTGAAGTTTCATTGATGGCTTTTTCCACTTCTCCTATATTGAAGCACAAGGGGATAGGCTCTGGGGCGGCAGGTGGATTGGGGGTACTATCCATGCCCTCTCCACCATATATTGCGCTAAAGTGACTGATCCAATTTTTCGTCCGGAATCACACAGTCCATAACTGAGTTAGGTGTATCCGTGAAAAATGGCTCATTTATTGTGTTCCAAAATTCTTTACTGTCCCTTAAAATGTCTACGTTCAATAGGTTATCCCAGGCCATTTTCTTGGTTGTCTCTTTCCTGGATTTGATGGCCGACTTATACTGCTTCCTAACATGTGCTATATTCCTCTTGTCCCTTGGAAGCTGCTTTAAAGCAAGCATCAGCAATCTGTGGGCTTTGGAGCAACTTGCATCGAACCAGCGATGAAGTTTGCTGGTTCCCCGCCTCGTGCTGGCCGTAAGATCCGTAACGATTTGGTTGCAAATTGCTTCAAAGGCCCCCTTAATTTCAATGGCCGGGGACAAGGTGTTTTGGCAGACCTCTAGATAACAGTTGATTTTGGGTAGAAGTTCTGCATGAAAAGTATTGGGCACTACATTGGCCCACTTGAGCCTTCTCCCCTGGTCCACTAGACGTACTATGGTGAAAGAAGGCATATGCATTTCCCCCATTTGATATGATTCAAAGAGTATTATTGAAGGTGAGGAAATAGAGATGTCAAATAGTTTTAGTGCAGAGCCTCATTTGATTCCTGTAAAAGAGGCTCTGTTGAGAAACATAGAAGGAGAAGAGCATCCTTTAGTGCAGAGCAGGGTACTGAACCTTCTTGTCTGGAGAGTGTCAGGAGAAGTAGCTGTTTCAGAGGACTTTGGGAAAAGGCTAATGAATTATTAGAGAAGTCTTGGGCACTGGGTACAAGGAGAAGATATAGAGGAATTTGGAGGGCTTGGGTTAGTTGGTGCATGGAAAGGAGTCTGGATCCTGTGGAGGCTCCTGAAGTTGAAGAAGTCAATTTTTTAGTGGGGAAGTTTGAAGAAGGGTTAGGCTACAGAAAGTTAAATTGTTATAGGTCAGGAGTTTCGGCAGGACATGCCTTGGTGGACAGCAAGTCAGTTGGTAGGAATATTATGGTTTGTAGGGTTATGAAGAGTATGAGGTTGAGGAGGCCTCCTAGAGCAAGATACAGTGCATTGTGGGATGTCAATGTAGTGTTGAAGTTGTTCTTGGTTTGGCCGTCAAATAGATTTTTAGATTTGAAGAAACTTTCTGGTAAGTTGGCGACTTTGTTGTGCTTTGTTTCATGTAGAGGAGTGTCAGATGTACGAGTTTTGAAGATAAATAACAAGGTTTGGGCACCAAATGGGGTGGTTTTTGAAGTTTGGAAAAGAACAAAGACAATGTTGGAGTCACTTTTCTATCCAAGACGTGAGGAGGAGAAGGAGTTGTGTGTTGTGGATTGTTTGCAAGAATATGAGAAGAGAATGATGAAATTCAGGAAACATGGAGAAAATCAGTTGTTGATATTGTATGTGAAGCCTTATGGAGCAGTAAGTACAGCAACTATTGCTAGATTGGTTAAGAGCATTATGAAAGAGAGTGACATAGATGCGGAACGTTTTAAGACATATTCTGTGAGAGGTGCTGGTGCTAGTCAGATGTTTTGTGTGGAGGTAGGTTGGAGGAGATTTTGAAAGCTGCAGATTGGTCTAATGTAGTTGCTTTTGCTAAGCACTGTTTTAGACCAATTAAACATGTGTTTAATGTTAATGTGATTTTAAAAGGCTTACAACATGCATACTGGTAGCCTCTGCTCTTTACATGAAATGGCAATTCTCCAAGCAGAGTGATATATGAATCAAGTTTTCATTAAAGACACAGAGGCTAACATTATCCCTCCCTCCTCACCCTTGAATTTAGTTGGATTTTATTCAGAATAATTAATTTTTGAAGAGTTTAGTATGTTAATGAGGTGATTGGTCTATGTTTGGATGTACGTTTGATGCGTTAGTCGATGTTGATGTTGTGTACCTTTTCTAATCTCAACAGATTTGTGAGGAAAGATTTGGAGAATATGGTGGATAGAAGAAGAGGAACAAGAAGATGTTCGCAATTTAAAAGAGGAGGAATGTTGAAGAGCAGGGTTATTTATGGACTGCTGTTTTATAATTCTAGTGTTTGTGATACTTTGTAGTTCTTTAAAAGTGCTGTGGAGAGTGGCAATTAAAGGATAATATGCATAATGTTAGCCTCTGTGTCTTTAATGAAATCTTGATTCTCATATTGCTTTGCTTGGAGAATCGCCATTTTCTATTCCCACTACAACGTAAGCAAAAGCAGGGAAAATTTTGGACTTTGGAGGGGTTAGATTTACTATTCCAATTACAATCTAACCAACAGTAGGGAAAGGGCTGGGCTTTGACAGGAGTAGATTTACTTTTCCCTCTCAAATCTAAACAACAGTAGGGAATGGAGTGATTAAACTTACTATTCCTACATCATAAAACATATATATATATATATATATATATATATATATATATATATATATATATATATATATATATAAATATACTGAATAAAATATGAACACAAATAGATTTAACACATTTAAAAAACACATTTAAAATAAATACACTTCCCTCTGTGCATCTCAAAACACCTACATATTTATGTTGTAAATGAAACAATATTGAAATATTAAGTAAATAAAAGAAATAAATTATAGTAAATAGTAAATATAAAATACATTTGGCAAATGTTATTAATAATTGCACTTAATAGGCAATGTACAATTAATTAACAATAAATTACATATAAAAATACTCAATCACAAATGTACATAATAACTTACCATTAATTACCATTTCCAAATTAACATAAAAATTCAACTTGTTAAAATAAATTTACTTAACACTCTCCCCACCTTATTCTCATACAACCCACAACTAAAAAGTAAATTACTAAATTATCTGGCCAAAAATAAAATATACAGTAAAAATGATAAAATATACATAAATAAATGAAATAACTGTTAAATATTCGAATTATATATTTTATCACCAATTAAATATTTATCATAAAATTTTGATGAAAATAAAAACAATCATTTAGATTTGAAATAACGTTCCCACCTTTTCCCTTACAACCCCATCTCCCACTACTAAAAGGATAAAATTACTAATTAAATGTAAAGGAACATTAATTACAAATGAAAAATGGCAAACTTCAGTTAAAGAATGTACAAAAATTAAATTAATAATATTAAACCACTGCAATTAATATAATAACCAATATATATTAAATTATTTAAAAACAATGCTTAATACAACTGTATTAAAGTTATAAATATTATATGCAACTATAGTTTTGAAAACAATAGTTTTGAACACCAAAAACAAAATTCTTATTTCTATATTTGGTTCCTTTAGTTTTCAAGCTTATTTTATTCAGCAGAGTTACTTAAAACCATTGCTACAAAATATCTCATTACGTGTCATCAGTTGTTAAAAAAATATTAAAACCAATTAAAAGACATTATAACCAAATGGTGTTTACAGTACATTGAGGCAATAAGCAGTTATTTTAGCAGCATCAGTCTTTTCTTTGTCAGCTGTATTGCTGTTCTGACTTGGCATTTTCTTCTCCACTTGTCTTAAGAATTTTACAAAGCGGCAGTTAAGCTGCGTGTCCTCGGGTGCCAAACATGCCAGCACAGCCTGTCTCCATGTGCGAATACCTCTCTGGTTAAAAAGTGGCTTTAAAAGCTGTCTCCTTTCCTCTGTTAGATCCTTGCATGTACAGAGGAGATGCAGCATATCTTCTTGCGATGTACCACATAAATGACAATTAGGATCAGATTGGTTTTTAAGCCAAAATGGAAAGTGCTTTGTGCATGGCAACCAGCCTAATCTATATTTTAAAAATTGAATTTTTGTATGTTTGGCAAAACCCGAGGCTAGATACTTTTGTGCAGCCAGGGCAGAATAGGAGCTCAAGATCATCTAGCCATGCGACCTCCTTGTTAGGGCTGCCTTATCTTCAATCGAAGATTCGTTCTTTACTATTTTCTTTGTTAATTTTTTAAGGAGGCAATGACTTGTAGGAGTTGCCCAAAGTTCGGTAAGACCCAGGGTGAACACGTTAGTTGCTAAATATTTTGCCGCTGGTGATGCCTTTTTCTGTTGTAACTCAGACCACAAGTGCCAATTTAGGGTACCTGGTTTGGATTTCCTCACTTTGTCCCAGAAAAAAACTATTGCACCTTTTCTTGCAGTGGTCTGTTTTTGAACACCAAACTCAAGCCTAATTTGTGCTGGAGAGACTCGTTTTGGTAAACCAGAAACTATTCTGCACACTTTTGCGACCACAACATACAAGAGCTTCGAGTCCCTTCCCCTCTGGCCTCACTCCCGTAACTTATTGTGGGTAGGAGTTGTACTCGTATAACTTCAACCAGTGGGGCAAGTGAGGGGCCCGTCAGTTTGGAATTGAGGTTTCTCATTGAGGTGGTTAGGGCTATGCCTTTCCTTTTAATTGTATCTCTTTGGGTTACAAAGTGCCCGCCTTTGTCAATGATCACCCCCAAATATTTGTACTCTGTAACTGAGTCTATTCGAATCTTGTCCCAAAACCAGACAGGTATTTTTTTAAGGTTCTTTTTAATTGTCATGGTTTTGTTTTTTTCCAGGTTGATATTTAAGTCGTTAGCCTCAGAGTATTCAAACGTGATATCAAGAAGATGCTGTAAACCCACCTTTGTTTGGCTGATCAATACTAGGTCATCAGCGTAGAGTAGGCATGGTAGTACTAGATTCCCAATCTTTGGAGAATGTGAATTGCTGGCATTTAATAGCGGGATAGGATCTGCAAGAAACAGTACGCAGCCTTGCTTGAGGCCTTTTGTTGTTGGAATTTTCCTTGATCGGGTTGACCCGTCACCCAGCTTTACTTGCACCCGGGTCTTAGTGTGCAGATTAATTAACTGGTTCAGTAAAGCCTGGGGAATGCCCCAGCCTGCTAGTTTCAACCAAAGTTTGTGACGATTTACATGATTGAAAGCTGCCCGGTAATCGATGAAGCACAAATGTAGTGGCGTTCTTGTAATCTCAGCCTTATCTATTAACAGAGCCATTGTTGTTATGTTTGTTGTGGTCCCAACAGATTTAGAGAAGCCAGTTTGATTTAGGGGGTTGATTGAATTGTCTTCCGCCCAGAGTTGCAATTCATCAAGCAGCGTGCCGGCAAAGCATTTTGCCTCATTGTCCAAGAGGGCAACTAACCGGTAGCTCTTAGGCTGGGTCTTATCACCTGATTTAAAAATTGATGAAATTATCGAAGTCCGCCAGGATGGAGGGAGTAGGCCTGTTGTTCTTATTTCCCTGAACAGAAGACTGAGTGCCTTTGCCCAATATTCTGTGTCTTGTTTATAGAGCACGGGTGGAATTCTGTTGAGCCCCGGTGCCCCTCCTTGCCTTCCCTTCTTGATGTATTTGTTAATTGATTTGATGTGATCATTTAAAGGAGTGAGTCCAGGCGATTCTCCTTCATGCCATTCCTCTGAAGTTACATTTCCCTCATTGGCTTGATGCTTCCAAGTCATAGGTCGCTGTGTGGAATCCATGCTAGTTTCTATGTGCAATACGTTTTTTCCTTGATGAAATTGGTTTCCAAGAAAACTAGCCCAGTCTTCCTCGGATATATTTGAAGACAGACCTGCGAGCGTCGGATGGGTGAATCTTTTTATTGTTTCACAAAATCTCACAGTGTTTTTCAACTTAGAGTCCGCATGCAGTTTCGCCCATAGGATATCCTCGTTGTCATGCTTGGCTTCCCGAATTGCTTGCTTTAGTCGAGTTTTCTGCTGTAGCAATTCAGCTAGTTTTGTGATGTTATTTGGAGACTGCCGCACCTGCCGCAAAGAGTAGTTGATACTTTTTTTGATGGATTTTATCTTGCTCTTTTGGGGTATGGTGAAGTTAGTGTGACCTCTGAAATACTGCTGTAGTTTAGATTTAATTGGGGCGGAGAAAGATGTTGCCAAAGCATGTGTATAATTTGTCCATTTCTCTATTTCGTTGTCCCCTTCCCGTGATTTAAATTGAAAGTTAGCAGCCTCCTGGAAGTTATCTTGCGTTACTTGTGTGAATTTTATTTTCCTAAAGTTGATTGTAGTAGTTGTGCCTGGTAGGCCCTTCCATTTTGTTAATCTTGGGATATTTGTGCGCAATATAAGTTCCTGGGGCCGGTGATCACTATCAACTTTATCGCCCATACTAAATGAGAGGATGTCTTTAAAGAGAGTTAGGGACACAAAGCTATAGTCCAGCATTGAATTTTTTGTTGATGATTGATAAGTAAATGCAGGGGGTGTATCGCCTGTAGTTCTGCCATTTGCTGCTGGCAGCATGAGATGGTCAAGATCCTCTATAAGAAGCTGACCAATTTTTGAGGGAGCTGCTGTTGAATTGGTTCCCTGTTGCGGGATGTTCCATAACTGGTTAAGTATAGAAACTTTCTCCACTTTTGATAGGCCAAGTAGATGTAAATTAAAGTCTCCTGTCAGTATCATATCTTTTGTGGTGACTTCGCTCATGCAAGACTCTACGAAGTTGGCCAGTTGTTTTGCATCGTTAGATTTCCTGTTAGGATGTATGTACATGTTTATTATTACTATATCCTTGTGCCTATTCCCTGATGGCCCCTTTATGGTGGAGATTTTTATAGCAATGAATTCCGGTGTTGTTAAGGCCACTAAATGGACTGAATTTGCGCAGGTGTTGTTTGCGTAGATCACCAGGCCTCCGTGCAGATTACCAAATCTTGCTCTTTTGATGGCTGGGGAATAGAACCGTAAATATCTTTGTAGATGTGGTGGATCCGTCATCCATGTCTCCTGGAAAGCAATTATATGGAATAACTTTTGATAATTCATAAAGGCGTGGTCCGACGGCTTGCTGTTTAGCCCGTTGATGTTCCATGAGCATATCCGTAATACGTTGCTTATTTCTTGGTTGGAAACTACACTCATGGGCCATCCTGAGTCTTCGTGGCAGAGACCTTGGTGTAGATGATTCGGGTGATTTCTCCCTGTTTCCTGTGGCTGCCTCATGCTGGCCGGCGAGGGACCCCTTGCCCCTCTCAATATTGACTTAGGGGCGTTGGACTGTTCTGTTATCCGTCTATCCCCTTGGCTCTGTAATAATGGTGCTGGATAACTGGGTGAGATGATGGGTTTTATTTTTATGCCCCAATTTTCAAATGTCGAAGTTTCCAGTAATATTTTTTGTGCATGGATTCCAACCTTCATGTTGTCCATGTGTCCTCACCCCCCCCCCCCCCCAAGGTCCATTTGGCCGATAAATACTACTGAGTCCGGGTCCGTTGATGTTACCTCCGTTAGTGAGGGTATATGTGATAATAAGCGAAGAATGTTCCCACGATTTAAAATGTCGTGAGTCCCTCTTGATCTGTATGATGGTGCAAACTCTAATGTTTTCACATTCCTATTGAGATCCTTTCCTAGATTATCTAATTGTGGTCTGTTGGTGGGCTTGTGGGTGTTTGTGCTTTCTTGGGATGATTTTATGATTACTTCTGGCCTACTCTGGTTGTCTGGAATTAAGTTGTAAGTGGCCCAGCGCAGTGCTTCTCCATAGATCCCACGTGAGCGGACTTAGGGCCATATGTAGGTAGCTAAATACCGGTCGGTAACGGCCGAAAATCGGTGAATTTTCAATTACCGACCGGTATTTAGCCCTTTCTAATGTAGGAGGCTGGAAATAAGGATTCGGTTTTTTATCGATTCCTTATTTTAAGGAATCAGTAAAATACTGATTCCTTATTTTAAGGAATCTGTAAAATACAGATTCCTTATTTTAAGGAATCGGTAAATTACCGAATCCTTAAAACGTATGTAGGTAGCACTTAAGTGAGTGCATTTTTGCTTTAAGGATTCGTTATTTACCACCAACTACAAGTTGGTGGTAAATACCGAATACCTTTACAAAAGCAATAATTTGCTTTTTTCAAGGTGCCATGTGGCAGACATACATGCCCTTAGGGCATGTATGTGCGCCACATGTGCACACACGCACGATTCAGGGGTGCAACAGGGTGTCAATGTGACACCCTGCCACCCTTGAATATACTCCTGCTATTACGGATTTGGTAAATACCGAATTGGTAATAGTGAATGGCTTCCCATTAATTCCTATGGGCCTTCGGTAATAAGGAATATTACAGAATCGGTAAATTTTACAGATTTTTTACCTACATCATATTTACCGATTCCTAAACACCGAATCGGTAAAATTCGATATTTAGGAATTGGTAAAATTAGATTACCTACATAGGGCCCTTAGTTCTTATATTACCATGTTTAAGTTCTATATGTTCATATCCTCCAATTTTGGATAAAGGGATGGGCGGATAGTTTAACGCCCTTTCTATTCGGTGATCTGGCTGGTTAGAAGAGATGGTGGTTGTAGAGAATTTGTTGTCTTTGACCATGGGTCCTGCAGATGTTTGGTTGGGAGTATGACGCTGTGTAATAATTTCTTCTGGTTTCATTCCGCATGGAAGTAATTGATATTCAACTTCTTCCCTGGCTAGTTTGCGATCCTTAGGAGTTTGGGTTCCTCCTTTTTCCCCTAATAATGTTTGTTGCAAGGAACCCCTGAAGGCAGGCTTTTGATTGGAGTTTGAGACCAACCCTTGCCCAGGGCGTAATGTGCTTGATTGTATTTTGCCCTTTTCCGCTGGAGAAGTCTGATTTGAAAGGTCAGATTTTTCTGGTGGTAATTGCCTGAAGAGATGGGCAAAATCTTCCTTTTTTGGGATTGTTTTTTGATTCTTGCCTTTTCTCGCCTTTGTCTGGCATTAGAGGTTGATCCTGTTTCAGCTGGTTCTGTCTCTGAGCCCCGAGAGAGTCCTGTTACTGATTCCTGTTTCTTAGTGCACTGGTCTTTTTTAACATTTCCTGTACTTGTAGGGTTTGAGATAGACGTATTCAGACCTGGATTTCCCGTGCTGTGTATGCTTGTTCTGTGCTTGACCTCAACGGGATGGGTAGCCTTTTGATTAGACTCGATGTTGTTCCGTGCTGACTCTTTAATTTGGGCGCCTAAGTCCTCCAGAATTAAAGGGAGAAAGGTGAGTTTATCGACTATTGAGCCACAGCCACAATTTAGCTCCCGGTCTTGTAATTTCCCGTGTGAACTCTGATAGAGCAGGTTCAGGGCGCCAAGTTTTTCATCAATTGCCACCACAAACACTGCCAATGTATTTAATAAGGTTAACTGGGCATCCATTTTGTCTGACTGATACTGGAGGGCTTCCACTAAAAGTTGTACTGTCTTGAGTAAGCTGGCCCAGGCATTTTCAGAGTTCAGCTTTTGATGAACATTAGTTGAGTTTCCTAAGTGTATCAGTGAAAGGGCCTCCCTGCCCTGAGTTCCTTTAAACTCTGAGGGGCATATTACCAACAACTAGCGATAATTTTTGTCTCTAACTTGTTTAGAGACAAAAATTATCGCCGCACATCGGCGATTTTTATCGCAGATAAACCTTGCTATTAGCAAGGTTTATCGCAAATGCGATAAAAAACGGCCGCAATGCATGAATATCGCTGAAAAGTCAGCGATATTCATGCATTATCGAGCAAATGCTCTTAGTCATGTTATCCACCTCCCATTGGATAACATGGCTAAGAACTGCTCAGTAATGCATGTGGGGAGCGCGTGGCTACACGCTCCACTTCCAGGTGCACTGCGCATAGGGATTCCAGATCCCACTTCGTTTTAAACCATTCAAACTCTTCTCAATTATTACTGCGTTTTTCACACTTATTTTTCATTCTTTTGTCGTTTCACACATCAAATCCAATCCACAAGTATATCGTCCTGTATTTCAGAAACTTCTCATATTTCCTTGTGCCCATCCGGACTTCTTTGAAAATAAGATCTTCATACACATAATAGTTCAGAGCAGCACTCTTTTATTTCATTTCTTTCAGACCCAATGCATTTCGGGCTACTTTCTAGCCCTTCGTCAGGGGTAGCTGTAAATGGATAGTTTTAAACAATACGTTATTCATACATGAAATCAATATCCCGTTTAAAATCATTTTAAAAGGACACTTTAAATACTAGCAGTAACATTCAAAATTAATCAATACTATTAAATAAACAACCAAAAAGCGTCACTACTCTACGCTATACTTTTCATACTAAAACCATGAATCTTAACTTGACCCCTTATCTAATCGTGCACCTCTTGGGAGGTTCTTTTTCTGGGCATTTGAAAAAAGCTTACTCGACACTCCATTGCTGATATCATTATAGCAATTGCGGTTACACTCAGGGAGTTATCTTTCTAATCGTATACATTTCACCTACTTTAACATCGAGTGCAACACTCTTAAATTATCATTATGATGTTTCTCTGTTCTCGTGCCTCACATACCTGCTTATTTTTCATCATCTCTCTCAGCCCGCTTTGCAAGCTGCAAGTCGTTTCTACTTCCACGTGTGTCAGTCTAACGTTTAAATAAGCGCATCCTACTACGCCCAACTCCTCCCCACTCAAACTGATTGCCCAATTAAAAGCCTAAACTACATTTCCCACAGTGCATCCTAATATACATGCCAAATTACGATTCAAACACAAAATGATATGATAATACAACTCATGCTTGTAAACAGTGCCCGTTTTTTCATATTTGAAAATGTATTTGTTATGCTTCCATCTACGTCTATAATAATCATCAACAAAGATTGCGGCTCCCAACTTGTTGTTCAGCTTCTTGTGGAATTGTGGTTCATCATCAAACATCTTCCGAATTTGCTTTACTGCGGGTGCAATAACCAGCGATAGGGCTAATTTTTAATACAATGCATGTAGGTGGTCTGCACACCATTTTCTCCCATTATATTCAGTTTTTACTTCGACCGAAAACTTTTGACCAATTGCGTGCAATTGTGCAAGCCCGAATACACTCAAATTCAATAATGTATGTGGGGAGCGCGTGGCTACACGCTCCACTTCCAGGTGCACTGCGCATAGGGATTCCAGATCCCACTTCGTTTTAAACCATTCAAACTCTTCTCAATTATTACTGCGTTTTTCACACTTATTTTTCATTCTTTTGTCGTTTCACACATCAAATCCAATCCACAAGTATATCGTCCTGTATTTCAGAAGCACGCAATTGGTCAAAAGTTTTCGGTCGAAGTAAAAACTGAATATAATGGGAGAAAATGGTGTGCAGACCACCTACATGCATTGTAAGAACTGCTCAGGGCAGGTGTTAGCTTTTGGAGATATTCGCGCTTAGCGCGAATATCTCCAAAAGTTGGTAATAGGAGATAGCGATGTTAGGGACTGTTTCCAGTCGCTAACATCTTGGCACGCCCACTTTGCATGTCATTAGTGATAAATATCACTGACATGCAAAGCGGGGCCCAAGATGGTAGCTATCTCCTATTAGCTGTCACTAACTGGTGTTAGCGACAGCTTGGTAATAGGGAGATAATTTTATCTCCGCTTTCTTGGCTTTTAAAGCCAAAAAAGCGGAGATAAACCCCCTTGATAATATGCCCCTATATTCTCTGGTGAGCTGTTCTCTGGTAAGGGGGAGTTTTGGGGGTTCAACCTGGCTTTCACCGGGGTTTGTTGTGTGCGGTTGGTCAGTAAGTTATCCCAGTCCCCCTCGTCCAACTTATATAATTCCTTCACATTTTCCGACTCTGGTCCGAATACCGGTTCAATGGTGTGGGGTGTTGAAGACAATAATAAACAGGGATTTGGCGGTGGGGTCCAACTGATCCTTGGTTTTTTAATAGCGATAGGTGATGTACCTATCTCTATTATGGACAATTCCTTATTTGTAGCGCCGCTATTCCCTTTTCCCCTGCTGCAGCTTCTCTCGTCATGCTTGTCCTTATTATTTCTTGCCGCTTGTCCAGGAGGCACTGCTGGTTTATTTGTTGTTTCTAGTTTGCTTAGTGTGATTGCTTTTGGTATTTCAGCTTCTGGTTGGCCCTGTGGCCCTTGGGCAATAATTTGGTTTTACTTTCCGCAACTAGTGTTGAGGCCAATATACCTTGTGATTGGTATAGTGATTCGTTTGAACCGGGGATGCTTTTTATGCCGATTGTTGCGCTTTGGTCATTGGTTTGAGTCCTGTTCTCCCCATTATTCAATAGTTTGAATGGTGAAATCTGAATTTTGAGGCCTTGTGCTGCAATTGAACTTGATAAAAGGGCGTCCCCCGGATTTTTTAGGAACTGAAATTTTTCATAAATCTTGGGCTGTGACCATTTGTAGCAATTCTGAGTTAGTCCTGCCTTCAGGTTGATGTCGCTTGTAGTAGGACCCATATCAGGGGATGAAACGCCTGCTCAAAATTTGGTTTTGGTGAGTGGCTCGGCTGTGCTGTCCTTGAGTGTCAAAGATTCTCTTTTGCGCTTGCTCCTTTTTGTCTCCTTTTTTGTTCTAGATGGGCACCCTCTAACCCTGCTAGATCTCATTTCCTTTTTAGGGGGAACGACTGAATCGCTAGTTGTCCTCTTTGGCCTTTATTCGGCACGGTGCTCAGGGAGAGTGGTTGAAGACCAGGGTTGAAGACTCTCACCTGGCTTCTTCTTTGTCGCCCTTGCCCTAGGCCTGGTCAAGCTGGTAGCAGATTGCAGGTGATCAGGTGGGCAGAAAGCGGATGACAGGAGACAGGCGGTTAGCAGTCAGCAGGCCACTGACGCCCTCACTTCTCCCCTTTTATCTCTATAAGCCTCGCTGCTGTTTGCCGCTCTCTGTTGCTCTCAGGTGGTTGGGTCTAGTGGTTGGGTCTACTCATTAGCGATTGAAACTGTAGGTATGGCAGGAGGTAGTGATGTCCGCCGCGCACCGTGAGCCAATGGTGTGTGTAGTGCTCCTCTAAACACACACCAAAAGGGGAAAGAAAGGCTCAAGGGGCCACACTTCACTCGCGGCACCCGCAGCTGCTCTCCTCGCCTCGCCTCCTCCCCTCCTCTCTGGCCTGTGGCACTCCTCCCCACTCCTCCACACTCTGTCTGCCCCGCAGCTCGTTAGCTGCAATGGCAGGACTGGCAGAACTGGCGGGGACGGTGGGGACAGTGGCTTGCAGCGGCTGTGGCACCACGCACCAAAAGGAGCAAGTGTGAAGTGTAAAGTGCGGAGTGCTCCTCGCGGCTCCTGCTGTGCACCAAAATGGGGGTGAATGCCTGCGGGACCGCTCACACTCGCGGCACCCGCTCCCTGACTCTCTCCCAGCCGTGCACCAAAGGAGGGGAAAAATGCCTGCGGGACCGCCCGCTGATCGCGGCACCGCCGCTGCTCGCTCCCGGCTCTTTTCCAGCCGCAGCGCGACCGCGGCCCACCTCTCCACTGCTCGCCCCGGCTGCTGGCTGTCAGCTGCTACGGGGGCTTGAGGTAGAGGAGCGGCGTCCTCCTCGCTCGCTCCTTGCTCGTTCCTGCTCCTTGCACAGAATGGTTGGCTGTCCGGCGCAACCTGGAAAACAAGGACTGGACTCACATAGATCTGCAGTTGATCTGCAGCGAGAAGCCAGGCTGCTCTATATTTTTGTAGTGACAATATTTTGGAGATGATTTTCATGTCACCCAATAGTTTTGATTTGATATGTTTGCCGTTCACCCACATTGCCTCTATTATCTGTGACATAATTAATGGATCATTTTAGAACAGTTATAATCTAGATACATTGAAAGAGGCCTGGTTTACCGCTCTGTTAGAAAAAAAGATCATTAGACAATCTGATCCAAAACACTATTAACCTATATTTCAAATGTCACGGCTATTATATATTAATTAATACATACCAGGGTGAGATCATGTCTGTTGGCCCTATGTAAGCACCAAAATAATGGAATTTGACTTACAAAACGAATTGTTTATATTATGAATAGGGATGATCCAGCCTTACATAGGTTTCTTGATTTATCAGGAGCCTTTTTTGTGCTACGAAGATTGAGTGTTGACTGTGGGGTTCCAAAGGGATTGTCTTCCTCTTTTGTAACCAATATACAGCCCTTGAACCAGCTTCTAGTACAACTTGGGGGTAGAGTTTCAGTTAGGCTGGCAATACACAAATTGTGTATCATCTTCACCAGGTTACCAAGTTGGATTAGAGGAGGGTTACTGAGGGGTTTGACAAAATAAAGAGCTACACTTGGCGTAGCCTTATTGCATTCGATGCTGAGTTCCTTTTGGTGGTGGTGGGTCAAGGTCTCAATGGGGGCAGAGTTCGATCAACCTCTTTTATTTTAGTAAAAACTGATATCGCCATCAGCAAGAAAATCAAGAGTTGCGACTAATTTTGGATTCTAGAATGTCCCAGAAGGTATGCACACTGCGTCATTTCTTCATCGCATGTTGAGCAGACTGGGTACCTTCCAGCAGAGATGGACTGCCCAGCTTTAGTGGGAGCCATTATTGTCTCAAAGCTTGATAATGGGAACTCTTTGCTATCTTGAACATCCAGTCACATAGAGAAACTCCAGGTCTTGCCGTAACAAGAATAGAGTTCAAACTTCCTACTCACATACATGTTTCAGGATGATGCTATAAATTTATACAACCCAGCAGATTACATTTAAATATTCAGTTGCTGGTACATAAAGCTGGTATGGAAGAGCTCTCAAGTATGTGGCGGACATATCCATGCCATATATACCAAGAAGGATGTTAAGATCCACCCATAACCAATGGGTGGATCTACTGGTACCATGCATCCTATGGTGCTTCATTGCCATTTTCAGGTTTGTAGCTAGCCAATTGTTTTAATTTTACTAAAATTATATAAATAACATACTTATGTAGGCTTTCAGCCAGCCCTCCTGATCCATAGGTATGTTGTTGTGTCAGGCACCTTTTTCTCAACATACAGCATGGAACAATGGGTCAGCCAACTGTAGCCATTGGATACCTTCAGTATGAGTGGTGGCATTCTGATTTGTACAAGGAGCACATCTGCACACAAGGTACTTTAATTTATGTTAGCGGCTACAAAGTTTATGCTAGCGGCTACAATGGCAGTGTGGGCTTTATGTAACCCAAAAATACTTTTGATTTTAGGACATTTAATTACATTAGCAAGGGCCCGACGGCTCTCTCAACAATAATGTTTAATAAAAGCAAACACGGAACAAAAGAAGCATTTGTATAGCCAAAAAGCTGGCAGCTCACACCAGACCATTTGGATTTGCCAACTTTTGTTCTATGTTAGGCACAACATAAATAACGTGTGAGAATGATAAAAAATGCCCAATCCATTACAGGCAGGCCTTGATTTGAGGTGAATCTCACTCACAACTTTTCCGGATTGAAACCAATGAGTCATCTTTACAACGTTTGCTTGAACTTTATAACATTGGGACAAAATTGATGTTTGAAAATTAGTTGTTGAAACAAGACGAGGAGGTGAAGAGAAATAGAGCTGGTGAAGGTAAAGGACTGAACGCTTAAACTGGAGGTGCAATTCACAGGTCTCAGTTGTGATGTAAGTGTGAGGACTGCCTGTAAGTGTTTTCAGTGTGCGGCAAAGTGAGGAGTGCCCGCCATCACACCATGGATCTGCTTGAGACTTACCCCGGTGAGCAGGATGGTTCCTTTTATTTATCTGGGACACCAAGTCTGGCACCCTCACACATAGGCATGCATGCGTGAAAGCTAATATGAGACCAGATAGTGCACTGCGGAACAGCTGACTGCGACAGACCATTCTTCTAACAGCAGTTCTGAAGCATATCAGCTGTATTGCCTGCGGTGCTTTCGATAGTAAACAGAGACCTTTAGCAATTCGGAAAAACCCAGACAGTGGTGGCTCCTCCAATAAGGCGGCGCAGCCTCACCCCGCTCACTGCTTTGCAGCAGTCAAATAAAGGAAAAATAAAATGATAATAACTTGATGGTATAACCATTTTATGTCCTCCTGCTGCAGCAGCTTTGCAGTACGGAGTGGGCTGCTATGCTCACAGAGCAGGGGGAGGGGAGTGGTGAGCACACTAAGTGCACATGACTGTGTGGCCGGCAGACTTGGGCCGGCCGAACAGTCATGCACACTTTGCATGTTCTCCATCCAGGCTGCATTACAGCCTAGGTGGAGATCATACCCAGGCTCCCATTCCCTGTCTGAGTGCTGAACCACAGCGCTCAGACCAATCAGAACGCTGCATTCCCCGGCCGGCCAAACCGTCATGCACACTTTGCATGTTTTCCACCCAGGCTGCACTGCAGCCTAGGTGGAGATCATACCCAGGCTCCCGTTCCCCGTCTGAGCGCTGAACCACTGTGCTGCCACCTTGGAACATGTGTAGCCTCCTGCACCATATAAAACTGCTTCTTGTCGGGTAACCCTCCCTAACCTTGCCCGCTCCCACCTTCAAATCCTTTTTCCTCTGTGATGTTAATGTTCTCCACCTTGGAATCTCTCCTTCCTACAACTCCTCCTCTTTCTCTTCATCTACTTTCAAAACCTCTTCCCTCTGCCAATCCATGCCACTACTGCAATCACTCATTCGTGGGCATTCTCTGTCACCTACACCACCATCATGCACTTCCCAATCCAATATCTTTAAAGGATTTGCTGTTGACAGCTGCTTCCTCATTATCAGCATGGCTGCACCAGACACCTCCCTCTCTTGGGGCCAGTGTCCTCCAAGCTGCGCCAGACCTGACAAGCAAATGCTCCCTGTCCATGGCCTCATGCCACAGCCTTGTCCTCGCATGGCCACTCACTGTGCTCCACCATGGAGGTGTGGGGGGCTGTTTGCTGTATCCTGTTACCACCTCCTCAGCCAGGAATCCATACCCACTCCCCCTGTCCCCATGAAAACCTCTCTCTCAGAGCTATACTTCTGTAGCAGAACCTTCTGTCTTGTGGCAATTACTATCCCCATTACCCCACCAACATTCCCTTAATTGAGGTAAGGGTCTTACACCAGCATCATATAATTTATAGCCAAGTCATCTTCTGCTTCCCACTCCTCTAGAAGTGAGATGTTGCCCTGACAGCCTTATCTGCACCTGCAACCCTGTCCACAGTAACACAACACTTCATTGAATCCAGATGGCAAGTTGTTGCCCCTTCAGCATTTTATCTCAATATTTTTTGCCTCCATGTTGTTATGGTGAGAATCAAAGACGTTTTAACATGCATTGGCTAGCGTGCTCTCTGGCACCATCTGCTGGCTAGTCCAATGTTGCCATACATTCAAGACGCAGTGCAGCCGGTCTCCTAACCACCTAGGACCTCCCGATACACTGATGCCTTGGGACTCATGATCCATAACCTTCACCCCTTCCTGGGGCAGGGCAGATTTGTGTCTGCCTTGCCCATGCCTCTGCCTTTTGATTTGGCTGAGACCCCCCCTGCAATGATGAGGCCGGCGACCCTGAGACAGCCCCCTACGTAAATTATTACACCCACTCCTGACAGCAGTTGGGTTCAGCCGACCCTTGATCTGCTTCACAGGGAGCGGAGGGGGAACATGCTAAGTGTAAGGAGATGCCTCTTTTTCTCTGATCACCCCTAAAGTTTTGGACTGATGCTGCTGGTTTTTTGACTCTGTGAGTGCACTGAGGCTAGCTAACCAGACCTCAGTGCCAGCGTTCTAAACCTTTACAAAGTATGTGATGTATTGTCTAACCTCAATTGGCATAAGCTAACTTACTTACTAGTCCCTAGTATATGGTACCAGGAGTACCCAAGGCATGTAAGTTAAAGTGCCCAACCTGGGCTGCAGCACTGATTGTGCCACCCTGAGTGTGACAAAACACAACATGGCTCCCAGCCTGCCACTGAAGACTGGAAGAGCAGTACTAAAACTCCTAGTTTGACTTTGTAATTTCAACTTAAGGCAAAGCCCAAACCTCCCTTAATGGTGTGTATGAGTCATCCCTAAGGAAGGCCTATCGAGCCTTAAGGCAGGGTGCAGTATATTATGAAGTAGGGCAAACTATTTCTCAAGTCCTAACAGTAAAAGCCCTAAATTGTCATGTTTACAGTGGAAAGGCTGGTAGACCCATTGGCCATAACAGTGTTACAGGCTGACATCTCAGCCCTGCTCACTGCTGAATGGGACTACTAAAGTTGATACATCAACATATTCAAATAATCGTGGCATCAACCCCGACTTGATGCCCAAGTTGGATTTAATGTCACTTTCAGAAAACGTCAACTTTTAGAAAGTTGCCAGTTAGTCCAGTGGTCATTCACAGTTGCTAGCCACCAGAAAGCCTTCTGCCCTCCTAGGGAGGAGCGTGAATGACTCCCAAGCACAGGAACACTAGAGGCCTGCCACAGAGAGAGGTGTTACCTCCCCCGCACAGGAAGCCACACATGTTTTTGTCCCAAAAGGCGAGTTTCAAAGAGGAAGCATCTTTGATGGGCAAATAGAAACCACTCTAGAGAGGGGCTGCTCCTTTGTTCAGGTAGAAGGGCTGGTGGCGGAAACAGAGAGGAGAAATCATTTGCCAAACCATTTTTCTGTGGGCTTGTAGCCCTCAGCTAACTACATCTCTAGGGTGGGCTACCAAGCTCCCCACACCAAGAGAAGGGTTCAGACATACTGGGACTGGGTGTAATAGTGCACACTGGGCTAAGTAGTTGCCACATACAGCCAAACACAGCTGGAAGTCATCATAAGGAGGGAAGAAGCCTGGTAGCCCTTTGACTAGTGGCTGCTTTACCCCTTGGGCCCTTTCTGGGCATTTCAATGGCACACCTGGCACCTAGACCTCAAATATCATCCGTATTGGAGAGAGGACCAAATGGACTTTGAATGTCATCAGTGGCTGCGATGAGCGTTGGTTTGGGGCTGTGGTTCTTTCTGAATCCTGATTGAGAAGGCCATCAACAAGCAACTCGCAACCCACCTTGAACTTCACCATATTTTTGACAACACACAATCAGTTTGGCAGGATAGGGATGCAAGGAGATGGGTTGGAGGTTGCTCAGTTGGTTCGGGCTGGCTGTGGGCGTCTTGAGGAGGGCATTGATTTTTGTAAGTTTCCATTCATCCGGAAAAGTGGCAGAAGTGTTGATGATATGGGTCAGGGTAGTGCTACTTGATGATATATCCAGGTTGTAGATATGGTGGGGACATGGGTCCATTGGGCCTATGAATAGATGGTCTGCATGATTGCCTCTGTGTCATTTCTGGTGAGGGTTGGCCATCTTGATTGGAGGTGGGTAGGTTAGCAACGGGTTCTGTGGGGTTGGGCTGTTAATGTTAATGTTAATGTTAAGCTACATTTGTAAAGCGCACTGACACCGGAGGTTTCCTGGCGCTGGGCTGGTGTGTGAATTTGCTGTAGATGTTTGTGGTTTTGCTGGGGATGAAATTGGATAGGTTGTTGCAGTGTTGTTGGGAGGCAGCAATATTGGTGACAGTGGCTGAGGGTGAGGTGAAATCCTTAATGATCAAGATCTCCTGACAGCTGTTGAATCTTCCTTCAATGTGGTCCACTAGTGCTTTTGTCTTGGTGTCTCTAATTTGCCAATGGTAGCATGTGAGTGCAGCCTTTTAGGTAACCCTGTCAGTGGTGTTGTAGCTGGCTCTCCAATTCTTTTTTTTTTTAGCTGGTTACAGTATCGTTTGGTGTCTCTGAGGTCTTTGTGTACCATCTGGCCTGTTTGTATGATCTACTATGCTTTTTAGGTTTGATGGGTGTTAGGGAATACGCGCAGTTCTTGATCCACTTGTTGAAGTTGTTGGTGTCCTTGTCCAGATTGTCTGTGGAGCTAGATTGATCCATGCTGATTTCGCTGAGCCAGTCTGCTTCTGTGATTGTGCCCCAGATGCGACTTGGAATGCTGAACTTGGCAGGGTTATTGACTTGGGGTGCGTGGATTTGGATGCGGATGATTGAGTGGATGGTAAATGCAAATGGTGTGGTGGAGTTATATTTCATGTGGTCGCTTGTGGTGAAGATGGGGATGTATGACGTTACAACGCATACTTTTACAACGCATACCTTTACAATGCATTTTTTACACTGCAACATCCATTACAACGCATTCCATTACAACGCATGCCATTACAACACATTTTTAAAAACTACCTTTACAACGCATTCCATTACAACGCATACTACCTTTACAACGCATACCATTACATCGCATACCATTACATTGCATGTATGGTAAGTATTGTATAGTGTAGGGGTAAAAATTACTATTCTAACTCCAGGGGGGTGCAACAGTAGGGTAAGTGTTGGATAGTGTAAGGGTACTATGCGCTGTAATGCTATGCGTTGTAATGGTATGCGTTGTAATGACTGCGTTGTAATGACATGAGTTGTAATTGTATGCATTGTAGTGTAATGCGTGGTAATGGTTGCGTTGTAATGGCATGCGTTGTAAGGGATGTTGCGTTGTAATGACTGCGTTGTAATGGTAGTGCGCTGTAAAAGTTGCGTTGTAAAGGTTGTTTCCCGAAGATGGGGTCCAGTGTGTGTAGGTGGATGATGGGAGCTGCAGTGATGTCAATTTCTGTCCAAATGGACCAACCACAACCTCTGTGTCACCCTCATGGTCAATATATTCCATCATAGCCGCCTTGCAGTGCCTGAAATGCCCTCTGGAATGCTTCAGCCTAGGACAACTCATGACCACTTTGTTGATCAACTCATGCAGGGGATTTAAAAAAAAACGCCAACTTATGGATGAAGCTTCACTCAGCGATGTTCTAGTGTGTTTGGGAGAAGGGCTAAGCTTTAGTAGGCTGTGTTCTTTGAGTTTCTGACAGGTAGCGTCTATTGCAAATGTTGCTCTTGGCGTGCTTTGGAGTGTGTTATGATGTCATTTTCCAAGTACAGGACCCAAAGGAGACCAGCCAGCACCTCCCTGATGATGTTTTGGAATCCAGAGTCTGGTACCTCCGGAGCTCAATATGTATGGAAAACTTTGTTATATTGAAGGCAGCAGTGTATAATGGTCACACCCCATGTTGAGATACAGATTGGAAAATTACTAGCAGTGTTGATTTCGGGTAAGATTTTCTCCCCCGCGGAGATGATGTACCTCTCTATCTAGGCGGGGTTGCGGAGCTTCCATATTAATGCTTGGCCCAGTCACATTGCCTGAAGAGCGTTTTCTAGGGTGAATACTTAGCATTTTGATGTATCTCGCCTTACCAGCTTTTGGAGTTCCATCACTACATTTTTGAGGATATGAAATGGAATACACTGATGTGATGTCTCAGAGCCACTGGTCAGCCCACTATTTAGCTACATCTGTTTGCCTTTGGGGCACCCTAGCCCCTGAAAGTAGAGGTTGTACTACTTTTGTAAATGTGCCACTTTCTGTTACCTGTTGCTCAATCAATATTGAATTAGATGCAAGTCTTCTGAGAAGGTGTAGTTCAGCAGCACCCCTCATCCAGTCTTAGTGATGAAGACTTTGGCAGATGTTTGGGAGTCACTATATCAGATGACCACCTCAAGGCATCCCCTGAGGGAGAGTGACCCTAGACCACCGGGTACTCAAAGGTTCTGGTTTGGACCAGGGGTGACTGTGACTTTAGCTGTCGGTAGTGGCAATTTTGTTCTCCCTGGACAGGTGTCACTCTGAGGTTAAAGTTCCAAGCCATCTTTGGCAGTAAGCCTCTGCCATTTAGAAAGAAATTGTCGCAGAAACCATGCCAACCGGAGGACCCGCTTGCCACAACTGACGTAACTGACCACCACAGGCATAGAATAAATAATGCTTTGTGTATCATCAAGGACTCATAGAAAATCAACCACCCACCTATGAAGACAATAATCCATTGTGGCTAATGTCTCTTACATGTCAGCACATGCACACGCTTTGGTGGAAAGCACCATTATTGTGACAAGCAGGGGTGTTTTCAAATCATGTGAAAAAGCCACGTTAAGAGTAGATCTGCACATGTACACACCACGTCTCAATGTTCCCAGTCTCACACTGTACACTAACTAAAGCAGCCATCCAGAACAAGGCACCAGATTGGACAAATTACCAAAAGGAATAGTTCTGGAGCAGTTCCCTATTCCCTGAATGTGACAGAATAAGAACAGCAGACGCTTTCTCTAAAAGGAGCTGAGTCATGATTTGAGACAGTGATGAGCTCACTGAACTGGTGGTGAGCAGTAACGTTAGTAGAGTGAAAGTGCTGTTCATAGTAGACATAGGCACCACCATTGGTGGCATAAGTGTTGAAGACTTTGCTTGTCCACAAGAAAACCCTCAGTCATAACCAGCTAGCATGATAATATACCCCTCCAACTCATAACAAGCACCTTCTGTGCAATGGTTGTTTTTGACCTTTTGTGATGCTTGAAGATCATTGAATGGAATTTGATGTCTGCTAACACGTTTCCTCACTGAGCTTTAGGTATTTTGGGAAATGGCTTTGGTCCAGGCAGTCTGTCATCTGATTGGGAGAATGATGTTGTCTGAAGAAAAGGCAGTTGGGAAAGTGGCTGTTCAGGGGTTTAGGGGATCTAAAAAACGCAGACAAATGTTTGCACATTGGAGAGGTGCTAGACCAGTGGTCCATCATTTTAGAGACATTCAGTTACTCATTGAAAAGCAGGATGAAAGAGAGACCAACAGCCTTGTGTAAAAGGACATAACTGAATATTCGCAGAGGGGCCTCTCCCCTGGCTCCCTTGTACACGAAAAACAATCAAGCCATATTATTGTAAGAGCGCACTGACTCTATTTGAGCCCTTACGCACCTTTAACTAGATATGACAGGCGCAAACAGGGACAGTTTGCCATTTTGCTGATAAAGCGCCTTTATCAGGGCAGTGCATTAGTGAAGGACAGAACAGCTGATTGAAGTAGCTGGTCTTCAAAAGATGGGGGCGTCCTCTCGCCCCAACCAATCGCACTGCCTAATTGCGCCAACATGGTGATCATATATTTCTTCTTATCAAACTGTATATTCCTTATCTTCCATCATTTTTAAGCCTCTTATTTTGTTTCAACTTTAAGATTGAGTTCACACTCGGAATGATATGCCATTTTCCATTTTTCTTATGTTCGCGCTGTGTCCCTCTGGACCTCTTGCAAGGACACGACTAATGCAGAGTTCATTCAAAGCAATGTATTTATTAAAAAAAACCAATGCATTTCGGGCTACAAGCGCACTTTGTCAGGGGTCACTGTCACACGCGTTTAAAACCGTCATGCCTCCTCTTCTTTCCAAAGGTGAAGTAGCCGGTCTGCCTTTCACACTGCAGGTGGTACCCGGCCTGTATTTGAGAGGGGAATGTGATCCCCCTGCAGGCACGTGTAGTGAGTGTGTGCATTCACCTGCAGGGGGTGTGTATATAGGTCCATGTGACCCCGTTTACCCCTCCAGAGTGATCATCTCTGTTGTGCACAGTCAGTGTGCATCCTGATACCTTTTTGCCTCTCTGCCCGCATCCATAATACATTGTGGCCACACAGGGGTTCACTGACACAATATCGACACCTAAAATATCCCCATACCACAATATCAAGTTATAAATATTGATGTAAAAAGTATTGACATCCTATATTTATAATGGTAAGTACAAAATATCAGGGAAAAATATCGATGTCATAAATATAGTTGTACAAAATATAGTTTTTTATATATATAGAAAATAAATAAATATTAAATATATTAAATAATAACAGTAATTAAAAAGTACACTTGATTTAATATACATTTTACCATATATAAAAAATAATTTAAAAATAAGTTAAACACACATATATAATAATTAATATATATATATATTTACTTTAAAACAATGAATACACTTAATTTTAATTTATTTTATAATTTAAAAATTCTATAAAAATGTAACAAATAAATATATATATACATATACCAATAACATAAAATCTATTTAAAAACATTCTATAATAAATTAAAACAAACTATTAAAGTATCTTCAAACTTGGGGGGCGTGTCCGGCTGCCGAGCAAGATGGCCACTCCGAGCCCCGTCCCACAAATCACAACTCCCGCCACACTAATCCGCTTTCAGAGTCCAAAAAATAAAGGCTCCACGCCCTCCCGGTGGCCGGTGTGCAGGGCGATAGATGAAAAGGGGAAACTGCGACCAGAGCTGCGATCGGTGCTCAGAGACCGCTGCGGACCTGGGCCGGGCCCTGAACTATGGGGCCGCAGCACTACACGGCAACGGAAAATTGTGCTGAGAGAAAAGGAACTGTGGAAAAGATGGGCCCCGTTTGGCGGCTACTGCGGACGCGCTGTGGACCGCGAGACAGGATGTCGCGCCTGAGGCGGTGACGGTAGTTGTTCCCGGTGCCTGAGGGTTCGCCCCATAGCCCTAGAGGTGAGGAATACGTAATGGAGGAAGCAAGGATACCACAAGGCAAATACCTCCCCCCTTGATCTAGCTGGGTGCCGACTGGTTGCGGCGGCATCGACTGGCGGGGTACTGGGTGGTGTAGATGATTGCTCTGCTTTCTCCTTTTCTCCCATTCACTGACCGGGGCTCTGGGGATGCGGCCTACCTCTTCTGGCGGTACTTCACTGCACTTCACTGTCCCACAATTGAGTACTTTCCTATTCATCTGAGATACAAAGCACCATAGTCTATATGTGTGTTCGTTGGTCTTCTTCTTCCCTTACAGGTGACCATTAGTCATGCGCAATGGGATCCGCGCATTAATAACCACGTGCTCTTGTTTTCAGGCTTACTACATCAGAACTTCTGATAGAGCTAGGGAAACGTATAAATATAAATTATATTTATACACATTGATAAAGAAAATATTATCACACTTCTTTGTACAAACACCTTAAAATTTACTACTTTTACTGTGGTAAGACATTAGTGAGTGACAGGGGTATCTGACCCCGGTCCTGACCAAGGGGCATAGCGCCCCGAAACATGTTGACCCACACAGGAGAGTAAGCCCATTAACTTGCTTTGTCTCTCTGAATCACTTTTTTTAACAATACCAGCCAGTGTCTATTAAATAGTTTTTTATACCACTAGGCCAGGTATTTTTTAACATCACTTATATATATCACCCCTGACCCTACTGACACTCACTCCTATTCACTCACATAGCACCCACATTAAAAGGTGCTCCAGCGTAGTCGCTTGACGCAGCACTGCCCCGTCCCGCAGCGGGCGGGAAGACCCCGATGATGAAGCATGACACCAAGGGCCCTTTTGGTGTGTAAGGGGTATTTTAACACACATTGTGTATTCCATGAACATCAGGATACACACTGACTCTACGTGAGGTGGACCTTGTTGATAAACTGTACATTTGTTCGGCTGGCCAGGCAGTGCCAGATGTATCATTAGCAGCCCGCGCGGTTTGGCGGGGTTTGAGATGAGCGGAGGTAGATGAGAGGTTCTTTTCTGGAAGTCAAGTAAGCTTTGAAGGGAAAAGGTATTAAATACTCAATGCTTTTTCCAGCCCGCGTAAGAATAGAATCAGAGGAGAAAACATGGTTCTTTGCCTCACCGGAAGAGGCCTGGGAGTGGCTGGAGCAGGGCACCAGGTGCTAACACGAGGTACCAACGAGACAGGTTGCATCGCAGCGAAGAAAAAAGGAACGAGGAGCATGGGTCGCATGGACGGGGTGGCCGGGAGGGCTCTTCCCGACACAACACTACCTGAAATTAGACTGCTAATCACAAGTAAGGAATAATTTCTCATTCATTTCTATGGGCCAGGAGGCCCATAGGAATGAATGTGAAATTATTCTCAGTTTGCAATTCGCAATTTGCTAATCGCAAATTGGGAATAATTTCAAGGGTGCAAGGGTGTCCAAACGACACCCTGTTGCTCCCCTGAAATAAGCATGGGTGCACATGTGGTGCACATATATGCCCTAAGGGCATGTATGTGCATCACAGGGCACTTTGAAAAATACAAAAATGGGCATTTTTCAAGAAATTCGCAAATTACCACCAACGTGAAGTTGGTGGTAAATTGCGATTCCTTAGGGACAATTAGCAAATTTTTTTTGTATCATACATTGCATTTAAGGAATCGCAAATTTTGCGATTCCTTAAATGCAATTCCAAAATAAGGAATCGCAAATTTCGATTCCTTATTTTGCACTGAAATTTGCTACATACATACCATTTTGCTCAAATGAATTCCGGCGTTTGTGAACCCATTTGAGCTTCATATATCTTGCCCATAAACACAAGACTTGCAGAGTCGGTTGATTTCACTGGCCCTTACACCAACATGAGGCACTCATGCTGGACATAATAGATAAAGCTCAGCTGCGTATTTTGTCCCGGAATGTTATTGGGCTGGGGGACAAAATAAAGAGGGGAATTGTGACTAGTACATAAGACCCTCTCCTTGTCTAAACAGGTCAACGCCGTCTCCTCCTCCTGCTACAACAACCTCCGCATGCTCCGCAGGATCTACAAGTGGATCCTGACCGAAACAAGAAGAACGGTGACACAGGCCCTCGTCAGCAGCAGACTGGACTACGAAAACGCACTCTACTCAGGAATCCCAGCCAAACACCCACGACGACTACAACGCATCCAAAACGCCTCAGCTCGACTGATCGTCAACGTCCCCCGCCGCAGCCACATCACCCCCCACCTGAGAGACCTACACTGGCTCCCTGTCGACAAGAGGATCACCTTCAAGTCTTCACCCACGCACACAAAAGCACTCCACAACGCCAGACCAGCCAACCTGAACAGCAGGCTCAGCTTCTACACCCCCACCCGCCAGCTCCGCTCCGCTTTGCTCCGCCAGCCTTGCCCTCGCCACTGTTCCCCACATCCAACGAACAACATCGGGCGGCAGATCCTTCTCCTACCTCGCCGCCAAGACCTGGAACACCCTCCCTACCCACCTACGGCAGACCCAAGACCTACTCGCCTTCAGAAGACTCCTCAAGACCTGGCTCCTCGAGCAGTAGCGGCACCCCCTCCCCTCAGCGCCTTGAGACTCTCACTTGTAAGTAGTGCGCTTTACAAGTACTCTGATTGATTGATTGAAACAATTGCTTACTAAAATAATTGACTGGGTTAACCCTTTCCTTGCAGGATATATGTGTGATGAGTTACTTTGGTTACATGAGTTATACAATGTTTGGCAAGGGCCCTTAGTGGGGTAATGCTGTTTTTGATGAACATTTATTGATAACAGTAAAAACAGATTAGATCTGTCCTCTCTCCACCCTTGGCTTTCCTTTCTTTTTTCTTTCTTCCATCTTTTTTCACTACATTCAAGTTTTGGAACTAGAGTTATTTCACTTCTTGACTTTTCAAAGGTACATAAATAATGTGATGTCTTGTGATGTCATTTATGTCATTTTCATTAATATAAATGTGTAATGTTATTGTCTTGTGGTTCTTATGAATTTATGTTGAATTCTTTTTTTTAAAAATGAACTAAAAGAAACAAGTGATTTCAAAAATAAATATTGATAAAATAAAAATGTATTTTTTACAGTCACTATAAGTGTCACGTGTGATTGTGAGCAAAACATTATTTAGTAAACATCAGCATTGGCAATTGTGTTCTTTCTCCAGTACATAAAATGCCATTTGCCCAGTGTGATCTTCCTCGAAGAGACGCACATTACTGCCAGCAAGAGCAAACCACTAGATAGATGGGGATACGAAATGCTGTCTCACACCAGGGGGTGGGAATATTAGTCAAAAAGACGGTGGCGGTCCAACTCCACACCACCCACGTCGATACATTGGGACGATATGTGTCTATCTCGGGGACATGGGAGAGAATGCTCATCAATCTTATCAGCATATATTGCCCACCAAAACTTCAAGACTCCACTCCGAAGGAGCTAAGCGAAATAATGCTGGCTCTCCCCGAGGGGGGCTATGTATGGCAGGTACACTGAATCTTACCCTTAATGGCGCCATAGATCAATGGCCCGCTAGACAGGGTGTAGGGGGGCGATCACAGCGATTGAAACAGCTTTCGAGCAGTATTTTAATGAGAATGAAGCTTCAGTAAATTCAGCCGTTGTGCTATGGGAGGCGTACAATCCAGTCATCAGAGGTCAAGGTATATCCTTTGAGATAGGGCACAAAAGGGATAAAAGGGTGCAAATAGAAGCCATTGGAAAAAAAATAATAATTGATAAACACAAATATACCGGACGTTTCCCACAGACTATCCCTGAAGCAGATGGAATATCGTGAGATTACTAGGCATGAGGCCACTGGGATACAGACGAAGACTCTCCATTGAATCTATGAGCTTGGGAAAAAGGCTGGAAGGTTCTTCGCCTGGCTAGATAGGAGAGAAAGGGCAAACAGCTGGGTACACAAACTGCATTCCAAGGATGGTAAAGTCCTAACCAACAAGGTAGACATAGCAGAAGAGTTTGCCACATATTTCAAACAGCTGTACTCTCCATCCAAAGAGTTGACCTCTGAGGAGTGCCAAGAGTTCCTAAAAGCCATCCCACTGCCGACTCTCACGATGTCGGACAAGGCCATACTAGAGGAAGACATAAACCATGAGGAAGTAGCACAGGCAATAATCGGACTAAAAACTGGAAAAGCTTTTGGGTCCAACAGCTTACCAATGGAGCTCTATAAATATAACGCAACAAAACTAGCTCCGTACTTGCTGGGGAAGTGGGACATAAGTGGGGAACTGGGGACCCTCCCAAGAGACCAACGCATAGCCACAATTATAGTTATCCCTAAGGCAGGGAAGCCCCCAGAAGGTTGTGCCTCATACAGGCCCATATCGCTTCTTAATGTTGAAACCAAGGCTTTTGCAAAACTCTTAGCCTCCCGTCTTTTAAAAGTAATCACAGGGCTGGTACACCCTGATCAATCAGGGTTCATGCCAGGGAGAAGCACAGCTCTGAATCTTAGAAGACTCAATGGTGTTCTAGATAGAGCGCAATTCATACAGGAAGATACAGTGATTCTGTCCTTAGATGCCCGTATGGCATTTGATACCATAGAATCGCCATATCTCTTTGAAGTGTTGCAAAAACTGGGGTTCGGTCCGTGATTCCTAGGCTGGGTGCGCCTCCTCTACACAGAACCGCTCGCTCAGGTGGTGGTTAATGGGGAAACTTCCAAAACTTTCATATTGCAGCATGGCACCCGTCAGGGATGCCCACTCTCGCCCCTCCTATTTGCCATGGTCCTAGAGCCACTCGCTGCATGGATACAAATGGATCCAATATTGCGAGGCCTTCGCTGGGCAACTCAGTGGGAGGACAGGATATCGCTGTATGCGATGATGTTCTGCTTTACGTGGCGGATCCCGGATGCTCTCTGGCTCAGATCACTGATATAATAAATAACTTTGGTAAAATATCTGGATACACAATTAATTGGGCGAAATCACTACTATATATATATATATATATATATATATATATATATATATATATATATATATACTAGCAGCCCGACCCGACGTTGTCCGGGAGTAAAAGGCTGCTTCAGGGACCCCGCCCGCCCCGCAGAAGAGTTATCTGTGCAAGTCCTGGCCCTGTTCAACTGATTTGGCCCACTTGTGTTATTTTTTTAATTCGTATGTATTGTTTTTCGCGTTTTATGTTGTCCGCAAGATGTGAGGAAGTGTTGTGTCACCTGTTTAATGTTTTTTTTTCTTTCAAAGGCGTGTTCGTTTTTGTATCCCTTCAAAGAAGTTTCCCTTTCGTTTTGTCAATTGTGTGGTGAAGTCCTGGCAGTGCTCGAGTGATTATGGGCAGTTGTGTTATTTTCGTTATTCGTATGTCTTATTGTAAGCGTTTTATCTTGTCCGCAAGATGTGAGGAAAGTCTCGTGAATGCGCAGTCCATTGCGTTTCTCCGTTAAGAAATGTTGGCTTTTTTTGTTCGTGTTTACCCCCCTGTGACGTCGTTGGTCAATGGCTAATGGTTAAAGACTTTTTTTGGTAAGCCGAAGTCGTGTGTGTGTTTTCTTTAGTGCGTTGTGATTGGTGTAGTATGCGATTAATCCTGCCCCCTGTATGGCGTCATTTGACACTCCTAGGCGATGGAAGGCCCACCCGGTTTTTAATGCGAAAGCTTCAATGTTGTCTGGGTAACTGCAACAAATGTGTGAGGGGTGACTCTAGACCAGTGCATCGCCAAGACTCGCATAGAGACCAACAGTGCCATGTCTACCATGTGTCTAATGGGTTTCTGTATTTTCTTGGAGTAGCCCAGGAGGGCCAAGAGCGGGTCTGGGCCTAGTTCTGTCTGCGTTATTGTTTGGAGTTCCGCGAATACCTGTATCCAGTAGTTCGCTATAGGCGGGCAAAGCCATGCGAGGTGCAAAAAGTCAGCCTCAAGGGCTCTGGAGCGCTCACAGCTGGACGTGTCACAGAGTCTGTATTTGTGGAGTCAAAACGGTGTATGATAGACGCGGTTCAAAATCTTGAACTGTATAAGCCTATGTCGGCCATTAAGCGAAATATGCTTAGTTGCCTCACAGCAGTACCGCCACATGTCGTCTATAAGCAGTTCCAAGTCTGTCTGCCATTGTAACCTGGCCTCGTTATGTCAGTCTCTATATAATTCCTGCATTTAGGAGTATATTTGCGCAACCAGGCGTTTAGGGGATTCAGCCCGAATCAGTGTGGTAAATGAGTACACCTCCGGAGGCTCCAGGATCTCATCTCCCAGCGTCCCTCGTGGGGCGCTCCGGGCTCTGAAAATGTGAAATGTAGCCAGAGGCGATGGACTGGGATCCCTCTCTAGGTGGTCTGTCCAGTCTCTGCCCTTCCCGTCATTGAAGACGTCCCCAATCATGTCCAGTCCCAAAGTACCCAATGCTGCCAGCACTTCTGGAGATGTAGAGTCGGCAACCATCCGCACCAGGCTATAAGGGTATTAGGGGAATACAGTATAGTTGCCACTTGTCTATTTGGAAGATTACACCAGGTATGGATTGTGGAGTTGATCAAATCTATGGTGCGAGTACTCCTACTGGGCGGGTGGAACAGGGCAGTCGCCAAATGGGTTGGGGCGTGCGTAATGCGCTCAATATACAGATGCGGCGGAGGGGTCTGTTGGTGCCACCAGAAATATGCGTGAGAAGCCTGCACAGCCCGGTAGTAAAGGTCGAGATATGGTGCGCCCAGCCCGCCCATCGAATAAGGCAGAACCAAGAGGCTCCAACGCACTCAGGGTTGTTTATTGGCCCAGGCCAATTTAATGAGCAACGAACGGAGATGCTTGAAGAAGTGGACGGGCAGCACCATGGGCATATTGAGAAAAAGAAAAGAAAGCGGAGTACAACAACCATTTTTAACAATGAGATCGTGTCCAATAGGGAGAGAGGAAGGCGGATCCAACGATCAATGTCGTCCTCCAATTTCGCAATAGCACGGCCATAATTTTCCTGGAACACAAGGTCTGGGTCCGTGTGCACCTGAATTCCCGAATATCGCACCGGGTCAGTAGACCACTAAAGTGGGAAGTCTAATTTCTCAGGGGTAGTCGCTTGAGTGAGAGGAAATATCACAGACTTCGACCAGTTTATTTTAAGTCCAGATAGCTCGCCAAATCTCACTATTTCACACAACACAGGCAGCACATTAACAGCCAGATCTCTGATATACAGGAGAGTATTGTCTGCGTAAGAGGATACGATTAGGTTATAGCTCAGAAATCTTATCCCCATATTGCTTTAGTATTCACGTAAAGCGCACGTCAATGGTTCTGCTACCAGAGCATATAGCAGTGGGGACAGGGGGCAGCCCTGCCTGGTGCCTCTGGATATTCTTAGAGGGGTGGTGACCACATCTCTCACTCGCTCTCTGGCTGTGGGGTTCGAATATAGCGTGCTAATAAGGCTCAGATAGGACACTTCCCATCCTCATGCCCTCCAAAGCCAGCATCATAAACTTTCATTCAACCAAATCAAATGCTTTTTCAGCATCTAAAAATATTGCCGCCGCTTTAATGGCAGGGGCAGTTTGTTGTATGGCCCCGAAGACTGTCCGTAAATTATTTGTGAGAGTGGGTCCAGGAATAAAGCCCGTCTGCTCTGGACCCACCAGGGTTGGCATTAATGGGACGAGTCTATTTGCTAGCACTTTGGCATCTATGTTTAATAAGGTAAGCAGTCGGACCAGCTATTTGGGGGTTAACCAGTTTTCAGTATGACAACCAGGAGCGCTTCCCTCATTGTGGGTGGCATCGTGCCCTCCTCAGCCATCTCTTTGAAAGGAGTCTGCGTGTGGCACCAGTAAGTCCTGAAATGTTTTATAAAACCCCACTTAAGCCCATCCTGTCCCGGCGCGCCGCTAGAGCGCTTCGTGGATAGTGCTGCACTTATCTCCCACGCTTCCATGGGGCACATCAGCTATTCCCTGTGACCCTCGAACAGCCAGGGTAATTGATATATTCTAGATAATCCATTATATCTGTTTGTGTAGTGTTGGATCTTGACTGGTAAAGGTCGGCATAATACGAGCGAAAACATTTCGCCACAGCCTCCTCATCAACTAGCACCTCCCCACTATCAGTTGTTAATTCTTTAGGGTGAGGGGACGCTCTACGTCCTTTATTTGATATGCTAGGGCAGTTCCTGGGCGCTCCCCCTCCCCGTATACCCTTGTCACTGCATATTTACCTAGGATCTTCACCTCCCTGTCTGCCTCGGAGTGATATTCTTCTAGCTTGGTTTTAAGTCTGGATCTCAGAGAGGGATCATCATTGGTTAGCGTCTCTTTTTCCAGTCCTGTCAGAGTGCGTTCCAATCGCTTCTGCCTTTCCCTGATCGACTTCAGCACACCAGAGTACTTAGAAATCGCTATGCCTCGTATATAGACCGTAAAAGTTTCGCATATTGTGGTGAAGTGTGTGACAGAGCCAAGATTTGTCTCAAAGAAGGTCTCCATGGCTTCCAGCATTTCCGCCTTGTACAGCTCGTCTTGTAAAGCATAGGGAGGAAATTGCCATGTAAATGGAGGGGGTCTCTTGACCGGGGGGGTCAATGTTAAGAGCACCCGGGAGTGATCAGAATAGGTTCAAGGAAGTACCTCACATCCTTTGATGGAATTCTGCATCCACCTTGACAGGAACCAGTAATCAATTCTGGTATGGAGATTGAGGGGTGCAGAATAATGAGTAAAGCCCCCTGCTAAGGGAGAGAGGTATTGCCAAACGTCGTACATATTTAATTCGGTGAGGATGTCCAAAATTGCTTCCGCAGTCTGTGTGCATCAACATGGTGGTCCCCCAGAGCGATCAAGGTCAGGGTGTAGGGTACAGTTAAAGTCACCCCCCCAAATCTGAGGAGTATCGGGTAAATGTCTCGCTATGGTCAGGATATCGGCATAGAATTGTGGGCAGTCATGGTTAAGGCCGTATACGTTAATTAGTACATAGTCCGCGCCGGACCCCCTACACCTGGAAATTATATATCTACCATTGGCGTCTGTGTGCAATTCTTCGAGTGTGAGTCTGGATCTAGGATTGATCCAAGTCAGTACCCCTCGAGTGTGTGAGGTGAAACCTGCTGCGTGAAACGTACCCCGAATCCTGCTTCGGGCTTGCGAGAGACCTGTTATGGGGAGGTGCGTCTCCTGGAGAAGAGCTACATCAACGTTGTGCTTATTAAGATAGGACATGACCTTCCTGATCTTACGATTATAATTTAGGCCTCTAACGTTCCACGTCAGGAGCATCAGTTGAGTGCCCATCGGCTATAGAGGTGTAATTGTATACTGCAAGTAGTGTATTCTCGATTCACATACATGTGCCTGTTTGCTATGAATTTGTAGTTTGTTGCATCTTCAGTATCAGGTAGGTTGTGCCAGTGTGTCCTGAACTGCCAATTGCATAAAAAAACACTTAGAGAATAAAAGAAAAATAAATAATCTAAATCTAAAATGAAAATACAAACGTGCACAATCAATCACTCCCCCCACCACCCACACCATGCCTTCCCCAACTTGGCATCGTTAAGAGTCTCCTCCCCCCTCCCACTCTGAAGATTATCCCATTGAGCAACCATGTAGTGTGTAACAAGCAGGGGCGGATGTTACCTAAGCACCACGATGGAGCCATCAGCAACAATCACATATATAACTGCAGCCCGGCTTGTCAACTAACCCTTATAAACAGTGACCTAAACATCACATGTAATCTAACATATTAGAACCACCCTCACACACTATTTTTATTTATTTATTTGAAAGGTTTTATATAGCGCTGGCTAGACCCGGGGGCATCAGAGTGCTTTACATGAGTATGAGACCATTGTTGCAGGATACATCGTTACAAAGGTTACACAGTTATTAGAGCATAGCTACATAGTTACATGTTCAGTCTAGACAAACAATAAGGGCATATGCGTAAGGGAATAAGCAGGCAAGGGGAGCGATTCAGGCGGGAGGGGGTAGGAGCAGGGGAAGTAGACAGCGAAAGAAGGAGGGAAAGAGGAGAGGAAGGGTGAAAGACACAGCATGAAAGAAGAGTGGGGAGGGTGACGGGGACCATTGTTGTAGGTTACACCGTTACAAAGGTTACACAGTTATTAGAGCATAGCTACATAGTTACATGTTCAGTCGAGACAAACAATAAGGGCATATGAGTAAGGGAAAAAGCAGGCAAGGGGAATGATTCAGGCGGGAGGGGGTAGGAGCAGGGGAAGTAGACAGCGAATGAAGGAGGGAAAGAGGAGGGGGAGGGTAAGAGACACAGCATGAAAGAAGAGGGGGAGGGTGACGGGGGCACACACCGGTAGATGAGTAAGAGCTGCGTCCAAAGTCCAGTAAGCTGTGATCCCAGGGGAAGTGGTATCTTCCCCCAACTCAGATGCGAGAGGCTCCTTTCACACAGTGGACTCTCTCAGAGCGGTCTCTGAGACTCCAAGTCCTACCTACTGGATCCTTCCCCAAAAAGGGGAGAGGGAGTGCTTCGGCAAGGGGCGCCATACCATGCGTCAACTGTGAGTGGCTCACTTAGCACTGTGGACTCTCTCAGAGGGATCACTGAGACTCCAGAGTACAAGTAGTTGGATCTTTCCCCAACAAGGGGAGAAGGATGCTTAGTTAAAGGGCACAAGGGTCAGGGGGCTAGGGGGCGTAGCAGGCAAGGCAAGAGATTAAAGGGGGAGGGGATAGGAGCAAGGGAGGTAGACAAAGAATGAAAGAGGGAAAGCGGTAAGGGAGGGTGAGAGAGAGCATCAAAAGAGGGGGGAGGGTGTTTTACGCCGTTTGGAAGGAGTGCTTAATCGAAGTCAAAGTCTTTCCATTCCCATTTGCTGCCATTTATTGTAGGGAATAGCACCATCTGAGAGACTATCTCAGTTTACCCAAATGTCTGGGGCAGTCAATAAAATTGTTGTATAACTGTCCTGTACATTTATACAAATTGCTATTGTTTCTGATGTTCACTGCTGCTCCCGTTAGGGGTCTTTCCTTAGTAGTGCTGATGTCTAACTTGCCTAGTTCATCCAATTAGTGCAAATTGGTAGTGTGAATGTATGGTTCCTCAAGCCGTGCAGGCGCTGTGACGAATATTATTTGCAGTCTTGAATTATCACTCTGGGTAATACTATCACAGTGTTATTGTGCCTCAGCCATATTAAAGTCAGGCAGTATAACGCAACCATTGTGTCTTTATTCCGCCGCCGCCACCATTTTAGGGTAAAGGCATTGTTCGTCATGCAGGTCATTGGTAGGATGTAGCTGTTATTGCGTTCTTCTCAAAGCTGGGTGCTCTGTTTTCACCGTGCTTCTTTATCGCTTCGTTTTTATGCAGTCTTTAAGACCTGAATATTAAAACCGAACCACTTATTGCTTATGGAGCCGCCATCTTGAGTACAGGCATCATTTATCTTACGGTTATCATAGCATGCGTAAACTACTAGCAGCATTGTAAATACCTTGCTGAGGGTGTGTCCGGTTGAGGTCTCGATGAGTGGGTATTTGATTGGGTAGGAAGGGTCATTAATTAATATTAAATGCTCTTAAAGTGATCATTGTTCGGACTCTGCCATTTTGATCAGTCGGGTTCGGGTTTAGCGGTTTCTTGGTTCGGTATGCACCTCCCAGTTGGATTCATCAGATTTTTGGGTTAGCTATGCACCTTTTGGTCCTTCCGTCACTTTTCCTATGGTGTGGGAGAGCTAGGGCTCGGGCCGAACCAGGCAGGGTCGTCTCAGCTGGTGATCTGAACATTGCAGCTTTGTTTATGCCTGTGTGTGCAGTTCCGGTCAGGGCTCGTCTTCAGTACTGGCACTATTCTGATTATCTTTCCGCAGGATTAACTCCCCCCCCATTATAATAAGTGAAACAATTATCTAATATATTATGCTCTGCCAACTCTATAATATTCAAGGGTGCCTATACTTGCGGTTAGAGTTGGTGAAATCGTGTGTTCATAGTCCATTCAGCTATATACTGACAGCAGTTTGTGTGGGTGGCACAATTGCGCCCAATGCGCCCAGCGCCCGATACCTCTAGGAGGGCGCTTTGTGAGAAGTTCTCTAATGTAGGGTGTTAAGATAGCATAATCAAAATTCGAATCATTGTCTTCTAGAGACCTCCTTCATGCATCTGCCTCCGCCGCACCTTCCTGCTTCGATTCCTGTCTCGCCTTCTTGAGTTATATGTTATTTAATTCGTAGTGATTTTGGGTCAGTAAAGATACGTGTTGTGCCATTCATGTTAATCCTCAAGTTAGCTGGGTAGAGCATAGCGTACGTGATGTTGTGGTCTCAAATTTGCCTTTTGAGGGGATTAAATTGGCGACGGGCTTCTTGTACTCGCGCTGTAAAGTCTGGATAGAGTGAAATTGATGATCCCTCATATTGGAGTTCGCCTAGTTCTCTGGCTCGTCTCAAGGCAGAGTCCCGGTCCCAGTAATTCAGAAGTTGGGCAATTATCGGCCGTGGTAGGGCACCCGGGCAGGCCTCGGCCCCAATGATCTATGAGCTCTTTCCACTACAAAAATGCCTAAGAATGACTTGCGGCCCAACAGAGAGGTCAACAGTTTTTCGATGAATTGTTCTACATTACCCATCGAGGTCGATTCCGGAATGCCCGTTATGCGTAAATTGCTGCGGCGTGAGCAGACCTCCAAATCTTCCATCTTATCTTGCAGCTCAATGATGGTTTTGGCCATTTATCGTTGTATTTGGTCTGTTTCGGTTTGCCGCCCTTCAACCTCCGTGATCCGCCTTTCCGCCATGTCTGCGCGCTCCGCTTGTTTGTCAAGCCTTTCCCCCATCCTGTTCATACGATAGACCAATGAATCAATTTTCCCATCCATCATCATTAGACTTTTTTGTACAGTGGCAAACATTTGTTTCACGTCACCAATCTCTTCCTTGGGAGCCTCCGCTCTAGTGTCTGCAGACCGAGACCGGTCCGAGTCCTTATGCCTGGTGGCTTTAGCATCAAAAGCCAATTTAGTTTGCGTTTTGTCCACTCTGCCCATGGCGCCGGCTTTAGCGTTTGTACTGTGGGAGATTGAAGTTCAGTTCGTGGGATGTCAACGCTTGGGGCGAATTTTCAGTTGTGGCTTGCCTGCCAGCAAATGGACCAGGTGTGATATACTTTTCCTATGGGAGGTGCCTGTAGGGTGACCAAAACTTCCAGCTAGTATACCCCTGTGCCAGTATTGGTAGCGTTAGGGTCATAGGTAAGTTCCCCAGGTAGTATTCCTGACCTCTAGGCTATCATTCATCCTCGGGCAGCGATCAGGTAATGGGCAGGATTGAGCGGGGGCTCGTCGCACTCCAACACCCCTGCGTCAGATGAGTAGGCCCAGCACACCGATAGAGTGTCTTCCCCAGCCCCGTCTACCAGTCGTCCCACAGGTGGTGATCACACGTTTCCACCAATTTAGAGGGATGCCTCACTTCTTTCCCTAGGGGCTGTACAACTGGCAGGGAGGCCTGGAACCTGGCAACACTCTTTCACTCAGGCCTCGGAGCAGCTCAGGAGGCCGCCGTCAGGAATGGCATCTCAACCTGGGAGCCCCCCTGTAATTCACGTCTCAGGGAGAGCTTAGGATTGCAGTCGCTCACTATTAATCTGCGGCGGGATCTGCGCACGCAGGGTTCAGTCAGCGCATCAGTTCTGGGGTAGAGTATATGGCCGCTGGCCGTCCACGCAGCACTCCGCCGCACCACCGCAGAGTGCGAGGACCGGGCCCGCCAGCCCCACAGCACCTACCCCACCGCTGATTTCAGCGACACCGAAACTGTCTCCGTCTCCGGTGCAGCGCCGCTTTCAGGCAGATAGTCAAGACCCGAGAAGCATGGTCGGTGCTGCGCCTCCACTCTGCAGTCATGCCTCGTCTCCCATTCTCGCCGATGCAGTCGTTCTAACCGCTCCAAAGCCCGGCAATCAGTAGCGTAGTTGCTGATGAGTGGTTCTCCGCCGTTTCAGACTTGTATTGCGGGTCAGTTAACAAGATGTTCTTATTGTGGTGCCGATGGCTCGCGATCCTCACCTTCTACGTGGCCAGTGCGCTTCACGGCAAGCTCCACCCCCCACTACTGTTTATATTACACAGAGACCCGCCTTCACTCCCTTAAGGATGTGATATACAAATCACTACAGATGGCTTCCTATACCAAGGAATATTTGCCACCATGGACCCCGCACTATTTTATACTAAAAATCTGATTTCCCGCTAGAGCAGATGAAGGCTGATGTCCAGCACAGAAGATCTTTACCACTATCTATTCTAGTGAAGGCAGCCTCTTTAAAATGATAACACTACAGCGTTTCCTATATGCCCTTCACAATACTCCATATCCAGTCCCAGCGAAATACTTTGGGGCAATACGCTCCACACTACTGACTCTCCTGTGGGATGGGGGTTCAGCATACATTGCACTTAAAAAATTAACTTGTGGGTGGTTTGATGGTGGGATTGCATTACCTGACCTACGGAGGTATTACTGGGCCGCACAACTAACCACTATCAACCAATGGGTTTATATGCCAGACAACGAACCCTTGATTCGTATGGACTGGTGGACAATGAGCCCTGGCAGATACCTAAGGGACCTGTATGCTACATCTTCAAAAGTGCAGCAATAGAATCCCACTAGCACCACAATCAAAATTTGGCATGCAGCCAAGGGGCTTTGGGATGGAACAACACATTGACACAATCCACCCCTTATGGGATTCAAAAGCCCTGGGGACACTAGGTAGATACCTGGGGTTCAACAAGTGGGATATCATAGGCCTATCTAAAATCGGTGACTTGTCGATACGGGGCACAAAACTCCCTTTCGCAGACCTTCAGAGAGACTATAGGGGGCTATTAGGATGGCGGATAAATGGTCGCTGCCGGGCCGGCGATGGTAACCACTCATTAGCATGGGGGTGACGACCGCGGCAGTGAGATTTTTTCCGCCTGCCACTTTTCCGCTGGTACCAGTCCACACGTCTGACTAGCGGGCGGAACTGGACTGCTACAATGGTGCCGGTGCAGGGCCAGTCTCCGCCGGCTTGATTATGATGCCGGCGGTAGCCAAACTTTCTGCGGTGGTGGGACCCCCTAGGAAAAGCATGCAGAGAATGTCTCCTGGGGCCCATTGTGGGCCCCCAATGTGTTGTGAGGGGTGTCGGTGCACTGGAGGGTTACCTATGGTACCCCCCTGACATGTCCCTGTACCAGGGGACAGGCACTGTGCAGTGCCTGCCACGCATTGCAGGGACATGCAGGACATGCCCCTTTTGATATTGTGGCAGTGCTGCTGGCAGCAGCAACTGCCGCAATGTTAAAGGCAGCGATCGTACCACCGCAGTCAGATTTGGACTGCGGAGCATGCTATTTGGATCGGTGGTTATGCTGCGGTCCTGGCGGACGCTCTTTTCCAGCTACCATGGCGGTCAGAGTGATTTTCCAACCGCCTAATAGACCCCTTAGTATGGCAAACTCAGAATTCTTCTGTTATTTACAAATTAGACACGCACTACAATCAGCAAATTTCCAAGGGTGACGAACTTCCAGAATACTCACCAATCAAAGACCGTCTGCTCGAGGGACACATGACCCGCAAAGCGACCTCGCTCACAACCTGCCCGACATACTCATACAACTATGAGACAAACTGACAGCAACAGACGGACTGACAGTGAATAGCCAGTCAACAGAGAGCTGCCAGGGTGCAGGAAGCAGACAGAGGGGGGAAGAGAAAGAAAAGAGCGAGCAGCCACCCCAAACGACCCAGCGTGCGCCGGACGTGGTCAGCCAATCAGCAATGAACCTTGCTCTCATCCTTATCTCTTCAGAACTCCAGTGTGCCCGGTCCACTCGCAACTTCTACGCTGATCTTTAAGCTGTCTTTACGGGCTTTTTGAAGGCCCAAGACCCCGTACCTTGGCTTTCTGCTATAAAACCGGAGAAAGCAAAGGATGCGATCAGGGAAGCCGAGGAGCGCAGTCCCACAAAAGAAAAGGAAACAGAGAGAAAAGCTCATCTACTGTCGACACCGATCGGATACTCGACCTGTCGCCAACCACATCTGGAAGCACCTCCCAATTGCACTCGCAGGAAGCTGGCTCCGCTCACTACAAATCATCTAGATTCAACCAAAAATAGCGTCAAAATTTACCTTTCTAAAAGACGCTGGGTCAGCCGTCTTCTCAAGCAATACAAAAATCAAGGGATTACCTATTCCTTTGAGCCCCACAGTGACCATTTCCAAGGGCAGCTCATGCGGCAACTCTGAGACAGGCAAGCCACTAACCAACAAAGCCATAGACCCCAGCAAGATTGATGAGCTAGAACCATCGCAGGGGGATGGTGACCCTAATATAACCACGCTGAGCAGTTTAGGGGTTCCGCCCCCAGTCCTGGCCGCTGCTGGGAGCACTCATATTACGACTGCACTAACATACTTAGAGGCAATGAGGGACTCTGCAGCCAAAATCGCAGCCTTCCCCCACGTCAGCTCAGACTTCATTTCTAAGTACATCAATTCACCAACAAAGTCGGTCACAAACGATAGTACAAACGAGTCAACGGAAGGGATAGAGGTCACTTCTGCTACTACACCATCTGAACCACAAGAGCATCCACCACACTGGGGGGACGACAGCAGAAGAGACCTTGGCCACCGCTCACACTGCGGGCAGAGTTGGACTAGGCCTTCACTATGTGAGGAGGATGCTTGTGCAGTGGAGAGGGATCTCTCCTTCTTAGAATTAAAAGAATGGGAAAACATGCTTTCATCATATCGCAAAGACACTCCCGACCAGCCCAAGCCCTCACCGGCCACTCACGAGTGGAAGAAGGAGAACTTCAAACAGGAGATGGCATGGGCTACAGTCCTGGACATTTTACAGAGGTCAGCCGACGCCATGACTTACCAAGCCAAAAAAATGGACATACAAATTAGCCTTTTGAAAACACTAGCGTTGTACGTCGCCAACATAGACGACACAATTACAAATTAACTTGATTAGACGGGCACAAGCGGATACCGACCTCCTGCAACAAAGATGCGATTGCTCACCAATAATCGAGAAACTAAGCACGCTACCAGAGATGATGGCAAATATGATGGTGGACCTAAAAGAAATTACAACTGCAAAGCCTCTCCTCTCAAGCACAAAAAATGGTGTCACAAGCACCGACAACAAAGACAAGGTGGCGGCAAACACAAAAGATAGGGGGCCGCAACTAGGGCGATGTCCTCATCCCTGGAAACATTGGCCACTGGCAGTACTATGAACAGCTTACAAAAATCCTCAGCAACGGGCAAAGTAGATGCCAACTCACCTTCCCAATTAGATCAGGACATGGAAGATCTCAACGGCAAGGGGAAAAGACAAAGAAAGCGGAAAGGCTGCAACAAGATTCGCCGGTCCAAGCAAGATCTGAGTCTCTACCCACTGTCCAACACCTATAGAGGAGCAGCCCCAACCCGCCACAAAGATCAAACAATAACAGATGGGGCAACCAAGGAATCAGGGAACCAAACATCCTCACCTGGCAACATCAAACAAAACCACATTGGCTCCCCAACCCTTAAGAAGGAAAAGGATGCTAGGAGAAGAGGGCCAAAGGTGCACCAGGCCTACAGAGCCACCGGGCAGCAGCAATTCACCTAACCAGGACCAAGCCAGTAGATAGCACAAAGAGCATTCGGGCATTATTATCACACTTGCGCAAGGCATGGGAGGTGAAGCGCTAACCAGTCGTGGCGCAAATCAAAAGAGTCAAAAGAGCCCCAGGGTATTGAACATGCCAACTCCCATATTGGTGCACAAAGTAACAAAGGAGGCAACCCTCGGACCCCTGGCAGGAACTGTCCCAATGGACTGTACGCCAGGGCCGGAGACATTACTGGAGCCTTCTGAGCTCCTCTCTCATGGAGTTTCAACTTTTACACTCTTTTATCCAGTCTGTGAGAATTTCTTTTAGTACCTACAAAGGTCAGTCCAAGACTATAATTTTACTGAACGTATACATCCGCCCAAACTCTGTGTCCAGGCAGTCCCTCTCAGTGGAGGTGATAGCGACAGTGTTGGGTATGAGATCTGACTCTTCGAACGCAGTCATCTTACTGTCTGGAGACTTTAATATGTGGCTAATGTCCGAGCTACACAAAAATGATGTAACCAAAATTCAGGGAATCGACTGGGACATACCACCACAGGAAAACCCCGGATGGACCAAAGAGGACCCGAAGGGCCACATCTTACATGAAAACCTGGAACATCTTGGCCTTAGAGCCCTCAACGGGCGTTTCCTTCCGGACTAGCCACCTAACCTCTAATTTTTATCAAAAATTGGCGCATCCTTAATTGACTACACTTTTGTCAGTCTTTCCCTCTTGAATCAAATTTCCGGCTTTGGGTTTGGCAACAGACTAGAAAGCGACAACAGCCCTCAAGAAATTCTGCTTAGCACTAGGCTGGTACAACATGCTAAGGCAGGGGCACAAGCTTTTGAAAGCTTTACGATCAATCTAAAACATATTAAATGCTCTGTCAAAAATCTACAGCAGGTAGCAACGGAGGCAGAACATATGATTGTGATCACCACCACAACAACCGAAGATCAAATTGCAAACTGGACACACTTCGCAAGGAAATTGTCAGCCAAATATGCAAAACCAATAGCACATGCAAAAGTGAAACTTCAGCACTGCGATGAGGGAGTAAATTTGTGCACAGTGAGACGTATTAATAGATTAATCCTAACTCCATCAATTATTTCCAAAATAGCTGTGACACTACCACTTGGATTGGTCCACCGTAAACAACCACTTAAAAAATCATGAACAATGTGAACCAAGGAGTGTCCAAATAAACAAATACATTTTAGCACAATTTCTGCTTGTCAAATGTAGACAAAGGTGCCAATTGGCTGTAGCAGTGGAAAAATAATTTTTGCTTTGAAAAATTTCTATGAATGACGGAAAATTAATTCTTCAATGCAAGTGGATGTTATGAAGTAATCAAAAATAAACAAGACTGTTGAATGAAACCATCAAGCAAGCCTGCTGAGAATTCTTTGTCTACATTTGACAAGCAGAAATTGTGCTAAAATGTATTTGTTTATTTGGACACTCCTTGGTTCAATTGTTCACATGCAAAAGTGATCGGGACCTAAGAGTCGATCTCTTGGGATCCTGTGATACAATCGCCAAAAAGAAGCATGAACCGGCTATAGCAGGAATTGAAAACAAAGTCAATGGACGAACCAACTATAACCAAACTGAGAGAGGCTCGAAGTCATCTAGACTGTAAAAAAGAACATAGAAGGGCTCATTGGAATTCCTTTTAGGCCAAATGACACAATGACATAAGGTCTGGCGTACTATAAATAGCCTTGAAGGCTGCGTCCCGAAAGCTGCCTCGTCAAACATACTGGAGTTCAAGTGGTGCTTCTTCCTGTACAGTCATTTTAATGACCGACAAGACTACACCCCTAATTAGTTTATTGGCACAGAGGGCAGTAATGCAGAAACAGTGGCAAACTCACCTCAGGAGCACTTTGCAAAGCACTAATCATGGAAGAACATCTCCAAAAAGGCCCAACAACCGAAAAGCATGGAGACAGACATAACCAAGTCAACAGCATTGAGCACAGGTCAGTCCCGGAGGATCAAATTGAAAAGCTGATCAAAAATGGTCAGAAAGAGGGGGCCCTAGGACCAGGAGGCATTCCTCCAGCCTTGTTTAAGGAGTATCCGGCCATCTGGGCCACCAAGCTAGCTCCACTCTTCACCTCCATCTTAGAAAAGAACACCATCCCACCCTGTTGGCAAGGATCGATTCTCGTTCCAATTATTAAAGGAGGGGACAAATAAATCTCCAGGAAATTATCAGCTAGTCGCCCTAATCGACAACGAGGCGAAGTACTTCGCAGGGATACTGCTAAATTCACTTCGGGTATGGGCCGTGGAACGTTCAGTAACCCCACCAAACCAAACTGGATTCACAAGAGACACTGGCACCATGGTTAATCTTATGGCTCTCTCTTGCTAGATAGACCAGGCAGAGTCTAGCACCAGACCATTCTACATGGGTTTTATAGACTATAAATCGGCATTTGATAAGGTAAACAGGGCCAAGCTATGGCTAAGCATGGGCGAATTTTGCGAATCTCGCGTTCGCGAATTTTGCGGATTTGCGAACTCGCAATCCGCAAAATCCGCGAATTCTCGCGAATTTTTTTTTTTTGTGTTTGCGCGGGTTTCTGCCAGTTCGCGAGGGTTTTTTACAATGTCGCAAATTGCGAACTTACCTGTCGGGTCGCAAGTTTCGCGAACTTGTTGTTTCTACGTGTCCAGCCTGTTTGGGACACTCTTCTTCATCACTGCCACTCTCTGTCACCACTGCCACTCTCTGACTACTCATGCCACCCTCTGGCCCACCCATGCCACCCTCTGTTTCATCACAGCACCCTCTGGTTGTCCAGTCAGTGTACATTATTGTGGCAACGCAAGCACACCTTCCCTGCCTCAAGTGACCTGAATTAATTTGGGGCTGATTAATGTGTCACAGAATATTTTTTTAGCTGGCACCTGCTTCCTTAGTGCTTCCTGATTAGTGATCTTTTGCACTTGCTAAGTGCTTTCATTGTTGCAAAATTAGTTACAACACCTGCCCTGCCCCAACTGACAATAATGCATTAGGGGCTGATTAATGGATTTGAACTTCCAGCCTGGCTCCTGCTTGTCTCCCTTAGCTGTAATTCAGGACCTTTGTGGCATATGTGTAACTATTCTGAGGTTCAGAGCAGGGTCACATAATAGTTTCAACTGGCAACTGAACTCTGGAGGGGCCCCTCAGGAAGCACTACAGGAAATGGCTACTAATGATGAGCCTGAACTTTTGAACCTGGTAAGTAGTTACTTTCAGTTTTGCTAAGATCGTATTTCTGCAATTTTGCACTTATTCGCGGGGCGCGAACTCACGCGAACAGTGCGAACAGTGCGAGCAAAATCCGCTGCTCGCGGATTTGCGGATTTTGCGGGAGATTCGCGAATCTCGCGGATTGCGAATTTACCGAAAATCCGCAAAATCCGCGAGCGAAACGGATTTTCCGCCCATGGTTAGCTATGGCAGACGCTCTCCTCACTGAAAATACCAAATGGCCTACTAAGAGCAGTACAGCTACTGCATCAGGACACATTGGTCAGGATCAAAATTGGTGACGGTTCCAGATTGTCACAACCAATTTTTAACAACGCAAGGGCTCAAACAAGGATGCATCATGGCCCCTACACTTTTTTATCTATTTCTATCTGATTTCTCGGAAGCCCTAAATACAGTCAACTTGCATGCTCCCAAACTAGGCAGCCTACAGCTGTCAACCCTATTATATGCCGATGATGTGGTCTTCCTAAGTAATACAAAGATAGGCCTACAAAGGCTCATGGATACTACTGCCGCATACTCAAATAAGAACGAGCTTCAGATAAACAATAAGAAAACCAAAATATTGGCGGTTCATCTGGGAAGGCCCAAGAAGCTGGCATGGGTCTTAAACTCGGAAAGCATCATGGAAACTAACTGCCAAAAGTACTTAGGAGTCTTCTTCAATAACAACGGAAGATACAAAAGCCATTTGGGAGAGCAAAAAAAGAAAGGAACAGTGCTAGCATTTGCTCTCAGCTCTATCCACAGGAAATTATTCAGTCCAACATTCGCTCCAATACTCCAGGTGGCACAGCAAAAATCATCCCAACTTTGACATAGGAAGCGAGGCGCTAAAAGGTCTGGACAGCAGCAAACTAGACAAAATCATCGCAAAAATCTTTAGAACAGTCTTACAGCTACCACCAAATACGTCCCCAGCACAGATCAGGCTGGAATTGTGAATCTGTAAACAATCACTGGGCAGAATGATGTATTTTTTAGTGAGCTGCCACAAACTGGGGATGTCAGGAAGGCAACCTAGCGCAACATCTATGGGCCAACCTGAATACAAAACGATGGCTAACGGGGCATGGTTACTTGAAAAGCGGGTTAAAAACCTTAGCCTGAGTGATGTATGGGACCTACACGTCAGTCAAAACGAGTTCAAAAGGCTAGAAAAAATAAGTGCAAAAAAGCTCTCCTCTGTAGAAGACAATACAAGTCTTGCAAGCTAAAGTCACGCTTGGATGACCCTTATATCATCTGATCAGTTAACACCTCAGAGCTGAGCTATTTAACTTCACCATTCAGTGCACGCACTAAACTATGCTTCTTAAAACTAAGATTAGGGGCGATCCCCTTTTCTTGCCACCTTCCTAAATGGAAAAGAGACCACACCCAGGAACCTTGTCGGCTTTGCGGCCATCATAGGGAAGACATAATTCACGTTTTATGTCTATGTCCAAGCTTCTTGAAGGAAAGAAGGTCCCTTTTACGGAGGGGCTGGAACACAAGGGGGTCAGATCGTGTAGAGCTGCAGTATTGGCATGTTTTGATCCGCGGAACACAAATTTAAACAGTGCACTGGTAAGGTTTATGGACCAGGCAGCAAAAAAGCTGGGGGAAGGGACAAGTCGATCGCCACCTCAGGCAGAGACACTGAATTCAGGACCTCCACAACAGATGGACAATCTTCCTTGCGGGCACTTAGGCACATGAAAATCTGTTGGAAAGCTCAAAACAAAACTCCTACCAAAAAAAAAAAAAAGAGATTGGCGAATAGGCGGGCTAATTCTGGGACTTATTATACATGTGGGGGGCCGGGCACTTTTTTATTACAGGAATTGGGGTTCAATTTTATAAAACGTAACAAGTGTTTAATTTTATCTTTTGTACTTGCAAAGGTTTTTTTTAAATCATGCAATAAAGTTACTTTACTTACTTACTTCCTACCCTATAACACCACATAATTCAAAACCCACATCTAAATTTAAAAAAAGGTACTTCGATAGTTAACATGATCAATTATCAATTAAAGAAATATTATTAATTAAAAAACAAATTAAAACACATACAAAAATAGTTAACTTCCCACTCTTTACCCCTAAAATCCACATAACCCCCACTTAAAATTAAACTATAGCAAATTCATGAAACAATTAAAGTGTATTTTTAATTAAAAAAAATAGTATTTAACAACTAATTATTAAGTAAAATTAATTTACTCTCCACACTTTACCCTATAAAACCAAAACCCACACACAAAAAATGCAATAATTTCTCTAATTAATTACCAATGAATAAGTATTAATTATCAATGAATTATTAAATAATTAAACATACATTACTTCCCACCCTTTACCCCTATAAACCCCACAACGCACACCTAAAATAATAACACAATTTCCATATTTAATTTTCAATTAATTAATTAATATTAACAAACAACTAATTATTAATTAATTAAAAATACATTACTTTCCGCCCTTTACTCCTATAAACCCCACAATCCGCACCGAAAAAAAATCACACAATTACCATAAATTAACTACCAATTAATTCATTCATATTAATTACCAACAAATAATGAATTAAAAATAAATTACTTCCTATCTTATACACCTAAAACCCCCACAGCCCACACATAAAATTTACACAAAAATAAAATAAAAAACACCAGAAAATCTCAATTAAATAATTATTAATAAATAAAAAAGTAATCATTAATTTATTATAATTAAATTACTTCCCACCCTAATCCCCTATGAACCCACAACCCGCTACGGAACTAAAAAACACAAAATGTAAATAAAATAATATTCATAACTACTAAAAATGTAACATATTTAAAACAAACATTAACAATACTGATACAAAAAAACATCACATACATTTAAAATATATACTAAAATACATAACACTAATTAAAAACTCGATAATTAAAAAAAATTTTTTTTTTTAAAACAATGTTAATGAATTCTATATTTTTTAAAACAATATTTCTTACCTTGAAGTCAATATTCTTGACCACGATATTCTTGCTGTCGATATTTCTGTATCACAATATTGCCCACTAGATATTTCCAACTCGAAATTTTATCTAAATACCCACTGACCCCACATGTTCACCAACGCTATCTGTATTGCACAGAGGGATACCTCAGCACTTGTAGCAGATCGTTTGTTGTGGGGCGAGGACTTTGCTTGGACCCCTTTCTTCCTTCTGTCAGGATTACAACTTGCGGAACCCGCTTCGCGGGTCCCGCTGCGCACCAGCGCCACAGGGGAGCTTCTTTGGAGCAGCGTGTGAAGGTCCAGGGCTGCGAGCGTGCGGGGCAGGACTTCGAATCCCAGAAGTCCCTGCACACCGCGCCTCTCGTCACCTGGCCGCTCTCCCTGGACAACACGCCCCGCCTCTAACCCTCAAAAGGCTCGAGAGGGCTGACCGTCGTGGGATACCTCAGCACTTGTAGCAGATCGTTTGTTGTGGGGCGAGGACTTTGCTTGGACCCCTTTCTTCCTTCTGTCAGGATTACAACTTGCGGAACCCGCTTCGCGGGTCCCGCTGCGCACCAGCGCCACAGGGGAGCTTCTTTGGAGCAGCGTGTGAAGGTCCAGGGCCGCGAGCGTGCGGGGCAGGACTTCGAATCCCAGAAGTCCCTGCACACCGCGCCTCTCGTCACCTGGCCGCTCTCCCTGGACAACACGCCCCGCCTCTAACCCTCAAAAGGCTCGAGAGGGCTGACCGTCGTGGGATACCTCAGCACTTGTAGCAGATCGTTTGTTGTGGGGCGAGGACTTTGCTTGGACCCCTTTCTTCCTTCTGTCAGGATTACAACTTGCGGAACCCGCTTCGCGGGTCCCGCTGCGCACCAGCGCCACAGGGGAGCTTCTTTGGAGCAGCGTGTGAAGGTCCAGGGCTGCGAGCGTGCGGGGCAGGACTTCGAATCCCAGAAGTCCCTGCACACCGCGCCTCTCGTCACCTGGCCGCTCTCCCTGGACAACATGCCCCGCCTCTAACCCTCAAAAGGCTCGAGAGGGCTGACCGTCGTGGGATACCTCAGCACTTGTAGCAGATCGTTTGTTGTGGGGCGAGGACTTTGCTTGGACCCCTTTCTTCCTTCTGTCAGGATTACAACTTGCGGAACCCGCTTCGCGGGTCCCGCTGCGCACCAGCGCCACAGGGGAGCTTCTTTGGAGCAGCGTGTGAAGGTCCAGGGCTGCGAGCGTGCGGGGCAGGACTTCGAATCCCAGAAGTCCCTGCACACCGCGCCTCTCGTCACCTGGCCGCTCTCCCTGGACAACACGCCCCGCCTCTAACCCTACGGACTACCTATTTAAGGGAAGGTCAGTACCCGCTAAGCGGGAGCGTCCCGGGAGAAGCCCGGGACAAGGGCGGGACCGTCTGTGGCCGTCAGGGGCCAAAGGAGGCCGGGCTGGGCCACCCCTCTGACCAATGGACTAGATTTATATGTGGGTAATGTGTTGCTATTTATATTGGCCCTTTGTGTGTAGGTAATTGTTATTGTTACCCTAAGGTTTTTTATGTCCTTAATTTATTTTAATTTATTTCTCTATTTTCTGTTAAAGGATGTCTGCTTCTACACCAAACTCCCTTCCTGACCGTGTGAGTATCTCTATACTCGGTCCTTTAGATAAATTTTTCGCTAAAGCCTCTAAGGATATCGACCGTGAATTATTACTAGCTGAAAAAAGGGCTGAACGGCGTTTATCTGTAGAGGCACTTAAAAAACAGCCTCATCATGTAACTAAAGGGACACTCTCTATATCCGTAGCAGAACAGGCGGAAGTGGATGCTGACCTTTTTAACACAGATAGCATACCTTTAATGTTTCAGGAAAGTCAGCCTCCCCTGGGGTCTAGGGATACGATTGTGGAAAGTTTGAGCGACTTGCCCACAGTAATATCCAATAATCTTATAGACCTGAATACCCCGCTATCCCCAGAACCTGATTTTCACTGTGCTACTTTCCCCTCCCTGAAGATACAAACAGAGGTTATCTCGTTACCCCCTCCTACCCCCCCCACTAAAGCACATAAGGTACAGCAAGGTCAAAAGAGCAAACAAGGTATATCCTCCCCAGCTAGAAAAAGAAGACGAAAGGGAGGTAAAAATAAAAATAAAAATAATAATAAAACTAGGTTCATCAACCCATGGGAACCTTGGTACCTTCCAGACAAACCTTGTTAGTAGATATAAGTGACAATGTAACAGAGGCAATAGACACTCTACCAACGAACACAGATAGGGAAGACAAAAACATCTCTAGTGCTGAGCTATTGGAAGCACTCGAAAATATGCTGAAGGCTCTTTTTCTCCCTCTTGTGGAACGGCTAAAAAGGTTGGACAAAAAGTTAGATTGTCTTCTCCCCCATTCCATACCTCCAGAGAATATAATATCAGTAACTCCGGCTACTAAGCCTAGGGAACAAATTGTTAGCAAAGATTCTAATCAACAGAATCCCCTTAATAACCCGAAGATCCCAATTGCCAATAAACTCCCCCTCCCCCCACCAGCTACATCGGCAACTTTAGCTGCTAAAAACTTGGAAAAAGAAAATGCCCCTGCTATGGCGCTAAAGCCCACTGAAACTGATAAAGCCACCACTTTAAAAACAAAAAACACTAACACTAACAGACCCAAAATACCTTACAAAAATACGGTACAATTACCTCCAGAGTGCTTTGGCTTTGTTATTGTGTTAACGGGTGTCCCAGTACTTGGGGAGGGGGACTTTGAATCAGATATAAGTTTAAAAAATAAAGTGATTCATTGGTTGTGTATGAACAGACCTTTACCTGCATATTTGAATGGGGACATTGTATCAGCTAGGAGATGCCAATGGATAGGCATACGTCCAAAAGATATAGATGGTGACTTGATCATAGTGAACTTTAAGGACCAAAGGGTGGTATCCTACATAAATGATTGGTATGTTGGCAGCAATGAGGGTGAAGTTTCCACACGTAGTTTGACATATTTCTACCCGGAAAATATGATGTCCCCTTCAAATAAACATAGGCAGAGACATGGCTTAAACATCAACCATCATCAGAAACCACACACGAATAATCCATTCTTTAACTATTCAAATGGAAACTTTAGAAATCCCAGAAACCCTAGTTTCCACCCTGGAGTAAATTTCCCAAATCTGTACTCCGGTCCAAATAATCATTATCCAACTAATCCTAGAGAATTCTGGAATGTTCCCTTGTCAAATATGTTTTACCCTCTGACTCCTTTGAACTTAAATGATTGACTTCCACCAACCGAACATCAAACAAGCGGTTCTGACCCAATATGGTGGAATAGTGCACCGAGGTGTAAAGCTCCAGAGATGGGCAATGAACTGGATGTGGGAAATGTTGATGTTGATAAGGATACCCAAATAACTGAACTACAGGAGGTTGTGGATTTGGGAACAAATGCTATAAATGTTATAGGAGCGAAGGAAGGTCAATGTGCCCAACCCTTTCTCCTAGATAGTTTGCAAGTGGAAAAAGACGATAACTGTGATAAGATTTGTAATACTTATGAGAATGTCAGCAACTTTCGTGTACTTTCTTGGAACATAGCGGGTCTTGCCCGTAGATTGGAGGACCCGGCCTGGGTAGAATTTGTAGATTCCTTTGATCTAGCCTGTTTACAGGAGACCTGGAGCACAGTCGATCTGAGTTTAGACGGTTTTCAAAGCTTTAACACCTTAGCAATACCGTCAAACTCAGGTCGAGCTAAGGGTGGACTTATGACAGCCATCTCAGTTAAACACAATTTGACGACCGTCAACCTAGTGGTGGAAACACCTTGGTACCAACTATTTACTATCAAGAACCTTTTTGTGGAAACTGTTCTCCTTATAAATTGGTATTACAATATATTTGACCCTAATGAAACAGAAATTATTGATAATTTGCAGGAAGAGATTGCCAATGTAAGAAATAGAATCTTCCCTCTTCTGATTATGTGGTTGGGTGATTTCAATTGTGAGTTGTGTAAACTTAGTGGGTTTAGAGCTTGTGGGATGATGGATCTAAATGACCATTGTATGGCTCATTTCTCACATACAAAACAAGGAGAAGCCATAAACAGCATTTTAATAAATAATAATCTATGTATCCTCGATATGAATAGTTTCTCGGGAAATGTGGATATACCAACTTTTCAGGGCACAAGGGGTAGAACAAGCATAATTGATTTTGCAGTTATTTCCATGGGACTTTTTAATCATCTAAAAGATTTTAAAATTGAGATAAACCCGGCTAGTGATCATAACCCCTTAACCTTGAGCTTTTCCATTGCTTCTGATCCAAAATCGTCCCAGGAACAACCGATAGTACATACTAAGAATCAGGGTGTTACGGTGAAATGGAATAAAGTAGTGGTTGGACAACAGGAGATGGATATTTTTAAGGAAAATATGGCTTATATTGACATCTGCCTTTCGACTAATCCTGACCAAGCCCATATAATCACTAGCTTTGAGAAGCTAATGGAAAATGTAGCCACACACTTACTAGTAAAGGTAGGGGAGAAGAACCGAGATCAGAGGCCTAAATGGTTTAACGCTGAATGCTCTGCAGCCCAAACAACCTTAACTAAAGCATTGCGGCAAAAGCCTAGAGATAGAAATATGGTTACACTAGCTAGGAAACAATATAGACTGGCAATTAGAAAAAGGAAAAAAGAACTCAAATCTAAAGCATGGGAAGATTTAGATAAGGCAGTAGACCTAAGGGACAATAGACTCTTTTGGGAAGTAATAAACAGGCCCTTTTTGACATCAGGGGACGAAAACACCATTCGAGTTCACCTACCAGAGGACACCTGGGTAACTCATTATAATAAAATCTTTAATCCCAAAGAGATACTATATACTGCTACCCCGGAGGAGGACGACGACCTCTATGTTAACATGGAATCAGCAAAGAAGCTGAGTGAGTCAATAACGCTTGCTGAAGTGAGCATGCCCTTACTAAGGGGGCACCTGCAAAGGCCCCAGGTCCTGATTCAGTACCACTAGATCTTTTTAAATATAATCGAGAGTTCTGGTCCCCTTTGCTTATGAATGTTTTCAAGGCATTAATACTTGGTCCTATTCCGACCTCTTGGAAAGAGGCCGTTTTGGTCCCAATTTTTAAAAAGGGTAACAAACATGATCCTAGATGCTACAGGCCAATATCGCTAATAGATTCAACATGTAAATTGATGGGTAGGGTGATATTGGCAAGGCTGGAAACCTGGGCCGAGTCTTCAGGTGTAATTGTGGACTCACAATACGGTTTTAGAAAAGGCAAAGGAACAAACGAGCAGTGTTTGAACCTTGCTTTGATTATGGGCAAGTACATGGGTGCCAAGAATGGTTCTATACACTTGGCATTCATGGACTTGTCCAGCGCCTTTGACACAGTATGTAGGGACAAACTATGGTCCATGATGGATTCTATGGGTTTTGAAGAACCACTGGTTACCCTGCTCCGCAGGTTACACACCGCCACAACGGTTAGGGCCAGATATGGCCGTGGTGGTGAGAAATCGAAACCCATATTATCCACTGAAGGCGTCCGACAAGGATGCATTTTAGCGCCCTTCTTATTTTTGATTTACACAAACGGCTTAGAGGGTTTCTTGTTAGAAACATCTGCTGACTTCCCAAAGATAAATGGAAGACGAATTCCAATGTTGTCTTACGCAGATGACACTGTTTTAATGACACTTACCCCTAATAGTATGCAGATCACTTTGGATGCTTTTGACTCTTTCATGGGCAAACTAGAATTAGGTGTTAATTTTATTAAATCTTTTGCCATGACCTGTGGTCCAAAAAATGTAAAAACACGTAAATATGTGGTGAAGAATGCCATCATTGAGAAGGTGGATAATTTTTGTTATCTGGGTAACATCTTTAACAAAAAATTGAGCTGGGAGCCCCTGCTAACAGCACGGGTTCAGAAGGTTGCACAGCTAATTGAAGCTCTCTTCCGCTTTGCCAGTAAATTAGGCCAGCGACGTGTAGCAGAAATGACATTATTATACAAAGCTAAGTGTGTTTCTGCTTTGACCTATGGCTCAGGAGTTTGGGGCTCGCATAATTGCGAAAAAATACAAACTGTTGAAAATAAGTTCATCAAACGTTTATTATCTGTTCCAATGGGTACATCCAATATATTTTGCCATGGAGAAACTGGAATCGAGTTTATAAGTGATGTTATTCACATTGCCCCTTTAATATTATGGGCTAAGGTTTGGCAATCTGAAGAATTGAAATTAACTAAAGATATTATTCAAGATTGCCTTAAACTTGATTACTATACTCAAATCCCTTGGCTGCGATATGTTGGAGAGACTTTTAATAACATAGGTTTAAGTAAGATGTTCACCAATCCTGAACTGCTTGGTAGTGATGCCAAGGAGACTATTAAAAATGCCTTTAGTAATTGTTTGGGTTCTTTAAAGACAACTGACCATGTGACAAGTGTAAGGGGAAAATTAGTCCCCCAGTTCTATTTGTCATATATCACAAACACACAATGGCGTTTTTACCTTACGAGATTTCGCCTTGGCACCTTACACTTTTTGTTTGCTTTCCCAAAGCAGGGTGGTTGGTGGGAGAAGTTACCCTATTGTCCTTGTAACAATAGAGTTTCACAAAATACTCTCCACCTCATGCTTTTTTGCACCTTGTATAAAGCACCTAGAAACACTTTCCTTAAACCATTGTTGAAAACATTTGAAACGCGTTTTTATAAAGAGGCATATGATCATTTGTTATCACTGTCAACTGCACATATCTGTAATGCCGTTTTAAATTTTATTAGATCTGCTATGGTGATCAGAAAAAGATATTGTTGAATTTTGTTTTTAATAACTATGTAACTATGTACTGTGATCTTTTGGCTGATTAACTCAAACCTGTATTCTCCTTTTAAAATTGTTTATGGATACTTTTATGGTTTCTATTTGAAATCGAAATAAAGTTTTGAAATGAAAAATGAATGATGATGATGTATTGCACATGCCCATTGCACCCCAGGGAACTTTACAAAAAATGACCATAGAAGAGAAGATATAGACGTGTATGTGGATATGCGCCAGCCAAATCAAGCCGTAAAGCAAACAGAAGCACTGTGCTCAGCACATACAGTCACTGACCAACTAAATGGCGACAGATTCTCCTTTAACCTAGACGCAATAAAGGTTATAATCAGCTCGAGGAATCGTTAAAATACTTAACTGTGTTTTTCACACACCCAGGCCTTTTCTGATTTAAAAGCCTCTGTTTTGTTGTGCCCCTCACCACTGATGTTGTTCAAGACGAAATGCAAAGAATAATCACATTGATTTATATCTATCTAAATTACTGAGATGACATCATTGGAAGAACAAATAATGAGCACAAAACACCCTTGTGAAAGCCTGCAGGTCAATGCACAAGGCAAACATTACTTTGAATAAAGACAGGAATAACTTTTGAAGAGCATCCCTCAAGGTGGATAGCTCGCGAGGACTTGCTCCCTAATCCTGAAAATTTGGAATCTCTCACCCCAGTGCCAGCTCCTGAAAACCTCTCAGCCGTCATGTAATTTCAGGGTATAGCCAGTTTCTACCTAAGATGCATCCATGACTTTGTCTCCATCAAAGTTCGGCTGAGAAACCTCACTGCAAAGGGGGAACTGTACCAATTTTCCAACATTTATCAAGCTGTTTTTAAAACAATTATGTGTTGGATTGAAAGGGTTGATGGTCTACTCTACCCTATTAAGATCCTGTGCTGCACTCCTGTTGGACTGGGTGCCATAATGCTCCAGTATGATCCTGACCCAGAAGCACCTGAATGAGAAGGAGTGCTTGTAAGAAGAGCAGGAAAGCCTGCTGGAGTGTGGTGTGTGAACATTCTCACTTGGTTGACACTTTTTTCAAAATCATTCACAAACCTGGGAAGGATCAGAATCTAGCTAGATGATTTCCTACTTCCAATTGACAAAGTACAACACTAGGCCTTGAAATGCAGAGGGGAAGATCTGATATGGTATACGGCACTTTGGCACTAGTCAAAGCAAACTTCATGAAGGCATTGCAGGAGAGCTAGACACTTAATCTAGTGAGTGAAATGGTTGACCCTCAAAGTGAAGGGACCTTTGGATATTGAAGGCCCTACACACCAGATCTAGCCCTAAGGATCTACAAGCGTTTCACCAGGTTTAAAATGAACGGTGATGTTCATCCATCGTTGCTGAGGAAGACCTCGGCAGCTCGTTGATTAGTTGCCTGGGCTCTGTGCGTCCGAAGATGGCTGAGTAGCCTTCATCTGGTGTAGAACGTCCTGTCACACATTGGGCACTGACACTGTTGGTGATGTACAGCCAGCTCTGGACTTGCACAGCTCACACTTGAATTGAATTGAATTGAAATGATCTTTATTCGGATTATGATAAATCCATAAAAGTACATACAGAATGAAACATTTAAAAATACATTAAAAACATTATATAAAAGTTAAAATCATTAAAAACAACCCACTTGGGCATGAGCAGCATGTTATAGAAAATACAAAACGTTATACAGTCAGAAGATGCATTCATGAGTATCTGTTTAGCCAATACCAGTAGTCATTGATTCCGTACATATAATTAGTCATCTATCCTGGTTGAATTTAAATGTAAAGTGCATTATACGTACATAGACCATTATGTATGTTCCATACTTGCCCTAGATTTCACACAGGCTTTAATGAAGCAGCTTATAGTGTATATAATATCATCAGTTGGTAACATTTGCAAAAATTTAAATGCCAATTTAAAATCTCTCAAATTGTATTTTTTAAATATCGGCATTAAATAGTGATGAATATACAGTTTATAATGGCCACAGAAAATGAAGTAATGCAATAAACTTTGTTTCCCTCCGCAGAACATGGACAGTCAAGTTCTTCAAGATTCTTATTATAGCCAAGTGGAAAACTCAATAAATTTACAATACTACCATCTCGGAACCTAAATAGAAGGCTCCGGTTCCACCTTCCTATTGGTTTTGACAAATATCTACAGGGTTTGTGAGGTTTGTTTAAATTATCGCTACCTGTCTCAATTAGTGGAAGATATTTAATAATAGCAGGTTTCATTAGCACAGTTCTCATACGTTCCTCTTTATATAATTCAAACAGTGCCCGTTTAACAATGTTCTTATGAGCAGGGACAATGGTATTTGGGGAACTAAACAAAGAGCCGAGTCCCACGCTCAACAGGCTGGTATTTACTGCATTTAGCCAGGGTATGAGATGGGATCGTTCATGTAGTAGACAATCTGTGATTATACTGCGGGTCAGAGAAGCCGCTGGATTTGTCCATAATTTTATCCAAAAAAGCGTGGGCCTTGACCTAATGAAATCAGCTATATATGGCAACATAAGTTCTTGGTGACAAATGAAAGTTGGCGCGCATGAGGTGCCACCCAACACCTTCCTGCAGAATCTATTTTCCTCCAGCTGCAAAGGCAGACTGTTACAGTAGCCCCACACTTCTGCTCCATATGTCCCAGTTGGCTGACATTGTGTGCGGTAGATGTTTAACAGGGGCGTAATCACATCAGCCGTTCTTGGTTGACGAAGGGACAAGATTGAATTAATGGATTTACCAATCTTATTTCTTGCGTGGGCAGTGTGATGCTGCCATGAACCAGTGTTGGAGAATAATAACCCTAAATAGGGGAAAGTGCTGGTGCATTTTAATTCATTATTACCACTTTTAATTGAAAGAATGTTGTATCTTTTTGGTCCACAGTTCATGATAAACGATTTTTTAAAATTAGTATTTAAACCTAAATCCGACATAAAAACAACAAACCCTGTAATTAATGAACGCAAAGCATTAGGAGTACGCCCCATTAGTACTGCGTCATCCGCATAAAGTAGGGTGGTAATGGGGGAGCCATTAATAATTGGGACGTCCTTAGAATTCTTGCACAGGGCAGGGCTCAAACCATTAATATATAAAATGAAAAGCAAAGGGGCGAGTACACAGCCCTGTCGGACGCCTCTTCTAATAAAAATATCATCAGATAAATCACCATCATTGTTAATGCGAACTCTTGCCTTAAGGTCCCTATGTAGATATGAAAGAAAATATACTAATGCATCATCTAAACCATAATCGAGCAATTGGGACCATAACCTAGAACGATTGACAAAATCAAAAGCGGAACTCTAATCCATAAAACCTAAATAAAGAGGGGATTTTTTAACAGTAATATATTTGGCCATGATCAAATTTAAGTTTAGACACTGCTCAACCGTGCCAACATGGCTTCTGAACCCCAATTGGCTGCAATGAAGCACATTTTTATCCTCAGCCCATTCCCTTATCCTCTTAAATAGTACCCTGCCAAGGACTTTTAGTGTGTTGTCAATCAGTGAAATCGGACGGTAGCAGGCCGGATCAGACCTGTCACCTTTCTTAAATATCGGTACGATGACACTGTTTGACCAGGATTTAGGGATTGCGCTGTCGGACAGATTGTTAAATAGGTTGCATAATAAAGGGGCCCAAAAATTAACTTCAGATTTAATCTGGTCAATAGATAGACCATCAGGGCCAGGGGCTTTATTACTGGCGCTCTCCAAGATTGCATCCTCCACCTCAGATATTAGGAAGTTCAGTTGTTTGGCGTTATTTAATAAGGATGCAGAATCTATAGTAGGTGCTGCTACAGTATAGATTTTGGAGAAATGCTCCACCCAGACCTCACCGTTTATATTACAGTTAATAGGTTGGATGTTTGAACCAAAGGACCTGAGTGATTTGACTTCTCTCCAAAACCCTGCAGTGTCTTTTAGCGAGGCAGTCCGTGTAAGTGACTCCCAATGGTTGACCACTAAGGCCTCGGATCTTATCCGCAGGGCGAGTTTATATTTAGATCTTAATTCTCTCACTAGGTTAAGATCCCTAGGATTTTGTTGTAAAACTGCCCTCAATTCCCTGTTGGCCTTTGAGCATGCGGAGTCAAACCAGCGGGGACTATGGTCTATATTGGGCCTAGATGGTTTGGAAGATTCCCTTTTAATAGCCCCACATAGATTACTGAAAGCAACAGTTAATGCTTCGCCAGTACTATCAAGTGACAGGCAAGTCTCTATTATCAGAGGATGCTTTTTAATTACTTTAGCCAGGATAGCTTTATTATCCACCCCTTTCCAAATTAGTTTTAGCCTATCGGTAGACAATACCAGATTCTGTGGCCCATTCTCAGTTCTCAAAGCAGCCCTTATGGATTGAGGGTTGTCTAAATGTATTCTAAGTGGGTAATGGTCACTATATGCAGAGCAGATGACCTCAGCTTTTTGAATAATATCACACAGGGAGGAACAAAGAAATATATAATCTATCGTGGAAGCACAGCCTTGGCCTATGTAAGTTGGTGCAGATGTGTTTTCATCATCTGTTCCAGCAATTTCCATAGAATTAACTAGGTTACGGGATGCTAATAAATTCTTAAGCTCTTCACCATTACGACATGGGACGCTAGTGCGGAACATATGAGCGTTAAAATCACCACCAATACAGATGCCGTCAAAAGACCCATACTTTCTTCCCTCCACGATGTCATCAATAAAGTTGAATAGAGACAAAAAGTTTCCATTGGGATGGTTAACAAAATCGTTATTATAAAAATTAATTATACATAAAATCATCCTGTTAATGTATTTCACAGCCATAAAACATTTGCCTGGTGTTGGGATCTGTTTGGTTTGTACCCCAGGTATTATCTTAGACCAAATTGATAACCCCCCACTGGGGCGTCCCATAGAAGAGGCGGAGGCCTTTAAGTTGTAACAACAAAAGCCCTCCACTGTGGGGTTAGCTATACACCAAGTCTCTTGAAGCAACAAGATGTCACAATTATTGTTGACCCACTCCAACCATTCTTTGATTTTTAATTTAGGATTAAGACCCGCTATATTCCAACTTACAAGGGAGAGGACAGGATCCACATGATTATTGTTCGTAAACTGGCCTCTACTGGGAGTCCCTGCCAAGGAACGCGAGGCATCCTGATATCCCTTCATCAAAGTTGGTGATGGAACAGATGGGTCAACTTGCTTTGTTGGAGAAGGTCAATCTAACATATCCAAACCTGACAAAGGTGCAAATCTATTGTATGTATTAAAAGGGTAAGCTACTGGCTGGAATTGCATAGCAGGTGGCTGAAAATACCTAGGTGGTGGATGGAATTGCAAAAAAGGAGGTTGAAAATGCATAGGGGGTTGTCTGTAGAAATAACTTAAGGGTAGCATAGTAGCAACCGTAGAAATGGCAAAACAGTTACCATTTATGTTGAGCAGATGCCTTACGGTGCCAGGATTTTTAAAGTTAAGAACTATGCAATCACCGTCCTTATCTTTAGGTAATGGTCCGATCCAAGACACCCTGCGAACCGATATGATTTCTCTTGATATGTCATATCCAACCCCCTTGTGTTTGGTTAGCCAGTCTATGCACTTATTTCGTAGTTGTACCCATGTTTCCCCCTGATCCTCCCTCAGCACCGGTACTCCTGCCAGAACCAGGACAAACGGACATGCATCTGGTGGCAAGTGTAGGGGTAAAACGCGCCCTTCGTGTTTGCGAGGTTTATTAGACCCAGCTTGATCAGTACCTTTGTTGTTATCCACAGCTGAGGTTGCTGCTGTGATAGGTTGGGTAGGGCCGTCACCCCTACTGGTGGTATTTTTATTATTAGTTACTGGCGGTGTGGTTTTCCTAGGTGCAGGGGTTGGGATGGTTTTAGTAGTTTTGCTAGTATTTGCACACTTAGCCCCTGTTTTAACAGATCGGGGTTGGATAGTAGGTGGTACGTTAGAAGATGATGGTGGTATTCCCGAGTTGTTCGTACCCTTATCCAATATAATACAAGTGTCCTTTGTTTTTAGTGACAAAGTGCTGCTTAGGGTTTCAAGGTCTTTTAGTAAACGATCAGCTCTAATTTGATCCTGAACAATAGACCCCTTCCTTTTGGCTACATCGTTTTTGACCAGATTGTCTAGTCTGTCCAGTCTTTTAAAAACATTATTAAACTGTTTGATCATAAGATTTTCCAATCGGTTAAAAATAGTGTCCACTATAGTATCTATAAGGTTCCCATTTTGTTTGGAGAGATTAAAGTTATCTCCCATTAATGTTGTTTGGGTCCATATAGTATTACCATTGCCACTGGGCTGAGTGATGGGTGAAGGGGAAATGCTATCTATATCAACTGGGTCTTTGTCTTCCATAGGAACGCATACTGCCCCCATGGTTTTTTGTTTGTTCCACAGGCTTTGGGGGGTAGGTTGACTTTTATTCAATAAAGGTTGTTTCCTTTTATTGGCGCTTTGTTTGGTAGTGCCTCTTTTCCTTTTTCCCCCTCCCGATTTATTATTACTGGAGTCTGTGATATCCAAAGTGATAGCACCACCCTGGGGAACGGTTGTACTGATTTGGGCAATTTCTACTTGTCGCGGTACCGACGGTGTTAATAAAGGTACCGACTGTAGGTTAGCAGCAGCAGTTGTTAAAGGGGCCGAATCTGCAGCTATGTAAATAACAGTATTTTCGTCTTCCTCAACAATGGGCACATTAACAGACGGTTGTAAGGACTTAACCACAGTAACCTCAGGGATGATATGTGTATTCCCGTTTACACAATTGGTAGCACTCGGTATTTTGTTAGAGGCGTAGGAGCCCATGGAGAACCTCCTTTCAGTCTCTACTATTTCATTAAAAGCAGTCTCAATCAAAGTTTCGAAGGATGTGATTAGAGAGACGGAGGTATCAGCGCCCTGGGATGATATATCAATATGAGTAGTAGTATCAGTGAAATCACCCATGTTAGTGCCTGGGTATGGTACGTACTTTTGAGCAGATCTTAGGGGGGTGGCCCGCCCGACCACAGTCGACCACGGACGGCCACAGACGGCCCGCCCTCTGCCCGGGCTCCGCCCGTCGTCGCCCGCGCGCGTCCGCGAGGCGGAGGGGGCTGTTGCCTTTAGTTGCGCCTCCTGGCGCTCGACCCGGAAGTGGGCGTTGAAAAACCGCTAGGCACGCTGGGAGTTGTGGTCCGCTCCGCTCCGCGGCCGTGCGATGGCGCTGCACAGCGGCGGGGGCGGCCACAACGTCAGGAACCCAGTGGCGCTTGGCTGGAGCAGTGTGACGACCCCTCCTGGAGCCGGTACGTGTAAGAATGGTCACACTTCTTTGAGCCTCAGCAGTACGCCTCGCCTTGTAGGTTTGGCAGCCTTTGCGAATGGGCTGCGCCATGCCGGATGGTTCAGTGCTTAGGTTTCCCATGAGGCGGTGTTGATCTCGAGGGCCTTCAGGGAGGGCTTCAGGGTGCCTTGATTCGCTTCTTTTGTCCTCCATGGGACCACATTTCCTGAGTGAGTTCTCGTTGGAACAGCTGTTTGGGAATGCAATCATCTGACATTCTGACAACATGCCCAGCCGTCTGACCTGGCCTTTAATCAGCAGTGTATGAACTGATGGCAGACTAACTCTGGAAAGAACTTCAGTATCTGGCACTTTGTCCTGCCATCTGATTTTCAGAAACTTGCTCAGACAGGACATGAGGAAGTGATTGAGCCGTTGTGCATGAGTCTAGTAGACGGCCCTTGTTTCACAGGCATACAGCAGTGCTGGAAGCAGCCCTGCTTGCTAGACCTTCAGCTTCATTGGTTGGCTGATCCCTCGATATACCCAAACTTTGGAGCACAATCAGCAGAAGGCAAAGATGGCTTTTGTATTTCTGCAATTTATTTCAGCACAGATTGACACTGCTTGTGAAAGGGTACTGCCGAGGTACATAGAAAGTGATTCACTACCTGCAGTCTCTGTCCATTTACAGTGATGGGTGATACTGTTCGCCGCGCGTGGGGAGCTGGATAGCGCATTACCTCAGTCTTCCTAAAGTTGATGGCCAGAAAAAAGTTGCTGCATGCAGATGAAAACTTGCCTGTACTGGCTTGCATTTCTGGCTCTGAACTAGCAGTCAGAGCACAATCACAGTCAAACTGAAAGTTTTGCAGCACAGTTTCCTTCACCTTGGTGACAGCACGCAGTCGCCTCAAAGTGAAGAAGTTACTTCAGGCCTACTCCTTCAGCGCAGTGCTGGAAGACATCAGTCACAGTGGCAGAAAATATCATGCTGAACGGCGTGGGTGTCGGAACACGCAGATGTGTCACCGTCATCCAGGACACGAGCCATCATGAAGTTGCTGTACAGGACAGACACATTTCGACATGATCCTTCATAGTTCCTGGCAACTGACAGAGCCAAACGCTCTTGTGAAATCTACAAAAGTTGTGTAGCGTTCACAATTCTGCTCTTGACAAGTCTCCTGTAATTGACGCACAGCAAAGATTGTGTTATTAGTTCCACGTCCGTTGCGAAGCCGCACAACATTTCTGGTAGAAAGCCCTGCTCCAGGTGACTAATTAGACGGTTGAGCAGAACTTGGGCAAGAAATGTACCTGTTGTCGAGAGCAGCTAGATTTCATGATCATTGTGGCATACCTGGCGATTTCACTTCCTCTTAGGTGACATTTTTTATTTAATTCTCTCTCTGGCCCTTGATTGTCTATTCATCACAGAGACCTGGGCAAAAGAGGACTCTGGTCCTAATTTGGTGGGCATGGTCACCCCAGACGACACTATCTCTCAATGCGATTGTCGGGCGGAGAGGGGTGGGCTGGCTATGAACACATGTTTTTAGCAGCACCCTTGAACCTGTTGTCAAGAGTACAGGTGACAGCCCTATCTTGGCTCTAACTTTCAGCTAAGTATACCTTGTTGGGTCTCCTGGGGGACTGTCCTCTGGGGTCAATGGGCAAACTTTCCTGAGGTCTGGTGCCGGACCTTGGAACCACACTTGATGTAGTCTCAATTCACTATTCTAGGGGACTTCAGTTTTCATTTTGATTATTTTTCTTGCAAAGATTCTGCCTTTTAACTTGAGCTTATGTCCAATTTTGGATTCGATCAGCTAGTAAAATATCCTACCCAAGCGGCAGACCACACTTTGGTTGGGATTTTTACCAACCATAGCAACCTGGCTATTGAGGATGTCCAGCTGGATAGATCACTGGGTGATTTGGTTTTAAAGTCGTTCTCTCATGCCCTACATTAGGTACGGGGTTTGCCCCTCCTAAACATTCACTTTGTAGGAATCTTAACAAGATCACTGCTGATGGCTTGGAACAGGCCCTTGAATTCTCCAGAGCCAGTCGGGATAGCTCTTTTACCTACTCTGTGGAAGGTGTCTAAGTTTGTGTTGACACTGCTTTGGATATTGTAGGTCCCCTCAAAATCAAGACTGCAACTAGATGTAAGCCCTCAGCACCTTTGCTTTCAACAGATTTCAAGACCCTTAGAAAGGAATGCCGAAGACAAGAGCGGAAATGGAAGGTCAACACATGCCTTGAGAAAAAAAGAAACATTAATCCCTTCTTTTGGATTATAAACAGGCTATTGCGAAGGCTAAAGCATCCTTCTTTGATGTGAAAATAAGATTGGCCAACAATTCTTCTAAGCTGCTGGTTAAGGTAGTGAAGGAATTGTCCGAGCCTTGTGAGAGAAGTTGGCCTGATATGCAGTGCTCACTATTCTAGTGATCACTATGTATCAGTCCAAACGACCCTTATTGATGATTGGTTGTAAGTCAACCTTATAGACCAGCTATCCTAGTAGCATGGACAAGAGCAGTCTTTAGGCTAAACTCTAGAGGGCGTGTTAAGCCAGCTGTTATACCATCACATATACCCCTTGAACACCAAGTGAAAGGACACCACACAAGTTGTTATGAAAATAAAAGGGTATTTATTTAGAACACAACAGCTCTGGACTCTTTATGAGGACAGGGCGCTAAGCACAATACAAAACTCTTAAAGAAATAATGAAAGTCGCACAATTTACGCAAATGCCCAAGGGGCACGGAAAACCATATACTACAAAAGTGGAATGCGAAATTACTAGCAGGTAAGTACTACTCTCAGAGACTTTGGAATCGCTAGGCCTACGATGCTGAACCCTTAGATTAGAAGCAGGAGGTCTAGGAACGCCGTGTGCAGAGTGGGAACTCTCACGCGTAATGCGGGACAAAGTCTATGGATCCTAGTAAATGCAAAAGTTAGTGTTCTCGGGCGAACCCGACTAGGTAGGTCGAAAACGAAAGTGGATCTAGGCACTTAGAGAGTTGGTCTACGCTGGAGCACCGTGGTACTCGGTTTACCTAGCCCAGGGGCTGCGGCTGCATAGGGTTCAAGTGTCGTCGGGAATCCTCGTTGACGAACCAGGAGCCTGAAGTGGAAGTTGCTGGCAGGCGACCAGTGAAGATGTTCCGGGCGATCCAAGGACTGGGTCAGCTGAAGAAGAGTACCTGTAAGCAGAGGGGACCAAGTTCTGAATCACTAGCCAGTGATTAGGAGGGCACCAGGATGGCACCAGACGAGGTCACTCAGCCAGGCGAAGAGGTGACACTGGATTCTGCTGCTGCACGGACCAGGGGCGCTGATGCCGACCAGGCTGGAGGTCTGCGAGCTGTCCCACGTCGGATGTCTGCTGCAGGCGATGCTGGATCCGGTGAAGGAGGCAACAAGCCTTGGCTACGGCAAGCCCACGTGGCGACACAAAATGGCGTCTTGGGTGGACCAGGAGGGTCCGAGGAAGGTCCCCTTCAGGAGGAGACTAGTGCCAGTCTAGAGAAGCTAGACCAGTGGTGAAACAAACGTAGGACGTCGTCAAGAGGGTCACTAGCCAACGGGCAAGTGACCGGACAACGTGGCAAGCGACACAGAAGCAAAAGGGCCCCACGCAGATCTGGTGGATGCTGGGGGGCAGGTCTTCGGTGCTCGTACTGCTTGGGGTTGGGGCTTCTCTTACCCCAATGCACCCACTCGAGGGCCCCTCGGCGGTCGTGCTGGGTCAGTGTCGTGCTGGCTCTGATGGTCGCCGGGTCCACTGGTCTCGTCGCACCCACGGTTCTCAGCTGTGCTGTAGAGGCAGGTAGAGGTCAGAGAGGGCAGGGAGTCCGGGTCTCGTCGTGCTGGTCGGTCTGGTTCCTGGAGGAAGGACGTCTTAGCAAGCCGCAAGATACTTAGTTGGTGCCTGCTGCTGCAGGGTGACTACTCCTTAGTCACAAGGGAGAAATCTTGAGAAGAATTCGAGAGTTCCTTTCGTAGAAAGTAGTTTCAGGATTCAAAGATGATCTAATTTGGAAGGGTCCCCGCTCCCACCTTTATTCTAAAGAAAGGGGCTGGTACGGGACTAGGTCCTGCCCATGGGTGGGACCAGGAAGGGGGGTGGTTACACCCCTCTCCCATGCCGGACTTTCCCCAGCTCAGGGGCTGGTGTGCCCCTGGAACTGGTTCAAACTGGCAGATGCACAGTGAGCACCGGGGTGCCACTTGCAGTCACCTTTCTATTCAGCCCTGCCTACTTAGGATACACAAAACCCTGTCTGGGATGGTGCTAGCACCGCCCCTGACAGGAAACCCTTTGTCCAAGCTCCCCTCGCTGGAAGGACTCCCAGCTGCAGGGGGTCAGACTTGTGTCTGTGGAGGCAGCATCCATTTTGTGATGCTGAGGCTCGAGTTAACTTTAACCGGGGTTCACAGTTACATACATGTCGTGTCCCTCTAGAAGGGTGGAATGCTAACCCAGTCGCCAGAATTGGCAAGGGGTTAGTATTCCAATTCGTATGACACCTTACTCGACATGTTTTGATAAAGCGATACCAAAGATAGCAAATAACCGCGAGGATTATAATGCACTTAAGAGTATATGGTACGCGTTATCATAGAACAGCTATTAGGACATGGTTCCGCAAGCTGCAGACGGGCTCAGCTCATGCCAGAGCACCATCTCACATAATTCCAAGCACTCTGCCTTCAGGATTGTTAAGGCCTGCCATAGGAGTGACTGATAGGAATACATGTGTCTATTTTAGGGTTAGATATAGGTATACTATATCTACAGCAAAGGATGATTACACCACTTTGCCCCAGCTGCCGTGCAGCCAGTTGTGTCAGATTTAGATGGCGAGCCAGGGGTGGCATAATACATGCTGCAGCCCCTGGTAGGCCCTGGGTACACCTATGCCCTGGGTACCTAAGGTACACTGTACAGGGACTGATAAGGTGGCTCAGTATCCAATTAGATATGTACCTAAGGTACATGGAATCCATTTTAGAGAGAGAGCAGTAGGCCTGGGGCCCTGAATAGCAGGGGCCCAGGTCAACTAAGTCGAAAAACCAGCAAAACACCAGGCAAAAAGTTGGGGGTAACCATAGTCAGGTGTCCACCTTCCTACATACCCCCCCCCCCAAACGAAAGGAGATAAGGCTATCCTTGGCCAGGTAAGTCTATATTGCCTGAGTGGCCATATGAGAATCCCTCACCCTAAGGGTCTCTGAGGGTCTCCACTATGGGAATCACTACCTGTGGTGTGTTTTGGCAAAGTAAAAGGCTGGTGTGGGAATGGAGTACTGAAGTGAGAGTCCACTAATTTTGGGCTCAACTTCCTCCAATCACTATCCACCATATGTGCCTTTCTTTCCAGGACTGAGTTGCTGTGAGCTCTCAGGGTCAACCTCTGGCTACCTAAAGCTGGAGGCTGGGTCCCTCTGTTTGGCTTACTGCAGTGACAGGTCAGGTTTGGGGTTTTTAGGCCCCAGGTTTGGCTGTGCCCAACAGTGTCCATCTGTGGGAGGTCCCTAGCTAATTTTAAGGGGGATCCCTCAGGAGTTTGTTTTATTTTCACTGGGCTAGGATTACTACCTTCAGTGCCCTTAATCTGCTGATTGGGGACAGGGGGCCCTTTGGGGTCCACCACTGGCCTCCCTGACCTCTACAGCCCTGGGCTGACTGAGGCAGGGTAGAGAGGGGCAGGTTACCTGCTCCAAACTGGGTCCCACCTTGGAAGGGTCCACTGACATCAGGGGCTCTGCCAGGCTAGGCCTGACTACCTCTGGGGCAATTTCTTCAAAAGGGGTCGGATCAGTTCCCTGAGGATGTTGATCCTTTCCTAGAGTCTGGTGGGAAGGAGATTTCTCTTCCTCCTCAATGCTCTCTGTCTGAGTGGAGTGATCCATAGTTTCAGGCTTCACAACACTATTATCTGTCTGAGTTTGAGCTGTGGCCATCACAACTCCAGCTACCTTTTCAGGAAGGGACTCAGTTTGGGTATGGGCTGTGACCATCACAGCCTTGCCAACCTGTTCAGGAAAGGCATCTTTTTGGGATAGGGCTGTGACTGGCACAGCCCTCCTGACCTGTTCAGGGAGGACATCTTGGACTGGGGCTGTGGCTATCACTGCCCCACTAACCTTACCATGGAGGTTTACCATTTTAAAATGGGTTTCTTGCTCTACCTCAGCCCAGGCTGAGATCTCTAAATCATTCCCCAGTAGGCAATCTACAGGCAAGTTTGGTGACACTGCCACTCTCTTGCGGCCAGTGACACCTCCCCAGCTGAGATTGATCACTGCTATGGGATGATCTCTCTGCACTCCATCAATGTTGGTTACCTGGTATGTGGCTCCAGGTATAAGTTGCCTTGAGGGGACTAGGCTCTCGGTCACCATGGTGATGCTAGCCCCTGTGTCTCTGTAGGCCTCAACTTTTGTACCATTGATGAGGGGCTCCTGTCTGTACTTGCCCAAAGTGTTGGGACAAGTTGTGAAGTTGGCAAACCCCATGCCAGTCTCACAGATAAGAGTATCTAAGTTTGGGGGCCTGGTTAGGCCAGAGTCCCCAGGAACTCCCAAAGTAAATGCACCCAGATTCTTGGGGGCACTCCCACCCCCTGGGGGATTACTACTAGTAGTAACAGGAGGCTGGGAAGTTTTACCTGGGGGCATGTTCTCCTTATTGTTGTTGGCCTTTGGGCAACTGCTGTCACTTTTGTAATGGCCTACCTGTTTGCAGGTATGACAATAAGGTTTCTTTTGGGTATTGGAAGGATTTTGGGACCCACCCTTTTCAGAGGAGTTTTGGGGCCCTGGGGTTTGATCAGAAGATCTATTCCCACCCTTCTCTTGAGGCTTGGTTGACTCCTTCCTTTGGTCTCCACCCTGGTTCTTAGGCTTAATCCTAGTTCTGACCCATTTGTCTGCCCTCTTACCCAATTCTTGTGGAGAGGTCAGATCAGAGTCTACCAGGTGCTGGTGTAATAACTGGTTCTGACAATTACTTAAGACTTGCTCTCTCATAATTCGATTGTACAATCCTTTGAAATCAGCAACCTTACTTCCTAGTAGCCAGCCTTCAAAAGCCTTAGTGGCACAATAAACAAAGTCAGCCCAATCCTGAGACTGAGTTTTCTGGGTGTCTCTGAACATCAACCTGTACTGTTCAGTTGTTAAGCCAAACCCATCAACCAGTGTATTCTTCAGGACTTGGTAATTGTTAGCATCCTCAGCTCTAGTAGTGAGGAGCTTATCTCTACCTTTGCCTTCAAAGGAGAGCCACAAAATAGCTGCCCACTGACTCTGTGGAATGCACTGGACAGTGCAGGCCCTCTCCAAAGCAGTCATCCATTTGTGGATGTCATCCCCTTGTTTAAAGGGGGGCACTATCTTACTCAGGTGTCTAGTGTCTAAACTCCTGTCTTTTTCTCTTGGGAGAATGCTGCCACCAGATGGGTCTGCCCCACTCAATTTCTGCTCTCTAGCAAAGGCAAGTCTCTCTTTGGCCAGGGCAAGTTCTTCCCTTTCAATCCTCAGATTGACTTCCCTCATCTTAGCTTCATGCTCTCTTCTCTGAGGGGATGTCATCCCTCTGTGAGAAGAGGTCTGAGAGCCATTAGTTCGAATAGATCTGTTAGAGCCTCTGGATAGAGACCTAACTTGTCCATTCACAATGTTAAGCCTGCCTGAAAGTGGCCCTGGGGGTCCCCCAAGTCCATTCTCATGCCTGCTTAAGTTGGTCCTGGTGAGTCTACTGACTTCTACCTGACCTTTGTCTGCCTCATCCCCTGACACTTCCTGATCCTCCTCCTCTCCTTCGCTAACTATTCCATTGAGATGGAGGTCAGGGTCCCCAAGGGTTCCCTCTAAGGGGGGCATGTTCCCATCTGGATTAGAAGGGTCTGTATTAGAAGCCCTCCTGGCATCATAAGTCTCTAAGAGACCAATCATGAATGGGATTGTAGGGTTAGAACCCTGTTTTATCTTCCTGGAGGTACACACTTGTCTCATCTCCTGGAAGCTAAGAGCTGCATATCTTGAGACGACCTGTGGAGGGTCAACTGACACAAGGGGGGCCTCTGAGTTCCCTCCTTTGTCTGACATGCTTTTCTAGTGAGGTGTAAGTGGTGCACTTACCTACACTATTTGTTTGCCTACTGATCCCTTGCTAAGAGTTGTAGTCAGGGTGTGCTAGGCCCTGTTGAACTACAACAGCTGGTTCAGTAGAACTCAGAGTATTCTAAGCTAAGTTATATGTACCTTGGTACTTATGTGATCTTTCAAATGATATTCTTAGGATACGTGTGGTAAAACAACAGCAAGCTCAAATCCCACCCGCTGCCCCACAATGTCAGAAGTTGGCCTGATATGCAGTGCTCACTATTCTAGTGATCACTATGTATCAGTCCAAACGACCCTTATTGATGATTGGTTGTAAGTCAACCTTATAGACCAGCTATCCTAGTAGCATGGACAAGAGCAGTCTTTAGGCTAAACTCTAGAGGGCGTGTTAAGCCAGCTGTTATACCATCACATATACCCCTTGAACACCAAGTGAAAGGACACCACACAAGTTGTTATGAAAATAAAAGGATATTTATTTAGAACACAACAGCCCTGGACTCTTTATGAGGACAGGGCGCTAAGCACAATACAAAGCTCTAAAAGAAATACTGAAAGTCGCACAAGTTACGCAAATGCCCGAGGGGCACAAAAAACCATATACTACAAAAGTGGAATGCGAAATTACTAGCAGGTAAGTACTACTCTCAGAGACTTTGGAATCGCTAGGCCTACGATGCTGAACCCTTAGATTAGAAGCAGGAGGTCTAGGAACGCTGTGTGCAGAGTGGGAACTCTCACGCGTAATGCGGGACAAAGTCTATGGATCCTAGTAAATGCAAAAGTTAGTGTTCTCGGGCGAACCCGACTATGTAGGTCGAAAACGAAAGTGGATCTTGGCACTTAGAGAGTTGGTCTACGCTGGAGCACCGTGGTACTTGGTTTACCTAGCCCAGGGGCTGCGGCAGCATAGGGTTCAAGTGTCGTCGGGAATCCTCGTTGACGAACCAGGAGCCTGAAGTGGAAGTTGCTGGCAGGCGACCAGTGAAGATGTTCCGGGCTGATCCAAGGACTGGGTCAGCTGAAGAAGAGTACCTGTAAGCAGAGGGGACCAAGTTCTGAATCACTAGCCAGTGATTAGGTGGGCACCAGGATGGCACCGGACGAGGTCACTCAGCCAGGCGTAGAGGTGACACTGGATTCTGCTGCTGCACGGACCAGGGGCGCTGATCAGGCTGGAGGTCTGCGAGCTGTCCCACGTCAGATGTCTGCTGCAGGTGATGCTGGATCCGGTGAAGGAGGCAACAAGCCTTGGCTACGGCAAGCCCACGTGGCGACACAAAATGGCGTCTTGGGTGGACCAGGAGGGTCCGAGGAAGGTCCCCTTCAGGAGGAGACTAGTGCCAGTCTAGAGAAGCTAGACCAGTGGTGAAACAAACGTAGGACGTCGTCAAGAGGGTCACTAGCCAACGGGCAAGTGACCGGACAACGTGGCAAGCGACACAGAAGCAAAAACGGCCCCACGCAGATCTGGTGGATGCTGGGGGGCTGGTCTTCGGTGCTCGTGCTGATTGGGGTTGGGGCTTCTCTTACCCCAATGCACCCACTCGAGGGTCCCTCGGCGGTCGTGCTGGGTCAGTGTTGTGCTGGCTCTGATGGTCGCCGGGTCCACTGGTCTCGTCGCATCCACGGTTCTCAGCTGTGCTGTAGAGGCAGGTAGAGGTCAGAGAGGGCAGGGAGTCCGGGTCTCGTCTGCTGGTCGGTCTTGTTCCTGGAGGAAGGACGTCTTAGCAAGCCGCAAGATACTTAGTTGGTGCCTGCTGCTGCAGGGTGACTACTCCTTAGTCACAAGGGAGAAATCTTGAGAAGAAGTCGAGAGTTCCTTTCGTAGAAAGTAGTTTCAGGATTCAAAGATGATCTAATTTGGAAGGGTCCCCACTCCCACCTTTATTCTAAAGAAAGGGGCTGGTACGGGACTAGGTCCTGCCCATGGGTGGGACCAGGAAGGGGAGTGGTTACACCCCTCTCCCATGCCGGACTTTCCCCAGGTCAGGGGCTGGTGTGCCCCTGGAACTGGTTCAAACTGGCAGATGCACAGTGAGCACCGGGGTGAAACTTGCAGTCACCTTTCTATTCAGCCCTGCCTACCTAGGATACACAAAACCCTATCTGGGATGGTGCTAGCACCGCCCCTGACAGGAAACCCTTTGTCCAAGCTCCCCTCGCTGGAAGGACTCCCAACTGCAGGGGGTCAGACTTGTGTCTGTGGTGGCAGCATCCATTTTGTGATGCTGAGGCTCGAGTTAACTTTAACCGGGGTTCACAGTTGCATACATGTTGTGTCCCTCTAGAAGGGTGGAATGCTAACCCCGTCACCAGAATTGGCGAGGGGTTAGTATTCCAATTCGTATGACACCTTACTCGACATGTTTTGATAAAGCGATACCAAAGATAGCAAATAACCGCGAGGATTATAATGCACTTAAGAGTATAAGGTACGCGTTATCATAGAACAGCTATTAGGACTTGGTTCCGCAAGCTGCAGACGGGCTCAGCTCATGCCAGAGCACCATGTCACATAATTCCAAGCACTCTGCCTCCAGGATTGTTAAGGCCTGCCATAGGAGTGACTGATAGGAATACATGTGTCTATTTTAGGGTTAGATATAGGTATACTATATCTACAGCAAAGGGTGATTACACCACTTTGCCCCAGCTGTCGTGCAGCCAGTAGTGTCAGATTTAGATGGCCAGCCAGGGGTGGCATAATACATGCTGCAGCCCCTGGTAGGCCCTGGGTACACCTATGCCCTGGGTACCTAAGGTACACTGTACAGGGACTGATAAGGTGGCTCAGTATCCAATTAGATATGTACCTAAGGTACATGGAATCCATTTTAGAGAGAGAGCAGTAGGCCTGGGGCCCTGAATAGCAGGGTCCCAAGTCAACTAAGTCGAAAAACCAGCAAAACACCAGGCAAAAAGTTGGGGGTAACCATAGTCGGGTATCCACCTTCCTACACCTTCTACTCAGCATTCGCTCAATTTCTCTCGAGTTTTGTGACAAAGTAGCATCCTACTTTCAGGATAAAATTCTTTAAATTTTCTCGAACTTCAATTTGCCTGTCGTAAATGACTAATTATTTGACAATCCCCTTACCTGTCTTTCTGACAACCTTCTTTCAGCTTTCCCTCCTATCTCTGCCCAGAAAACCAAGGATTTATTGCTGAGTTTAAATCAGAATCCTCGTCTGATTCCTGTATGCCAAAAATATTACAACTTGCTCCAGATCCTATCACAAAGGTTTTGCAGAAAGTGTTTAATTCCACGCTTCAATCGGGCATTGCTCCTGCTATCTGGAAGGAAGCTGTAATCCCTCCACTTCTTAAGAAGGCTAATGCGGATCCTGACGAAATGAAAAATCTTCATCCCATCTCTCTGCTGCCAGTCCCCGCAAAGATCCTAGAGAAATTTATCAATCAATCAATCAATCAATCAATCAATCAATCAAAACTTTATTTCGGTCGATATGACCTTAAAAGTACAAACACAAGACATGCAAATACATTTAAAACTACAAAAAAAATGGGTGTATATAATGAGAAACAGTTGATAAAAACAGAAGTAGGCGTTGCTAGACACACATTTGAAGTTGGTGATTTCCAGGCTCAGTTTTAAGATACCCTCTATCCTAATTACTTCACCCAAAAATTAAGGACAGCAAATATAGTGATGGATTGTTCAAAACAGGAGACAGTACTTCACATTCGAAAGTGCACAGTACAAAAAAAAATAACTTAGATAAAACCAATTTATCCTAAAAACATGATCTCAAATACTACCTACAAGACATTTAATTTTTGCGATAGTTGGCATTACCTAGCACTGGGGTCCCCACAGTACAAGCTACTTAACCAGGAATTATCACGCCTATTATAGCAGTAGACTATTCGAGGCAGGGAACAGTGCTGGCATTTAAAAAACCTTAAAACGTCATAAATATATATATTTAAAAAAAAACATTTTTTCCTGTAGCATAATTACAGGTACTACATACATAGCTCAGGTACAGCAGGTCATTAGACAATAAGACCTAGATGTAAAATAGGAAAAGGTATCCATAGGTGGATACTTTGTCCGGGTAGTTAGTAGTATAAAGGGGTCCTCGAAGATGCTCCGTTTCATTCTTTCGGAGCCATGGTCTGAACTCTTTAGGATAGTTTTAAGAGTGCTCTGCGGGTACACCACATTGAAAATAGGAAGCCTGCTACTGAGTATACTATCGGCATACTACAGTCGTGTTTGAGTATCCTGAAAGCCTGAGAGCAGCGCCTAGTTCCTAGGTTTCTACAGATCTGCACCAGCCATCGTTTTCTTGCCTTATGATAACCAGGGCAGCTAAAAAACACATGAAGGACTGACTCTACAGGGCAATCGCAAGCCGGGCACTTTAACCCCTCCCATGCTCATGACGAGAGCTGAGCTCCTCATGAGCCACAGCGCTCCGGTGCTCATGACGAGCTCAGCTCGTCATAGCCCGTGAAACGCTCAGGTGCGGGGAGAATTCCCCTGCTGTGCTGAGCGTTCCACGGGTGCACCTGTGACGAGCTGAGCTCGTCATGAGCACAGGAGCACTGTGCCTCATGATGAGCTGAGCTCGTCATGGGCATGCAGGCGCTGTGCGTGCCCCCCCTCCCCCCCCCCCCAGCACAGCGGGGGAATAACCCCAGCAGCGAAGGGGTTAAAACTTGTGGACCCCCCCACTTGTGTGTGAAAGAGCGGAGAGGCAAGACCCCCTGTCTAAATTGAAGAAAATTCTTTCTAGCAGCTACCGGCTTAATATCATCCAGGGCCGGCTCAAGGCTGTATCTATCTTTAATTTCTAGAAAGGCTGAGGTTAACTTGCCTATTCGGGGGTTACTATAAAGCTGTGCTAATTTGAACTCACCATAATGAACCTTTAGCAATTTCCTAGAGAGTGAGGTGCAAGTGAGCTCCGGGTCGCCCCAGAGTTCTCCCTGCCCCAAACTAGCTAGCATGTGTTTAATATACGCAAGCCACTGCAGTTTGGCTGCTCTCCGCAGATTCATCACGTCTTTTAGTTCCTCCCTGTAAGCTACAAGTTCTGGGGTGACCCACAAGCGCCGCCAATATAGTAGAGGTATAAGATTGGATTCGTCAGCGATTGCCCTTACGCCCAGATCAAATCGAAGCGGGGTAAGCGGGGTGCTCCGTGGGAGATTTAGCAACTGTCTGAGGAAGTTGTTCTCTGTCTGGGTTAGGCTCTCAGAACTACAGTGGCCCCATAATTCTGCGCCATATAACACCCCTCCCCGTGCTTAGACCGTATACATTTCAATGGCAGGGCTCACTGGTTTATCGCTAGACTTACAGAAAACATTCATAATACCACCTGATGATTGTGACAACTTCAGAGAGGATTTTTTGATTTGTGCCCCCCAATCCCTAGTCTCTGTGATTGTGATACCGAGATAATCGAAAGAGGAAACTCCCTTGAGGAGTTTACCATTCAAGGATGGGTTTGCTTGGGTGCTTTTAGTGCTGTTAAACGTCATGAATTTGGTTTTCTGTAGGTTAATTTCTAATCCTCTTTCACTACAGAATACTTAAAATCTATGAAGTACACTCTGGATCCCCATCGGTGATTTAGATACTAATAAAGAATCATCGGCAAACATCAATGCTGGGATTATGCATGATGCCAGCTTGGAGGCATCAAGATCTTTCTCTGTGAGTAGGAAGTCTATTAAGCCATTTATGTAGAGGCTAAATAGGGTAGGGGCAAGCACGCAGCCCTGTCGAACACCGCGTTTGAACGGAATGGGAGCTGTTAACTTTCCCTCCTTGCGGAACCTAATTTGGGCTAAATTATCCTCATGGAGTCGCTTTATAAGTTGAGATAGGTATGCTGGAACCCCCATCTCGTGGAAGACTGCCCACAGCGTTTCGTTTGGGACCAGATCAAAGGCTGACCTCAGGTCTGCAAATATTAAGTAGGGGCTGCCACCCTCTAAACACACTGTCTTCCAGGGTAATAGTCAATTTCAATTCAATTTTAATTTGCTTTATTCGAGGATTAACTCATAAAAGCATTTACAAAAAACATTAAAAGCCATTAAAAAACATTTATATTTTAAAAATAAGGCTAAAAAGTTAGTAAAAATGCATCAATTGCATTATCACGTAAAATTTTACAGATAGAATACAGTATAAACACTCTGATAATGACCTCTTCTTAATTCATCCGTCTAAAAACTTTTGTGTAATGGACCATGACCAGCCAAGAAATTTAGAAATGGCTGTTACTATAAACAGTGAAGAACTGGTACGTATAATTCTTAAAGCCACGGCACTGCTGGTCGTACCTAAGTTCTTACACATGGGGGTAAGCCAGATGCGTCTGGGCTCTGCATAGAATTTGCATGTGAATAAAAAATGTCCGATTGTTTCATCATGCACTCCACAGGATGGACAAGTACTATTTGATGGGCTTCCCCACCTGCCAGTCAGAGATCTGAGGGAAGAGCGCCTGCTCTAATCTGGAAAAGTAACTTCCTATCCCTCTGGCTAGTGATGATATCCCAGTAAAGTTCGAGGGTGGGAAGAAACTTTACTTCCAGGAATTTTCCCGCCATAGTCTCCGGGCTAGTTTCATTTCAGGTTTGTTCGACCACCTTCTCCCAATAGATCTCTTTAAGATTAGTCTTTGTTGGAAATGAGGCAGCCTCTGGATTTTCCCATAGCGTATAGAGGCCAAGGGCACCCAACATTTTTCTAAGTTCTTTTAGCCATCCTATTTTGTGGAACACATCTGCCTTGATTATGTCCATTAATCCCTCGGCGTAGTGTAAGAGTTCAGGTGTAGTCCAAAGTCTACGCCAGTACATAATATGCCTCAGTCTTGCTAAATCAGATAATGCCTTCCTGCCCAGATCGTACCTAAGCGGCAACAAAGGAGTACCCTTGGGGAGGCTAGTAATAAGTCGGTAGAACTTATTTTCCAAAATTTGCAATTTCCCAAGGTTCTCATAGCCCCACAGCTCAGCCCCATAAAGTGATGATCCTAGGGCTTTGGCCTCATACACCTGGAGCACAGGTTTTACTGGTTTTGTTAAGGATTTTCTGTGCTCAGAGCCAAGTGTACCAGCAATTTGCCTGTGTCTTATAGTTGCAGTGTCTATATGTTTGGTCCATCTTAGGTCATTTGATATATGAATTCCCAAATATGTAAAAGCATTGACAGTCTCTAATGGGCGACCATTCATAACAATGTGAGATCTACGGCCTCGACATGGGTTAAAAACCATTAACTTTGTTTTGGACACATTAATTTCTAGTCCATGGTCCTTACAAAATTGATCAAAGATGGTTAAGGAGCGCTGTAGACCCGCGGGGTCTTGGATAAAATCAGAGTGTCATCTGCAAACATTAAAATCGGTATCTTAGTACCAGCCAATGATGGGGCGTCCATGTTTTTAGACAACATGCGGGAAACAACTCCATTAATATACAGCGTGAACAGCATGGGGCCCATTGAGCATCCTTGGCGTACCCCTCGCTAAACAGAAAAGTCTGAAGTGACCATACCGTGTCCTCCCCACTGGATCCTCACAAAATTTGCCTCATGGAGCCTCATTAACATTGTCAAAAGTTCTTCTGGTAGACCCAGGTTCTTCAGCACTTGCCACAGTTTGGGCCTTGGAACAAGATCAAAGGCAGCCCGTAAATCTACAAAAGCTGCATACAGGCTGCCCTTTCCCAGTAACACGGTCTTCCATTGTAATAAAGTGAAGCGGAAGACCTGGTCCATCGTGCTAATAGATTTTTGAAAACCTGTTTGAAATGGCGACAAGGCGTTGTTCCCTTCGGCCCAATCTAAAAGTCTATTAACAACAACCCTACCAATCACCTTTTGGATGGTGTCAATTAGGCTTATGAGCTTATAATTTCCTGGTTGCGATTTGTCTCCTTTCTTGAAGATAGGAATTAAAACTGCGCATTGCCATGACGCCGGTATATTAGCGCCCTGGGCAACTGCATTCACTAGGAGAAGGATGTATTTACTCCAACGCTCCTCATCATTGATGAAAAGATCCGCTGGCACCCCATCTAGTCCCGGGGCTCTGCCATTAGAAACTGTGCTCAAGGCCATCATAACTTCACTGGTACAGAATAAGTTGTCTTTATAAAAAGAAGGCCTGTAGTCAGCCATCAGATTGTTGGGCTGAGTGTCTGCATACTGAGGCTTAAAATAATTGATCCAGTCCTCCTGGGATACATTATTGTCCGGAGGCTCCAATAAACCCCCCTTGCCCCATTTGACAATCTTCCAGAATAGCCTAGAGTCTTTTTTGTCACTGGCCTCCTTTAACTCTTGCCAATGGAGCTCGTCCAACAGTTTCTTCGCATTGGCTATGCTTTTTCTATACGCTATTCTAGCAAGGCGAATAGACACCAAGGGCCCGATGTAGGTAAACGCGATTTTCCGATTTTAAAATACCGAGGCGGGCCGAATCGGTATTCTGAAATCGGAAAACGAGATGTAGGAAAAAAAAAACGAATGAATACCGATTCGGTCGGCATCGGTAATGAGATTCGGTACGTTCCGATTCTGCTCGGTCCAAATCGGAAAGTACCGAATCGGCCAACAACGACTCGGAAATCACCGAATCGGCTACCACCGAATCGGATATTCCCGAATCGGCGAATACCGATTCGGTAATAGCCGATTCGGTAAAATCCGATTCGTCAATCATAGATACGTAGCCATGAAAACAGACCCATGGCGAAAAAGCCCATAGGAATGCATTGAATGAACCGAATCGTCTTTTACCGATTCGGAAAATACCGAATCGGATTTTACCGATTCGGATAATACCGATTCGGTAAAAGCCGATTCGGCAATAGGCGAGTCAGCCAATGAGGTGGCTCCCCCTCCCCCACCCAAACAGGGAGTGGCAACCCTGGCAGGTGCAGCTAATTAAGAAGTTTCTGGAAAGCCTGCCTGAGCCCAACACACACAGTTAGCAGCAGTTGGAGAAGGAGGTTGCAAACTGAACAGGAGATAATGGCAGATCAGTCTGGAAGCCAGAAGTCCTCCCAGAAGAGGAAGCCCAAGTTCACCACCACCGAACTTCAGGTGCTGGTTGAGGAGGTGGTGAGGGTGCACCGCCAGCTGTTTGGCAAGCTGTCCCTCAACGTGCCAGACAGCACCAAGAGGAGAATCTGGGCCGACATCGCCCAGAAGGTGAATGCTGCGGGTGTCACCCCCAGGTCCATCGAGGAACTGAAAAAAAGGTTTTACGACATCCGCAGCCTCACGAAGAGGAAGCTGGCTGACATTCAAAGGCAGGCTGGACACACTGGAGGAGGCCAGAACCCGGCGCCACCCCTCACCGATCTGGAGGAAATTGTCTCCAGCACCATCGAGAGGGAGAGTATCGTAGGAATCGGGACCCTGGACAGCTCTGCGAGAGCCACAGCTACAGGTAAGAAGCATGCGCATCATGACACACCCTACCAGACACCTCCCCATTAGACACAATGCATAGACAAACACCAGCACTGTACTGTCACCAACATACAAGAGACAAGCATCATGGTACATGTAGTCAGCAGAAGTTAGCCAAATATGTCAGTGCAGAATCACAAGACAGGTAACAGGGTGACACGGTGTAAGGAGATGCAAGGACATGTGGAATGCCATAATTGTACTGACTGTAATACATCGGCACTCAGTTTACAAATGCTTCTTTGTACCTAGGGGCCCCATCAGGCGGAACTACTGTGACAGCAGAGGGAGCTGCAACGTCCAACACTGCAGTCGCAGGGCCGAGCACCAGCCAGGCTGGCCAGGAGGAGGAGGAGGATGAGGAAGGAGACACCCCAGGGCTAGGAATGGAGGGAGTCCTGGTCATTGACTTCCAAGCAGTGCACTCCCCAGTACTGGGCAGCACACCCCCCTTGCAATTCTCACCAGACAACTCCCCTACAAGGCAGACCATTCCGCCTACACCAGCTCCTGCCACAATCGTGGCCTTGCCACCTGTCCAACCAGTCCTGGGAGCAGGGGCTCAGGGACCGGCCAGCACCACACCCCCACCAGTGGCACCCCAGCCCACTCAGCAGGCCGGAAGCAGCAGTGCCCGACGCCGTGCCACCACCACCACTGCTGCACCAGCACGGGAGGGCAGTGTGTTCCTGGGCCTGGAGGGACAGATGGTTAAAATCCAGTGCCAACAGGCCAGATCCACCATGGCCTGCCAACGCCAGCTCCTGCAGCACAACATGCAGATGGGGGAGTTGGTGAAGGGTTTCCAGGCTGTTGTGGACAGCAACAAGGAGGTGGCAGCAGGGTTAGGCAGGCTGACCACTGCCATCACCCACTCATCTGCCAGACAGGAGGAGCATGAGGTTGCGCGCAGGAGGGATGCCCGGGTGCTCAACCGGGCCATGGCCCGCCTTGCAGCGGCGACCGCACAACTGTGCCATCGCAGCTCCAATCAAGAATCTGTGCTCAGTCAGCATACGGCTGAGCTGACTAGGGGGATGGCCAGGATCACCACGGCCATGGAGGCCATGATAATATCAAACACCGCCTCCAATCCTGCCCTGGACCTGGGTGATGCTGGAGACAGCAGCAGCTGCAGCAGCCCGGCCAGCGCTGCATCAGAGCCACGGAGGAGCACCAGGCGATCCGCTGATGCTGCTGGGCATTCGGAGGGGGCCGAGGGACACCCCAGTGGGTCTGGCAAGCGGGCCAAAAAATAGCCTGGCAAGGGGGGATGAGCAAACCAGAACCCTGGACTTTATTTGAGTTTACAATCTCCATATTTTGATGCACATCAGTGCTGTAACTGTGGTGCATCACTATTAAAATTTATTTTTTTTACAAGCAACATTTAGCTGTCTTTGCATCTGTACTCAGTCAGAAATAGTTCTCAGTGATCTCCTCACGTCTGTATCTGCCATCACTTGGCGTACACACCCCAGCTGGCTGTGTCAGTGGCACAGCTTCGTCGTCGTCATAGTCCTCGTAGTCAGACAACTCCACCTCAGTGCCCTTCTTGACTGCAAGGTTGTGTAACATTGCACATACAGCTATGATCTTGCAGCAGGTGATGGGGGTATACTGCCTTGCACCTCCACTCTTGTGCAGGCATCTGAATCTACTTTTCCAGATGCCAAAGGTCCGTTCAACAACATTCCTTGTGCGTATGTGGGCCCGGTTATACCTCCTTTGGCTGGGTGTGGAGGGGTTGAGGTAGGGGGTGAGTATGAATGAGCGGAGGGCATATGCACTGTCGCCTGGAAGAGAAAGGGGTCACATTAGACACATGCATACATGTATTCCACCTACCTACTATGTGTTATGGGGGTCTGATGATGTGTCTCACCTAGGAGGTATCCTTCTCCAAATTCGCCTGCCATCAGCCGTGCATATATGCCGCTCTGTTGGAATATATAGGAGTCATGGGTACTCCCTGGAAATTTTGCTACCAGGTCTGTGATGGTGCACTTGGCATTGCAGATCACCTGCACGTTGATGGTGTGTGTAGATTTCCGATTGCGGTATATGTATTCGGTGTCCGCTGGTGGGCAAATCGGAATGTGTGTGCCATCTATGCAACCGATGATTTGGGGAAATTGTGCCATCTGGTAGAAGTCAGCTTTAGTTTGTAGCAGTTCTGCGTGGGTTGCAGGGAAAGAGATGTATTGGTCCATCCTGTCTATCATGGCGTCAAGGAATATGTGGAAGAACCTTGACAGGCTGCTCTGGCTCACCCCTCCTGCTGCTGCTACTCCACTTTGATAGCTGCCAGACGCTACCAGGTGTAGGCTGCATAGCACCTGGACGTGCGCAGGGATGGCGTGTGCCCTTGGGGTGTGGTGGTCCAAGTATGGCTTAAGGTCCCTGATGAGCTCAAGTATGGTGTCAGAGTCCAGCCTGTATCTCTGTAGGATCTCAGCCTCAGTGAGCATGAACAGGGTTATCCTCTGTCTGTAGACCTGTTCATTTCTTAGCCATTCCCTCTGTCCTTCCTGCTGTAGCCGTAGCCGCCTCGCAATGACATAGAAAGCTGCCATCCTGCAAGTTGCAATGCATTTTGGGACTGTTTATATGGGTTGGAGTTGGTTACCACCTGATTGCAATCCATGGTAAATACCGAGTGAATTCTACCGATTTTGAGCCGATTTCGGTGTTTCTGTGCCTCCCTACATCTCCCCAACTGTCGGAATCGGGGAATTTCCCGATCGGAGATTCATACGAATCGGCATGTTTTCCGAATCGGCTCATGTCCGAATCGGTATTTGTACCGATTCGGTACATGGACCGAATCGGTGATTTTCCGATTCGGTGTCACTAACGATTCGGGAATGGGACCGAATCGGTGATTATCCGATTCGGTGTCACTTACGATTCGGTAATGGGACCGAATCGGTGATTTTCCGATTCGGTGTCACTAACGAATCGGGAATTGGACCGAATCGGTGATTTTCCGATTCGGTGTCACTAACGATTCGGTACATGGACCGAATCGGTATTTGCATCCGAATCGGTGTTTTTCCGATTCGTTCCATATCCGATTTTCGGTATGTACGTATCGGATTCTTTCCCATTCGGTACTCATTCCGATTCGGTTTACTGTCCGATTATTTCTGTTTTTGGTTCCCTACATCTGGATGGCTGTTTACCGATCGGTAAGGGCCAAAAATCGGTATTTTCGGCCGTTACCGATCGGTAACGCACTACCTACATCGGGGCCCAAATCCCTCCCCCTGATCGCGGCTCCTAAAGCTGCTCTAGTCTGCCTACACTCAGCGTTATACCACTTCGCTGGTTGGGCGTTTTTTGCATTAACTTTCTTTGCAGGTTTCTGGAAATAATCCCTAATAGCTACGAAGAGGTTCTCGTGGATTCTGGTTGCTTAATCGCTGCCTAGGTCATTTAGGTTTGCTTGTTCAAGGAGTTTTACCGCTTCGTCAACCTGAGTATTATTACTATTTATAGTTTGCTGGTTAGCCTTAACGTATGCCCATTTCAGCCTGCGCATGTCGTTGGTTGGAACAGACAAAGGGGCAATAACTACCTCATGTGTCATACCCACACTATTTGGAACCCGCCATTTGTGTTTGACACATAACAGATTATGATCGCTTTCTATTCTAGATTTTACCTCCATATCGATCACTTGTCCCCAGAGCTTTAGACTACATAAAACGTAGTCTATTCGGCTCCTATATCGCCCGTTATCAAAGGTATTTGCCCCTGACTTATCACTCAAGGTCCTTCCGTTTAATGCCCTCAAGCTACTTTCGTAGCATATTGCATTTAGGGAGATGATATCCTCAGACCAACGAGTGACAGGTTTCAGATGTAATTTAGGGACGCCCCATTGCCTATCCTCCTCATCTCCAGCCCAGTCTTCTTGGATAGCCAAGGGTTCGAAAGTTCTGTTTAAATCACCCGCTATCACAACACTACTGTCCAGCGAGTGGGTTTCAAGGAGGGAACCCAAAGCTGCACAAACCTCTGACCTCCCTCCCCTGTTACCCCTGGCGTAGACATTATAAATGTCAAGCCAACCTTGAGAGCCCAGGTCGACTCTAATAAGTTGAATGGCTCTGCTTCTGGTGTCAATTACTTTAATAGTAAGCGCTAGACATTGACGTACCCAAATAGTAAGGCCACCCATTGGTCGCACCTTTGCGCCTTTTAATGCTGGGATGTGGTAATTCAAATAGCCTTCATTAAAACATGGCTCACAGAGCCAAGTCTCCTGGAAGATGCACACATCATAGGTATTTACAAAGCTTCTCCATTCCTGAGATTCCTGCTTGGAGCCTAACCCCGCTATATTCCAGGAGACTAGTTTGCCAATATCCCCCCCTATGTCCTCAGATATTCCATTAAGACAAGGTACAGCCGGGGTAGCAGGTGACCCCAGCTCACCTACACCAACGTATCTTCCATTCAGGCCAGTCCTGGAAATATCCCCACAGTTTACACCTAGCTCTATGTTAAGTTTCGGAGGATAATCAGCAATCAGGTCTGTGACATCCACCGTTTCTGGGGTCCCCATTATTTCTATATCATTCACGATCTCCCCAGTGAACCCAGCCCCTTCAGTTGGATATGTTGGATGTCAATCATTGCTGTCCAGTCCTGAGCAATTTCTCTCGCATACTCCACCCATAGCTTGAGAAAATTGCTCTTGGAGCTGGGGGCAAACGTTTCTTAGCTGGATCTTTGATTGTGCAGGGGCACTAGTCCTAAATTCTAGGGCAAAGAGATTTTCAGCAAGAGAAGCATATTTCATTGTGAGCTCTATGGAATCATATTTATAATTTGAGGCGCTAATCCGTTTTGCCTGCAGAATATCTTCCCTTATTACTGACCGACAGCCTCTCACATGTCGCAACCAATGAATGGCTTTGTTTGTGAGAGAATCAGGGTGCTCCATGTTACCTTTAGTCAATTTGGGCACACTGGTCATGTATATTTTGTTAGGGGAGGGCCGTTGTTAGCATAGCTAATCCCTCTTTTCCCCTGGGTACTGGCAGCTGTTATTTTATCCTTTTCGCAAACTCCAGGTATTATGGTTGATCCTCATGTTGTGTTTCTCGGCTTCTGTTGGATTTTTGGGACATTCACTATAAGTCTAGGAGCGTTAGATATAGGTACTTCTTTTAGGCTTGTCTGTATAGTAGGTCTGATCTTACTAGGGTTGGTAGGGAACAGGGTTTATCCGGTATCCCCCAGATCAGCTACTTAACCATAGTCCTGCACTCAATCCTTATATGGAACAGTCCTACCGTAGGTATGGAGTGGTCGATGTTAGGGATGTGGCCCTGCCCTGCCACGGTCTGCCCGGACGGCCCCAGACGGCGCGCCCTTTGCCCGGACCTCGCCCGGCGTCCCGCGTAGCGGAGTCTCTGTGCTCTTTTGAGCGCCTCCAGGTGCCGGAAACGCGTTGGCGGCCTCTGCTTCACCGCTAAGGATTGTGGGGGCTGTAGTCCTCGGTGGCCGTGAGTGGACGGCGGCAAGTTGTCAGCTCCTGCGAGGACACACAGCGTGTATCGCCAAAGTATTCTCCCAGAAAGCGCCCCCGCTACGCCAAGGCTCTGTGCTCTTTTGAGCGCCTCCAGGCGATGGAAACGCGTTGGCGGCCTCCGCTTCTCCGCTAAGGATTGTGGGGGCTGTAGTCCTCGGTGGCCGCGAGTGGACGGCGACAAGTTGTCAGCTCCTGCGAGGACACACAGCATGTATCGCCAAAGTATTCCCCCAGAAAGCGCCCCTGCTACTCCGAGGCTCTGTGCTCTTTTGAGCGCCTCCAGGCGCCGGAAACGCGTTGGCGGCCTCCGCTTTGCCGCTAAGGATTGTGGGGGCTGTAGTTCTCGGTGGCCGCGAGTGGACGGCGGCAAGTTGTCAGCTCCTGCGAGGACACACAGCGTGTATCGCCAAAGTATTCCCCCAGAAAGCGCCTGAGGATTTGGTCCAGGGTGGACAGTTTTTTTCTAAACCCTGCCTGTAGGGGGGTGAGTATCTCTGTTCCTCCATCCAGGAATGTAGCCGAAGCAGTAGCACACAAGCAAACATTTTTTGCGTAATGTCCATGAGGCTAATCGGCCTATAATTGGTTGACAATAGCTGTGAGCCTTTTTTGTAGATGGGGATTATTTTGGCTCCAGCCCAACTGGGGGGAATCTTCATGCCTTGAAATATGTCATTGAATATCACCCAGAGATATGGTGCCCATACTGATGGTTCGCTACGAAAAAGATCCCCGGGGATTTTATCTAATCCGGGTGCTTTACCCGGAGCTATTTTAGAAAGAGCTCCGCTGGTCTCATTTAGACTTATACTAGGGCTGTCGTTATCATATTCATTAATTTGCCTTGTAGTGGGCAAATGGTCTGATCCCACAGAGGATCCTGTGGTTGTCTCCTCATTCAGTGACTCTCCCTTTGAATAGAGAGATTCAAAATGGTCCCGCCAGACCTCTGCTTCCAGAATCAGCTGTATCGGTGATTTAGCAACGGAGTTACCTGTGTTGACGACTTTCCAGAAAGTCCTCATATCCCTGGATCCCAGAGAGCTTCTCAGAGTATCCCACTTGTCGATTTCCCACCCTTTCTTTGCTTCAGTAACAGCTGCCTTATAGGCTGAAGTTTTAATTAGTTAACAGTCATTGGCCTTGGTGGACAGTACCAGGGATCTTTTGGCTTTACGACAATATTCATTGTACCAAGGATGGGAGGGTTTCCGGTTTGGCCAGATAATTTTTGTTGGATAAAAGAAATCTAGTGTGACTTCTCCTAGCTTGCCATGGTTCATGGTAACTATTTGAGAGTCTATACTATCCCCATTGGGAGATATTGAGTTAGATGCAGTCAGAAGCACCGAAATCAAGGCTTCATATAAGGTGCTGAGCCTATCTTGTGATTGACTAATATCTTACCATCACACTCTTCTCCTACAGTTTGAAAGTGTCAGCATGTCATGAATGGGATTTTATATGTTTGGAGCGCTCCCAAGATTGACCTCATTAAGTTCAAGTACTAAAGCATGATGGTAACTATCGAGCCGTGGTATAACTTTAAAAATCAATTAACCTGTGCCAGGATTTGGAGTCGATTAAAATATAGTCCAATAGAGAACCTCGCTCATTTCTGTGGAAGGTATAATTACTCGATGTATCGGACGGGGTTCTACCAATGCATGCTCTTAAGGAATGTTTTAGGACAAGACAGTTCATCTGCATCATCAGGTGGCACCATTTTCTAACTGGTGGGCACCTAGTCTCCGGGATCGCCCAATATTTGCCCTCATCATGCCGGCTATCATGGAGCTTTCCCTCGAGTGGCTCAAACTGACAATTAAAAATCCGCTCCCAAGGTTGCGATGTAATGGTAGTGCGTTGTAAAAAATGCGTTGTAAGTGATGTTCCCCCCATATGATTATCTGCAATGGTAGCTAGAAAAGTAATTAGATCTTCCAGCGTTTTTGACTTCTTACCCTGGACGGCTGGTCTGGAATACACATTTAGGAGGGCTATAGAAGTCTTTGGTGGGAAATACAGTATGACACACAGAATATCATTAGATGCTGTTTCGATCTGTTTGGCAGTACAGCCTAGATGGACTCCCACCAATGTACTGATGCCTCCCGATCGTCTCCCTTTTTCTCCTGATGTTGCTGGAATGTTAAAGTGGCAAACCCCAATTCTGGTGTGTCCCCTCTGGCCCACGTCTCCTGGAAGATGCAGATCTCATGTTGGTCAATAAAGAGGCCCTAATTTGGGTAATCTATCTTGTTGTTCAGACCCGCTATGTTCCACGATAGGACCTGTGTCCTTTGACAATTGGGGCAATTGGATTTATTAGCCACTGGAGGGGTTAGTTGAAGTGGGGCCTTACTCTGTACAATGTTTTCCTTCTAATCGGACCCTCTGGTTAAAGGAAGTTTCCGATTATCAGTCAGCACCGTATCACAGCCGTCATGGGTGGAACCTGGGGAGCGGCTCATGCTCCCACAAGGTTCACCTTCCCCACGCAGTGTGCGGGGTCCTGGATCAATAGCCCTAGCCTTGGTTGCCATTGGGAGCGGCCGTAGTTAGTCTTTGGTGATAGGGGCCTGATCCTCGAGTCAGTCCACTCCTTCTAGGCTACTGTACCTATTTGCTGTAGGACTAATAAAAATGGGTTGCCTTGGCCAGTACTGATCCGGGGGAAGTAACTCACAGTTATTGGTGTCATCTCTCCAACCCCAATCATAATGCCTTATATCTTGGTGAGCCCTGTTGGGGTATATGCAAGGAGCCCATTATATAACACAGAAAGAGAAATGCAGAGAAAAGGCAGAGGGGCAAAGAGGAGCACCCGGGGGGCACCATGTGGACTGAAGAGAGTGTGGGATGGCAGGAGAATGTGCAGGTAGGGGGTGTCACCTCACAAACCACCTCCGGCGGCCGCCGCAGGTGGAGAGCTGGCGGGGAGTGCGGGAGAGGCCGCAGAGGGTAAAGCATCTTGTCGCTGTAGATAAGAGACTAGGGGACCCCAGATGCCGATCGGGTGGCAAGTGGCCGGCACCAGTTCCCAGAATTCGGAGAGCAGCGTCTGACAGCGGGAAGCATCCTCGAGCCAAGCGCTAACCTTGGGCACAGATCTGTGACCCCAGCACATGGAGACCCTGCGCCTTACGCGGACGAGAGGCATCGCAGTCAGCCGGCGAGTAGCTTCTGGATAAAATTTCACAAAGCCAAGGAGGCAGAGCAGTGGGTCTGGCACGAAAGGCGTCAAGGTAATCTCAGTAATAGCGGCGCACACGTCGCACCAGTAGGCTGAGACCTTGGGGCACAGTCAGAAGTGGTGGGAGAAGTCTGCCACAGGAGCTGAGCAACGTAAGCATCTGTCGCTGGGGGTGAGGCCCATTTTATGCAGTTGAGCAGGGGAGCGATATAACCTATGCAAATACTTAAAAGGTAGGAGGCTCAAACGATATTTTGGGGATAGGCGTTTGATTGCAGGTATATCTTTAACTTCTCCTAAAGTGGCTTGCTTCAACAGCGCCTCGACACACCATCAGTCTGTGTATCCGCCATCCGCTCTCATTCAAGACAATGGCTCGATGCAGCGTACCAGCTGGAACAGGATCACTCGTAGGGTTCTGACTGAAATCGTCGCCAAAATATGGTAAATAGAAGCTGCAGACACAGCAGGTAATTCTTGAATCCTTTAATCAAGTACAGAGCAGGATGAGCGCAGACTCTTTCAAGCAGCTCAGAGAAACATCTGCTTTGAAAGAGAACACTCGCATTCAAACAAAGACATGGAATGCTAACACAGGTACATTCTTAAAAGACTAGACTGTAAAGCATGTAAGGCATATACTACATGATGCATCAACCATCTTCCTGACCCTTCTATCCCCCATTCAACCTCCTCTTCAGTGAAAAAAACAGAACATTCCACAGCTCATTAACAAAGCTGAGCATTAACCTGGTTTTCTTGCTATCAATCCTGTAGAAACAATGTGTATCAACCCCTCCCTCATTCAATTGTGACTGCTGCCACAACGTATCATAAGGGAGAGTGACACATTAACCCAGTGCAAGGGGAATGGGAGAGATACAGATAACACAACTCTTGTGCTACTTGGACCACACCCATGCCGGAATATGTTTGTTAGAACCGGTTGTCTCTAGTTGGCAGAGGTATGCACTTCTGACAAATAGGGACACACCTTTTCTAGTCAGGGCAAGGGGATCACACCCTTTGATAACCCATGCTCACCCCCTTGGTAGCTTGGCAGAGCAGACAGGCTTATCTCAGAGGCTGTGTGTTAAGCATTTATGACCACATACAGTAATAAAGTGAATACACTACAAATGGACACGACACAGTAGTATTATAAAAATAAGGATCTTTATATAAGGCTTAGCACAAGACCAAATAACAACAAAAATATACACAATCTTAATAAATACTCTTGGAAGGGAAAATAATAGTTCAAATGTAGTTTCTTCTTTAGCACAAAGTCTTTTCGTATCAAAGCAACTCTTCTTCCTGGAAACACAGTTCTTGGCAACAATGTAACCCACACGGGAGTTACACGACGTCGAGGCAAAGTTAATCCAAAAGTTCGGCGTCGACCGCGAGGAGCGCTACGTCGAGCCCGGAGTCACACGGACCCCTAACAACACAGTACCTTGGAAAATGTAGCACACGATGATCAGCGGCGTCGAGCAATCCGGCGTCGCGTCTTCGGTGTCGATCAGGCCTCAGCAGTCATCGATGTCGATGATTCTGTTGCAAGTGTGAGCAGCGCTCACGGCGTCGAGAGGGCACGAGAGCGATGCGATCAGCAGCGGTGCAGACACGAGGTCCCTTGGAGCTGGAGCTGAACTCACTACTCACTGGCGTTGCTGCTGGCGTTGATCGGGCCCGGCGGCCGGCGTCGAGGAAGCGGGACACTGGAGCCGTTACTCACTATGTCGAGCTGGATTCGGCGACGTCTGTCGGCGTCGAGATTGCTGGTTCTTTCAGAGGTGCTGGATTCACAGGTTCCAGCAAATAGCACTTTAAGCAGATGAAGTCCTTTAGCCCTGTGACTTCAGCAGGAGACTGGCACTCTTCCAGTCCTTGGAGATTTTCTTAGCAAGCGTGAGAGTACACACACAGTTCCTCTCTCCTGGTTCCTTGGCAAAAATAAAGAAGCACTGCAGGATTCCCCCCAGCAAACAGCACACTGGCAGAAGGGGTAGGCAAGTCCTTGGATCAGCAGGCTTCTTGTCCTTGGTTTCAGGGTTCCTTGTCAGAAGTGATCTGATTTCTTAGTTCAGGGGTCCTTCTCTTATACCCCTTTTCGGCTTTGATCCCTTTGTCCATGCAGGGGAGTTTCCCAACATCCTGGGTCTGTTGTGGGTGGAGCCAGGCAGAAGCACCTGGCCTATTCACTGAGCAGGGCTGGGTCCTCAGACGCCCAGCAGGAGGTGGAGCCAGCATTGTCACTGGCAGGAGCAGAGCTATCGGCCTCCTGGTAGGAGGTGGGACTAGGATCGTCCATGGCAGGCACAGAGCCATCAGCCGCTTGGCAGGAGGTGGAGCCAGCATTGTATCGGGCAGGGCAGGCTATCAGCAACTACTCTCCCCCTACTCTCAACGCAAATGTCCCACTCATCCCACACTGACTCATCCAGACCTCTGGAGCCACCCAGCTCCTGTCACACACACGCAAAACCAGCAGAAACCAGAAATGGTTAGACAAGAAAATAGCCACTTTCTAAAAGTGCTATTTTCAAACCCAGAGTCCAAAAACCATCCACACCAACGGATGCGTAATTAAACCCCAGGGATACCAAACTCGACATTGCACCATGCTCCCCGAGCCCGCTAGGATTATAGCATTAATAATCCGGGCAGCCCATTCTAACTAATGGAGAGCAGGTTACCTCGCAATAGTGAAAAAAGAATATGGCTGTAATTCACTATTAGGACATGCCAACTTGGTCAGGCTTGTCCTACCTTATACTTACAATGCACCCTGCCCGTGGGCCTACCATAGGGGTGACTAACATGAAGTTAAGGGAAGGTTTAGGGACTGGCAAGTAGGTGTACTTGCGTAGTCAGCGTGACAGTACCGGACTGCACGTGGGTCTGGCAATGACCGACCCGTAGACATTCTTTTACGAGGCCGCTCTTGTGGGTGGCACAACACGTGCTGCAGGCCCATGAGCGGCATTTGTATTTACAAGCCCCGGCACTCCTGGTGCACTAGACTAGGGACTGACAGTAAACCAAATAAGCCAAACATGGAATTCAATCAATACAGTAATTTAACATAGGGAGCACTTGCACTGTGGCACTGATCAGCAGTGTCACAGGGCCCAAAGCAGTATACCAGTAAAACATCGTAAAACAGTGGAGGCAAACAGAAAAAAATGGAGGAGAGACTCAAGCCAATGATGCCAGGTCTAACACGTGTCCCCTCCAGCTGAAATGTGGGGAGAACTACCCTTGACCTAGGGAGTCCTCATCACTAAGGCGGAAAAATCTGGACAGACCATCAGCATTGGTGTGATCTGTACCAGGGCGGTGTTCCACCGTGAAGTCCATTCCCTGTAGGGAGATGGACCACCTCAACAGTTTTGGATTCTCACCCCTCATCTGCATCAACCATCTGAGGGGCCTGTGGTCTGTCTGAACCCGGAAGTGAGTCCCAAACAGGTAGGGTCTTAGCTTCTTCAGCGCCCAGACCACAGCAAATGCTTCTCGCTCTATCGCACTCCACCTCGTTTCCCTGGGAAGTAACCTACGGCTGATGAAGGCTACAGGCAAGTCTCGGCCCTCTTCATTCACCTGAGCTAGAACAGCTCCCACGCCATGCTCTGAAGCGTCCGTCTGGACAATACATTTTTTCGAAAAGTCGGGTACCTGGAGTATAGGTGCTGTGCACATTGCAGTTTTCAGGGTATCGAAGGCCCTTTGACAGGCATCAGTCCAGATCACATTTCGTGGCTGCTTCCTGGAAGTCAGCGAAGTCAAGGGGTGCACAATGTTACCGTAATCCTTGACAAACCTCCTGTAGTAACCCGTGAGACCTAAGAAGGCTCTCACCTGAGTTTGGGTTTTGGACGGTGCCCAAGCCAGGCTGGTATCAATCTTGGGTTGCAGGGGGGAAACCTTGCCGCTCCCTACTTGGTGCCCCAAGTACACCACAGAACCCTGCCCAATCTGGCACTTACTGGCTTTGATTGTGAGGCCTGCTCTGCGCAGGGCCAACAACACTTCCTGGAGGTGGCGCAAGTGTTCCTCCCAGCTGGCGCTGAACACTGCGATGTCGTCCAGGTAGGCGGCACTGAAATCCTCCAGTCCAGCCAAGACCTGGTTGACCAACCTCTGGAAGGTGGCAGGGGCATTCTTCATCCCAAAGGGCATCACCCGGAACTGGTATAGCCCATCTGGTGTGGAGAATGCGGACCTCTCCTTTGCCCCATCAGTCAAGGCGATCTGCCAGTACCCAGACGTTAGATCAAACGTACTAAGGTACCGGGCAGCCCCCAACCGATCTATGAGCTCATCAGCTCTGGGGATGGGGTGCGCGTCAGTCTTCGTGACTGAATTGAGTCCTCGGTAATCCACACAGAACCGAAGTTCCGGTGAAGCACCAGGCGCTGCAGCCTTCGGGACCAAGACCACTGGGCTGGCCCAAGGACTGCTAGAGGACTCAACCACCCCTAACGCAAACATTTTGGAGACCTCCTCCTTAATGTATGCTCGGACCTTGTCAGTCACCCTGTAAGCCTTGTGCTTCACAGGAGGACTGTCTCCGGTGTCAAAGTCATGGACACACCAATGAGTGACACCCGGAACCAAGGAAAACAGATCCGGGAATTGTCCCAACAGTTGGCGACAATCCTGTTTCTGCTCAAGGGTCAGTGTGTCAGAGAGGACAACACCATCCACTGACCCGTCTTGCTCTTTAGCACACAGGAGGTCAGGAAGAGGCTCACTCTCCTCCTCCATTCCAGCATCTGTAGCTAGGAGCATGCCCACTTTGGACCTTTCTAAGTGGGGCTTCAAACGGTTGGCATGCAGGACCCGCAAGGGGTTCCTGGGAGATTTCAAGTCCACCAGGTAGGTGACATCACTCTTCTTCTCCACAACCTTAAACGGTCCAGTCCACCTGTCCTTGAGCGCACAAGGTTCCACAGGGGACATGACCCAAACTTCCTGACCAGGCTGAAGCTCTACCAGAGTGGCATTCCGGTCATATCAACGCTTCATCTCCTCCTGGCTGGCCTCCAGATTTGCCTGAGCAAGATCTCTGAAGCGCCGAGTCTGGTTCCTAAAGGCCAGCATGTAACTGTATACATCCTGGGGAGGTTTCCTGGGAGATTGCTCCCAGCCTTCTTTGACCAGACTCAAAGGCCCTCTTACCGGGTGACCGTACAAAAGCTCAAAGGGGCTGAACCCTAGGGACTTCTGAGGCACCTCACGGTAAGCAAACAGCAGGCATGGCAAGAGGACGTCCCATTTCCGCCTCATTGGTTCTTCAAGACCCATGATCATGCCTTTAAGGGTCCGGTTGAATCTCTCAACCAGCCCATTTCCTTGAGGGTGGTAAGGAGTGGTGAACTTGTAGGTTACCCCACACTCCTTCCACAGAGACTTCATAGAGTTAGAAATGAAGTTGGTGCCCCGGTCTGACACCACCTCTCTGGGGAACCCCATCCGGGAGAAAACACCCATCAGTGCCCGTCCCACCACGGGGGCCGTCACTGTTCGGAGAGGGATGGCTTCCGGGTACCGTGTGGCATGGTCCACCAAGACCAGGATGAACCTGTTGCCCAGGGCTGTCTTGGGGTCCAGGGGCCCAACAATGTCAATACCCACCCGGTCAAAGGGGGTACTGACCACTAGAAAAGGTTGGAGGGGAGCCTTCTGCTTCCTTCCACTTTTCCCACTTGCCTGGCAAGTGTGACAAGTCTTACAATGGATGTCTACATCCCTGCGCATCTGAGGCCAATAAAAATGGGTGACAAGCCTGTCATAGGTCTTGTCCTGCCCCAGATGTCCAGCTAACGGAACATCATGAGCCAAACCCAGTAGGAAGGCTCTGAAGCGCTGGGGTACCACCAGCACACGGGCTGACCCAGGCTCAGCAGCCTTAGGCTCGCTATACAGGAGGTCGTTCTCCCAGTACACAAAATGTGACCCTGACTGATCACCTGAGGATTGGGCTGAGGCCTGCTGCCTCATACCCACAAGAGAAGGGCACACTTTCTGTTCGGCACAGAATTCCTCCCTGGAGGGACCACCATCCTGCTGCCAATGGGTCAGCTCGGGCAGGTCTCCCAGTTCGGCAATTTGTTCCCCTGTGGGCTCCAGGGCATCCCCCTCAGGGTCTACCTCCTCCTGGACCACGGGAACTACGGGGCCGGTTTCCCGCGCCTCCTGCCTCTTCTCTTCACAGCTGGGTCCTGGGCCGTACTTTCAGGCTCCGGGACCCCATCAACACACTTACTCGCTGTCATCGATCGAGTGGTTGCACACACCCACTCTGGCACACCCAACATTCTCAAATGTGTCTCCCTCTCCACCTTAGCCCAAAGGGAGTCTTCCAAATCATTGCCCAGGAGACAATCGACAGGCATGGCGGGCCTCACAGCAACTTGAAGAGTACCTGAAACTCCCCCCCATTCAAAGGAAACTTGAGCTACCTCGCACTCTTTCTGGGAGTTGTCAGCAGCTATCACGGGGTAGAATGCGTGGGGAACCACCTGCTCTCTGGACACTAAGTGACACTTGACAGCTGTCACACTCGCTCCGGTGTCTCTGAGAGCTTCCACTCTATGGCCATTAATGGTCACCCACTGCCTATATTTACTAATGTAGAGGGGGTGGAGGGACCATTTGCATGTCTCCTAGCGAGACCAGGGACATTTCTGCGGGACCCCTCCCACCAGGGACAACCATCTCCTCCCCTCCCAGGGCTACACTCGCCAACTGACGGGGGGGGGGTGCACGCGGCGGTGCATTCGAATTCTTCATGGGACACTGGGGGTCATAATACCGGTGTCCCACCTGCCCACAAACGTAGCAGGTTAGGGGGCCCCTATGAACAGGTTTACCCGTCGGGCCCCTGGCTTCTTCTCAGGGGGAGGCTGGGAACCCTTCCCTTGGTTCCCTTGGGGATTACTTTGGGGCCCTTTCTGGGACTACTTCTGTTTACCCTTGTCCCCCCCACTCTTCTGCTGGGGACCCTGCCCACCTTTGGCTGAGTCTCCCACTGGACCCTTGTGGACCCTGGTACTGACCCAGCGGTCCGCCTCCTCAGCAAGTTTTCTAGGGTTAGATATCTTGCTATCAATAAGGTGCTGGCGCAGCTCTGGAAGACAGTTATTAGACAAATGCTCCCAAGCAAACAAATCATAAAGAGCTTCATAACTTTCCACTTTGCTGCCCTTTACCCAACCATCCATGGCTCTGCAAAAATAAGACACATATTCAACCCACGTCGTACCAGGCAATTTCTTACATTCTCTAAAAGCTTGTCTGTACTTCTCAGGGGTTAGGCCATACCGCAACATTAACATTACTCAGACATGAGTCCCTTTCTCACTGCTCCATCAGGATTCAAGCAAGCCGGGCCGAAGACGGCTGAAAAGCCAGAAACCGGTCCCCGGTAGCTTGTCTCCTTTCTGGTAAAGAATTGGCTTGGTAGTTTAGTCTGCCCTGTTCCCATGATGCACTGGGCCAGGGACAGACTGATTTGCATATAGCCAGGTTCTGAGCTGGGATGGGGCAGTGAGATAAATAACGGTGATGGATCAAGCCCTGATCTTTGGACTGGGTAAGAGTGGTCTGCTCAATTCAGACACTCTGTTCATCACCACCCCCTTTTGTAAATCGATTTTGGCCACTATAGGTGTGGCAGGGTATACTCAGACATGAGTCCCTTTCTCACTGCTCCATCAGGATTCAAGCAAGCCGGGCCGAAGACGGCTGAAATGCCAGAAACCGGTCCCCGGTAGCTTGTCTCCTTTCTGGTAAAGAATTGGCTTGGTAGTTTAGTCTGCCCTGTTCCCATGATGCACTGGGCCAGGGACAGACTGATTTGCATATAGCCAGGTTCTGAGCTGGGATGGGGCAGTGAGATAAATAACGGTGATGGATCAAGCCCTGATCTTTGGACTGGGTAAGAGTGGTCTGCTCAATTCAGACACTCTGTTCATCACCACCCCCTTTTGTAAATCGATTTTGGCCACTATAGGTGTGGCAGGGTATACTCAGACATGAGTCCCTTTCTCACTGCTCCATCAGGATTCAAGCAAGCCGGGCCGAAGACGGCTGAAATGCCAGAAACCGGTCCCCGGTAGCTTGTCTCCTTTCTGGTAAAGAATTGGCTTGGTAGTTTAGTCTGCCCTGTTCCCATGATGCACTGGGCCAGGGACAGACTGATTTGCATATAGCCAGGTTCTGAGCTGGGATGGGGCAGTGAGATAAATAACGGTGATGGATCAAGCCCTGATCTTTGGACTGGGTAAGAGTGGTCTGCTCAATTCAGACACTCTGTTCATCACCACCCCCTTTTGTAAATCGATTTTGGCCACTATAGGTGTGGCAGGGTTTACTCAGACATGAGTCCCTTTCTCACTGCTCCATCAGGATTCAAGCAAGCCGGGCCGAAGACGGCTGAAATGCCAGAAACCGGTCCCCGGTAGCTTGTCTCCTTTCTGGTAAAGAATTGGCTTGGTAGTTTAGTCTGCCCTGTTCCCATGATGCACTGGGCCAGGGACAGACTGATTTGCATATAGCCAGGTTCTGAGCTGGGATGGGGCAGTGAGATAAATAACGGTGATGGATCAAGCCCTGATCTTTGGACTGGGTAAGAGTGGTCTGCTCAATTCAGACACTCTGTTCATCACCACCCCCTTTTGTAAATCGATTTTGGCCACTATAGGTGTGGCAGGGTATACTCAGACATGAGTCCCTTTCTCACTGCTCCATCAGGATTCAAGCAAGCCGGGCCGAAGACGGCTGAAATGCCAGAAACCGGTCCCCGGTAGCTTGTCTCCTTTCTGGTAAAGAATTGGCTTGGTAGTTTAGTCTGCCCTGTTCCCATGATGCACTGGGCCAGGGACAGACTGATTTGCATATAGCCAGGTTCTGAGCTGGGATGGGGCAGTGAGATAAATAACGGTGATGGATCAAGCCCTGATCTTTGGACTGGGTAAGAGTGGTCTGCTCAATTCAGACACTCTGTTCATCACCACCCCCTTTTGTAAATCGATTTTGGCCACTATAGGTGTGGCAGGGTATACTCAGACATGAGTCCCTTTCTCACTGCTCCATCAGGATTCAAGCAAGCCGGGCCGAAGACGGCTGAAATGCCAGAAACCGGTCCCCGGTAGCTTGTCTCCTTTCTGGTAAAGAATTGGCTTGGTAGTTTAGTCTGCCCTGTTCCCATGATGCACTGGGCCAGGGACAGACTGATTTGCATATAGCCAGGTTCTGAGCTGGGATGGGGCAGTGAGATAAATAACGGTGATGGATCAAGCCCTGATCTTTGGACTGGGTAAGAGTGGTCTGCTCAATTCAGACACTCTGTTCATCACCACCCCCTTTTGTAAATCGATTTTGGCCACTATAGGTGTGGCAGGGTATACTCAGACATGAGTCCCTTTCTCACTGCTCCATCAGGATTCAAGCAAGCCGGGCCGAAGACGGCTGAAATGCCAGAAACCGGTCCCCGGTAGCTTGTCTCCTTTCTGGTAAAGAATTGGCTTGGTAGTTTAGTCTGCCCTGTTCCCATGATGCACTGGGCCAGGGACAGACTGATTTGCATATAGCCAGGTTCTGAGCTGGGATGGGGCAGTGAGATAAATAACGGTGATGGATCAAGCCCTGATCTTTGGACTGGGTAAGAGTGGTCTGCTCAATTCAGACACTCTGTTCATCACCACCCCCTTTTGTAAATCGATTTTGGCCACTATAGGTGTGGCAGGGTATACTCAGACATGAGTCCCTTTCTCACTGCTCCATCAGGATTCAAGCAAGCCGGGCCGAAGACGGCTGAAATGCCAGAAACCGGTCCCCGGTAGCTTGTCTCCTTTCTGGTAAAGAATTGGCTTGGTAGTTTAGTCTGCCCTGTTCCCATGATGCACTGGGCCAGGGACAGACTGATTTGCATATAGCCAGGTTCTGAGCTGGGATGGGGCAGTGAGATAAATAACGGTGATGGATCAAGCCCTGATCTTTGGACTGGGTAAGAGTGGTCTGCTCAATTCAGACACTCTGTTCATCACCACCCCCTTTTGTAAATCGATTTTGGCCACTATAGGTGTGGCAGGGTATACTCAGACATGAGTCCCTTTCTCACTGCTCCATCAGGATTCAAGCAAGCCGGGCCGAAGACGGCTGAAATGCCAGAAACCGGTCCCCGGTAGCTTGTCTCCTTTCTGGTAAAGAATTGGCTTGGTAGTTTAGTCTGCCCTGTTCCCATGATGCACTGGGCCAGGGACAGACTGATTTGCATATAGCCAGGTTCTGAGCTGGGATGGGGCAGTGAGATAAATAACGGTGATGGATCAAGCCCTGATCTTTGGACTGGGTAAGAGTGGTCTGCTCAATTCAGACACTCTGTTCATCACCACCCCCTTTTGTAAATCGATTTTGGCCACTATAGGTGTGGCAGGGTATACTCAGACATGAGTCCCTTTCTCACTGCTCCATCAGGATTCAAGCAAGCCGGGCCGAAGACGGCTGAAATGCCAGAAACCGGTCCCCGGTAGCTTGTCTCCTTTCTGGTAAAGAATTGGCTTGGTAGTTTAGTCTGCCCTGTTCCCATGATGCACTGGGCCAGGGACAGACTGATTTGCATATAGCCAGGTTCTGAGCTGGGATGGGGCAGTGAGATAAATAACGGTGATGGATCAAGCCCTGATCTTTGGACTGGGTAAGAGTGGTCTGCTCAATTCAGACACTCTGTTCATCACCACCCCCTTTTGTAAATCGATTTTGGCCACTATAGGTGTGGCAGGGTATACTCAGACATGAGTCCCTTTCTCACTGCTCCATCAGGATTCAAGCAAGCCGGGCTGAAGACGGCTGAAATGCCAGAAACCGGTCCCCGGTAGCTTGTCTCCTTTCTGGTAAAGAATTGGCTTGGTAGTTTAGTCTGCCCTGTTCCCATGATGCACTGGGCCAGGGACAGACTGATTTGCATATAGCCAGGTTCTGAGCTGGGATGGGGCAGTGAGATAAATAACGGTGATGGATCAAGCCCTGATCTTTGGACTGGGTAAGAGTGGTCTGCTCAATTCAGACACTCTGTTCATCACCACCCCCTTTTGTAAATCGATTTTGGCCACTATAGGTGTGGCAGGGTATACTCAGACATGAGTCCCTTTCTCACTGCTCCATCAGGATTCAAGCAAGCCGGGCCGAAGACGGCTGAAATGCCAGAAACCGGTCCCCGGTAGCTTGTCTCCTTTCTGGTAAAGAATTGGCTTGGTAGTTTAGTCTGCCCTGTTCCCATGATGCACTGGGCCAGGGACAGACTGATTTGCATATAGCCAGGTTCTGAGCTGGGATGGGGCAGTGAGATAAATAACGGTGATGGATCAAGCCCTGATCTTTGGACTGGGTAAGAGTGGTCTGCTCAATTCAGACACTCTGTTCATCACCACCCCCTTTTGTAAATCGATTTTGGCCACTATAGGTGTGGCAGGGTATACTCAGACATGAGTCCCTTTCTCACTGCTCCATCAGGATTCAAGCAAGCCGGGCCGAAGACGGCTGAAATGCCAGAAACCGGTCCCCGGTAGCTTGTCTCCTTTCTGGTAAAGAATTGGCTTGGTAGTTTAGTCTGCCCTGTTCCCATGATGCACTGGGCCAGGGACAGACTGATTTGCATATAGCCAGGTTCTGAGCTGGGATGGGGCAGTGAGATAAATAACGGTGATGGATCAAGCCCTGATCTTTGGACTGGGTAAGAGTGGTCTGCTCAATTCAGACACTCTGTTCATCACCACCCCCTTTTGTAAATCGATTTTGGCCACTATAGGTGTGGCAGGGTATACTCAGACATGAGTCCCTTTCTCACTGCTCCATCAGGATTCAAGCAAGCCGGGCCGAAGACGGCTGAAATGCCAGAAACCGGTCCCCGGTAGCTTGTCTCCTTTCTGGTAAAGAATTGGCTTGGTAGTTTAGTCTGCCCTGTTCCCATGATGCACTGGGCCAGGGACAGACTGATTTGCATATAGCCAGGTTCTGAGCTGGGATGGGGCAGTGAGATAAATAACGGTGATGGATCAAGCCCTGATCTTTGGACTGGGTAAGAGTGGTCTGCTCAATTCAGACACTCTGTTCATCACCACCCCCTTTTGTAAATCGATTTTGGCCACTATAGGTGTGGCAGGGTATACTCAGACATGAGTCCCTTTCTCACTGCTCCATCAGGATTCAAGCAAGCCGGGCCGAAGACGGCTGAAATGCCAGAAACCGGTCCCCGGTAGCTTGTCTCCTTTCTGGTAAAGAATTGGCTTGGTAGTTTAGTCTGCCCTGTTCCCATGATGCACTGGGCCAGGGACAGACTGATTTGCATATAGCCAGGTTCTGAGCTGGGATGGGGCAGTGAGATAAATAACGGTGATGGATCAAGCCCTGATCTTTGGACTGGGTAAGAGTGGTCTGCTCAATTCAGACACTCTGTTCATCACCACCCCCTTTTGTAAATCGATTTTGGCCACTATAGGTGTGGCAGGGTTTACTCAGACATGAGTCCCTTTCTCACTGCTCCATCAGGATTCAAGCAAGCCGGGCCGAAGACGGCTGAAATGCCAGAAACTGGTCCCCGGTAGCTTGTCTCCTTTCTGGTAAAGAATTGGCTTGGTAGTTTAGTCTGCCCTGTTCCCATGATGCACTGGGCCAGGGACAGACTGATTTGCATATAGCCAGGTTCTGAGCTGGGATGGGGCAGTGAGATAAATAACGGTGATGGATCAAGCCCTGATCTTTGGACTGGGTAAGAGTGGTCTGCTCAATTCAGACACTCTGTTCATCACCACCCCCTTTTGTAAATCGATTTTGGCCACTATAGGTGTGGCAGGGTATACTCAGACATGAGTCCCTTTCTCACTGCTCCATCAGGATTCAAGCAAGCCGGGCCGAAGACGGCTGAAATGCCAGAAACCGGTCCCCGGTAGCTTGTCTCCTTTCTGGTAAAGAATTGGCTTGGTAGTTTAGTCTGCCCTGTTCCCATGATGCACTGGGCCAGGGACAGACTGATTTGCATATAGCCAGGTTCTGAGCTGGGATGGGGCAGTGAGATAAATAACGGTGATGGATCAAGCCCTGATCTTTGGACTGGGTAAGAGTGGTCTGCTCAATTCAGACACTCTGTTCATCACCACCCCCTTTTGTAAATCGATACCGCAACATTAAAGCATCTTTCATATGAGCATACGACATCCTATCCTCCACAGGCATGTCTAACAGGGTATCTCTTCCCTCATTCACAAAGCGACCCCACAACCCCGCTCCCCAATCCTTCTCAGGGACCCGGTGGGCCAACAATGCTAACTCATACGCTTTAAACCACTGACCAATATCTTCGTTCCTATGATAATCTTTTATCACATCTTTGGGGAAATAAAACCTACTTTCTGCAGGCCCAGATGGGATGCTGCCACTAGAGGGATTCAACTCTAACTTCTTAGCTTGGATCTCCAATTCCCTCAACTTGGTATCACGCTCCAAAGCTAACTTTTCTCTTTCAAACTCCAACCTTTTGGTCTCCAAATCAGCTTCTCTTCTACCTCTTGCATTTTCTAACTCCAACTGCCCATTTATCTTCAGCCTTGCCATTTCCATGTTGTATGCACGCTCCTTCCCCCTTTCTTCTCTTTCTTCAGGGGAAAGACCTTTGGAGGAAACACTGCTCCCGGGAGAGGACACAGGCCCATTCACTGGCGCCTCCTCATCCCCTTCCCCTGGCGGTACCACCACCGGGTCAGAGGGATCTCTGGACTCCAACCAGGCCTCCAAAGCTTTGCGATATTCCGTTTTGTTTTTGCAGCCCTTGGTAGGCACTTTCAACTGCTTACAAAAGGATTTCAGCTCCTCCACTTTGTAGACGTTTATCTTCGCTCTATCAAACTTCTCCACAACAACAACAGGGGTAGTGACTCCGGTGTCACTCATGGTCAAAACTGGCAGTGTTCAAAAAATCAAGCTTCAGAAAAGCGGAGAACAAAAATAGAATCCTACCAAAATAGATTGTGGCTGCGCTATGGTCTGCTTTCACTATGTAGCGCACACTAATCACTGCACATGGGTCATAAATGCAAGATTCAAATCCCACCGCTGCCACCAATGTTAGAACCGGTTGTCTCTAGTTGGCAGAGGTATGCACTTCTGACAAATAGGGACACACCTTTTCTAGTCAGGGCAAGGGGATCACACCCTTTGATAACCCCTGCTCACCCCCTTGGTAGCTTGGCAGAGCAGACAGGCTTATCTCAGAGGCTGTGTGTTAAGCATTTATGACCACATACAGTAATAAAGTGAATACACTACAAATGGACACGACACAGTAGTATTATAAAAATAAGGATCTTTATATAAGGCTTAGCACAAGACCAAATAACGACAAAAATATACACAATCTTAATAAATACTCTTGGAAGGGAAAATAATAGTTCAAATGTAGTTTCTTCTTTAGCACAAAGTCTTTTCGTATCAAAGCAACTCTTCTTCCTGGAAACACAGTTCTTGGCAACAATGTAACCCACACGGGAGTTACACGACGTCGAGGCAAAGTTAATCCAAAGGTTCGGCGTCGACCGTGAGGAGCGCTACGTCGAGCCCGGAGTCACACGGACCCCCAACAACACAGTACCTTGGAAAATGAAGCACACGATGATCAGCGGCGTCGAGCAATCCGGCGTCGCGTCTTCGGTGTCGATCAGGCCTCAGCAGTCGTCGATGATTCTGTTGCAAGTGTGAACAGCGCTCACGGCGTCGAGAGGGCACGAGGGCGATGCGATCAGCAGCGGTGCAGACACGAGGTCCCTTGGAGCTGGAGCCGAACTCACTACTCACTGGCGTTGCTGCTGGCGTCGATTTGGCCCGGCGGCCGACGTCGAGGAAGCGGGACACTGGAGCCGTTACTCACTATGTCGAGCTGGATTCGGCGACGTCCGTCGGCGTCGAGATTGCTGGTTCTTTCAGAGGTGCTGGATTCACAGGTTCCAGCAAATAGCACTTTAAGCAGATGAAGTCCTTTAGCCCTGTGACTTCAGCAGGAGACTGGCACTCTTCCAGTCCTTGGAGATTTTCTTAGCAAGCGTGAGAGTACACACACAGTTCCTCTCTCCTGGTTCCTTGGCAAAAATAAAGAAGCACTGCAGGATTCCCCCCAGCAAACAGCACACTGGCAGAAGGGGTAGGCAAGTCCTTGGATCAGCAGGCTTCTTGTTCTTGGTTTCAGGGTTCCTTGTCAGAAGTGATCTGATTTCTTAGTTCAGGGGTCCTTCTCTTATACCCCTTTTCGGCTTTGATCCCTTTGTCCATGCAATCAATCAATCAATCAGTGACACTTATAAAGCGCGCTACATACCCGTAGGGTCTCAAGGCGCTGGGGAGGGGGGGTGCCGCTACTGCTCGAACAGCCAGGTCTTCAGCTTCTTCCTGAAGGAGAGGTGGTCTTGGGTCAGGCGCAGGTCGGACGGGAGGGAGTTCCAGGTCTTGGCGGCCAGGTAGGAGAAGGACCTTCCTCCTGTAGTCGCTCTTCGGATGCGGGGGACGGCGGCGAGGGCGTGGTTGGCTGATCGGAGGTGGCGTTTGGGAGCGTAGAAGTTGACTCGGCTGTTGAGGTAGCTCGGGCCTTGGTCGTGTAGGGCTTTGTGTGCGTGGGTGAGGAGGCGGAAGGTGATTCTCTTGTTGATGGGGAGCCAGTGAAGGTCTCTCAGATGACCGGAGATGTGGTTGGATCGTGGGATGTCGAGGACGAGTCTGGCCGAGGCGTTTTGGATCCGCTGGAGTCTCTTCTGGAGCTTGGCGGTGGTCCCGGCGTAGAGGGCGTTGCCGTAGTCCAGTCGGCTGGTGACGAGGGCCTGGGTGACGGTCTTCCTGGTCTCTGTGGGGATCCACCAGAAGATCTTCCGTAGCATGCGTAGGATGTTGAAGCACGCCGAGGAGACGCTGTTGACTTGCCTGGTCATGGAGAGGGAGGAGTCCAGGACGAAGCCCAGGTTTCGTGCATGGTCTGTCGGTTTGGGTGCGGTGCCCAGGGCGGGAGGCCACCAGGAGTCGTCCCAGGCGGAGGGTGAAGAGCCCAGGATGAGGACCTCCGTCTTGTCCGAGTTCAGTTTCAGGCGGCTGGTCGTCATCCACTCGGCTACCTCTTTCATCCCTTCGTGCAGGTTGGCTCTGGCGGCGGCGGGGTTGTTGGTCAGGGAGAGGATCAGCTGGGTGTCGTCGGCGTAGGAGATGATGCTGAGGTGGTGTTTGCGTACGATGGCCGCGAGGGGGCTCATGTAGACGTTGAAGAGGGTGGGGCTCAGTGATGATCCTTGGGGGACGCCGCAGATGACTTCGGAGGCCTCTGATTTGTACGGTGGTAGGCGGACTCGCTGTGTTCTTCCGTCGAGGAAGGAGATGATCCATTCCAGCGCCTTGTCCTGAATTCCGATGTTGCTGAGGCGCCGTATTAGGGTGCGGTGGCAGACCGTGTCGAATGCCGCGGAGAGGTCTAGGAGGATGAGGGCCGCTGTTTCTCCATTGTCCATCAGGGCTCGGATGTCATCGGTGGCGGCGATGAGGGCGGTCTCGGTGCTGTGTTTGGCTCTGAAGCCGGACTGTGAGGGGTCGAGGGATCCGTTCGTCTCGGGGAGACATCCTGGGTCTGTTGTGGGTGGAGCCAGGCAGAAGCACCTGGCCTATTCACTGAGCAGGGCTGGGTCCTCAGACGCCCAGCAGGAGGTGGAGCCAGCATTGTCACTGGCAGGAGCAGAGCTATCAGCCTCCTGGTAGGAGGTGGGACTAGGATCGCCCATGGCAGGCAAAGAGCCATCAGCCGCTTGGCAGGAGGTGGAGCCAGCATTGTATCAGGCAGGGCAGGCTATCAGCAACTACTCTCCCCCTACTCTCAACGCAAATGTCCCACTCATCCCACACTGACTCATCCAGACCTCTGGAGCCACCCAGCTCCTGTCACACACACGCAAAACCAGCAGAAACCAGAAATGGTTAGACAAGAAAATAGCCACTTTCTAAAAGTGCTATTTTCAAACCCAGAGTCCAAAAACCATCCACACCAACGGATGCGTAATTAAACCCCGAGTTCAGGGATACCAAACTCGACATTGCACCATGCTCCCCGAGCCCGCTAGGATTATAGCATTAATAATCCGGGCAGCCCATTCTAACTAATGGAGAGCAGGTTACCTCGCAATAGTGAAAAACGAATATGGCTGTAATTCACTATTAGGACATGCCAACTTGGTCAGGTTTGTCCTACCTTATACTTACAATGCACCCTGCCCGTGGGCCTACCATAGGGGTGACTAACATGAAGTTAAGGGAAGGTTTAGGGACTGGCAAGTAGGTGTACTTGCGTAGTCAGCGTGACAGTACCGGACTGCACGTGGGTCTGGCAATGACCGACCCGTAGACATTCTTTTACGAGGCCGCTCTTGTGGGTGGCACAACACGGGCTGCAAGCCCACAAGCTGCATTTGTATTTACAAGCCCCGGCACTCCTGGTGCACTAGACTAGGGACTGACAGTAAACCAAATAAGCCAAACATGGAATTCAGCGCTGCTTGCTGTGAGGTCGCTCCCCAGCCTCCCTGGAGACCTGGTATCGTTGTGCTGCATCTGTGCTGCTTTCCAGCTTCGTTTTGACTCTGTAATAGGCGCTGCTTCGCCTCGCTCCCGACCTAATTGAATCATATTGCATAGTATTCCTTCACTTGCACTGTTGCGCATTGACCGCTGCTTCGCCTCACTTGTGTTTAAAATCTGTCAAGTGTGCTTGTTTGACTATATTGCGCTGAGTGCTGCTTAGCCGTGCCTCCGCTGCTATCACTTGAGCCTTAAGTGCGCGTTTACCCCCAGCGCTGTGCTCTGCCCTCCCCCACGCTGCCATTTTGTTTATTGTGTTGTTGTTGGTCTGCGTCCTCGTGAGCCCTCCCCGCCTCCCAGCTGAGCCGCCCTCCCACTTGGTATTTACAGCGCTCCCATACCTGGAAGCGCTGTGATCCCCTCAGCGCTGCTTGCTGTGAGGTCGCTCCCCAGCCTCCCTGGAGACCTGGTATCGTTGTGCTGCATCTGTGCTGCTTTCCAGCTTCGTTTTGACTCTGTAATAGGCGCTGCTTCGCCTCGCTCCCGACCTAATTGAATCATATTGCATAGTATTCCTTCACTTGCACTGTTGCGCATTGACCGCTGCTTCGCCTCACTTGTGTTTAAAATCTGTCAAGTGTGCTTGTTTGACTATATTGCGCTGAGCGCTGCTTAGCCCTGCCTCCGCTGCTATCACTTGAGCCTTAAGTGCGCGTTTACCCCCAGCGCTGTGCTCTGCCCTCCCCCACGCTGCCATTTTGTTTATTGTGTTGTTGTTGGTCTGCGTCCTCGTGAGCCCGCCCCGCCTCCCAGCTGAGCCGCCCTCCCACTTGGTATTTACAGCGCTCCCATACCTGGAAGCGCTGTGATCCCCTCAGCGCTGCTTGCTGTGAGGTCGCTCCCCACCCTCCCTGGAGACCTGGTATCGTTGTGCTGCATCTGTGCTGCTTTCCAGCTTCGTTTTGACTCTGTAATAGGCGCTGCTTCGCCTCGCTCCCGACCTAATTGAATCATATTGCATAGTATTCCTTCACTTGCACTGTTGCGCATTGACCGCTGCTTCGCCTCACTTGTGTTTAAAATCTGTCAAGTGTGCTTGTTTGACTATATTGCGCTGAGCGCTGCTTAGCCCTGCCTCCGCTGCTATCACTTGAGCCTTAAGTGCGCGTTTACCCCCAGCGCTGTGCTCTGCCCTCCCCCACGCTGCCATTTTGTTTATTGTGTTGTTGTTGGTCTGCGTCCTCGTGAGCCCGCCCCGCCTCCCAGCTGAGCCGCCCTCGCCCCTCCCCCTCTCCACCATCCATATATGACAGTAGTTCCCGCGCGCAGCGTTCACGCGCAGCGACTGCGCCCAACCCGCGCCGAAGGTGCGCCAAAGGTAAGCCCGTCTACGCCCGTCCGCGCCTGGACCGCGCCCAGCGCCAGACCCCCTGCCCCTCGCGCTGCCCAGCCCTCTCGCATTACCTACGATGCCGCCACCCTCCTAGCCCTTAACCCCGGTCGCGCCCCCAACTGCGTCCAAGCCGCTCCTGGACACACCCATGGACCTTTCTCCTGCTACTTCTGCAAATTCATCGGCACCGACAACATCTCCGCTACGACCACACCACAGGTTCCCGACCCCAACCACCTACAACGCATCTTGCTCAACACCCGATCGGTCCACAGGCACGCCATTGACCTATGGAATCTACTAGACACCACCTCTCCGGACGTCGCCTTCCTAACGGAAACATGGATGAACGCTTCCTCCGCCCCAGACATCACCATTGCCATCCCTGAAGACTATAAGATCATCCGCAAGGACCGTACCGGCCACTCAGGAGGAGGAATCGCTATCGTTCATAAAAAATCTATCCACATCTCAACCAGCTCTGACGCCAATCTCGCCAACTCTGAACACCTTCACTTCTAGATCCACATCGACCCCAAGACCACACTCAGAGGCACCCTCCTCTACAGACCACCAGGACCCCGCGCAAAATTCAGTGAAGACATCACGGACTTCATCACCCCACACGCGCTCCCCTCCAAAGATTACATCCTTCTGGGAGACCTCAACTTTCACCTGGAAAAGAACAACGACCGCAACACCACCACCCTCTTGGACAACCTCGCCAACCTCGGACTTAAACAACTGGTCACTTCCCCCACCCACATAGCAGGTCATACTCTCGACCCTATCTTCACCTCCAGCAACCACGTCTCCTTCAGCCACACCACGGCTCTCCTTTGGACTGACCACAGCTGCGTCCACTTTACCTACAACAAGCCTAAACTCATCAACCACCCTCAACCAACTCTGCAAAGAAACTGGAACAAAATCACCATCGACCAGATCTCCTCATCGCTCCTTCTAAACACCCCAGCCCACTCTTCTAACCCAGACCAAGCCGCCGCCAACTTCACCCTATGGTTATCCAACAGCGCCGACATCCTAGCACCACTGAAAAAACGTCAAAGCAAACCTGGCAACAAGAAAGCCTCATGGTTCAACGATGATCTTAAGAAGTCCAAGAAACTCTGCCGCTCCCTCGAGAAGGCCTGGAAAAAAGACCCAACCACCAGCACCAAGGAAGCCTTCAAAAACGCCACCCGCATACACCACCAACTAATCCGAAACGCCAAAAAAACAGCATTCAAGGATCGACTAGATAACAACGCCCACAACAGCAAGGAACTCTTCAACATCGTCAAGGAATTTACCAATCCCTCGGCCAACTCCAACGACATCACCCCCTCTCACGCCCTCTGCGACTCCCTGGCTTTATTCTTCCACAACAAAATTGCAGACATCCACAACAGCTTCGACAACCAACCCGGAGACCAACCCACCCTACCATATGCTGAACATTCTCCCCCCTTGAACACCCTTAACGACTGGAACCCAATCTCCACTGAGGACACCATCCGCCTGATGAACTCCATCCACTCAGGATCCCCCACAGACCCATGCCCTCACCACATCTTCAACAAAGCAGACTCCGTCATAGCACCGCACCTCCGAAACGTCATCAACTGCTCCTTCAACTCCGCCACCTTCCCGGAAAGCTGGAAACACGCTGAACTAACCGCCCTTCTGAAAAAACCCACAGCGGACCCCACCGAACTAAAAAATTACCGCCCCATCTCGCTCCTTCCTTTCCCGGCCAAAGTCATCGAGAAAGCTGTTAACAACCAGCTCGCCGCCTTCCTCGAAGCCAACAAATCCCTCGACTCCTCACAGTCTGGCTTCCGAGCAAAACACAGCACTGAGACCGCCCTCATCGCAGCAACAGACGACATTCGAACTCTACTGGACAACGGAGACACAGTCGCCCTCATCCTCCTCGACCTCTCTGCAGCCTTCGACACAGTCTGCCACAGCACCCTTTTACAACGCCTCAAAAACATCGGAATACAAGGAAAAGCACTTGAATGGATCACCTCGTTCCTCGCCGGAAGAACCCAGAGAGTCCGCCTCCCACCTTTCAAGTCAGAGGCCACCGAAGTCATCTGTGGCGTACCACAAGGATCCTCACTCAGTCCCACCCTCTTCAACGTATACATGAGCCCCCTCGCGGCCATCGCCCGCCAACACAACCTCAACATCATCTCTTACGCGGATGACACTCAACTGATCCTTTCTCTCACCAATGACCCCAGCACCGCCAAAACTAACCTACACGAAGGAATGAAAGAAGTTGCCGAATGGATGAAACACAGCCGTCTGAAACTGAACTCAGATAAAACAGAAGTCCTCATCTTAGGTACATCCCCCTCTGCATGGGACGACTCTTGGTGGCCGGAAGCCCTTGGAAAAGCACCCATCCCGACAGACCATGCACGGAACCTAGGCGTTATCCTGGATTCTTCACTTTCAATGAACAGACAAGTCAGCGCCGTCTCCTCTTCCTGCTTCAACATTCTTCGCATGCTCAAAAAAACATTTCGCTGGATCCCCACCGAAACCAGAAAAACAGTCACCCATGCTCTGGTCACGAGCCGACTGGACTACGGAAACACCCTCTACGCAGGTACTACCGCTAAACTCCAGAAAAAACTCCAACGAATCCAAAACGCCTCAGCCAGGATCATATTAGACATCCCGCGTAACGAACACATCTCTGGTCACCTGAAAAACCTCCACTGGCTACCCGTCAATAAGAGGATCACTTTCCGACTTCTGACCCACGCACACAAGGCACTCTACGAAATCGGACCAGAGTGCCTCAACTCACGACTGTCCTTCTACACCCCCCCCGCCAACTACGATCCTCCAGCCAAGCCCTCGCCACTGTACCTCGCATCAACAAGACCACCATGGGAGGTCGATCCTTCTCATACCTGGCGGCTAAAACATGGAACTCACTTCCCACTAACCTTCGCCTTATCCAGAACCACCTAGCATTCAGAAAGCAACTTAAAACGTGGATATTTGACAAGTAATCCTCCTCCCCTCCCTAAGCGCCTTGAGACCCTCTGGGTATGTAGTGCGGTATATAAATTTTATGACTTGACTTGACTTGAATCAATACAGTAATTTTACATAGGGAGCACTTGCACTGTGGCACTGATCAGCAGTGGCACAGGGCCCAAAGCAGTATACCAGCAAAACATCGTAAAACAGTGGAGGCAAACAGAAAAAAATGGAGGAGAGACTCAAGCCAATGATGCCAGGTCTAACAATGTTCAACGTCTGGTCACATCTGCATGCTGGATGAGATGTATTACCGGTAACATTGCTAGGGTGATGGTGGAAAAAGCAGCAGGTTACACAGCCATCACTGCTTCCCTAAGAAGAGTCGCTTGACTCAAATAAACCTCCTGCAAGAAATATAATTAGTTTGATAACACCTATTCTGAGACCAACTGCAATTTACATCAAGTTCTGAAGTGAGAACTTCACATGAAGGAGGAAGTTATTCCTTGCATAATTGAGACTAGGACAGTAGTGAAAATTGCAAGGCAGCTGAGAGGAAAAAAACATGGGAGGATCTTTTAGTAGCCAGTGCAGAAAAGACTCTAGAGATTTATGGAGCATTGTCATCAGCTCTTTTGAAAAGGTAAGAACTTTTCCTGAATGCATAGATGACCACTGGTATGCTGGAAACTCATTTTAGTAAAATTTACAACTCCACTACCCCTGGCCAGAACCTGGCTCCGAGCCTATTATGTATATTTAGCACTTTCCCTGTTCGCGCCACGGCGCACCTTTTTAAAAGGTGCACTGGGCACAAACAGAGACAGTGTACTGTATTACAAAGAATGTGCTGTCCCCAGGGAAGCCATGAACTGGTGCTGCCCTCTGGGAAGGGCATTCAAGTGAATAGCAGGTGCTTTCAAGCCTCTCCATGTTTCACAGTGCAGGCAGCATGCAGTCTGTACTCTGAAGAGGGGAGAGAGCTGCAGTTCCAGGCGGGTGCAGTAAGTGACTACACCCATCTGCAGGGGATATCCAGGGAGTCTATGGGACTACCTTTTCTCCTCCAGAGGGTTGCCTTTAGGAGGTACACTGAAACTGCACCACCTTTTTGAGGTGCACTTCCAGTGCACCTCGTAAGGTCATGTTTGCCTCCTTGCTCATGTCCATAATACAGAGATTCCTTCATTTGCTTGGGTCCAAGCCCCCACGCAAATGAGAGATTTTCATCTTGAGATAGCACTGGCGCTACTTGTTCACCAGCACTATCAGCATTACAGAAGGGACAGCACGAGCATCAGTGGCCCCCTCTGTAATACATTGTTCTCCGGGGGAGCACAAAGCAGGCGCATGTGCCCTTTGCATTCCCAGGGGACAATGTATATGGCCCCATGTCTTTTATTTCAAATGTTAGAATGCTTTTGAATTTATTTACTGGAGACCATTGAAGTGATCGAAGTAGGGTCATCAGGCATTATAGGGACCACATACCAATATAAATAGTGCTCTGAAGCACTACTTAGTGGAAACCCATAACCCTGTGAGAATCTCCACTAAACGTAATCAGAATTAAAATCTATAAATGTGCCATGCCCGGGAGGAAGTCGATCTGGATTTACGGGCCCCAGTAGTAACAAGAGTTCTCAATGTAGCAGAGGATGCCACTCCATCCTCTTTCTCAGTCCATTATTATATCCATCTACATGAAAGGGACCAAGGGTGATCCATGCTGTTACCGACCTATGGCATTGATGCATCAAGCTAAAAGCCGGTCGCAAACGGGCAGATTCTCAGAATATGCCCCTTTGCGACCAGTATTTTTGCATTTGGGATCCATCATCTCAAATGCAAAAATCGTAATTTAAGAAATCGCAAAATTGCGATTACTTAAATTGCGATTGCATTTAAGGAATCTCAAATTGAGATTCCTTAAATGCAATGCATTAAAGTAAAAAAAATTGCGATTTCGCTAATAGGGGGAGCAAATCACCATGAAATTGGACTTCATGGTAATTTGCAAAAACTTTGAGAAATGCACTGAAGTGCATTTTTCAAAGTTCCATTTTACACACAAACATGCCCTTAGGGCATGTGTGTGTGCAAGATGTACCCAATTGCAGATTTCAGGGGTGCAACAGGGTGTCCTTTTGACACCTTGGCACCCTTGAAATTGCAATTTCAATTTGCGGTTCTCTGAGAGTCGCCAATTGAGATTTTCTTCCCATTCAGGCCCATAGGAATGAATGGGGAGGTATTCCTTAATCGCGACTCGCAATTTGCGAGTCGCAATTAAGGAAGTTTAAGAAATCGCTATTTTTTTAGTGAGTTCTTCTTGCATAGCCTTTTGATATTCCTTATTAGCGAATCCTTATCTTTCGCTAATAAGGAATCGCAAAATGGATGCTTGATGAATCTATGGGTATATCCTTAAAATATTCTATTGTTAATGTTCCTGGGCACAGGGAAAAAGCATCAGCACTGAAACAAAGTATAGCTTTGAGCTCAGGGATGGAGATGGTCATGTAATGTTTACATTTGCTGATCAGTAGGTATACCGGAAGTGTCACGATCGCGCTGTGGAACAGCCTACGTTTCCCGGCAAGAGGCGGTGGGGAACTACCGCTCCCATGCTCCTTTGCAGTTCTCGCGAGACTTGATCGCGGAAGCATAAGGAGGAAGACTTCCAGTGCTCAGTATCGGGAATTCCTCCGGTCCGAGCTGTCGTCTGTGGTTGCTGTTCATAGTTGGGGTGCGGTAAGGGTGCTTGCACCAGAATCTCGTTACTGCAGTGGTACTTTCCCGATTTGGCTCGTGTTAGCTTTCCAGCTTTTGGCACTTCTGTTCTAGGATTCTCTGGGTTAACTTAACTCCAGCACTGTAAGGATTTGACCCGGTCGGTGTTGTCGACTGACGGAGAAGTGGATAATTAGTAATCCACGGATATCTTTTGTTTACAAGAGGATTGGCTTTATTCACTTTCATTTAACTGGAGGGATTGACAGAAGGTTCTTGACTTCATAGAAGGGATCTTTTGGATCGTTCCTCAATCATAGATTGTCTCTGTGTGTGATGAATACAGAAGCGACTTCTTTTGCAGTACCATTTATAGGAGATAGATGTGGTTTAATGTGCATGATGTTTAACCCTATTGTCTCTGGCTCCTTTAATTAACAGGGATTGATCAGGAGTGGTAGTCTTCTACTCTCGATCCTTGTGACGCATTGAAGGAGTGAGCTAGGGGTATGTTTATACTTCCTCCCATAATTGTGGCTATACTTACATGTAGGCATATATGTGTTGAGGTTACATGTCCCTGTTGATTTTGTATTATTGCAGCAACCAACATCTCCATATCATCCTCTACCATCTCCTACCTATCCTCTGAAGTGTTATTTTACTTTACAGGTATTTAGAATTGCATAGATGTATCATGAGAATTTACTGTGTGTAGAACGCATTCATAGTGGAGGTATTCATGAGATTTGTTCTTGTTGTGTTTTCCAGATCTCCCTCCCTGCTGTCCCCTTCCTTTCTTCCTGTTTCCTAAACCCCCCCACAACATCCCTCACTTAATCCGTCCAATGTGCTGTGCCATTACGGTATTCCAGACATTGGATAGATTGAGAGGTGGAACATAATCTTCAAACCGATCCCGAGGACATCAGACATAACAGGAAGGCTCTCTACACCTAGCCATTTACTGTAAATACCAATAATTTGGAAGCCTCTCTGAGGAGCTAGGGTCCAGATATACTCCGCACCCAGGCAGCAAAACATTTCCAGTATTGTTATATGCTGATGATGACAGGGTTAAAATGAGACAGCACAGTGGTATGGATATACAACCACCCGGGACAAGCTCTCTTTCGAGTCGAGGTACCGACGGACAGAGCGGGGCCTCCTTCCTGAGCAGCCTGTCAGGTAGAGGTGAGGCAGGGCTATCCTACAATTGAGGATACCTTGGGTAAAACCTGACAAAAGAAGGATAAACAGGAATACCGGTGTTGTATAAACTTTATTATTTTCACATGTTGCAGCAGCAATAGCACGATTATATCTGGTCCTGAAGAAAGCCACTGATACAAAGGTTTGATCAACAGGCTGTAACATGTTGACCACAAAGTGACAGTGGTTGTATATCCATACCACTGTGCTGTCTCATTTTAACTCTGTCAGGTAGAACACATTAATAAAACAAATGTCAGTGATTTCTATCTAGGCAGTTTTAACTCACCTTCTATTCTTTTTTCACACAGCGCTGCAAACCTCACTACACTCATCATCTCACATATGGGATTAGTATTCGTCCCCTTACCAACAAAACATCTCTGAGCTCCTTCCTTAAACTCCGAAGTAGCAGCTCCCAGTGTTGACTAGGCTTTCTACACTGGTAAGGAGGACCCATATGATGAAGCATGTCACCCTCGGGTGAGTGAGGGTTCTAATCCTTAAGGGATGTCTCCCATTTAATGATAAATATCACTTAAAACAGTTTCGAGAGAGGTAGGGCTTTACTGCATATGATGCTTTCTAACACATGAATGATACTATAGGTGTGTCTTTTGGCATATATAAACATTTATATTGGTACCTAATCCCTTTAACAGCAGTCTACCTACATGATTGAGGATGCAGATTGTCTACCATTTGTTATATTTTTCAAAGGTCTTAGCCCCTGAGGACTCTTTGAGCCCTTGTATTTGGAACCATAAGTTAAAAATGATGTACTTAATTTTTGCAGCATTTCTTTAGGCCTGTAAAGCATAGGTATCTTGTATCTTTGTTAAGTTTTGCTGGATTTATTAGCCGTACACCTGTCTGATGTTTTTACAGATGTTATCATCTAATGACTTACTATGATGTAGGTCTTTTTAATGTAATTCTGTTAATAAGTCTAGTTTTGTCAATTAAATTACTGTTTATTTTGCACAAGTGGTATGCTGGTTTATTGTTTTTACATTTTCTCTATTCTTTTTATTTGAATGTTTTAATTGCAATAAATATGATTGGTTAACTCGCTCACTTTATTAAGGATTTACTACATTTACACAATTGACCTTGGCATACCTTGTGTGGTTACATAGCTACTAAAAGTCTTGTTGTGCACTTTCTGTAAAGCACAACGTTGTCCAGAAACATTCTTCCACAATAGTTTACTTATGGTGGAAGTTTCTGGACTTCCCTTTGCCTTTACGCATTACACAATGCGTTCAGACGAAAACTGAGAGTTGGAGCTCAGAAGCAATACTTGGTGGAAACCCAGCACCCTTTCAGAATCTCAACTAAACGTAAACAGGATGAAAGTCTAAAAATACTAAGGATCAAAAGACGTGCCAATGCCACCAAGGCATGTGGCAACCTGCGCTGAATCATGTGTGTTTGGAGTGCTGTGTCACAAGGCCACATTCCTTGCTTTGTAACACTATGTTAAAAAACTGTAGTAGACTCATTAGTCCCAAACACAGTCTTCATGTGCGAAACTACAATATATATATTTACAAGGGGACCCCCTGCACTAATGGAAGGTTCATGAGGAAGGGAAAATAACAACTATAATGTAAATCCTCAAGCAACCATTCTTTTTACTTACAAATACAATACTACATGATTATCTTACTTAAGTCCCTTTTTAAGGGTGAAATCTTATCTGAAAATAGTATAAAGAGATTGGGACGTTTTCTCATTATGGCGCAGAGGCACCAGGAACCGTTTGTTTGATTTGTAACTTGTTTCAAGCTTTGCGAGCTATCTAATCCCTATATCAGGTGTGAATTCCAGTGATTTGTCACAGGAACAAACTTCATAGCACCATTTGAGGTAAGTACAGGAGTTTGTCAGGTAATGACATGAATATGGAGGTTTCCAGATAATATGCATATCACATGTGTAAATTTGTGTTTCAGAAAAGATTGTCTTTTCTAATCTCGCTGCATCGATTATGTGATGTATAAATTCCTACAAGCAAAAAGTAGGTTGGTAAGGCTTTTACTATTTCATTTATGATAAGTCAAGGGGGCAACACAGTAGTGTGCATTACATCACCCTTCTTTGGTTTCCTTTCTATTTATGACTTGATCTGTGAAAAGCGGTGCACACGTGGGATTATTCCTCCTTTATTTATGTTTTTTCTTTTTCTTTTTCTTTTCCTTTCACCTTATATGGGTACACATCATCTGATATGTTGTGAGATCACTTGCATTTGCATATGTGATACACTTGGGTGACTATATGGGCAGTTTGTTCTTGGTCTATTCATTCTCTACTCTTGGGAAATGTCCAGGCTTGCGGTTAATGGTTGCATACTCTGTATCAATCAGCCTGCATGATTTTCAGTCAGAGATTTTATATCTCCCACATTATATATCTTTAGGTATTATGCATACCTAAGAAATATGGCTCTCCTCCTGAAGGCCTGTGAGCCGAAACGCGCATAGAGAAATCTTCTGGGGGTTACTTTTACTTCAGCTGTATTATAGCTATCAATTGTCGATGACATTAGGCCATTGGAATTTGTCATGTGCCATATCTTGATTTATATATATGTTTGAAGGGTTATCCTCCAGGTTAGGATCGTTATACCGACAGGACAGCGATTTATAAAACAGTTTGGAACTTCATCATGTGTTTATTAAGTGATTGTATGACTGTGCTTGAGCTATGACAGATGTAGATGATAGCATTGGTTTGTTTTAGAGCTGTATTTTTATATATATATATATATATATATATATATATATATATATATATATATATATATATATATATATGTATATTACATATGTGTGTACATTCTTGAATACTGAACATAACATCATTTTGTAGTTTTGCTAATATTCATGTGTTTTTGAGCTCTGTTAAGCATGTAGTATTGTATTTTAAAGTAAAAAAGATTGTTTGCCTGAGCATTTATATTATAGTCGAAACTGCAATATAAGCATAAAGCTTGGAACCTGAATGCACTACTGACAGACTAACTAATATGACTTGGGTCTTGATCTTCTAGGAGATATTGAGGAAAGAATTGTGAAGTAGGTGCTATAACTGGAACTTTTGAGCTGGTAAGACATAGCACCTCTACAGTCAAAAGAAAGATGGAACGCAGCAGGTATGTGAGTGAAGTGCTTGGAGCAGCTGGTTTGTAGTCTCAAGAGCTGAAACCTAAAGAGATGCTGCTACCTTCTGTTCTGAAGTGTCAAAAGCAGTCTTAGATAGGGAATGCATTTGACACTGAGCCACACACAAAAGCTCCCACCAGAGGATTGTCCATAGGCAAACAGGAATCTCTAGCCCTGATTTGATGTTCAAACCGAGCCATACCTAAGGTCAACACTGACATGGGCGCAACATCCTCAAGAGAAGCTGTCTCACCCACGCTCACCATTGTCAGTACCTCCTTCACTCACAGCATCTCCCATAAAACTCTCACAACAGACCAAATCCTCACACTCCTAAAGAACCACACGCTAGGCTTGGATGACGTTGATAATCACTTTCCCACCAGTTACTTTTTCTTTATCACCACAATCATTGAACAAGATATCTACTCACTGCGCTCCAGGATCACATCAACTCCACCTATCCCCTGTGTGACTAATAATCTGGCTCCAGGGCACGCTGTATCACTTCAACATCCACCTTACAAATTGTAGATAATGCTCTTCTGATTAAAAACGACCCCGGCCACCTGATATTGTTGGAACTCTCAGATTCCTTTGACTCTGACCCCTTCCCCGCACCCTGAAGTCTTGAAAAGGCGTCACTAGCAATGTCTTCACTCATTCTCCTCCTGCCCATCCAACCTATACCAGTTCATTTAGATAGGGACATTGAATTCTCAGAAGAAACCTATCACCTTTGCAGTACATTAATTTTAAATGGTCGAATAGTTGATCTGCTTGCTGCTAAGGATCCGGACGCTCCAAGAATATTGTCATCTAAATCCCCTGTGCTAATGTTCGAGGACGACACCCTGCTCCTCTCAAAGTCATCAATGGGGATGCAGAGGGTGTTGAACGAGTTTGCCCAGTTCTGCAAAAAACGAAAATTGGTAGTCAATATCAATAAAACAAAATACATGGTCTTTAATGCCACTACCACTAACTGCCCACATCCTTTGATGGATGATAGACCACTAGAACAAGTCAAATTATTGGATTATCTGGGCCTATCATTAAACGATAAGATGGGATGGGGCCCCCAAATTAGGAAGGCCTATTTGAAACTAACCCAGGCAATAGGGGGACTAATGAAGGTTCACAGGTCTTGCGTGGCAAAGACCATAAGCCTGTTGCTTGAGATTTATAAAGTCCAAGCTAGGTCAGCTGCCCTTTACGGGGCAGAGCTGTGGGGACATTGTTCGCCTAATGCCCTACAACTTACTGAAAATAAGCTTATCTGAAATATTCTAGCTCTCCCAGTAAGTATGCCCCTCGTGCCATTACGAATGGATCTGGATATTCTCCCAATAGAGGACTTAACTTCGGCAAGGCCGCTCTTATATTGGCGTCGGGTGTGGAGTACACCCGAGTTGAGACACTATAGGGATGAATTGAAAGCAATACTGTTATTATTGGGGGGCTGTAGGCCGCATACCCTGGCTGTCGTTCGTCAGGGACTCCTTTAGTGCCATGAGTAGGGAGGACTTATGGACCAACCCTGAGGAATCGTGTTTAGCTATTTCCAAAAGTCAATTAGCTAAAGCTGTGAAAGTCCACAAACTTACTAGCTTAATTCAGGGAGTAGCAACGACCAGTTTAACATACGGGTTCCTTGATTTTAAGTCACTGTATCAATTCGAACAGGTTTTAGATCAAATCCAGCCGCCTCTAGCTAGGAAGCTGTATCTGCAATTTAGATATGGGACACTCCCGCTCTATGCAGTAACTAATAAGTGGGCTGGGGGTGTAGAGTCTTTCTGCCCAGGATGCATGGTAGAGGAGGAAACAGTGACCCATGTAATGATATTTTGCCCAGCATACAAATTGACTAGGGCAAAATGTATCATTCAACTGTGCAGAAATATGAGCATTAGAAATTATCGAGTCTTTTTAAGGATCCTAAAATCTGATACTGCATTGTTACATGTTGTGGCGTGTTAAAAATTTCTTTTCGCCATGTGGCTTAAAAGTATGTTTTTGTAAAGAAAGTTATTTAGTCACTAGTGACTGGTTTTTTTTTTGGACACAATTGTTTAGCTCATCAAAGTGGGATGTTTTTTTTAAAATAATGTTTGTTAATTTTTTTAAGCTTAACCTTAAATTATGTTTTACATTAACTTTTAATTACTATATTGACCCCCTTCTTATTCTATCTTGATCCCTGTGTAAACTGTTTGAGTCAATAATGTAATGAAACCGCAATCCCTCATGCTGCTATTGATTATATTGTATTGTATTGTTCAAATTTACATGTGCTTTTATAGCCGCAGTGAAGTTTGATGAATGAGTACATTAATGTCCATCTTTTTTTCTTTTTTCTTTATTTATTTTTATTGTGATGCCTTCTAGCACATATAATACAGTGCTTCCTACTGAGAAACAGTACCAAAGTTCGTAATCACGTATCGTAGCACACAGCCATTAACCCCACATACCGGAGGCCGGGCGGTGCTAATGTATTGAACAGGATAGTGCTGTGTCATTAATAATATAAAGGGAAGACTGCAGTATCATCAAACTATGGACGTGACATCACTTTTAGTATTAACAACCACCTAACAGTGTGACCTACCAACATGACTCGTCTGACATGCCTTACAGCCCGCCTCACTAGTATGCAGTATGTTGACCCAGCGACCGAATAGAAGGTCCCGTCGGCGCGGGCTCAGGCCCGACATCACCCACCCGACCCGCATGTATCGCACAGTTAGGCAGAACATTCATGCAAACGATCCGCCTCAAGGGGGGGGAGGGTGAGGAACTAAGGAGGGGGGAGAGGGAGGAGGGGGGGGATGAAGCCTGTCCATCCCCGGCTTCCCGGTCAGTACACGCCGACTCCTGCCTTCTTCTGTACTCCAAATACATCCCCGAGAAATTTTTAGGCCGGCTCCTGAGCGGTAGTAACTCGCTGTGGCATTCAGATTGTGTGCAGCAGTACAACAAATCCCTCGTCCAGTGCTCTATCATTGGGAAGGGCCCTCTCATCCAACACATTTCTACGCGCCTCTTAGCCGTAAGCAGGCCCAATTCCACTATCCTGCGCCACGCCTTGGGTAATGACCTCGAAAAACCAAGCAATGCAAGCACCGGGGATGGCACGATGTCTGACTCTAGTGTATTACTCAATTCGCGGAATACCTTGCCCCAAAAAGTCTGTACCCCAGGCACTCCCGTAGGAATCCAGCATCCGGCATCGTGCACCTCTCACACGACGCACTGTAACGCAGACCGAAACGGTATAATCTCTCAGGTGTGTGATACACTCTATTTAGGTATTTAAAGTGCACCAGCCTGTTCCCGTCATTCAGAGAGACCTACCTCGTGCTACTGCAGCAATAACGCCACATATCATCTTCAATAGTGATGCCCAGATCTCGTTGCCAGTCAGCGCGTGCCCTGCTATGCCCCGCCTCTCTCTCCGCCATAGCCATCCTATACAGGACAGACACCAACTTACGCTGGGTCTCCGCTTTAATTACATGTGTGAATTCTAAGACCTCAGGGGGTTCTTGCAAATCGTCACCCAGCTGCTCCCGCCATGCGTCCCTGACTCTGTTGTGGTATTGGAAGCTCCTCTTGTGTGGTCACTTCCGCAAGGGTTTTTAGGGTTCCGTCAAGGAACATATCCCTCATCGTGCGAATGCCCATAGCCTCTATTGCAGCAAGGACTCCCTTATCTCTGCACGGGGTAAGCCACGCTGCCCACGAAATTGGCATCAACGGGGAATACAGCAGCGCCCCCGTGTGGAGCTGCAACAGAGCATTCCAGGCATGCCTAGGTGAATTTAGGGAATCAAGCAGTCCTGTGCGGCGGTCAGCGTGCTAAAAAACTACGGCCGGTAGCGGCAACGGCGCCGTGAACAGAGCTTCCATTTTAATGAAGGGTGCCGTGCAATCGTTATGTATCCAACTATGGACTTGCACCCCCTGTGCCACCCGATAATATAATTCAAAATCAGGGGCACCCAGGCCGCCCATGTAATACGGTAGTATAAGGGTTTTCCATCTCACTCTGGCTGGCCCGCCAGCCCAAGCCAGCTCCAGCATCAGCGAGTTCAGTCATGCAAAGAAGCATTTAGGTAATACAATAGGTATGTTCGTAAAGAGAAACAATAGCTGGGGCAAGACCACCATCTTCATGAGTGATATTCTGCCCAGCAGGGAGAGGGGCAGACTTATCCAAATGGCCACATTGTTTTCGAGGCGCGAGATGGCCCTACCATAGTTCTCGCGGAATACCGTCTCCGAATCAGTGTGTAGCTGTACACCAAGATAGCGTATGGGATCAGTGGTCCATTGTAGCGGGTATTCCATGTCAAAGTACTCCGTAGCCAGAGTTATAGGGAACGCAATGGACTTAGTCCAATTTACAGACAGTCCGGACAGCGCACCAAATCGAATCACCTTGCGCAGCAGGGGGGCCAAATTCCTCTCCGGCTCCCTGACATAGAGCAGGGTATCGTCAGCATAGGTGGATATTACTAGCTGGTAGGAGGGGAACTGTAGACCTCTGTTGGAGTGATATTCTCTCATGGCCCTCGCCAATGGCTCCGCAACCAGCGCGTACAGCGTGGGCGACAATGGGCATCCCTATCGGGTGCCCCTACGGATTTGTATCGGGTCTGTGACAAAATTACCTATCTTAATACGGGCCGTTGGGTCATGATAGAGCGCCGCCACCCTTTGCAGAAACACCGGGCCAAGTCCAAATCTGGTGAGGACCGCTCTCATAAAAGGTCATTCCACGGAGTCGAAGGCCTTCTCCATAACAAGAAACACCGCTAGTGCCTTCGTCTCCGGGCGAGTGTGTTGGAGAGCACCAAAAACTGTGCGCAGATTGTATGTGATGTTCCTACCCGTCATGAACCCAGCTTGTTCCGGTGCCACTAATTCCGGAGCTAACAGCGCTAGTCTATTTGCCAGAACCTTCGCATATATCTTAGTGTCTACGTTGAGCAGCGACAAAGGCCTGTAGGATTTACACTCCTCAGGGGGCTTACCCGGCTTCGGTATAGCAACGATTAGAGCTTCTCTCATCGTCGTTGGCATCTGCCCCGTCTCCCCCACGTCTGCAAACAGCGCAGAGAGGTATGGAAGCAGCAAGTCCAGGTACGTCTTATAAAAGGTGACTGTCAGCCCATCCTCCCCAGGAGCACTACTGGCCCTCATCCCGCTCAGCGCCTCTCTAATTTCGTCATGCTCAATAGGGTGCATCAAAAATTCCCTCTGTGCGTTGGACAGAAACGGTAGCTCTATGTGGTCCAAGTAGTCTAGAATGTCAGCGTCTCCCTCCGTTGCCCTTGAACTGTACAGGGTAGAATAATATTCCCTGAACCGCTCTATCTACTCACATTAATGTCCATCTTGTTCCCTGCCATTTTTAACCTCTACCTAGAACCCCTTGGAGGTATCAATTAGAACAGCATAAAAATTCATAAATACATCAATGGTACACAACTCTACTTCAAAGACTCCTCGGCTCCAGATATCTTTCACCTCAAACACTGCCTGACTTCCAAACCTGGACGTCCAGCTCCCACATGGAGCCGACCCCCACCAAAATCTGTTATTCGCCTACAAAAACGAGTCCACACCTGGCTCAACAACTTCATTGGGGAAGTAGGATTTTTAATCAATATTAAGATCAAGTAAGTTCTGGAAAGTTGCCCTTAACCTTCCTGAACTGTCAGAATACTAATTAGTGTAGACTGCTGCCAGCTCTTATCCTGTGCTCAGAATTAAATAGGTGGGAAAAATGTGGGAAATGCCTTCCAGCATCAAACAATAGACTGACCCGAATGGGCAGAGATGACTCTTCTGAACTCCGCAGAATGTGCAGGGTGGGGCTGTGGGCATGCTTTTTGACACCACAGTGTCAAATCCTGCTTGATAGGTCTGCTGAGACACAAGTAACGCTCGGGGTGTACTTGAAATTGAGAGAACAGAATGGCAAGACAATTCTTGTGGATTCGCTGACTGTCTGCTGAAGGACCTTGCTTTTGTTCTTTCAGCCTTCTGTCTCTGAGTTTGTTGTGGAAATAGTGCCTTCCTCTAGCTGGATTTTAGTGCGATATGTGGGAGCCCAAGTTGAAAGTGGTCGAAGACTTTAGCCATCTTAAAAATGCCCTGCCACGAGGCATTTTGGGCCTGCCTGCAGGAAAGAAAAAAAACTACTGAAAAAATGGTTAGGGTTGGTCCGGGGAACTTTCACCCTATTGATTTGGGTGTGGCCAGGAGTCATTTGCACCCACAAGCTGGTGCCAGATATAAATGTGGCAGCTCCAGAAACACACTTTCTGGACCTGTGAAAGCTCAGAAGAGGACTGGAACTCCTGTCTGTGACCTGAGAGGAGCCTTGGAGGACTGGACTTGCTCCCTCTTTTTTTCAGGGCGAAGAAGTGGACACAAAGAGTCTGTTGGCTGACATCCTGTGTGGCTACAGGGAGAGAACAAGCTGCAAAAGGCCTTTTCTGGGAAGTACCCAGCTGACCAGTGGCAAATGGGCCTTGCCAGGACCCTTCTGATGGCCTCTATCTGAAACCAAGTGAGTCTCTAAGCATCTTCTGTGAGGTCCTGTGATTGAGTGGGTCTTTCCAATTCAATTCAATTCAATTAAGCTTTATTCGGCCATGAAAATTACAGTCATAAAAGCATATATCACAATCATTAAATATTTAAGATAAAAGTTCATAGTTAAAATATACAAGTTAAAAGAAAGGATAAAATAGCAAAGACACCTTACAATACAAATGTAGTTTACATAAAATCCAAACATATTTCAAGTCCCCATAATTCACCTAAAAGGCAGCCTCCCAGAGTTCGAATGACATGCATTTCCCCAAACGCAGGGCCTTTTTCAAAAAAGTAGATACCCTACAGGCAAAATGTTCATTCTCTAAAAGTTGTAAACGAACGAGTGCTTGACGGCATTGCCTAAGGCCCTGCTGTCTTAAAAGGGGAAGTAACCAGACTTTCCTTAATGCTTTAAAAAACTTACAAAAAAAGACTAGATGGATGGTGGACTGCTCAGAGTGGGTGTCACACGGACACGGAGGTAACACTCTTGACCAATCATTCATATTGGGTGTAGTCACTAGTCTGTGTACCATGCCCAGCCTGAATCTTATCAACAGCATTCTATCATGTCCACTTGGGACAAAATTTAAGTAAGGTTCCATATCCAGAGAACCAAGCCTTAGCTGGTGTTGGATAACTGTAGGGTTAGAGGCCTCATCTGCTATTCTAACAGAACCCAGCATTTCAAGGCACTCTTTCTACAGGGTTTTCCTCGATCCTCGAGCCATAGAGCTGGGATTTGAGCAAAACTCTGGATGTCCAAGATCGTTCATAAACCTGTAAATAAACCTAAGCCAGGGTATCTTCAGCGCCCCATCCAACTTAATACAGTCAAGCAGAATGTCTCTATTTAAGTGGGCCTGCACACTAATCCAGACCCTATGCCATAGGAGAATTGGCTCAAGTTTGATAAGATCTGCTAAACACTGGAGGCCCAACTCCTCATGGCACCCAAAAGAGGACATGCCAGGTGGGACAGTTTGTAAGGGAAGGGAATTGGCGATGTCTTATACTCATGCCCCGTATATCGCTGCTGAGTAACACTGGGCCTTGTAAATTTGCAAGAGTTCAGCCAAGGCGCTGGTCGATCTACTTAAACCCAGTTTTTTCTGCTCAATTGCTCTGGTCCATGTGTCATTTTGACTGAAGAGGACGCCGAGGTACGAAAAAGTAGTTGTAGTTGCTAGCTTCCTACAATCCAGATAGATGTCTGACCCGTAATGCTCCGGGTTCCAGTAGCACAGTACATTGTAAAAGTTTTGGAAAAATTAATCTTTAAGCCCAAGTCAAGAATAAAGGTGTTAAAACATGGTCAGGACCCTTTGAAGCCCATTACCTGTATGCGCCATTAAAACAGCATCATCTGCGTAGAGGAGGGCTGGTATAGGTCTCCCATCTACTTGGGAAAATCATGCCCACCCTTAAGGAGTGCCTCAGCTAGGCCATTGATGTATAAATTAAAAAGAAAGGGGGCCAGGACGCAGCCCTGCCTGACCCCTCTTCTAACAGGAAATTCTGCTGTGCACTGGCTGTCCAACCTGTATCTTACACTGGCTGAAGCGCCCTCATAAAAACGGAGTAGGAAGGCAATAACATAAGGATCCACACCAAGGTCGGCAAGAATCCCCCATAGCCTCGCATGGATTACAGAGTCAAATGCTGCAGTCAAATCAACGAAGACTAAGTATAGTCTCCCTTTTTAGGTCTCGGCCTAGAGACGCGCGAAGCGCGTTCTCGGCAGAGAACTTTAGCAATCGCTTCTGCCGACAAACGAGACAAGAGCTGGCCACGAGCCCATCATTCTGAATGGAGAGGGAACAACAAGAGCTGGCCACGCGCGGATTTGGTCGCGCGCACGCTCACGGCGCCAGCGTCTCCGCCGCACACCGATGCCTGCTCTCTTCCTGGTTTAACATCAGTTGCTTCAGACACACGAGGAAAAGTTGAAGTTGCACTGCGCGGCCGCCGGTTCTGGTCTGTATATGGCTCGTATTTCAGTCGTTGACCCCTCATACCCCCGCGAGCCTGTCTGCACTCCCTCTCCAAGAGCTTCAGTGGTGCTCCGAATTCGCTCATGAACCGGCAGCACCAGGGTCCGACCTCCATACTTATCCCTCTGTGCCTCTGTAACCGCACCATCGTCACTCCCCCACCCTCTCTGCGCTCCACGGATCCACCCAGCGCCAGTCCTCCTAACCCTTGCGCAGCTCTGCAGCCCCAGGTCCGTTGAGCCTGCTCCAGCCAGGGGAACCCTCCTCGGCCCTGCTCTCCTCCTCCAAAGTCTTGCGCGACCTCTACAGCCCCAGAGCTTCTGTGAGACCCCTCTATACTCTGTGGCGTCAATTATGTTATGTGGCCCTTTATTGCTACTTGGGAAATGCTCCTTTTGCATCAGGTTACACCTGTGAACTCTTGGTATCTCTTTACACGGCTTCTTGCTGCTCAGTGCAGTTTTATTTTAATTTGTGTTTGACTGCTATTTCTGAATATATTTGCCAGTGTATTTAAGTGATGCCTCCGATTGTGTCACTCTGAGCATGCTGCTCCCTATTACTTGTACTATTTATTCATGTAAGTGATTTCTGATGGGCCGATCATTCCAGTTACTGAGCACATCGAAACTAATGGGCTACCTTATCAACAGTTTCAAAGTCTATTTAAATGAACAAAAAACTTCAAGAACCAGTGCCTGAATTACAAATAGATTTTGCTGGTTACTTTCTCTAAAAAAAGTTACCTCTGGATGGAGTAAATACTCTAGAAAACATGAAAAAGTTCAAAGCGGAATTAGGCTATAGCTTATTGTTGGAAAACCAGAGCCAGAGGTGTCACAGAAGACCTCTGATCATCCACTTGCGACCCCTGACACATGTCCGCGACCCCAGTAAACCAAAATAATTGGTTAACAATCAGTTTTGGAATGGCTTGGGCACCAGGGCCTCTTGATTTTTACTGCTCAGTTAGCTAAGCTACTTTTCTATCAGAACCTACTCAATGTAGGCCTCAGTTCACGTCTTTTTCCTCTCTGCGATTGCCAGTCTAGGTAGTGTAAGGACATGGAAAAGAGGTGCAAGAGAGGACCAGAAGACTAAATCAAGCGGCATGTGTTAGAGGGAAACATTCCAATATGCTTTGAAATGTTTAACAGGATTGCAGGTGGGGCAGGAAGGAGGCAAAAGGGAGGTGTGTGCAAACTGCAAGCAACGTGCAGATCTTGGCATCTCCGAGCCACACCAGTTTCGAGGGTTGCACTTTTTAAGATGCCCATGACTTCAGCTCACACATAACTATGAAAATGAATACGATGTCTGTCGAAATATCACAAGCTGCATGCACATCACTGGGATACAGTAGTTCAGACAGCGGTTACTTGGAGTCTCTGACAATATTCGGGAGCTGACTGATTTAATGTCTTATATACACATTGCATGAAAGCTGCATTTTGAGTCCACTAAAATTATATTGAAGAGGGCAAATGTGTAAAATCACGTAAGTAAACACTTTCATGCATAGCATGCCAGTGCTCATGCCTGAGGAATATTTGCAACCCCATGGTCTCAGATAAATGCTAAGTTCCAATGTGGTCTTGTATCTTAGTGCAGTCATATCACGTTAAAAAATGAATGCATTTCTCAGTCTAACCCTAACCATTTCAGAAATTAGACATAGCTCCCTGGAGTAGTAATATCGCACTTTTTATTGCTTTATAGCCCATGGAATGAGGCCTTTCCATTTCTGTACAATTCTGAAGGGTCATGTCCCTGCTAATTATATTAGCAAACTCATATTTCATGCTTCGGCTGTATTGTTGTTCTACATAATGAATTTTACCACATCTCAGAGTAGAGCACTGTCTATTGTCCTTGCTTTGTAGAGAAGTCAAATCAAGAAAGTATTTTACAGAGTCACTATTTACCGCTGTCTGATGTATAGATGTCGATTCAAAGCTGCAACAAGACCTGTCGAGCCTTCCTTTGGACGACAGAACCTGCTCTCTTTTTCTGCTGCATGTTGTGATAGTTGACAGTGGTCACCAGAGGCAACCCTTTCCGTGTCCGAATCTGTCTTACGTGAAAACCTACATCATCCTGACAGCTCATTACGTAACATGCCACTTTACATTTCTGAGTGTCATTGGTAGAGTTTTTACCAGTCCTCACAGCATGTAAAATTAGGAAGCCTGTTTCACCCTGCAGTGCATGTTGTCTGCTTCTGAGTGCATTCATAGGTGAAGGTAAAGTGGGATTTGTGGCATTATTTGTGTGTTAAAAGTGTTTAATGTATCCCTGCTACAGTGAAATCTTCTGGTAGTAATTTCCCATCCACTTACATGATGGCACTTGCTGTGATTTAGGGGCAGATGTATCAAGATTCGATTTTGCGAATCCTAAATAGCGATTTTTTGCGAATCGCTATTTAGAATTCGCAAAATAGAATGTATGTACAAATTCGCTATTTTTCAGCGATTCCTTAATATTCTATATTTGCGAATTCGCATTTTGCGGATTCCCAAATAAGGAATATTTTCCCATGCATTCCTATGGGCCAGGAGGCCCATAGGTATGATTGTGAAGTAATTCTCAAATTGCGAATTCGCAATTTGCTAATCACAATTTGAGAATTATTACAAGGGTGCAGGGGTGTCTCAAAGACGCCCTGCTGCACCCCTGAAATGTACATGTGTGTGCACATGGCGCACATACATGCCCTATGGGCATGTGTGTGCGTCACATGCCACCTTAACAAATGACAAATTGTGATTTTTTAAAAGAATTAGCAAATTACCATCAACAACAAGTTGGTGGTAATTTGCGATTTCTTAACCAAAATTTGCAAATTGAAATTGCTACATACATAGCATTTAAGGAATCGCAAATATTGCGATTCCTTAAATGCTATGGCAAAATAAGGAATCACAATTTTTTGCGATTCCTTAAATTGCGATTTTTTAATACATTCCAAACATGCAAAAAGGCAGTTTGCGATTCGCAAAGGCCGAAATTCTGCGAATTTCGGCCTTTGCGAGTCGCAAAAGTCTTGATACATCTGCCCCTTAGTTTTGTTACAATGTCCAACAGTGCCGCTTCCAATTCTGTAATCAGCTCGCAGAGCCATATGATGTCACTTTCTGTCATGTCATTCCAGGGGTCGAAGGGCACATGCCAGTTTAGCTACCTCTGGCATTTTGGTGAATCGAGGTCCATAGTTATATTCTTAAACGTTAAGAACAATGGCCTCAAAGCTAAGGCTTCACCATATGGAAAAAAGTTGTGCCTGCTATCAAGATCCCCAAAAACATACAAGGCCAAACTCAAAAGCTTTTTCTGTGGTTGCGTATTACTCCTGTCTAATCATGCATAGGTCAGGAGTGAGTAAGACAACTCCTGAAGGAAATAAAGCTTTTAGAAACACGTCCTTGAGGAAGAGATGCAACCTAGTGCTTACTGGCTATGAGGAAATGTTAGATTCAATTCAGTCTTTCCCCCTTAATCACTAAGGTCCTCCTTCCTAGTATTTCTGTGTGGGTGGCTCTGTATGTGTGTGTGGGTGGCTTCGTGTGTGTGACTCTGTGTGGGTGTAAATGCAATAGGTCATGCATTTGCGAGCGATTAAGCTATTGGCAATGTAAATGACAATGCCATTTATTTATGATTTAAAAAAAAAAATGTCATGAGCAATGCCAATAGCTCTACCTTTAATAATGCAGAGACCATTGCATTGTAAATGCTTGTTTGGCTATTGTGTATTTCCCACATCATTGTAAGGTTTAGACTCTGTTCCAGGGTTCCCAAACCCTCCCGAAACCCATACTGGAGATCGGACAGAACATTATTTTCTATTGCCCAATCCTGTAGTCGCTGCAGGACAACTCGGTATGCCACCTCATAATGTTTTGATCTTGTAGTTGTAACTTAAGACAAAGTGGATGATGGTCACTCAACACAATATTCCCTATCATAAAGGACAACAAACTCGGGACAAGGGTGTGTGAAACCAGCATAAAATCGATGGTGGAGACGAAGCCTCTACCAATGAAGGTTGGGGACATAATCACAGGGGTGGGAACAAGTTAATTTGCAAATCCCAAATCATAACTAGACATTAAATCATTGAGATGATCCCCAGCCTTAATGTGTGAAAAATGGCAATTGAGTACCCTCTCTTCTGTATAAGTGCCACAAATTTTCAGGTTACCTGATTTACGCAGTGCACAGTTAAAATCTCCCAGCAGAATAATCACGGTATCCAAGGAGCTCGAGTTACAGATAGCATCCAGGGCCTCGCCAATCCTAAAAAGCTCCATCCCTAACTCTCCTGCAGGTACATTGTTGTAAAAATTTACCAGAAGCACTCTCTTAGATGGTTTTACATACAATTGAATGATCTGGTAGTAGCAACTCCCCGCGGAAAAAACAATGTTATCCACCACTAGCATATTGGATATATACATACATAAGCCTCCCTTGGACCTTCCTCCCAGACCCTTCACCGCCGGGGTAATATTTTATTTATTTATTTATAATGTTTTATAGGTCATATAACCAGAAATATGGACTGGCTCCAGCTCCCATGTTTCTTGTAGGCATAAGATGTCGATTCTATCTGTAAACTCAACCCATACAGGATTTGAAATCTTTGCACGCTACCCAGCACTATTCCAAGTGATGATACTAGTTTCAGACAATACTTTCTTAGAGGTGTGTTTCACTGGGAGAATAGATAGGTGTTGACTTGCAATGGAGGGCAACCCTTCTGTGGTAAGTGGAGTGCTAACGTCATTATGCAAATCATGTATATGGGAATTACCGTGAATAGGCCCCATGGAATTGCACGCAGTGGTAGTAGGAAGTAAATTAGTGCCAATACTAGGGCTCGTTATTCTACTACCTCAGGAGAGGCCGCAGGGTTGCCGGGTCCCCTTCTGCTATTTTGTCACACTGCGTAGGGGTTGCCAGTCAGTCAACCTCGTCCAGATTATAAAGTGGAGCTTAAGAATTACTGCCATGAATCGGGTAGCTGAGATGTGGTAAACCGCCACCAATGCCCTCTGGACTACGTTGGGAGGGTTTTGCAGGATGGTAAAAGAAACCCAGTGGCACAATACTGACCCCCTGACTTCTAACTGGCCAAAGACCCACCCTGCTCAAAAGTGTGCGGACAAGTGCAGGACATGCAAAGGAGAAGACCACACAGTCTCCCTCAAGGGTCTTATCAGAGTGTCCAACCCACCCTATCCTGCGGGCCATTCTATAATCTCGAAAAAGCTCACTTGTCAAACCTGTTTTCCCAGTTAAGTAATGTAAGGATCTATTACCGCAGAGTAGACCAGTGTTCAGACTCCCCTTGTGGGAGCATTGGGACATTCACCAGGACTACTGTGAGTGGTGTAGCTTCGAGCGGAAGATGAAGTACCTTTGAGCCCATGGCTCTCCCCCTTGCTAACCTCTGGAGTCCTGGGTCCATGCGGGACCCCTTTTCCATGGTCACCTTGTGTACCAGCTGCTGATAGAAATTAGATGATGAATTTACAGGGCTCAACTGGCCCTTTTGCCGATTAGAATGAGTAGAAACCAGGTGACCTGCCAGGGGCTGAGAGGGAACACCTTCAGAAACAGTTTAAACTGTATTAAGTTGCAGGCTGGCGCTAGTTGGACCCCCTGGGGGAGGAAGAAAATGATTGGGTGCTCTGGTGTGGGAAGATTTACATACAGGGGCCCCCGAGACACTGAAAGGAACCCTAGGGCCTTGGGTCGATACAGTGTTAAGGTTAACAAGACTTTCCAGAGTCACTGGACTGTTCTCAATTTTAGCGAGTGAGGCTTTTAAGGGGGATACAACCGCCACTAGTGTTTCCTCCAATTTTTGCCAGAACTCTCCCATACCTATGCCTGCAGGAACGGCGCTGACCGTCTCTGCAGGGGGAGTGAACTCCAGAAGCGTCATTTGTGGCACAGGATTAGTCAAGTATTCCGTGGTAATAGATTGGCTATTGTTGGGTTGACTGGTATTAGTGTTGTATTTAGATGTGCTTGTTAGACTCTCCCTCCAGAATCTCCCTGTTGTCATGGGGCTGGTAGGGTTCTAGTTCTGTGCTAGACAGTTGGGACCTCTCTGTACTAGTGAGTGGTGCGGTGGCTCGTTACTCTCTACAATAAACTAAAGAACCTACTTGGAGACTATCTTTCGTGATTTTATTGACAGACATCCAATTATTTTTGACGACGAGGAGCCCTGGTGTCAAGAGCCACTGCTACAAATTACCTCCTGCATACTCCACTTGAAATATTTGTATTTTCCCAAGTGGTGTTTTGTTCACAGCCTAAACAACGATTGCGGAATAAATCCTATTACCCAACCCTTTCTCACCTTCTCCAGCGGCTGTTGTTTCAGTTGGGAACATTTTTTCCCCAGCGGCAGATTCAGTGTTGGGCACAATTGAAGGTGAGGAGGTCGAGGGGTTGGTCTTGGAAGGAAAGCGATATGCTGGTGTGAGTGAACCTTATCGGGGGAGCTATCTTTCCTGTTTATACAGATGTGTTGGTCAGAGCGGCGTTTGTGAGGACAGAGTATCCGTTGAACTACGAGATCCTCTCTCGCCGAGTGAGTGCTGCAAATGATGACGTACTAGAACGCGCAAGGAGATTCGGCGGACGGACTGCGCGTCATTCAGCCTTCAACGCGTTGCCTGCGCCTTGCCTGTCATGACGCTGTGCGTATGCCCTTGATGTCAAACGTCCAGAGGTCGCGTATCGACTGAGAAAGGGAAACAGACTCAACGATTTTGTAGTTCTGTTTTAGGAAACGCTACACGGATTACAGTGTTGAAAGCATAATGCAGCACCGTTTCTGAAGTAAGAGATATTAAACTCATACATGCTGGGTGTTCTTTTTAGTGACAGTGCTCTGTATTTATCCATAGGTTTCTTCAGGAATTTGGTGTACTGGTGAACATTTTGAACATTTTAGTATCTTTTTCGGATTTTGATCTCTCTGCTGCTCTGTTTTCTGAAATTCTTCTGAAGGCGTTCAACTTGTCGTATGATTTAAAATACATCTACAATGCAGTCTGTTAATCAACCACCTCCCTTCTTAGAAAGTCCTGGAACACCACAAATTCAATGGAGACAGTGGTTCGACGCATTCGAGACTTACGTTAGTGCTATTGGCGCTTCCCGATATAGGGCAGAAAGAAAAAAAAAATTACTTCTGAACTGTTTGGGGGTTGAGGGAAGGGAGTGTACAAGCACTTACCTGACTTGGTCCTAGGGGTGGGTGAAATACTTGATGAATACCAAGAAACCGTAAAGAAACTTGTCATTAAGTTGATGTACAGCCAAGTTTGGTTGTGCTGAGGCACAAATTTTTTAAGAGGGCACAACTTCAGAGTGAGGATGTTGATTCGTATTTAAGTGCTTTACGCAAGTTGTGTGCTGAGTGTCAGTTTGGTGAATTTCGTGATCAATTATTGAGAGATCAATTTATTACGCATTATAGTGACAAACAAATACAGCAGAAGCTACTCACTATGGGCAATCCCACGTTAGAAGAAATTATAAAAGTTGCTAAGAGTCTTGAACTCGCTCAGACTTCTATAAAAGAATTATGTATGTTGAGTGTTCACAAAGAAAGTGTAAATGCTGTTGTTTCTAAGACTAGCAATTCAAGGAGAGAAAAACTCAATGAGAAGGTCTTTTTATAGAAAATATATGCTAGAGGTGTGGCTACTCTCCACACACTAAAGACAATAGTTTTTGTCACGGTAAGAATGCCAAATGTTATAAGTGTTGCAAGTTTGGTCACTTGGCGAAGATTTGCCAAATTAATGTGAGTAAACCTGAGAAGGTTAGTTGTGTGGTGGATGATGAACATGCATCTGAAAGTGATATTGTTCAAGATTTTAAGGACATGATAGTGACTGTTACGGATGATGGAGTGGTGCCGGGTGATCCTTCAGAATGTGTAGATCCCTATGTGGATATTTTGGTTGGTGATGTCTGTTTAAAGCTTCTTGTGGATTCTGGAGCTAGGATAACGATGATTACTTTTGATTTGTTCAAGCAGTCTTGGGAAGATAGGAAATTGTTTCCTCCAGATAGAGCGCCTGTCTCTTATGAGGGTAACAAGATAGATTTGGAAGGCTACATTGAAGACGTTTTAGAATTTAAGGGAAGGAAGATACATGGGAAAATTTATGTAGCTGTACGTGGTCTGAACATACTGGGTTGGTACCATCAGGGTCTGTTTGGCATGGTGTTGAGGCCTGGTGCCAAGGAACAGGTGCTTGTTGTGCAGGATATGCCCGATCCGCTGTGTCTTGAGAATGAGTTTCCGAGTGTTTTCACCGATTCTCTTGGAGAAATTGCTGGTTTCAAACATAGAATTAAGGTTAAGAGCAATGCGGTGCCTGTGAAACACAATGTCAGGTATGTTCCTTTTAGTTTAAGGGCAGATCTTAAAGCAGAACTAGAGAGTTTGGAGAAAGGTGGTATAATTGAGCCTATTGAGTCCAGTCTGAGGCTTAGTCCCTTGGTGGTTGCGCGGAAGAGGAACGGAGAGATTCGTCTATGCATTGATCTCAGGAGTCTCAGTAAGGAGATATGGGTGGATGCTCACCCACTTCCTAAAATAGGTGATCCTTTGGAGGAATTGAGAGATGCGCAGTGGTTTTCAAAAATCGATTTAGCCTCGGCGTACCACCAAATCGTGCTGTATGTAGAGTCTAGGCACTACACCGCCTTCAATTCTCCGTTTGGTACCTTTCAATTTTGTAGGATGCCATTTGGGCTCGCTTCGGCGGCCTCTGTGTTCCAAAGGGTGATGCAGAGTGTGCTGAAGGATGTCAAGGGAGTAGTGATTTTCCAAGACGATGTACTGATTTTTAACACGTTTTTAGAACAACATGATCACACTCTCATGTCAGTTCTCAGGATGTTTGAAGAGAAAGGTATTGTTGTGAAAAAGAACAAGTGTGAATTTTGGAAGAGGGAAGTGGAGTTCCTAGGACATCTAGTCTCTGGTGATGGTGTTTCTCCCAGACCTGGTTTAATTAAGGCTGTAGTTGATTGTCCCGTACCCAAGAATAAAGATGAGCTACGCTCATTTTTGGGTTTATGTGAATTTTATTCACGTTTCATCCCAGATTATGCTAGCAAAATGAAGGCTCTTTCTAACATGCTCAGATCAAGTGTCGCTTTCGTGTGGGATGAAGTTTTTCAACAGACATTTGACCTAGTTAAGGCAGAGATGATCAATGCTAAGACCTTAAAGGCTTATGACCCTAATGTCAGTTGTACGATCACAGTTGATGCGAGCAATTATGGTCTAGGGGCTGTGTTTACCCAAAAGTCTGATGGAAAAAATGTCACAATCAGTTATGCCTCTAGAGTGTTAAGGGATCCCGAAGCAAATTACTCGGTGATCGAAAAGGAATTATTAGCCTGCTATTGGGCTTGTGAGAAGTTTCGGACCTGTATCTGGGGCAGGAAGTTTGTAATACAAACTGACTACAAACCTTTGATTTACATCTTAAGTGGTGATCGGGTCAAGTATGCTACTCCTCGCCTAGCCCGTCTCACAACCAAATTGCTGCAATACGATTTTGATACTAAACACATTCCCGGCAAAGAGAATCCCACAGCAGACATGCTTTCTAGACTTCCATTTGGATTTGGAAGAAGATAGGGAAGACTGTTTTATTGCTGCTGTAGATGCTGCAGAGAATGTGGGATGCAGTGAGAATGAATGGATAGATGCTCTGAACGCTGATGCCACTCTCTTGAAAGTCAAAGAGTATATTGTTGCCGGTTGGCCAAAGGAAAAGAATGTGCCTTTCAATATTCAACCCGTTTGGAAGGTCTCTGAAGACTTATCTATTGAGGATGGAGTTGTCATGAGAGATGGGAGATGTATTCCTCCTATGAAGTTACGAGTGAAGTTGATAGATTGTGCACATGATGGTCACCTTGGGGTTACTATGACTAAAAGGCGATTGAGACTACATTATTGGTTGCCGTCGATTGACTGCGATGTTGATGAAAGAGTCAAGGAGTGTTGTGTCTGCACCAGTGCAGAAAAGGGTTTGAAGATTGCTGCCCCCCCCTACAACCCATTCCTTTTCCCTCTAAACCCTGGTTGAAGGTCGGTATTGATCTAGTGGGACCTTTCAACTTTCTTCCTAATCATCTACGTTTTGCTTTTGTGCTAATGGACTTCCATAGCAAATGGCCTGAGGTAAAGTTTTGTGCAAACCCTACTGCTAACTGTGTCATTCTCTTTCTTAGAGAAATTTTCATGAGGGAAGGGTTTCCTGAAGCCCTAGTTTTGGATAATGGTGTTCAATTTGTCAATTTTGAAATGCGTGCTTTTTTGTCGGAGTCTGGTGTGAAACACTTGAAGAGTTCTGTGGGACATCCTCAAACAAATGGTTTAGTTGAGAGAATGAACCATGTGGTTGTGGAGTGCATAAAGTGGGCTAAGAATAACAACTTTGATGTGGAAAGCGCTGTGAGATCACTGATTTGGTTTTATCGCACAACCCCACATTCTATCACCAAAATTGAACCATTTGTTTCCCTCAGGGGAAGATTACCGACTTCAACTCTTAACCTGCTTGGTTGTTGAGAACGGTTTCTCAAAAGGTTTCTTGTCGTTTTGACAACTCTGAGTTAGAAACACGTGTCAAGAATGCCCAAGACAAAATGGCCGTCAGATATAATGCTAAGAAATCGACTAAAATAATTGATGTATCACCTGGTGATTTGGTGCGTGTCAAAAATTATAGGACTGTCAGGAAAGGTTGTGATACTTTTGGTGAAGCTGTTTGCATTGAGAAGGTGTGTGGTAATGCTGTCATGGTGGAAGGTGGACATTGGTGGAATGTTGGTAAAATTATCAAGGTGAAAGGAAGTAGGGCCGACTTGTCCTGTTCAAACAGTCCCATTTTGAATGGTGCACAAGCTAAGAGTCCCATTGGGTGTGGGTCACAAAGTGTGTCTCCTCCCCTTGTGCTAAACTCTCCTGCTGTGAAAAAATCTACACGTGTGACCCGTCTCCCTTGGAAGCTACGTTAAATTTTGCTCTTTTTGTTCTTTTCTTCCAGGGGTCATTCGTGGAACATTTTTATTTTTTGTTTCTTTTTCTTTTGTTTTCTTGTTTTTCTTCTCTTGTTCTTTAATGTGTTTTATTAAAAAAAAGAGATAATGTTGTATTTAGATGTGCTTGTTAGACTCTCCCTTCAGAATCTCCCTGTTGTCATGGGGCCGGTAGGGTTCTAGTTCTGTGCTAGACAGTTGGGACCTCTCTGTACTAGTGAGTGGTGCGGGGGCTCGTTACTCTCTACAATAAACTATAGAACCTACTTGGAGACTATCTTTCGTGATTTTATTGACAGACATCACAATTAGCCATTGTTTTCCTTTTCTTCCTGGGAGGTTTCAGTCGGGAAGGTTGGATGTTTTTGGCTTTCTGGGCCCTTGTGATGACTTTAGGTCTCGCACCCTCCTCGTTTATTGCCTGAGATTCATGCGGGGGAATTGCCACCAGTGGCGGAGATGCAGGTGCGGAAGATATCATAAGAGAAGTTGTGACAGACGTATTAACTTCCTGAGCATGTATGTGTGGAAGTGGCCCTACTCCCATAAGTTCCAGAGACAGCCTACGTTCTGTTAATGCTTTTTTATGCATTAAAGCTGACTCTGCCCGGTTCAAAAAGGCATCCAAAGTACCCACCACCCCCTTCCCTGTGTGTGACTTTCTTTGGGCCATGATGTACAACTCCCAATTTTACACAAGTATGATAATACCAGACTGCTGAAGCTCACAGCTTTAATGTCCCAACCACTTAATAATACACTTGGGGAAAAAGGACGTGGATAAGCGCAACAATGTCTCACCAGGGAGATGTATTGGAAGTCAAATGTCAGCGACGTGGCCCTTTCCCGTCTCTAACGGTCCCTGACGGGCTCAGACGTACCCGCCCTTGACCCTTGGTCAGGGCTTCGTCCCGCGCGCGTCTGCGGGCTGAGAGGCAGTTATGCTCTTCTGTCCTTCCTCATGTTTTGTTGAAAATTAACACCTACGGATCTCACCTCTGTACCAAAAGGGGTGACTGCTCTGGTCTGATATGCGGACAGCGTGATTAATGTCTGCTGTACATCTGTCTGGTTGCCTTTGCATTCTTTCATCGTCTTCAGGCCTCATTCCCTCGCTGGGTTCCAATGTGATTTTAGTTGCAGAGACATTCATCAGTGAAACCTTTAAACATGCCCTGTCTTCCGAGGCAGGCGAGAATTCGCACAAGCTGTTCGCTGGAGAGATGAGAAACCTATTTTGGTCCCATTTACAGCCAACTGTGAATGTAACAGTGCATTGTCGAATCTGCCTCTTGGGTCTCAAACACACACCTTGTTTTTTTGGATTGACCTCTGACTCGGGAAGAGAAAAACGCAAGCCGAGAACAAGAAATATTTCGTTTCTATGGAGACAGTACCATACATGCCAACATTTTAGAACGGGGACGTGGGAGATTTAAAAACAAAAACGGAGGAATATATTGTCCTCAATGACTTCTATTGAAGCAGATGAAATTTCAGGCCGGAGACAGCTAAAATAAAACCATTAAAAAAATGGTAGAGTCTCCTGCATGAATAGGGTCTATTTGCATGTATGCAGGACATTGCCAATCTGGGTGGCTGCTTCCCCTCAAGCTAGAAGTTCGGTACCACTCAACTCTCAAGAATTTAGAATTTAATATTTGAATTCTATTGTGTGATTTGCAGAACATATTACCCAGGGCAGTTCCGAGATGAATTGCTGATCCGCTCTCTTTTTTGTTACATGGTTGAGTTACAGGCATGTAACCTCGTTGATAAAATAAATATTGACATTTTATATAGTGTAACGTTAACAAATTAGTATGCCATTTGTTGCTTTTGATTCACTCAAGTCTGTAATTTCTTCGGTTTCCCACCTACCTGTCTGGAGGTTGTGTTGGTGATATGTTTATGTTATAATATGTTAAGAAGGTGTTCTGGTGCCCTAGTTTATTGTATGTGCACTGCTCTACCGCGATAGCTCAAAGCACATTAATGTCCTGCCTATCAGACAGTGCAAGCTGTCTGGTTCCAACACCAATAAAAGTTCAATAAAAGTGAAGCAAGTGTTTTATGATCCACTTAAAACAAGGGCGAGAGACAGTAGAATTTATAGAGGGTCTTGGAGGACGAAAGCAAGCTTGAAGAGAAGGATAAGTGATTTCTCACCGCCAAGTAACGTATGCTATGCTATGCTATGTCCTCAATAAGATTGCTTTATATAAACAAAATAAAGAAAATTAAATGTCCAACACGTAGTCATAATGTATCTCTTTTCTTTAATTTGATCCACCAATTCTTTTCTTGATTCCTTGTTTACTGTAGATCAATTCTCATACAGTGGTTATGCACCTTACACAGACTCTAAAAGGTCTTCTGCTATATTGTCTAGATCTAACCTAGTACTCAAGGTTTAGTCCAGTTCAAAGATCTTTACTCGGCAAAGCACAGTGGCCATAAAAGTACATAAAAAACACTTCACCAATAAACATAATACATTAAAAACAATAAATAGACAATAAAAAGTGATACCAAGGCAGATTTATCCACATTTACACAATGCCTTTCTTATAATAAATAGCTCCCCATATGTAGGGTACAGTGCTAAAACAAACTAAAGGGGTATCAAGTGCAATAATATGTTATAAAGCTGTTTTATAATCACTGAAATTCTGAGCGAGGAAGGTCGGTTTTAAGTAATGCCTTCTCAAGTCCTCATAAAATATGCAAAATAGAATACCCTGCTGAGTACTTCGTATTAAGACTCCATCGCAAGGACAAGTGGTTTTAGCTAAAGGACGTTTTTTCCATTCTGGGAAGGCCGCTAGATGGTGTACAATATCCAAGCCCAATCTGAATAATTCATAATGATGATGAGTATTGGTCACCCAACTCAGATAGCCTATTGACATATACAGAACAACAGTAGCTTCTTCATACATCCTACTTACCTGTCTGTAACTTAGAAAATATGCTTTAATTACACTCTTCTCTAACGAAAATATTTTTTGTGAATCAAACTTATGAGATATATTAAACAACTGATTTAATGCTACATTTACATAAGACAGCCAGGGAATTCTGAGAGCATGATCTAATGCTAAGCAATCTGTGATGACAGACTTAGTAAAACCAGTTTAGGGCTTTGTCCATATAGACTGCCAGAGCAGAAGGGGTGTTATTAGGAGAGAATCTTCCAAAAAGTCTCAGCCCAGCCTCCTTATGGACTATGCAAGAGGAGGTAGAGGCAAGCAAACATAAAAGGTGATGAGAAAGGAGTGCTCTTCTACCTGTATGGCATTACAAGAAGCCTAACCCCACAGGCCCCTGCCAAAGATGGAAGTAGGCAGCCCTCTCGACTTGTTTACTTCAATCATTTTCCTGACTGGCCTACTTCCAACTCCGCATGCAAACCAAAAGACTCCCTCACATGTTTGACTCAACCTCAGGTGGGTATTATTACTAAACAACACCCCTTAATAACAGAATAAATTAACACTCTTGATAGAAGAATTCTTATATTTCAGCGATTTTCTCCCACAAACCATTGTGTAGGTTTTAGTCTTATTTATCACCATTTTCCTGACTTCCATAAAATTCCTAAAGTTATCTATCAGTTTCTATAAGCCTGGAGGCCCAAAGGAATGAATGTCAATTACCGAATCAGTAATTACCGATTCGGTAAATACCGAATAATTCAAGGGTGGCAGGGTGTCACTTTGACACCCTGTTGCACCCCTGATTAGGGCTTGTGTGCCATGTGGCACACATACATGCCCTAAGGGCATGTGTATGTGCCACATGGCACAGGTGTACATGCACAGATTTTCATATACACAGGTATTCGTTATTTACCACCAACTAATAGTTGGTGGTAAATAACGAATCGTTAAAGCCCTGTTTACAGTGCCACCTACATCTTAAAATACAGATTCGGTAATTTTACCGAATCTGTAAATTTACCGATTCGGTAAAATTACCGATTCGGTAAAATTACTGAATCTGTATTTTAAGATGCCCTACATCTCAGTATCCAAATACCGGTCGGTAACGGACGAAAATCGGTATTTTCGGCCATTACCGACCGGTATTTGGATACCTACATCTGGCCCCATGTGTATTACAGACCCGGCACAGATTATGCTTCTATTTTTCCACTGTTCCCAAATAGCTCCTCTGAGGTGTATGAACCCGGCTTTCCTTTTTATCTTGCTTACCTTAGGTAATCCTTTTGCCTCAACCGTTCTCTCTACAATGGAGCCCACTGGCCCATGTATCCATGATTAAGTCACGGTGACAATTCCTTCACAGTAAACGTTTGTATTTTATGCGTAAGTCTTTTTCATGTGGCATTAGTAACTGAATCCTCGTTTTTATCCATACCTTAGGTACCCTGGCCCCCCTGTCCACCCTTGCCCTGAAGAAGACCCCCCATTAGGGTTTCACTGATACATAGAACATTTTGGGGTCGAAACGTCGACAACATTCGTATCTGCCAGCTTACGCCACAATCAGAAAATTCTTGCAAAGGCTCTTTAAGCATGGCTGTGTAAATATTGTGGACATTTGTTGTGTTTTACTTTGGCTCAGATTGGAAACAATTTTATAGTATTTATTTTGATAAGGGTCACATGACCTGCACTGTACTCCTTTCCCATTTCCTTTATTTTTTGCACGAATAATGCAATGTTTATATATGATGGAATCTACAGGCACATTGTGATTAAATAACAATGTACCGAATCAATCGTGTGACTTTATATATGCTTCCTAAAAAACATTTTTAAGGACTGTTTCTTCTTTATTCTAATGAATGTGTACTGGGACACCTCTCTTAATGTACTCTAATATGGAAGGTCAGATAATTTTATTAAAGATTGTAGAAGTAAACCTATGACCTTTAAAACGCCTGTAATATTCCTGCTGAAAGACTGCACCCAGAGGAAAACTAGATTCCTCCGATAAGATAAGAAAAGAGCTGCCTTCTCGAGTGAAGAAACAAAGGGGCATATGTACAAGGCCCTATCGCCACGGAAACCTCACTTTTAGTGATGTTTCTGTGGCGATAGGGACTTCACCTTATTTACAAGGCAGAGTTAAGCCACTTATTTTGACACTGCCCCCTATTTACAAGGGCAGCTTTAATAAGAGGCAGCGCCAAAACTAAGACCAGGGAAAACATGATCTTAACTCGGCGAAACGAGGTGAAAATGCTTTATTTCACCTCGTTTTAGCTTTCTCCATGTGTGCTGCCTTGTGTAGCACACATGGAAAAAGCAAAATGCCTAGGATTTTTTATGTTCAGGAAAGTGACAATTCCTGCACATAAACAATCTTTTTAAAAAATGCCATTTTGTAACTTCCATGTGTGTTGCATTAGGCAGCACACATAGAAGTGACAAAATGGCATTTCAAGATTATGTACGGGAAGGGGGACCTTCCTAAACATAAACAATCTTCCCCTGCACGCAGACACCCTTGCACTATGGCGCAAGGGTGCCTGCGTTGGGGATACACTGCTAAGTGTAGCGCCAGAGTAGGGGGAAGCTCAAGGCAGCACCATATTCTTGTAAATATGGTGCAGCGTTGCGTTTCTGAAGTGCCGGAGTATCCCCCTAAGTTCATTTGTTTTGAATATTATGCTTTCAGCTGCAGATCATTTATTAGTTCCCATGAAAAGGGTTTTTTTAGAAGTTCAGGAAATAAAGTGGTTTCAGTGCTTTTAGATATTGGAGCTTCATTGATTTTTTATGGAGGTTAACTTTTCTGAATCTTTACAAATTCCTCTGATTGAGAAAAATAGTTCTGAAGAAATATAGGCAGTAAACAACACTATGATATCCGGGGAACATCTTTTTCAACGCGGATGTTACCCCGCAGTGCTTTTACGACGCGTCCTTTACAACGCAAGTCGTAACCACGACTTGCGCTGGAGGGCCCTAAAGGATAAAGAATAGTATATTTACTATTCCAACACCTTCCCTACTATCCACGGGGACTGGTGTTAGAATAGTAAATTATACTATTTACTATCCGCGCCCAACAATGCAAGTCGTTGTAACGACTTGCGTTGTTAAAGACGCGTTGTAAAGGCACTCGTTGAAACGGTACGCGTTGTACCGTCATACATCCATGATATCCACTTGCACAATTAAGTTTTATATAAAGATGATTTGTTGATTCTATTTCGAACACCATCACTAAAATTTCCAATTTGACATGAGAGATGCCCCTCAGTTCAAAATAATCCTAAGAATGCCTTAGTTAACCCCTTCCATGCTGATGACGAACCCCAGCCGTCATGCACTACGGTGCTCGTGTGCTGATGACGGCTGGGGTTCGTCACGGCCCGCCCCTGTTCGTGCTGTTTACAGCACACCAGGGGAATCGCGGCCGCATGGAAGGGGTTAATATAACATAATCCTTGTATTGATTTGACTGCTATGTGCTATGAATAAACAATGAAATTCAGATTTTTGTTAGGCTGGTGGTATGTTGCCATGTAAATTCAGAGAGTGTCGTTGTTCTAAAGTGCTTTAAAGTGCTTTGCCAGCTTTTCCAACTATTTATTGTGCAATTTCCTTACCCTCTTGTTATGAGGAATTCAGAGATGTAATAAGTCCCCCTGGAGTGGACAGGTAAGACTTTCCAATATTTGGGAATCCAACTCAGCAGGGATATGACCTTCCTATGGCGGCAGAAGTATGGAAGGGCTGTGGCGTGGCTGAAAGAGCGAATACCTCTGTGGAGGTGCTTGCCCCTGTCCCTCGCCAGAAGACTGTTGATTGCCAAAATGGTGGCACTTCCCAAATGTATTTTCTTGTTTGTTAACAATCCTATGCCGCTCACCAGAGCCTACTTTAATCACCGATGATCCCTTCAGTTCAAACTGACATTGGCCGGCCAACAGCCCAGAATCTCTTTGGAGACCCTCACCCTCCACCATGAGCAGGATGGGCTGAGTGTTCATGACATTGAGCTGTACTACTGTGAGCAGGCCCAATACGCCCATTACAGTTCCATCCCACCCAATTCCTACCCCATACTGTGGTGGAGGTGGACAATGCCCACCCCTGCTCCTTATCCACAGCACATTGAAAAGACCCACGACTGAAACTGACATGGCTAGGTGTAGGAAATGAGTGTGAAATTGGCTTGAGAAGTAGAGCACGGCTGGCCTGCCTCTATTCTTCTGAACTAAGTCTCTTTAATAACCCTGCACTCTCCCCCACTCGAGAAAAGATGGCACAACAGCAACTAAAACATCCGGGGTTGGAGGAATTGGGGAATCTATACCCCATGGGTGTGTTGCTGCCCTTGCAAGAGGGGCAGACACGTTCAGGCTGCACACAGTTAGATATTTTTCGTTACTACAGACTCAGAAGTGCCTGTGGGGCAGCACCCACCAAATTTTCTTGAGAACCTGAGGCCCTACATGCCGTAGGCAATGCCATTGATAACCCCGCCCCTAGGAAACTGAATCCAGGCTGTTTGTAAACATACAGGAGAAGACCTCTGTGGCCATGCCCTGGGCATACGATTTGTGTGATGGGGGACATTGGAGAAGACATCAAAAAGAAGAAATGGGAATTTTGTTGAGAAGCAACACACAAGCTTTCCGCTACCTAGCACCTTCACCTTTTACGTATAAAATACCTCAATAGGAGTTACCACACCTCTGCCAGGATGCACAAGATGAGCCTCCAGCTGGATGTGCGATGCTTATGCTGCAACTGTGGAGTCATCGACTTACTGCACTTGGCTTGGAGCTGTCCTGAGATGGTGGGCTTCTGGTCTGCTGTATACACCTGCTTGGAGGAAATTGTTGACCATTTGTCGGCTGGCCCCCTTGATTTCTCTTACTGGCTATGTCAAAGATATTCTGACTGGAATGCATCGAGTAACAGCCATACTACTACTGCTGGCTAAGCAGAGAGTCGCAATACACTGCGGACGCCACACCTGCCCAAAACTCAGAGACTGGCTGGTGGATGCTGCTTTCTGCCAACAGCGACTGGAAGAATACTGGGAGCCTATACCTGAGAAAAAGTGCCCCTAAGGCATCTGAGCTTCCTTGGTGATCCATGCCACCCAGCATGCAGCATGAGCTACTACACAGCACCTGCTCTGGTGCGGTGTCTGGAGACTGAGGTGTGAGGCTTGTGAGAATTGATGTCATATGGGTCTCTGGCAGGATGATACCTGCTGCTGTTGCAGTACATGTGATTACATGCAACGCTGGTGAAGGGAGACTGCTATGGCTTTATAATGTAAGCTCTCGCGATGGCTAATGTGCAAAGGTAAAGGTTGTGGGCTGGAAATATTTCTTGTATATTTTTACTCAATTGTTGAAAATTTTCAATAAAAACATTTGCAAAAAAGAATTCAGTGATGTATTTGATAAGAAAAAGCCAAAAGTGTTACATCCACAGAGGTGTTTGAGTGTAAGATTGATTTGGCACCCGTTGTTCAAAAACCAGATATTCAAGTATATGTATACACTGAATCAGAAACATAATATTATAAAGTTAGATGAACTCTGGCCTATGGGTTACTTACATACTCACAGTCCTCTGCTTCATTGACACAGTTTTTTTGTTCATCAAAATGGGGATGAATTTAGAACATGTTTATACTATAGAACTTTCAATAGAATCACAGTAAAGAACAGTTACCCTTTGCCATTGATATCTGTTCTGTTAGATCTCATTAGGAATGCAAAGATTTTCACAAAGTTGGATCTCAAAGGTGTTTACTATTTAGACAGGGTCCAGGAGGGTAATGCATGGTAAATGTCATTCTTTACAAAGTATAGTTTGCTGGAATACCAGGTCTTGCCTGTCAGATTATGCAATGCTCCTGCAGCTTTCCAATACCTTATTGATAAGGTATTGCGGGGACGTTTGGGTGTGTTTTGTACTATCTATTTGGGTTGCATTTTAATAAATTCACATTTTACATGTTAAAAACAGTCTTTAAATGATTAAGAAATCATCATCTGTTTGCTAAGATGGATAGGTGCATTTGTAACATTACTACTGTTGAATTTGTGAGGTTATATAATTACTTCTGTGGGCATTAAATAGCTGAAAAGGTAGTGTCAGCAATTCCCCAATGGCCTATACCAACTTCAGTTAATACTATGCAAAGTTTTTGGGACTTTGACCCTTTTTATAGGAAGTTAATTCATTTGTTGGCTGAAATCGGCCCATCGCCAAGTTACTACATAAGGAAACAGTGTTTATTTGCTCAAAAGAGTCATATGAGGCCTTTTGTGTTTTTTAAAGAGAGTTTTTTTAGTGCTCCTATTTTGCAACGTGCCACTAGCAAAACATCCTTGCATAGAATATCCGTGTATGCCTCATATCATGCTAAGGGAGGTGTATTATCTCAGAGAGATCCAAAGAATGGGCCGGTTCACCCTGTGGCTTACATTTCTATACCATTTACATGTAAATCATAAAACAGGAAAGAAATTACATTGAGTTTGACTACTCCTTAACACCTTGGCTGCTAGGCGTTTCCCCCCCCCCTGTGCTGGAAATTGCTTTATTACTTTATTTATGACGAGCTCAGCTCGTCATCAGCACAGCTCAACTGTGCATCATGACGAGCTGAGCTCGTCATGAGCATCGAAAGGGTTAAATCTTGGCAGCCCTCCATTTGCCTCATTAAAAGTAAGGAACCCCTATACTCTTGTTGATGCTGTTCTCACCGTGGCTACTCAAGTCCATCTCTGCTGCAAAAAAATCTCCCCTCACTTGAAAACTGACCACAGAGTTGAATTGTTGAGGGGCATCATTCTGGCATGCATTGAGTGTTTCAACATCATCTACTCAGGTCTCTCTGGTAATGTAACATCATTGCCAGGCTACCGAGACTTTAGCAGGCTGCCAGAATGTGCCTTAACCTTTGGAAGATGGACCAAACCAACCCCGCCCTCAAAGCACTCCATTGATTCCCACTCCATAGATGTCAGGATTGTGAGCAATCCATAAAGCATACTGTGGGCAAAGGCAGAAACCGACACCCATTTCAGAGTCCGTAGCTCAACTACTCTGACACTGATATTAACAAATGATTGTTCAAACGGATGAAACATGGAGGCTAGCCGCTGGGCATGCAAGGACAGGAACTCAGGACTGCCTTGGTGCGCATTTCGGATATGAACTCAGCCACGCCCGGTTCTGGAAGCTTCTCGAAGGTGAGCTATTGAGATTGGTCAATAACGGAACTCAGTAGGGAAGAAGGGGCGCAGTTGAAATATTTTGGACTCAGTTTACTTGCCCTCTTTGACTGCACTACAACCTCAACTACGCGAGTGAGCTGTATGTTCTCATTTGTCTAGCATTTTGAAATACCTCAAAGCTGGCATGCAGTTATATACAACTCTTAAAGTAAAACAATTAAATAAGTACATAATGTCTAACTACCATTTTGAAATTGCATTTGTAGTAACCAGTCGCAGCCGGCATGGCTCGGGGGTGGCGGGCCAAGGGGGGGGGGGGGGGGGGGCAGCGTTGGGTGTCACGTGGGAGATCAAATTATTATTATTTTTTTTAAGTGGACCTCAAGGCCGGGTCCAGCGTCTTCTCGGCTCCTGCTCTCCTGCCTCTGACAGGAACAGGAAGCAGTCAGCCAGGCTCCCTCCCCTAATCCAATCACAACGCTGCAATTGCAGCATTGTGATTGGTCTGAGCGCCGTGACACGGCACTCAGCCAGGGCTTGGAGGGGTGGGCATGTTCTCCAAGCAGGCTGTAATGCAGCCTGCATTGAGAGCAGGGAAGTGCGCATGACTGGTTTGCCGGCCCAGGAGGGCCTACCAATCAGCCATTGCGCATTTTAGGAGTGGGCAAACCACCCCTCCCTGCCCTTCTGGAGAGCAGTGCACCTCCGCCCGCCGGCACCAAAGTAGCAGGACAGGAAACATAAAATGACAATAACTTTTGTTATTTTATGTTTCTCCTTGCTTAAAAGCAGAGGAGTCGCCCCTGGTAGTAACTCTACGATTGTACTGCGTCCTCACCATTTTCTCAGTGCTATCGTGCAGTATATTTCGTATTTTCTAGTATGAACTTACTGCAGACTTAAACTTTCTCTGTGCTCTCATTTTACCATCATAGTATGATCCCAGCGCCATATTAATGTAATCCTTGTTTGGGGTGAACCAGGTTGATGATTCTGCGTGTTCCTGTCCAGCCTGAGCAAAGATGCTGCTTCTGGAAAGTGAAGATGTCACAAGTTGACAGAGAGGCAGAGCCGGCGTGTTACCTTGCTCTTGGTGGCGTACCTTACCTGTTCTACTTCTCTTCCTATACCTATTGGGTTGCCCGTGTCATATGCTGAATAAAGTTGCATCGATTTTTATATTACAAGAGTGTTGTCTGATTTCTACTCTTGTGGACGACTTCTCGGTGCAACATTAGTGATGAGTTATAAAGTAACTATGCATGCCAAAATGTAAAAAGCAAACTTTATGAAAAACTGAAAATTTGAGAAACTCCTCATATTACAGCAGTTTCTCTGCCATCCGTCAGCAACACGAATGACGCAATCTTCATATAGAATTGTAGCCGTCTAAGGAAGATTTGGTGGGAACCAGCGGAGCAGTAATATTTCTCAAGATGACAGAATAAAGATTTACAGGAGGAATACTACATCTCATTTTCTACATCAGGTCTGTCCCAGAGAGGTGCAGCAACACTCACAACATGAACAGACCCACCAATCCTTCTCAGTTCTAGCCTAGATACTTTAGGAGACCACGAGGGAACCCCGGCATGGTGTGTGCAAGCCCTGATGAATAAACACATTATTAGTAATGGGCCTCTGCATCATTCCACTGCCTATGAGAGGTGTATCTGCCACATGGGAGCTGCCCATGTGGCACGTGCACCTCTCATAGGCTCCACTCAATGGCACTCTACATCACTCCACTCTTCCACTCTACCTCACTCTATACCACTGTACTCCACTCCACATGACTCTGTGCCACTCTTACCTCCTCAAATTCACTCTATGCCACCGTACTCTTTGACACAATCTACACCACCCTACTCCCCTCTATGCCACTCCACTCTATGACACTCTGTGTCACTCCACTCTAGGACACTGTGCCACTCCCCTCTATGATATTCTACTCTATGACACTCCACTCCATTCTGTGCCACTCCACCTTACAAAACTCTGCTCCACACCACTCTATTCCACTCTACACCAGTCCACTCTATGGCACTTCATTCTACCACACTACCACACTGGCATTGTAAATGTTAGCCAGTAATGGGAAACCTATTGCTTGTGCTTTTAGCTTTACCCAACAAAAAATGAGTCAAAATTGTCTTTGACTTTAAAATTAATTATAGAATTTTCTATATTTTTTGTGACCTTGTCCATAGATGCCTCCGCTGCCTGTTCAGCCAAAGCCTGAATTAAATCATCCAAATTATCTTTAATACTATTGTCTTCTTCCTGCATATCTTGAACCAGGGGGAAACTATCTATTTTCATAGATAAATAGGATGCAAATCTAGACCCACAATAAAACCAGACCAGAAAGGGTTCAATTGATAAATAAGACCAGGCTCCGCCTCTGGGTGTCATCCAAGGCCGGCACAATGCTGAGGGAATGAGGAAGAGAGTAAGGGGTGGGAACGAAGGTTGCGCCCCTGGGAGAAGAGGATGAGGAGAGTCCATAAGAATACCACGTTAAACGAAGACAAAGAAGTGCTGCAGGTACAAGGAAGTGTATCACCGAAAGTAAGGCAAATGGAGGACTGTGAGCGTGTAAGAGTACAAGGGGACAGCGTGTGGGGCAGTGTGGCAACGTCCTGGCTCAAATTAAAGAAATAGCACGTTATAAAAGTATCTAGTACACAGTAACCATACAGATATATATAACAATAAAAGTAGTAAGGAAATATGGAGAATACTGATCTTGACTGTGAGCAGCAAGAAAAGAGGGCTGTTCACAGTCATGCTTAGTATTATAGGTATTGCTGGATTACTATTGGACGTTATTGGTACTGCTTTGTCCATTCCCATTAGCAGGTAGTTCCAGGCCTTATGGGATTTGCAGTTTTCTGAATCTTGACTACTGCTGTTCCAAATAAAGCAAGATTTGAGAAAGCATACTAGGAGCCTCCATTCTTGAAATAAAATGTATATTCGAACACTTTGAGGGGGAGATTTACTAAGATTTTGCACCGTGTTTGCCTCACAAAAGTGATGCAAATTGTCGAAAAAAAAGTTGTGGCTTATTAACTTTCCAGCGCTAAACTTGTATAGCGCTATGCGCTGCTTCGCATTACTTTGCCCCATGCGGCGTACCAAGGTAGTGCATGGGCATTCCCATGTAACTACCCAAGGGTTCACATGCTAAACCCAATTTACTAAAAACAGTAGATTGGGTTTAGCGGGGAAAACGGCACCCTTTAAACTAGGCGCAAGGAAGGAGAAATGCTTTCATTTCTCCTTCCTTTTTCAACTTTGCTAGCGCGCTGCACTGTGGAGCACGCACAAAATGTAGGAAAAGCTTTGCCTTCTGTTGAGGCATGGTGTTTCTTACAGGAAGGTTAACCTTTCTGTACAAAACCTATGCTATACTCATACACACCCTAGCGCTAAGGTGTGTGCATGGCACCCGGCAGCTGTAATCAGTGCCTGCCCAAGGGAAAGGGGAGGAGAGAGCCATATATTTGAAAATATGGTGCTCTCCTGCTCCCTCCCTGTTGTGCAACGCAGTGCAGCCTCGCGGGGGCTGCACTGCGTTGCGTGGAGATTTTGTAGATCTCCCCCTTAGTATTAAACTAGAAGCCGTATTGGTTATTGTACTATTATGAATTAAAAATTACCTTTTGAAGCACAGCACTGCCAAATGACATTGACAAAGCCAATAGGTCCCCAAAGAGAGACCTATTGGCTTCTTCTAGTGGCGATCGGGTGGTTTAGTCCAGGTATGCAGAGCACAAGAACAGGTGCAAGGTTTCTGAAAGAACCAGCAGGGATAGCCCACTGACAGGAAGCCGTTAGTAGTATTTAAAGAGGGTACTGTCGTCACTTCACCGCGTGTTTTAAATGGCACTAGTATCTCCTCAACGAGTGGCCTAGCTTTGAGGGACAGTGGTCATATTACTAACAGCAACCTAGGTAAGAAGGAAGGTACGCATTGTCGTTGTTCGTTGTGCGTCAGAACCCAGTGGTGAGGGCATACCCTTTCAAACTTCCGTGTACGTCTATTACGTGAAAAAATGTGCACACCGTCATCATCCATTAGAAAGGGACAGGTCGTGTCATGGCACGTGCAGGTCGGAGCATGTATGCAGTGCGAGGAACGCTATTGAAGAAATATTTCAGCGCGTCACCAAGGAAACAACAAATGCGCTCACAGCAAGAGAGTACATGGAGGAGATAACTCAGAAGGGCGTGGCTCATAGCGAAAACATAATGCGAACTGTGCTCTGGAAGACCTAGAAAGATTTGAGGAGGACGTACCAGGCAATGGATGTGTCACGTGACCGGGAGCATAGGTCCTGGAAGTAACCATGCTGGAGTCCAGACGGTGAATGACCAATAAATATGGCTTTACATTTGTTTTTATCTTGTCACATTTGCCAGAGATCAAATGGCAGTTTATTTTCTCCTGGCAAATTGCTGCTTATTCTTTTAAAATGGAGGCTTGTGTTTATTGTTCTTTCTCTGACTGCTAAGTTAGAGGATTCAAAGTTAGAGGGGCAGATTTATGTTGGGAATGCGCCACGTTTGCGTCACGCAACTGCGGCGTAAACGTGGCGCATCCCTACGACCCATTTACAACGTGATGCATTTAGGCAGATGCGTCACATTGTAAAGCCTTGCGCCACTTGTGGGCGTTCCGGCGCAGGCTGGGTGTTCCGGGGCAGGTGCGCCTCGCAAAAGTGGCTGAGTGGAATCTATAAGATTGCGCTCAGTCACTTTCAGGCCAATGCTGCGTCAAAACCCTGCGCCTGCTTGAAGCAGGCGTAGGTCTTGACGCAGCATTGTAAAGACGGGGCACCCCCGAGCCTTGCTGTAGCTGCATCGCGCTTGCGACGCAACTCCAGCAATGCGCCACCTTTACGGCACAGATGCGTCATGCATCTGTGCCGTTTTTGCCCCATGGTGCGCCACATTGTAAATGCGGCGCACCATGGGTGGCGGAGCAGCGGCGCAAAATAACTGGCGCATCCCTGGGGATGCGCCAGTCATCATAAATCTACCCCAGAGTATTTTGTAAAGTGAATTCTCTGACAATCTTGCTGGGGGTACAAGGAGTGTGAAAAGAAAGACTGTGGGATGTCAGGTTTTTCCAAAACACATTTAAATACCTCTAAATTAATTGTGCAAATATTTCAAAATATACCAGCAATTAGACACAATCATTGTCAAAGCCAATAGGTCCAAGAGACAAGATTACAGCTGGCAAACTGAAATATCGCAATAGGTTCAATCTCATTCTACTGAGATTGAACCTATTGCGATATTTCAGTTGCCAGCTGTATTCTTTTCTCTTTCAATATTCTCTTGATATGCATATATACTAGTTTGATTATTAATTAGTAATAAAACTATGTAACTTCAACCTTTGATTCCTGGTCCTTATTGTGTGGCCAAATGGGCTTCACGAAAGGTGACTTGTTTTAATATTGCTAACTCCCTTTTGCGTCTCAGTCGACTTAAAAAGATCCACCAGTTGAGAGATTGTAAATCACACACCTGCGCGCTCTCCGAGCTTTAGGCCTAAGCAATGTTTTGTAAATGAGATGGCTGGTAATGTAAATGACAGCGCATTTCCAAACCATGCTTTAGTAATATATTTGCAATAGTGTGTTTCAAAATGCTTCACCAGCTACATACTACACCCTTCTCACTCTCGTACTAAATGGTGTGACTCCTTTGCTACACTTGTTCTTTGTGTGACACTTGGGTTTTTCACATTTCCTATGACTTTAGGGATGTTCAGTGATGTAACTCATGGCAGCACCTACACTCTGAAAATTGTTACAGCACCACTTACTGGACGCATTCTAAGGCAACCATGTGTAGTGTACAAGTGTATGTTAGACAATGAATTTCAAGTGATATTTTAGATGGAGCAAAATAGCCAGGGCTGTGCGATCGGTGCCACTGCACCGGGCGCTGACTTGGGGCGGGGGCGGGATTTTTACAAATAATATTATCATTTTTAAAGCACCAACCAGCTGCCGCGTTTCTGGTCTCCAGCAATTTTTGTAAGCATCAATTAAAAGTTGAAGATAACTTCAGTGATTTATCATATTCCTGGAAAGAGACTGGAGGTTGCTCTAGTGGAAATTTTGACTAATCCAAAGGTTTCGAAGAGGTTTAAAATGACTGCTGCTAAGAACGTGTACCATGCAGATAACAAAGTGCATGTAATGTAAATATGTCAGTTGGTTACTGCTTCTGTAAGAAAGCTCCTTTTGTTACTTGTTGTTTGTAAGTCAAAATCGTAATATAGAAGATCGAGCTATTAACTGTCACCAAAGAGATGTATGTAAACTGAAAGGTATGTGTTACAGCTATATGTTTTTTTGCCACATATTTCATTATCCTAATCTTGCCAAGAAGGTTCAGTTGGGTGGAAAACAATTCTTGTTATTAAAGAGAACCCCTAACAATGATGTTACATTTTAAATTCTGATTTTGTGCTATTCCATAATAAGGACTCATACTATATTGCCTACCAGTATCGATTACATGTTACTCCTACACTAGACCTTGTAGTCCTGTCTGATATACCATTTCTTACACACTGATTTACACACATATGATTGTCTCTGTGCAATGTGTGTGTGATGTAAAGTGCTCTGACATCTTACACTAGTATAAGTGGTGCTATAAAACTAAATGAATCTGAGAGACAGTGGTTCTGGAGACTTGAGAGGCAATGCTAAAAGGCGGTGGTGAGGGAATCTGTGGCAGTGGTGGTCATTGATGGGGCGTCAACAGATGTTGTCGCACAAGGCGCCACCAGCGCTAAAACCGGCACTGAAAATAGCAGGCCCATCTCATGCAACTACAGGATAATGTGTACCACAGTGACATAGCAAGAGCACCTTGGACCATAACGCAAACATTGAAACTGGGACACCAACACCTAGGGGCTTATTTACAAGCCCCTTGCGCCGCGGTACATCACTTTTTCCCAATTTAAAAGTAGGCACAGGCAGTGCAAGGGGCTTGTAACTACGCCCCATTGTTTGGTGGTGAAAACAGCCAGCAACTGGGGCCAAGTGGGCTCCTAATACTCTAGGGCCCATCTGACAACTGATGGCTGTGCCACTGGTGCATAGTGTTGTGTTGTAGTGATCGTTCTCTGGCGCACAGTATCATGTCGGTGGAGAGCCTGGAGACTTCTGTGTTACCCTAACTATTGGAAGGTGGATACCTGACTATGGTTACCCCAGATTTTTTTGCCTAGTGTTTAGCTGGTTTTCGACTTAGTTGGCCTGGGATCCTGCTAATCGAGGCCCCAGGCTATCTGCTCTCTCTCTAAAATGGACTCCATGTACCCTAGGTACATCTCCAATTGGGATTGGGTCACCTTATGAGCCCCTCTACAGTGTACTATAGTTACCCAGGGCATAGGTGCATCCAAGGCCTACCAGGGGCTGCAGCATATCTTTTGCCACCCCTGGCTGGCCATCCAAACTGACACAACTGGCTGATCACTCAGCTGAGGCAAGGTGGTGTAATCACCCCTTGCTTAGAAATAGTATGCACCTATGCGTCACTCCAATAGCAGGCCTTAACAATCCTGGAGGCAGAGTGCTTGGTTTTATGTTAGATGGTGCTTTAGCATGAGCTGAGCCTGTCTGCAGCTTTCGAACCATGTCCTTATAGCTGTTCCAGGATATTGCCATACCATATACTCTTAAGTGTATTATGAACCTCTCGGTTCAATGCTATCTTTGGTTTGGCTTTATCAAAACATGTTGTGTAAGGTGTCATACTCTTTGGAATACTATCCCCTCACCAGTCCTGGCAATGGGGGTAGCATTCCATACTTCTAGAGGGAGAAGACATGCTACTTTCCTTAAACGCGGTTAAATCTAACCAGAGCCTCAGCATCACAAAATGGATGCTGCTGCCACAGACACAAGTCTGGCCTACTGCTGCTGACCGAAAACTCCGGCAGGGGAGGCCTGGTTTCCTGTCACAGGGAGGTGCTAGCACCACCCAGACAGGAGATAGTGGATTGGGGCAGGGAGAGCTGAATGAAACTAGACACTGCCTGGGGCACACAAGGTGTCCCATGCATAGCCCAGTTCAAACCGGTGCTGGGGCACTCCAGCCCCAGCTCTGGCGCGAAACTGGACAAAGGGAAAGGGGTGTAACCACCCCCTTCCTGGGTTCCACCCATAGGAGGGACCTAGCAGGTGATCCAGCCCCTTGATTTGGAATAAAGGTAGGAGCTGTGCCCATAGACTTTAGATCATCTTGACGGAAACTGTCATACAAAACTCTCGACCCTTCGACATCCTACTCGACGTAGAAGACTGAAGACTCTCCCTTGTGGTCAAGGGGTGACCACCCTGCACAAGCAGGTACCATCAGCGCAAAAAAGTTTTCTTTGCTGTTGCTCCCGCCGGAGCTCAAACGACAGACACCGACAAGACCTGGACTCCCAGACATCCAACAGCCCGATCTACAGCCCCAGCAAAGCTGAGACCCGTGGTGGTGACGTGAGATGTGGGACCGGTCATCTTGGAAAGCCAGCAAAGTGCTTCCTGTGCAGGTCCAGAGGACCCTCGAAGCTGTGCATTGGGGATTGAGAAGCCCCAACCCAGAGCAGCTCTTGCACCGAAGATCACCTCTCTACACTCACCGAGTGCTGCGTGGGGCCCTTTTGCATTTTCCTCCTCGACGTGTCTGTCCAGTCACTTGCCCGTTGGCTAGTGGCCTCTGTGACGACGAACCTTCAAATTTTCACTGCTGGTCTGGTTGCTCCAGACTGGCCCTTGCTCCCCTGAAAAGGAGCAGCCCATCAGACCTTACTGGTCTGATCCAGAAGCCATCTCCGATTCCTGCGTGGGTTGCATTTGCCAGGGCCTGTTGACTCCGATTTGAGAACCGACACCACCGACAGCGAGAGCCTTCGTGGGACAACCTGTGTCCACCTCCTGGTTGTCGTCGATACTTCCTGGTTCACGTGGCAGCGGAGACAAACTTCATGGCAGCAACTGATTGCAACCCGACATCGCCTGGTTCCTTCCTTGTTCCATCCTGGTCACTGGCTAGTGACCCAGACTCTGTCCCCTCTGCTTTCAGGTACTCTACATCTTTGATCTACCCTTGGATCCAACCGGACTCTTCTCTCCTGGTCGCCTACAGCATCTTTTCATCAAGGCTCCATAGAACTCCACGACGAAACCCGACACACTTTGACACCTATGCACCCGCTTCCTGTGGGTGAGGTAACAAGGGTACTCCAGTGCTCCTGTAGAGATTTACATCCCTAGTGTCCTAGTTTTAAGTGGTTAAGTTCTAGTCCAGTCGGAAGACCTCCAAATCTGCAACTCTCTAACTTTTACGCACCATTGACTTCTATTGGTGAACGTGTGTGCCTATAGACACTGCACCCGCTTCCTGTGGGCCTCCCCTGACCTAACCTCTGTTAGTCCAGTGTAGCCACAGCGATTCTCAAGGCCCTAGGCCTTACCATTGTTCGTGACGTAGTCCTTATACCACTATTTTAGTATATGGTTTGAGTGGCCACCAGGGCCTATCAATATTTGTTCAACTTTTGTATGTTATATGAAGTTCTTTGTTTACCGCTTGTCCTTCTGTCCTCATAAAGAGTACAGAGGATTATTCTAGTAATAAATACATATATTTTATAATATATAACTTGTGTGGTGTCCTTTCATTTGGTATTAAAAGGATTGCATATGGTAAAACAGCTGGCTTCACATGCCCTCTTGAGTTTAGCCTAAGATTGCTTTTGTCCATGCTACCATTCGGATAGCTGGTCTATAAGGTTGACTTACAACCCCCCCATAGGGGTCGTTTGGACTGGTGCAAGTTGCTCACTAGAATAATGAACATCATATACCAGGCCAACTTCTCACATTAACGCCCAGACATGGGGAGTTGGCTGTAAAGGGTCAGATTCACTAAACGTCAGCGCAAAAGCTTGCCTGATACACAGGGGTGCTACCTGATGCAAAGTGCGAAAAATATCTTCAAATAACAACTTTTGTGCCATAAGGATATTGTCATGAAATTTGACAAGATCTCAGTGTTGAAGCCGCATTACAACACGTACCTTGATTATCTAGGAAAAGTAGTTCTTAATTTCTAAATAAATAAGTGCTAGGGCCCTCACCAGGAAGCCACTGCACCTTGCACCGCCCAGTGCACCTACGAGTGCTGCCAATGACAGTACCAACACAACTACTAACCACACCAATAAGTGTGACATTTTAGACTAATTCTGCTCCCCAAAGCTATAAGAACAGCTTGGCAGGCAGGTATTAGTCCTTTTTAATGTAAATTGAATTAATAAACAACTGTTGTTGTGCTGACCTCTAAATTAGACACCATGTGGCAGACTGTTATAAGTTTTTTAGTTGTAGGGCCACTGATGCAAAATTGAAACAAAGGAAAAAAAAGAAAACTGGCCAAGCCAATAGGTCTGTTGCTGGCTGACAGACGTTTCGCTTTGTCAATGCTTGTTTTGTTTTTGCTGCACACAAAAAGAAATTAGGAGAAATATAGTTATTTTTCCTTGGTATGCCTATCCTGGGGTGACGCACAGTTTTACTCATTCCCAGGTTTACAGATCCTTGTAAATCTGGGAATCTCAGTGATAATTGATGTAACTGTCTGGTGAACACATATTTGACATGTCGCACAGCCAAGCTCAATTAAATTCAATATATGCCCAGATGATGACCTTCAGGTAAACTGCCTCCAGGGTTGAAATGTGGACTAGATGTAAGGGGACCAATAAATAGTTAAAGCAGAAAAAAATAAAACAAATGAAAAGAACTTTCCTCCTTTTTGTTTTAAAAAGTTTTTATTTCACCAGTAATCTGTTTATTTATATTTTAATGTGAGTGCTGGGATACATCTGTATGAGTAGGACCCCTGCCTCCTGATGTCACTGGTCCTCTCAGTTGCCTTCAACAACATAGATCATTTGCCCCTCTTCCACATCCTAAAATCTCGAATGAGATTCACTGCCAACGTCCTTCCTGGGTTCTCCAATCTTTCCAACATACCAAAAAATTCACATTGGCACAAGGTTCCAGAAGATCTCTATAAGCAGGGACCCACAGGATTACGTACTGTCACCCTTGAGCCGATACATGGAGACCCTCTATGCATGGGAGCATCAAAATTCAACAATATACTGACAATCCACAACACTGTTTGAAAGGCTCCTCCAATCCAGACATACACTGTATCAAATACTTCTGCACATGCACTTAACTGAAGCTTAATCCCACCAAGACAGACTTCATGTTATTTGTGAAAAACAACAAACACAAATAGTACAAATCTGACTCAATGTTGTGTACTTGACAGCTTTAAACTCCAACTTTCACTAGGATTCATCCTAGACACCAACCTCACTGTCAAGTAACACATTACCAACAAAATAAAGACAAATTAAAAACCAGCTCTCTGGTGAAACCATTCCTCCCAGAAAGTGACTTCAGAACTGCTATTAAAGTTGTCATACTTGCCAGTGGATGGTGAAAAAGCTTAGCTCCAAGGCCTTCCAGACTCACCCTGAAGGGCATCCTACAGGCCACAGCATGTCTCATCAAGGGCCTGAAGAAATATGATTGCATCTCTTCCATCCTGATAAGATTTCATTGCCTCTCCTTGCTTGCCCCCATTATCATGAAAACTAGATGCATCATTTACAAAGCCATCACGACCAGCACTCACACTTATTTTGCTGACAACCTTACCCTCGGCACACCCACTGCCTGGACACCCTCAGGCCAGAGACATAGAAGTGTAAGAAAGAAAAAAACATGGCAACGGCCATTTCGGTCTATACACTCAGGATCCGGAACAACATGCTTGTATCCATCAGGACACTCCTAACCCTCCTCCAATAGGCAAAGGGTTAAGTCTGCACGTCATTAAATAATATTACAACCTGTGGCAGCTACCTCTCCATTTACTCGTTGACTGCATTCTTGCATCTAAGTCTGTCCAACACTTTATTGCATTTTGACTAGATTCTTGCTATACAAATAACACATGCATAATTCCAGTGCTTAATTTGTAAAAGAATAAGTGCCGGGCCCAAAGCCCACTGCTGACACCATTGTTAATCAGAGTGTCAAAGACCAAGGACATTTACAGCCTTATTCATGAAGGCTAAATCGGCTCGCAAAGGGCCGGATTCTGAGAATCCGGCCCTTTGCGAGTGCGATTTTTGCATTTGGGATTCAGCATCCCAAATGCAAAAATCGCTAATTGCGATGTCGCAAATGTGCGAGGAATTACATTTAAGGAATCTCTATTAGAGATTCCTTAAATGCAATTCAACATCCAATTTAAATTTGCGAATTCGCAATTTCTTGCCGCAATTTACCGCGAGGTCAGACCTCGCGGTAAATTGCGATAACTCAGAAAAATGCATTTAAATGCATTTTTCTGAGTTGCATGTTACACACACACATGTCCTTTGGACATGTGTGTGTGCAACACCTGTGTGAAATTTCATTTTAGGGGTGCTACAGGGTGTCCTGTGGACACCCCTGGCACCCTTCAAATCGCAATCTTATTTGCGATTAGCTAATTGCTAATCGCAAATAAGGAATACTCCCCATTCATTCCTATGGGCCTTTTGGCCCATAGGAATGAATGGCGAGTTATTCCTTATTTGCGATTAGCAATTTGCTAATCGCAAATAAGGAATCAGTAGGAATCGCATTTTATTATGCGATTCCTACATGATTACCGTTTTGCGAGTCCTTAATAGCGAATCGCTATGATTCGCTATTAGGGGCTCGCAAAACGGCCCCTTCATGAATAAGGCTGTTAGTCTTGATTCCACCAGATGCCTCTTTAATTCAGCACCAAACACTGCTTGCCTCCTTTTCCCACTCTTGCAGGTTCCATTTACTCCCTGCTTTCTTCATTTGTCACTGTATTTTCACCCTTCTCTTCCTCCTTCATTCTGCCTGTTGTGTATTTCTCTCTATTGCTCTGAGTCGAAGTCTGATGAGGAAAAATAAGTGCTGGTTCCACAAAATGAATGACAGTGGATCCCACCTGCAACCACTGGTTCAAATTAAGCACTGCATGCATACATTGATAAATATATATATTTAATCACTGCCCAGCCACTTAATCAATGTGCCAAATGTGATGACATTTTCTGTATGAGAAAACAATGCAGATTATTACACCACATTGAAGCATCTACATGTCTGTCACTCCATGTTTGGAGGGTCAAAGGGCAAGCAGTGGCTACTGGGCCATGAACATGGGTCTGGGGCCTTTTGAAACTGATGTCCCGGGGTCCGTCCTTCCATGGCTCTGCAAACTGGGCTGAGCACTCAACTCTCAGTGGTAGTAATGGTGAGCAGTCACAGGGATCAAATAGAGGTAGTGTATGGGGTGCATGAAACTCAGACCTCAACAATCACTCAGCAGCGCAATAACTTATTGCCAATGGATTGTTTATTTTTTTTAGAAAAGAAAGTAATTACTAGACACAATCAATCAATCAGGGTTTTGTATAGCGTGCTACTCACCATTGAAGGTCCTCAAGGCGCTGGGGGGTGGGGGCATCAGCTCCGATGAGTTGAAGGGCCAGGTCTTTAGTTCCTTCCTGAACATGTGCAGGGTCGGGGAGCGTCTGATGTTCACAGGGAACTTGTTCCAGGTCTTGGTTGCGATGGGGGAGAATGCTCTACAGCCTGTTCTGTTTCTGCGGATGCGGGGGACCTCTGCCAGGGCGAGGTCGGCAGATCGTAGGTTCCTCTTGGGTGCGTGGAAGGATAATCTTTCATAGAGGTATTGGGTCTGATGTTGCTGATTTATTTGTAGGCGAAGGTGAGCCTCTTCTTCACGTGGAGCCAGTTGAGGTCTCGTAGGTGTTCGTGACGTGGTGTCCCGAGGATGAGTTTGGCTGCGGCATTCTGGATGGTTTGGAGTTAGTGTAGAAGGGTTCTGTTGATACCACCATAAAGGGTGTTGCGGTAATCCAGTCTGCTGGGTATGAGTGCGTTGGTGACGGTTCTCCTGCAGTGGGGGGGATCAATTTGAAAATCTTGTGGAGGATGCGTAGGCAGTTTAAACTGGTTGAGGCAACGGCGTTGATCTGGCGGTACATAGAGAGGAAGGAGTCGAGGATGATGCAGAGTTTTTGTGCGTGGTCTGTGGGGGTAGGCGGGCTCCCAAAGGTGGCGGGCCACCAGGTGTTGTCCCAAGCGGAGGTGCAGGGTCCGAGGATGAGGAACTCGTTCTTCTCAGAGTTGAGCTTCAAACAGCTGTCTTTCATCTAGGCTGCCACATTCTTAATTCCTCCCTGGAAACAGAGTCTGGTGTCTTCTGGCTTTTTCGTGAGTGAAAGGATGAGCTGAGTGTCGTCGGCGTAGGATACAATGCTGAGTCCATGCTGTCTGACGATGGCGGTGAGGGGGGCCATGTAGATATTGAAGAGCTTGGGACTGAGTGATGATCCTTGGGGAACTCCACAGTTGGTATCAGTGGGTTCAGAGAGGAAGGGAGGGAGTCTGATCCTCTGGGTTCGGCTGGAGAGGAAGAGTTGTATCCATTTGAGGGCGGTTCCTTGTATCCTGCGTCGTGAGGTCTGGCTGTGAGTGTGCGATGTGTAACTGTGTCGAAGGCTGCGAAGACGTCCAGAAGGATGAGAGCAGTGGTGTGTCCCTGGTCAAGTAGCATGCGGATGTCGTCGGTGTCGGCAAGGAGGGTGGTCTCGGTGCTGTGGTTGCTGCAGAATCCAGACTGGGAGGCTTCCAGGATGGAGTTCTCTTCAATGAAGGCAGTCAGTTTGGTGTTTACGAGTCTCTCAGTGACTTTGGCAGCGAAGGGGAGGATAGAGTTGGGCCGGTAGTTTTTCAGGTCTGTTGGGTCGGCCGGTTTCTCTGCTTGCTTTCAGTCATCTAGGAAGATGCCGGACCTGAAGGAGGTGTTGATGGTCCGTCCTAGTTCGGGTGTGATGGCAGCGGCAGTTATGTGAAATATGTGCGGTGGGCAGGGGTCCGATGGGGTTCCTGAGTGGGTTTTCTTCATGGTAGCGGTGATGTGTTCTATGGTGGCGGGATTCCAGGTCATGATGGATGGCTTATCGGTTGCGGGGGGCGGTGGTATCCGGCGTCTGTTCATTGAAGTTGTAGTAGAGAACCTTAATCTTCAGATGGAAGTAAGAGCTGAGCCTGTCGCAGAGTTCTTGGGAGGGTGTGATGTCCGTGGCTTCGCTGGGTGATTTTGCGAACTGCTGTATGATGTTGAACAGTTTCCTGGCATTGGTTGTGTTGGTCTGGACTTTGTCTCTTATGAAGGTTCGTTTGGTTTCTCTTATGAGCTGGTGGTATTCCTTCAGGGCGCTCCTGTGATTGTTCTGTGCCTCCGTGGTTTTCTGGTTTCACCAGGTTTTCTCAAGGCATCTGCAGGAGTGCCTGGCTTCTTGGAGTTCTGTGGTGAATTAGGGAGCCTTCAGGGGGCGTTGTCTGGTGGGGTAGCGGACGGGTGCAAGCTTGTCGGCACAGCAGGAGATCCAGCTGTGAAATTTCTTGGCTGCAGAGTTGGTGTCGGTCATGGCGCTGGGGGGGTCTTGGAGGAGAGTGCTGGTGAGGTGCTCCTCTGTGACCCTGCTCCAGTTCCTTTGTGGAGGGCACAGGCGGGCATGGGTGAGGTGGTGGTTTTGAAGGTGAAATAGATGCAGTGGCGGTCCGTCCAGAGGGGCTGGGTGGTGTGGCTGAAGCGGATGTTGGTCCCACCCACGAAGATTGGGTCGAGGGTGTGTCCAGCTTTGTGCGTGGGCGTGTTGACCAGCTGCTTCTGTCTGAGGTTGGCGAGGTTGTGGAGGAGAGTGGTGGAGTCGGGGTCGTGGTGGTTGTCGAGGTGGAAATTCAGGTCCCCGAGTAGTATGTAGTCCATGGAGGTGATGGTATGGGGTGCGGCGAGTTCGGCAATGGGTGCGAGGTCCCAAAGGTCTGTAGATGAAGGTGCCGGGTAGTGCGGTCCTGGGGCTGGTCTGGATCTGGAAGTGGAGGTGGAGGTGTTCTGTGTTGGAGTGGGGGTCACTCGTGCTGAATGCGGAGAGTCGTAGGGGCGGTCTTGTGTGCGATGGTGAGTCCTCCTCCTGGGCGGTGGGGCCGGTCCTTTTTCTGTATCTTGTAGCCATCGGGGATGGCAATTGCGATGTTGGGCCGGAGGAGGCATTGCTCCAGGTTTCCGTGAAGAAGGCGACGTCGGGTGAGAGGGTGTCGATCAAGTCCCAGATCTCTACAGCATGTCGGTGAAGAGAGCGCACGTTGAGGAGAATGCACGTTAGGGTTTCGGCGGTGCGTGCGTCCTGCGGGCCTTTGGCGGTTGAGGTGGTTTTGTCAATGGGGAAGGAATTGCAGCAAAGTCTACATGAGAACTGTCCATGGCTGGTGATGGGCGAGGATCTTTCGCAGTCAGTGAGCTGTAGGGGAGAGTGCTATCCTGGGACCGAAGACGGAGGTCTCATTCGCGCTCCCCTGCAGCGACCGCCATTATCTAGGGGAGGGAGGAGTAAGTGTAGCGGGAGCGGGGCGGTCAGGGGGAGGGATCACGGGTGAAAGCGGTGGTGGGAATGGGGGGAACAGCGGGAAAATTAGTGGAAAAAGGGGAAAAACGAGCAACAACAGTGAGGCACAATACCAAAAGTATAAACAGCAGTCAGGCACAAAACTTATGGAAAATGGGGGGAAAAACAAACAGCAACAGTGAGGCACAATACCAAAGTATAAACAGAAGTCAGGCACAATGCAGTTAAATTAAGAAGCACATAGCGGAGAAATAAAAGACAAGACCAAAATCAGGGTAGATTCGAACCCTGCAACGATGGGGCTGGCAGGCGATGCAGAGCAAAGCAGAGCTGCAGGAGAGAGTGCGATCCTGGGACCCAAGACGGAGGTCTCACTCGCACTCCACCACAGCGGCCGTTATTATCTAGTGGAGGGGGAAGGGAAGTTAACAGGGGCGGCTGGAGCGGGCGGTCAGGGGGAGGGGTCACGGGTGAAAGCAGCACCGGGAATGGGGGAATGGCAGGAAAACAAGTGGAAAAAGGGGAAAAACGAGCAACAACAGTGAGGCACAATACCAAAAGTATAAACAGCAGTCAGGCACAAAACGTATGGAAAATGGGGGAAAACCGAACAGCAACAGTGAGTTACAATACCAAAGTATAAACAGAAGTTAGGAACAATACAGTTAAATTAAGAGGCACAGAGCGGAGAAATAAAAGACAAGACTCCAAAATTTACAACAAATCCAGCTAACAGCATCCGAATATGATAAAGGAAAATGCGAAAAATCTCAGAAACCCCTGAATTGTCTGCTACTTAACTGTCGTTCAGCAACGAAACATGCATCAGACATAGCTGCCCTCATCATCAATAAGGAAATTGACTTGGCCATCCTCACGGAAACATGGCTCAATGAATCATCATCTCCTACCATGGACCTCTTAATACCACCCCAATATAACATCGTCAGGTTAGACAGACCAAGGAATGTGGGAGGTGGCATAGCTTGCATTCACCGCTCAGAGATCGAGGTCGGCCAATTCCAATCTGACCCCTTAGACTCCTGCGAATACCTGGGGATCAATGTAAGAACACCAAATAATCAAAGCTGCATCATACATGCATTCTATCATCCACCAGGAGAGAATGCAAAGTTCACAGAACAATTGATGGAAATCATAACGACTAACTCTAACTCGGATGCCAACAACATATTCCTAGGCGACTTTAACTTGCACTGGGATGACGGAAAGGACAAACTGGTCAACTCGCTTAAAGTCTTCCTCAGTGAGCTAAAACTTATACAGGCTTGTAACCAACCCACTCACTCACAAGGAGCGACCTTAGACTGGATTATTGCAAGAAAGGATATGGCATCAATCCTCGCCATAGACCCATGTGACTGGTCTGACCATCATGTCATAACATTCACGATACCGATAATGAAAAAGGGTAGGACCGTGCAACCACACAAGCTCAAGAAAATGATCCGAGACACAAAAGAGGCTAATATAGACCTACTGGTTGAAAGGTGTGAGAAAGATCTGAAACCACCTTACAATAAGCATAATGTAAATGAGCTGACGGAGCACTATACAACCGTGATCGATAATATCGTCAATGACACCATGCCCCAAAAGCTGAAAAAAGTCTCTGAGAAACCAAAAAATCCGTGGTTTAATGAATCATTGAACGAGGACAGGCGCAAACTGAGAATGGCCGAAAGGAAATGGAGACAACATCCCTCCTCCCCGGAGCTGAAAGCCCTCAGGAAATCTAGAAATGAATACAATAAAAAGATAATCAACTCCAAAAAAGAATTTATCCGATCGGAATTGGACAGAGCCACAAACAGACCACGAAAACTCTTCGAGATTTTAAAACAGCAGTCAAACAAACTAGCCAAAACGGGTCAAGAGAACACAAAAACCCCCATAAGCTGCGAGGAATTCTCCTCCTTTTTCACAGAAAAATCCAAATTACTAGAGGTGGAACTCTCAATTGCAGCAACTAACCTCTCGACCCTTCCTCCACCTAAAAATGAGGCCAAGGTCACAACAGGAGACCTACAAACAAAAAATATGGCAAAATGGGATACATTTGAATTATATGACCAGAGAAATATCGCCAAAACGCTGGCGGAACTCAGACCAAACAACCACTATCAAGATCCTCTACCGGGAAAATGTGTAAGAAAAATCAGCCACACTCTAGTTCCGATCTGGACTGAGATAATAAATGCCTCACTTGCACAAGGAACCCTCCCAGACTGCCTAAAAACAGGGCAAGTAGTGCCCATCATTAAAAAGCCGACGGCTGATGCAACAGACCCTAACAACTATCGACCAGTGACCAACATCCCTCTACTGGCCAAACTCATTGAGAAATGCGTACAGGGCCAACTGAGTCAACATATCGCCAAATTCTCACTACTAGACGACTGCCAATCTGGATTCAGAACAGGACACAGCACTGAGACTGCGATCCTGCATATTGTCGATGACGCACTTCAAGCCTTAGACCAAAACCAAACATGCCTACTAATCCTCCTAGACCTGTCATCAGCATTCGACACGGTAAACCACGAAGTGCTATTGACTAGGCTACAAAACAGGATGGGATTGTCCGGAAACGTGTTGAAATGGTTCAACTCCTTCCTACAAAACAGGACTCAACAATTCTTAGTGAATCAAGCAATCTCTTCCCCAAGCCCCACCGAAATCGGGGTCCCACAAGGCTCTACGTTATCCCCAGATCTATTTAACTTATATGTAGAACCTCTCACGGAGATTCTTCAACAATCACAGATATCCTATCACATGTATGCTGACGACACGCAATTATACATAAAGATCGCCTCCCTCGAGGACATTGACCTAATGAACAAAACACTAAAGAGAGCACTGCAATGGTTAACAATGAACCATCTGAAACTAAATGCCCAGAAAACAGAATTCCTGCTAATTTCACCGACAAGGAGCCAACCGGATGTTAAGGAATGGACTAAATTGGTGACGGCGCTAAATTGCGCCCCGACCCTAGTTAACTCAGCCAAATCACTAGGAATCACCTTAGACGAAAACCTTGATATGAAAAACCATATTAACTCAATGGCCAAGAGCGCCCGCTTCCACTTAAATTACCTAAGAAAACTGAAACCCTTTATCTCAGAGTCCGATCTAAAACTGGCTATCCAATCACTAGTGATCTCGAGGATCGAATATGGCTGCACCACACTAGCTGGCCTACCGAAAACATCCACAGCACCACTTAAAGCCTGCCTCAACGCAGCGGCAAGACTCATCACGGGAACGAAGAAATTTGATCATATATCTCCTCACCTGAAAGCACTAAACTGGCTACCCTACGAAGCCAGAATTCAAATGAAGATGGCCTGTATTACACATAAAGCGGTTCACTACAACACGCCTAGATACCTAGCCAAGAAACTTAAGGTATCAGGAGGTAACAGAACAACTAGAAGCGCAAAAGAGCTGCTGCTACGACCAGCCTTTTTCCACAAGAAAAAAACTTACAACAGAGCATTCTCCGGAGCTGCCCCCAGAATATGGAACTCACTCCCGCCAAGCATCAGGAAGATTCAAAATACATTATTATTCAAACGAGAACTTAAGAGCCACTTGATGAGTGAATACCCTACTTAGAGATACCTACGGACTACTGCGACGATCAGTTATGCTACCAGAGAATCGCCCACTTCAGGAATGTGGGTAGATCAATACCTGACATCTGTCTGTTCCCATGTACTAGCCGAGGCTAGACACTCACTGCTACCTCACTTACTTGTGATCCTATAACTATATCTGACTGACAAAACTATATAACCTCTACCTCACCTATCTATTTATCCACACTTCTTAATATGCACTGGAATACTATATAACTCTACCTCACCTAGCTTGGTTTGAGACCAAGGCTAATTGCACAGTCGTTAAGAAATTATATATCTAATCACGTCCATTCATTATATTGCCTTTCTACCTCATATATATGTTACTATTATTATTGCTACTATAATGTCTATTTTGTTATTCTTTCCTGTTAAGCGCTCTGATACCTACGGGTCTTGTACGCGCTATATAAAACACTATAAATAAATAAATAAATAAATAGAATCAGGGTAGATTTGAACCCTGTAAATGTGGGGCTGGAAGGCGATGCAGAGCACAGTGGAGCTGCAGGCGAGAGTGCAATCCTGGGACTGAAGTCGGAGGTCTCACACAAAAATGAGATACTTCACTCCACAATATGCCAAGGGTATAATGGAGGCTTCAGCAGCCTTGGTGTCAAAGGGACTCCAAATATTCAGACGGACCTTATACAGCCCAAGGCCAATGAATATATGTGAGATATGGAAAACTCAGGAGCTACTAACCACATTCTGCAGAAGCGCCCCATCATGTTATGTTATGCCACTTCAACATACAGGCACCAATCCGCTGGTGCAAGACCACTGTACTCTGGATTTAACACCTCCTTTCTGTCCCCACCTTTCCCTTAACCGTTTGAAAGGGTAGTATGGAAGGTTTCAGGCACAGATGCAGTGCACCCCTCTGGCATTTAAAATTATGCAGTCAGTATTATGGTTTCTATGTCACTCTCACCAAACCAAGTCTTGTAGACCTCCACCAGTTAAGGCTGCTCCATAGCAGCCATCCAAGCGTTCCTTCCTTGTCTGGGAGAACCACACTGTGGTTAGGAGTATTGAGCCACTCTGGCTCTGGTCTTGGATATAACAACTGCAGAGCCACTATTCAGGGATTGGCTGGCTCAGCATCTCTGACGGTTCTCAATGGGTGGAGGCTCTCTGAGCATGGTGTGAGTTGGGTGGGGCCAGAGGTCATGGGGGCGTGGCTTAGCACCCATTGAAGATGGCAGCAGGCTAATGGAGCTCCTACAATTTTGTCCCCAGACTGCTGCTTTTAATTTCCACATGAAGCATAATACTTTTGGTTCCAAAAGCATTGTGTATTGCATTCACAGGTGACAGCTTAATGGGCTCTTAATCATCTTTACTAAGATGAATCTGTAGAAGATCCAGCAAAACCCTGTGTGCTGGGAAGTTTCATTTTCAACAATTTATCTCTTTAAGTCGGCATTTCTATTTTCTGAAGCACTGCAATATACTTCTGTGGGAAGCTTCATTTTCAACAATTTATGTATTTAAGTCAGCATTTCTATTTCTGTAGCATTGCAATAGACTGCCTTGTGAGACAGTTTTAACCTCATTTTAACTGCAGCTCATTTGGTGATAATCTCCTAAACAACTTCCCTATGTATGGGGAAAACTAGGAATTAAAAATTACACACCCCTGGCATGGCACACTCTCAGTATACAGTGGATACTAAAACCTCTTTTTCTTCATTGGAGTCCAATATGGAACATCCTGATATGGTATCTCAAGATTCTCATTCGTACTCTTCCTGCGCCTCTACAATTTCTTCTAAGCAACCCTCTAAAATACCAACCACAGCTCCTCTAACAGCAAACAAAAGGCAAATAAATATCCTCCATTACCCGCTAAACCTATTTCCTCTGTCTCTATGGATCTCCTTCTAGATGAGAGCTGCACCTTGAAACCCTATATGGAGGAAATTAATACCAAGCTTCAGCGCCTGGACGACAAATGGCCTCTGATGGAAAATAAAACATCAGATGCTTTCTATTCAGGATACTGCTCAAGATGTTACGTCCCTTAAAGTGTCACATCTTCAGAAAGTTGCTGAAAATTTAGAAAATCGCAATAGACACAATAATATTTACATTTATGGTCTTGTAGAGGAAATGGAGGGTTCTCAACCTATTTTTTCTCAACATTTTCTCCCAAAGGTTTTGGACATGTCTGAGTCCACTAGGTTTAACATACAACGTGCTCATAGACTTGGTCATCGATCTCAACATGCCTCCTCCTTGTCACAAAAACCTTGGGGTGTCATAATATTTTTTCTGGAATATCAGGATCTTCTCACTGTTATCAAAGCAGCAAAAACTAAAGAAAGTGTTACTTGATCATGACTTTACACAATATTATTTGGAATGTAAAAGAGTTAGGTTCACGTATTAAAAGGCAAATAGTTCTTACTCATTTAACCAAATTAAGGGGCCTATTAGGATGGCGGACGGACACCCCAGAGGAGGAGGGACCGTCCGCAGGGGCAGCGGAGGTGCCTCCGTGCTAATTAGGATGTGACCGCCACCCTGGTGGTCACATCCTGTATTTTTAACATTGCGGCGGGTGCTGCTTGAAGCAGCACACGCCGCAATGTTAAAAAGACCATGTTTTCCTTTGCGGGCACGAAGCTGCAGGCACCGCGTGGTGCCTGCCGATTCGTGCACGCAAAGGCAGGGGGGTACCATAGGTACCCCTCATTTCACCCCCCACCCCCCTTCACCCCTGGAGGCCGGCAATGGGCCCCGAAAGAAAAATCCGTATTCCTTTCCACGGCGGAAATGCCGCCGTGTAAAGGCATAGGACCACTGACATCCTAATATGGCTGGTGGTGTCTGATAGACACCGTCAGCCATGTTAGAGCTGCGGCGGACGGAAAAAAGATCCCCCAGCCATCCTAATCTGGCGGGGGGTCTTTTTTCAGTCCGCAGCGGTTAATCCGTATCCTCCTGGCCGGCGGTGGCTTCCGCCGGCCCAGAGGATGCGGATTAACCGCAATCCTAATGAGCCCCTAAATGCTGATATTGTTTTGTTACAGGAAACTCATGTTACGGAATTAGAGAACAAAAAACGTGTTAGACATTGGGAGGGATATGTATTTTCCTCACCAGGTAACGGGAAACATAATAGAATTGTAAATCTTTGTAAAAAATCTTTGGATGTTACCTTGTTATCACAATAATCAGATAAAAAAGGTAAGTGGCTTCTAGTAAGATTACAAGTAAACAAAATACTAATATCTGTTTTTAATATTTATGCACCCACATGTCCTGATAAAACATTCTGGCTGTCAATTACACCCAAACTGATGTCTATTTCTTACAACTACTTTTTGTAGGGGTTGCAATCTGGAAATGAATCCTTTTTTAGATCGTTCCTCCAAGACTTCTTTTGTCCCTTCCTACATTCATAAATAATTCACCACAGTCATCAAACAAAGATCCCATACTGATTCCTGGAGAATTCGCAACCCTGTTTACAGGAATATACTTTTTTCTCGCCTGTACATTTCTCTCAATCTAGGATTGAGCAACTTTCTGTTTCCAAACCCTTATCTCAACACATCTTAAGAACATACAGCCAGATTCATCAATGTCCAATTCTGCGATTTTTAAATTGCGACTAAATGCGAATCGCAATTTAAAAATCGCAGAACGGCATTCATGATGTTTTGCGATGTAAAAATGCAATTCGCAAGCGATCGCAATTGCCGATTGCGAGAAGTCCGAAATCGGTAAATAATCGCAGAATCGTCCGAAACCCCTGTTGAAATTGCGATTTCGCAATTACCGATATCGCAAATTGCGATCTCGCTAACAGCGGGATCGCAAAAACGGGAAGTCGCATCCTGAGCACAGTGATGACATCACAACCAGGAAGTAGGCAGGTCCCACCCTCATTCAGCAGTGAGAGTCTGAAGCACAGGCAGCAGTACCAGAGCTCCCCTCCAGCATTCCAACAGGACCACAGCAGGAGATACCACAGTGGCAGCCATGGCAGAAGATGCAGCAGGAGCTTCCACCAGTGGGAGGAAACGCAAAATTAAGTTTTCGGAGCAGGAGCTCGAACACCTAATTGAAGGAGTCTCCAGGGATCACAACCGCCTATTTGGTAAAGTCTCCCGAAGGGTGCCAGAGGCGGACAAAAGACGCATATGGCTGCGCATCCGCACCAAAGTTAATGCCGTGGGGGTAACCCAGCGCTCGGTGGACGAGCTGAAAAAGCGCTGGTATGACTTGAGAGGGCGGGCAAAAGAAAAGATTGCAAAGAGGCTGGGGGAGCAATTGGCGACAGGTGGAGGGGAGCCCACCGTCCCACCGAACACCCCACTGGAGGACCAGGTGGAGGAGACCATCGACCCACAGGCCTGCGTGGGTGTGACCCGGCTTGACTCCTCCCGACCCACCCAAGACACACCAGGTAAGTGCCATGCGACTGCAACCCCCTGTCCCCTAACATTGTCCATGACTCCAGTGCATCCCAATGTACAGCTCCATAGCCCAATTGCATTGTGGGACATGTAGTCTGCCCACAATTACCAACCTGTACCATAGAGCCCCACATGTCCAGTGACAGTCAATCCTGCATGCAGACAGAGAACGGTAGACTGCATGCATGTAGCAAGCCTAACTGTGTACTTAACATGCCACTAATCAACGTCCACTTTACATCACAGGTGGCGCTGATGTCCCCAGCACTGACAGTGAGGCCCTGGTGATTGAGGAGAACATGGAGGACACGGAGGGGGATACACACCATACTCCACAGCCCGGACCATCAGGGCAAGCTGCAACAACACCGGTCATCCCACCACCCGCCCCTGTGGCCCGTGCCACCCCCGTGACAACAGGTGCTGCAGTCGTACCACGCAGCACACAGCCATCAGTGCGGCCTGCTACACCAGCAGCAGGTCGCCAACAAACCCGCCGCCCTGCGGCTGTGAGGAGCCAGACGAGCGGTCTGGTCAGGGAGCCGCACACCAATACATTCCGCACTGGCAGGGGCAGAAGTGTTAGAGCAGGTGGGCTCTCCATTGAGCGCGAGGATGCTGAGTGTTCACCAGACCCAGGCCCGACACCTAGCCGCCATCCACCTCCATCTGGATAAGAAGGCACGTAACGTCGCACAAATGACTGCAGCTGTGGAGGCCAACACTCAGGCAATGGCCCATCAGCGGAATGTCAAGCGCCGCCGACACCGTCAACTTTTGACCCGCCTGTCGGCGTACACAAGGTCAAACCACATCATTGGTAACGCCACCTCACAGCTATCGCGACGGTCCCTGGCCATGCAGGTACAAATGGTGCAGTGCTGCCAGGACATACCTACAGCCCTGGAAAACATATCAGTGGCCATGCAGGGCATGCAGGCCAGTGGCCATGACTAGGCGGGGGGGGCAGACGACAACATTGAGGCAACATCAATCCACAGCAGCCAGTCCATACCACCGGTCGTGGCACCCCGCCGCAGCAGCAGGCCCTCTGCTGCCGCACGGCAAAATCAGGAGGAGGACGTAGAGAGGAGGTCTGGGGCAACTACCCGCAGACGCCACTGAACTGTGGTGCATTCCAAAGAGGCCACATGCTGACAAAACAAGCATGCCATTCAGACTCACCTGGACATATGACGCAATATGTCAATCTTTGAACACTTTTCAGAATGCCATGTTTATTGTGAAGTAACAGTAACTAAAATTCTGAAAAACGTAAACTGCCTCATGTCATTATTAATGTTGTCATGCATGAGTTGAGTAATGGGTGTGGTGAGTGGGTCCACTAGAAATAGTTCATGCACATTTAGTTGCGGCACCTGTGTCCTTCTGCTGGATTCTCCCCGCGTGAGTGACACACATGTGCAGGTGGCCGATTATCCCCTTCTGACTCACTGCCTGAGATGTCTACAGGTATCCTGCGCTTGGTAGCAATGTTGTGTAGGATAGCACACACGGCAATGATGCGGCAGCAGACCTCTGGATCGTATTTGAAGGCCCCACCAGTCTTGTGCAATATGCGGAATCTGCTCTTCAAAAGCCCAAATGTCCTTTCAATGCAATTTCTTGTGCGAATGTGTGCTGCATTGTAACGCTGTTGCTGTGGTGTTGCTGGGTTGAGGTATGGGGTGAGTAGGTACTCACAGAGAGCGTAGCCGCTGTCACCTGCATGATAGGAGCAGAGGGTGAGTGCCTGTACAGCGCAGCCTCATTAGCATATTGTACTGTTGTGTGGCATGTGTACTTACTCAGTAGGTGTCCTTCACCAACGTTTCCCCTGGCCAGTCGTGTGTGGAGGCCACTGTGCCGGAATATGAAGGAGTCATGTGTGCTCCCCGGGTACTGTGCTACTATGTCCGTGATGATTGTCTTTGCATTGCATACCATCTGTATATTGAGGGAGTGGTAGGACTTGCGGTTCCGATACATGTATTCTGTTTGTGCAGGTGGGCAGATGTGGATGTGGGTACAGTCAATGCATCCTATGATGTGTGGAGATTGGGCTACATTGTAAAATTGCAGCTTGGTTTTGTTCAAGTCCTGTTGGCTGGTGGGAAATGAAATGTAGTGGTGTAGGTGGGTCAGCATGGCCTCCAGGAAACTCCTTAGGCAGCGGGACATGGTGGGCTGGGATATACCCCCTGCAACAGCGACTATTCCCTGGAAGCTTCTGGAGGCCAGTAAGTGCAGGCTGCACAATACCTGCACATGTGTGGGGACGGCGTGGGTCCTCCTTGTTGGGTGCTGCAGGAGGGGGTGTAGGTCCTGGATCAGCTTGATTATCATTGCCCCACTTAGGCGGTACTTTGCGTAGATCTGCTCCCTGGTTTGGCCCAGTAGGGTGACCCGCAGACGGAATATCCGCCCCTGGATGCGTCGTCTGTTCCGTGCTGCTCGCTGTAGCCTTCGCTGCCTGACCACCATGTAGAGTCCTGGCATTGTGAGAGTCCTGAGGCTCCAGCTGCATGCCCTTAAGTGTCTTTGTTCAAGCCAGCAGCTGTGGGTACTTAGCAATACTTTTTTTCAGTTTTTTTTTCTTTCATGGTTACCACCTGGTTTGGGTTCTCCTTAATTTGCGCGTCGCTATTTGCGATTTTGGAGTTTTCCGCAATTAGCGATTTTTCATAAATTGCGATAGCGATTTTTGAGCGATTTCGCACCTTTATTCGCAGAAAACCTGCTTTCTCGCTATTACCGATTCGCAGATTGTGTTCTGCCTGGTTTCTGCGAATTTCATAGCGATTTTGCATAAATGTTTAGTGAATTCGCACTTTTGTTTGTTGAATACCTTTTCTACAAATTGCGATCGCAATTGCTTTTTCGCAACTATTGCGATCGCAATTTGGCTTCATGAATCTAGCTGTTAGTTAGGCAACATTTTATTTAATTTCTGATCATGCACAGTAATTCTATATTTAGACTTCCTTTCCCTTCCCCCCTAAATCAAAGGTTGGCACTTCAATATTTCTCTTTTACTGGATACCTCTTTCACATTTTAATACTTTTAGACCAGAATGTTTTCTTCGAATAAATCTCCTGATTTATCATTTGTAATTATTTGGGATACATTCAAAGCTGCTTCTAGAGATTTTATCATTACTTATGTTTCCACCAAAAAGAAAACACATTTAATAAAAGCACTGGATTTAATTAAACATATTAAAGCTTTTGAACAATCCTACTTTGCATCCAAATCTAAGACTTGTTTAGATAATTTAATTAGGGCCAAATTTGATTTCAATTAACTCTCCACAGAAGAGGGTAATTACTATCTCCTTAAATCTAGTTCCAGATACTATGGTGGTCAAAATATAGCAGGTAAACTCTTAGCAAATTATCTTAAATTTAAAAAGGAGCGAAGTAACATAGAAACTATTTTAAGAGATAATTCCATACACCTTTTTAAAGACAATGATATCCTTAATGTATTCACTACATTCTATGAAAATCTTTACACGCCAGAATGAGATTCTCTACAATCTGATATTAACTCATATCTTTCTTCTACCCATAAGGAATTCGATCTAACTACTGATTTTTTCCCCTTGATTTCGATACCACAACTTATAATATTCGTACAGCCATTAACTCTATTAAAAACGGTAAAGCTCCTGGGCCTGATTGTTTTCCTGTTGAATTCTACCTTCATTTCTCTTAACAATTAAACCCTAAATTACATCAATTATTTACTTTCTTTACTTCTTCCAATTCTGCTACCACGACATTTCAAGAAGCCTTAATATGCCTTATACCAAAAGACAATAAAGATCATAAGTTATGCAAAAATTATAGATCTATTTCCTTATAAGATTTTTGTCTAGATTCTGGCATTACGCCTTGATCCTCTCCCCCCCAATTTAATTGGTAGAGAACAAGGTAGACAATTCTCTGATAAACCAGGCATTTCTTAGATGCTCTGAGTAAATCTAAAGAGTATAATGATTCTTTAGCAGACACTCTAATTCATCTACGCTTTGGTTCCCCATGACTCTTGGGCTTGCGCCGGGACACTCGATTTAGTAGCTGTGCGGGCTACAAATCCTTAACATAAACATATACATTTACCTCGATGTTGAGAAAGCTTTTGATCTGATACACTGGAAATTGTTCTTCTCCACACTTTCATGGTTTGGTTTTAGGGAAAAGTCCATTAACTTAATCTCTCTTTTATATTCTTCCCTTTCCTCATCTCTATTTGTTAATGGCCTAATCTCCTCTTCATTTCTTTTACACATAGGTGTACAACAAGGCTATCCTCTATCGCCTCTTCTTTTTATTCTGGATCTCAATCCTTTTCTATCTAAAATTCAACAAAATAGTGACATACAATGCTTCCAATATGGAGATAAACAAATTCAATTTTCAGTTTCGCTGATGATATTCTTTTATATGTGCTCTCTCCTTATTCTTCTTTACAGCCCTTTTTAAATGCAGTTTCCACTTTTGCCCCACTGTTAGAACTGGCTATTTCTGGTAGGCTAAGGCTGACGCCAAAGCCAGGCAGAAACCACCATTCTAGTCAGGGCAAGGAAGTCACACGCCAAGATAACCTCTGCTCACCCCCTTGGTAGCTTGGCACAAGCAGTAAGGCTAAACTCGGAGGCAATGTGTAAAGCATTTGCGCCAGCGCACAACAGCAACAACATACTAGGCACACCACAAAAGAGACTCCACACAAGGTTATTATAAAAATAACTTTTGTATTGTAAAAACATATCAGATAAAATCACACATATACATTGTGCCAACTGGCACAGGCAATATTCACATGGGATTATTTACAAGACAGGGCCACATGGGCCACTGTCATAGTCAGATATAGCACTTCTAGAATAAGAAATAATAAACATAAAATAATAATCACAGATAACAACCAGTAACCACTGGTAACAGGAACCAGGACCTTACTAGGACCACCTGTACTAAGAAAGAAGAACCACCTAAGTATCACACAGCATTTAGGGGTCTAAGAAAGAATACATTACTCATGATGCAATAAACCTACATTCAGAGGAGTAGAAAAGACAACCACCTAAGTATCACTCAGCGTTTAGGGGTCTAGGAAAAGAACACATTACCCATGATGCAATAACCTACATTCAGAGGAGTAATAAAGACAACCACCTAAGAATAAACACATTTAGGGGTATAAACCAGAACACCTTACCCATGATGCATGAACACATTCAGAGGTGTTAAGAATAGAGCACATGATGCAATAAAATACATTCAGGGGTGCAGCGCAAGAAGACACATGATGACTAAACATTCAGAGGTGCAGCGCATGGAAAGAAAGACACATAATGCATAAACCTACACATTCAGAGGTGCCAGAACATAAGTCAATAGCGCAAAAACACACAGTAGGCAATTACTATTAAAAACATAGGAATCACATTGCGCATAACTTACATAAGCCACCACCGGTGGCAGTCCCTAGGCCAACTGGCCTTGATGGGGCAAGGATGCCCTGTGTACAATGTCAGGGCGCGCTGCCATGCAGCGCCAGTCCAAAAGTACCAAAAGCCTAAACGTGGCAGCTGCCCACAAAGTGCTGGACAGCTGGGATCAAAAAGCTGTGGCAGGGCTCTCAGTAGCCCCTAGAACAAATCTGCGCCACCTGAGCCACACAGGCTCTAAAACAAACACTGCGCACGTTGGAGCCACACAGGCTCTGGCCAACACTGGTCAAACGTTGGAGCCACACTGGCTCTAAAGCAACATGCCCCCTGGAGCCTCCCTGGACTCTCCAAGCGTTGGGGCGACCCACTGCCAACTGGGGCCGCCCTTGAAGCCCTCGTGGCTTTAGACACAACTGGGCCCTCTGGGGACGGGCAACGACAATCTGCCCCGATATGCCCCGAGCCCTCTTGCTCTTCAACAACAATGTGGCTGACTCGGGAGCCTCTCAATCAATAATGGCCTTCCGGACGTACGTAGTCCCACTGAGCCACACAGGCTCCCCACATAATTATGGCCCCGTCGTTGGTGCCTCCACAGGCTCTGCGTGACGTTGGGGCGGCCCACTGCCATCTGGGGCCGCCCTTGAAGCCCTCGTGGCTTCTCCACATCGAGCGCGAGCTCGCGCTACTGCGGGGGGGGGGGGGGCGGACACCGACAATGTGTCCCGGCTCCCCTCCCCTGCTCTGCCCCACTCCGCCCGGCCCCAGCCCAGACTCACCGGGCCTCAGGGGCGGCTCCTCCGGGCGGCGGCTCTTCTCCGCTGGCGGTGGGGGCAGGCACCGACAATGTGCCTCGCGCCTCCGCCGCAAGTCTCCGCCTGCCGCTCCTCTCCTTACTCGGGGCTCCCTCTGCACACGGGAGCCCCAGAAGCCGGCCACACTCCTCCTCTCTTCCTTTCTCCACGGCGGGGGCAGGCACCAACAATGTGCCTCACGCCCCCTCCGCTACCGCTCCGCCATGCTTCTCCTCTTTCCCTCCCCTCGCCTCGCGGTCGCCATTCCTCGGCACCCGGGCTGCGGGCGGGACTTCCGGCCGGCCGCGCTGGCATTGGCCGGCCGGCCAGGTACTTCCAGGTCGCCGCGGGCAGCGCGGCGGCCCGATTCAGGCAGGCAGCCAGGCAGGCATTAAAGATATCGGCGTGGGCAGCCGAAATTAAATAAAAGTACAAATAAGCGAGGTGGGCACTCGCAATGTAAATAAAGCGCTCCCAGCGCTAAATGACGACCCACAGCGCTATAGTCCAAATAAAGTGCTCTACAGCGCTAGAAATCAGGCAGAGCGCTCCCAGGTGCTCAGGGGGAAGCACAGCGCTTCCTGCAGGCAAATGCAGCTCCTCCATGCTGCAACACGGTCCCAGAGATTCCAAGGGGGCAAGCAAAGTCCCCCCCACAGCCCAGCAAGGCAGAGGGGTCCCCCAGGAGTCCAGGAATGTCCATCAGAGGTCCAGGAGCTGGGCAGGGCCCAGGGATTCCCCTACGCCCCAGCAGCAGCATGCCCCTGGCAGATTCAAGTCAGAAACAAGAACATTTTGGAAGGGGACACAGCCCCTTCTTATACACAGAAAAGCCTTTGAAGTCCTTTGAAGCAGGCAGTGTGAGAACCAGCTAGACTGGTTTAGAGGGAAGTCCCCTTCAGTATCAGGGACAGAGGTGTCAGTCGCCCAGTGGGAGGTGGAGCCAGCTTTGTAGTTAGGCAGGCACAGCCCTTCACTATCAGGTGCCATCTCCTCCCACTTCCCTGGCAGCAGATGCTGCCTTTCATCCATGGGCTGACTTCAGACAACCTCCTGGGCTCTCTAGCCCCTGTCATCCTCAAACCAGACAGTCAATCCACAAGCAGGCCCAGGCACTCTGGGCCAGGCTCACCAGCCAATCACACGCTAGCACCAACTTACACAAACATGCCCACTTCTAAAAGTAGTACTTCTAGACTAGACACAGTCATGCCGCATACATCATTTTGCAGCATTCACTCTCACGAGTTCATACATACCAAACTCGCCCCTGCACTCCCCACACATCAGGAACTACCATGGGCATACATATTCCCCATTCATTCCTATGGGAGGGCAGGTCACTCACCATTCATTCACAGAGAGCTCAAGCACTTTACACTGCACCACAGTGAAAAAGTGCGCAGAGGCCTAAAATCACCAACACCAGGTTCCATAAACAGGCTAGGAAAAAGCAAAAAGTCTAGGGGTGAACCTGCCCAACGGGCCGGGTCCAACACCCACTTTCAGGTTATAAACTTAATTCTGACAAATATGATATCCTTCCACTTAACAAATGGTGTATCGAACATGATTTCCTCCCTTCAGGACTTTTTTAGAGCCCAACAAAAATTAAATATTTGGGCCTTTCATTCACTACTTCTAAAAAAGACACTATATCACTAAACACTACTAATTTACTGTTTATTTTATCTAACCATATTTCAAGATGGACTCTCCTATTTCTCTCCTGGTGGGGTAGGTTAGATTATATTAAGATAATGTTAGTCTCCATCATTCTTTTCTATCTTTCGACAATTCCAATTCAATTTTCCACCTCTACTTTAAAAAAGATGTTTTCTATTCTCACTGCATTCTTATGGAATAATAAAAATCATTGTATGCCTTTGCCCAAATTACAAAGGAGAAAGCTGCACAGGATAGTTAATTTTCCTAATTTTCAGTCTTATCGAAATACTTTCCTTTTAAAATAGTCAAAATATTTTCAAGATAGCTGAACCACAATTCCATCTCCCTTATGGGCAGACTTGGAGTTATCTTTTCTTCAACTTTACTCCTTTGCAGAATTGTTGTCCATTACTCAATGCCCTTCTTCCATGTCTCTTCCTATTCTCAAAAATGCTTGTCAAATAGTATGTCCATTTTATATTTCTTCTCTTTCACCCCTAGATCAATTCTTTCAATCCTTGATCTGGTATAATACATTAATTAAAATTAACAATAAAACTATATTTTTGGAACGCCTGGAGAGATAAAGGCTTAATATGGACTCTTCAATTGATACATAACCACTCACATATCTCTTTTTCGCAGGCTCAATCCATTTTTCACTTTACTCTTTATTATCAACACAAATTTCACAGATTTCTTCTATTTCTACCATATGCCTTTCACTTTATTCGTTACCGATTTTCTCCTATTCCAATTTCGTCTATACCAGCATTACTGCTAACTGCCACTACTGCTTCTTGTATATATACCCAACTTACGTCTCCACTGTTGAGCGACAAAAATCAATCCCAGTATTACAATGGTAATAAGATCTTCACACCTCCTTTCCTATTCCCTTGTGGAACAAATCATGGCTCAAAATTTGCAAGACATCACGTGCTGCCAACATAACTCAAACACTGTTTTTTATTTGTAACTGCCTACTAATCACACCTGCTTCTTTACACAAGTTTGATAGTGCCACGCCATTGTCTTGTTGGTCCTGCTCTGCATCAATTTCTGATACCAAACATATTATATTTGAATGTCTCAGACCTATCAATTTTGGTTACCAGAATGGAAACAAATTAACTCTATTTTTCATAAACATATACCATTCTCCTTTACCAATTTACTTTTAGGCAGTCATTCTGATGATTTGTATTGGTATACTTTTAATAAAAAAATTGTAGACATATTAATTGTTATTGCATTTCAACTGATTACTAAAAATTGGAACAATGCTCTACATATTTCGTTTCAAGCATGGTGGTATGGTGTTTGTTACAATCACAGACTAGATGGAGTGTATACTGTCCCAATGTCTCTAACTATTAAACTAAATTCCCTCTGGTTTCCAGTAACCAATGTTTTAGATTCCTCCGTTTTTAAGGTTTTTCTACATCAACACTTAACTGATGAAGTATCTAAACCTCTTTGAATAGAATATTTCTAATTAGAGCTTCCATTCTAATAGTAATATATGTTGCGGTTTTGTTTCCCTGATAATCTATACTATGATTTTTGTAATTTAACTGCTGTTTCAATTTATTGTTGCCCTTTCTATTTTCTTTTTCCCTCCCCCTTATCCTCTTTTTTACATATAATTGAAAACATCTTCCTATTCTATCTCATTATTATTCAAATATTTTCAGTACATTGTTATTATATTATATTGTGAACCTGCTGTTTCGTTATTTCCCTTTTTCCTACTCAATAAACTTTACTTTTAAAATTTTAAAAGAGGTCATGGAGCCACCGTTTGAACATCTCAATGTGGCAGGGTGGCTCTGACTTCATTCTCTATGATGACACAGCAGCTTGGTCTACTTTGGGGCACAATGTTAACGACCATAGCCACACAGTTTCACATTTTAATACTTTTAGACCAGAATGTTTTCTTCGAATAAATCTCCTGATTTATCATTTGTAATTATTTGGGATACATTCAAAACTGCTTCTAGAGATTTTATCATTACTTATGTTTCCACCAAAAAGAAAATACATTTAATAAAAGCACTGGATTTAATTAAACATATTAAAGCTTTTGAACAATCCTACTTTGCATCCAAATCTAAGACTTGTTTAGATAATTTAATTAGGGCCAAATTTGATTTCAATTAACTCTCCACAGAAGAGGGTAATTACTATCGCCTTAAATCTAGTTCCAGATACTATGGTGGTCAAAATATAGCAGGTAAACTCTTAGCAAATTATCTTAAATTTAAAAAGGAGCGAAGTAACATAGAAACTATTTTAAGAGATAATTCCATACACCTTTTTAAAGACAATGATATCCTTAATGTATTCACTACATTCTATGAAAATATTTACACGCCAGAATGAGATTCTCTACAATCTGATATTAACTCATATCTTTCTTCTATCCATAAGGAATTCGATCTAACTACTGATTTTTTCCCCTTGATTTCGATACCACAACTTATAATATTCGTACAGCCATTAACTCTATTAAAAACGGTAAAGCTCCTGGGCCTGCCCTGATTGTTTTCCTGTTGAATTCTACCTTCATTTCTCTTAACAATTAAACCCTAAATTACATCTCAATGTGGCAGGGTGGCTCTGACTTCATTCTCTATGATGACACAGCAGCTTGGTCTACTTTGGGGCACAATGTTAACGATCATAGGCGAGGCGAGCCACACTTTGGCAGTGAAACAGTTCTGCCACTTTAGATTTACAGCAGCACAGTCCGCTACAGACCCACTTCAGGACAGTGCCACGGCATCAACCACATTCCAGGTCACAGTGGGGCACAGTACTGCGGTCTTGTCACTTCGGAATCACAGTGACACAGTTTACTTCATATACACTTTAGGAAAGCTGTTCAACAGGGAGTTTATGCTGTTCCTCTACGAAGGAGTTGCTAGCATTCAAAAAGTGACTTGGTTCCACTGAACCCTAGAAATGGTCATGGTGGGGATCCATATGTTGGATCTTAATGCCCTCACACACCCTTTCAGGTGTCATGCTTCATCATCTGGGCTGCTCCTCGTTGGGTCGGCGGTGCAATACCCAACGGGCTCCCTAAAAAGGGGCTCTTTGTCGGAGATCGTCTATCCAACTGCCGTGTGATGAAGTGCGGGTATGGGTCCTGGACTGTGTAGATGCAGTGTAGTGATATAAAATAGGACTGGGAGTACCTAGAAGGACACATTTTATTCTGGGGTCTCCTGTACTAGGGAAGTCAACTTCCAGGTGCTTCTGGAGAGGGGGACAGCCTATCTACCAGGTCAGACTCCAAGTGATATGCCCTCACCTTGTGGAAGCTGGTTATTAGGCGGACACCATCTCTGGTTTCCCAGCTGTCCATTGGTTTCTTTGCAGAGCACTCCTTTCCTTGGACAAAGAGAACTTGGAACTGGGTCAACAAGTAGGTCAGCAGCTTCAATATAGATAAAGCAGACAAGGGGCATTCTCTGTCTGCACTTGCAGAACCAGATGGGGTTAGTTCTCTTTTCATGTGTCCTTTCTAGGCTGTCTTTCAGACTCAACCTTTGTGTAGAGTGATGCTCTTCACAGAATGGTTGTTTCCAAGTTGGAGCAACCACCACAGAAGCACAAAGAGATGTGAGCATTCTTCGCTTGGTAATCAACAGCCACAATTACCTGTAATCAGGAAGAGAGCCAAAAAGCTGGCCTCTTCCAAAGGGCCCTCCCCACCCTGAAAAATAGAGACTGCAGTCCCACCTTTCACCCGCACCATCTACCAAATGGCAGTGTTCAGCAGGACTTATGAGCAGCTCCTGCAGCAAAAGAGCCTAATCAAATTTCTAAAGGGAATCCTTTCTCCTCTTTCCCCACTTCAGTGTGTAGGCCTTCTCCCACATGTTTCAGGAATGTCAACAATACACAACCTCACCTCTATCTTACACAAATGAACAGGGCAATGGCTTCCTAATGGAACCCACAGCCCACAATTACTGTGACGTACTTTGGTGCACCATGCAGGTCACGCACAGACATACACACAAACATGCACAGAGTTGCTAGATCGATGAAGTGGGTCAGTATGTAGCAGTGGAACTTCACATGAGTGGGCCAGTAGGCCGCCACTCAGTTGACACAGATAAAAAGGTGCTACAGAGGTTGCTGTGCTACTCCTCTTGGACCTCTCAGCTGTCTTTGACACGGTTGACCATGACACTCTGAAACAAAAACTTTATGAAGCCGGCATAGAGGGAACTGCTCTAGACTGGATTGCGTCCTACCTTTGAAACAGAACTAATATCATCCATAACCCACCATTCTCGTCCAAACCGATTTTCGATTGCCTTTTGCTCTGCATTGGTTACCGGTTGCCAGAAGATCCACATTCAAGCTGCTTTGTATTACCCACAAAGCAATACATGGAATAGGACAACTCTTCATCAGGAATAAAATCACCAAACACATTCAACAAAGGAACCTCCGCTCTAAAGGAGTATCTCGTCTCAAAATCCCACCGTACAAGAAAAAAACCATGGGTGGCACATCCTTCTGTGTTCAAGCAGCCAAACTATAGAACTATTTACGCCCAACATAAGATCCACCGACTACCACCTTATCTTCAGAAAACTACTCAAGATTTGTCTCTTCCCCAAATAAGCACCATATGGAAACATAAATTTACAGCATATCCCTCTGTATATAAGCATTTGTTTTCACTATAGATATGTATCTATCTTTGTGTATTACTTTATAAATCATGTAAAATTATGTTGTTAAGAGAAAAGAAAAATAATAATAATAATATTAATCAATAAATAAAAATCATCTTTGGTCTACATGTACATACTTCCATTGTGCATCTACGTACCTTCCATGTATTTGGATCTGTGTGTCTGTTACTTTTCTCCTGAAAAAGCATATCCAATGCACTACCCTATTTCTCTACCTGTGCCGCTATCAATATATTTTAATCTAAATATACTTTCTTCCTTTATGTATCTATATACTTTCAATGTCCTTATGGATCTATATATTTATCACTTTCTTCTAATTTAGCATTTCCAATGCACTAGCCTATTTCTCAGCCTATACTTCACTCAATATATCTTCTAGCCCAACCTTCTGACTCATCTCAAAGTTCTTTCTACTACTCCTTCCAATGCACTACCCTATCTCTCATCCTATACATATATCAATATATCCTCTACATCTACTCTCTCATTTATCCCAAACCCAATACCACTACTATGATCGGCAAAATAACCCTTTCTAGACTCTCTCCTGCTCTACCCCTCCTTGCATCATCTGACACCTCTTTTTACTACACCAATCCCCTAAAACAAACCTCTCTAAACTCTCCCCTCTGACTCCTCCCCTCCAAAACTCCTTTTTACTTATCCAAAAGCCTCTTCCTACTGCTAAGACCGAAAAAAAACCTTCACTCTTTTATCCCTCCACTATCCTTTTCAATCAAAATTAACAGACTAACATGTTCACTTCTCAAATTCCATATTTCAACTATACCAATATACTGCTCAAATTACTGAATAACATATCTACTACTCAAATTACTTCATATTTATACTATACTCATTTTCCACACTAATCCTTTATGGGTTCCGGAGTGGCGTGCTACTCGCCAGAAAAGCTCTTCAACACCCATCAGGGGTAACAAGTGCTGTAGGAATGCAAATCGTTCTTCCCCTTCTATCCCTCCGCTATCCTTCTCACTACAAGTAACAGACTAATATCCAACACTGAAATTACCTCATATTTCACCATATTAATTCACCACTAATCCTTTATAGGCTTCTTGAATAGGGTGCTTCAACAAGCGATAAATAAATACAAACCTTTGTCCTCCTCTATCCTTCTGCTATCATTCCAAATCCAAATAACCGACTAACCTATCCACCACTTAAAATGTACTTGCATGTTTCACTATACTAATTCAACACTAATCCTCTATGGGTCCCGGAGTAGTGTGCTACCCGCCGAGAAAGCGCTTCGACGCCTCGTCAGGGGTAGTAAGCGCTATATAAATGCAATTACAATACAATACAATATGTGTCTGTAAGTTGCTTTTAATATTGTCAAAGACGTCTTGTACCAGTATATATAAAACATGGTTTTCTTGCTGTTATATTGTCTATTTGCTTATAAGTCCATGTCTTATATGTTTTTAACAGCCCTTAAGAAGTGAATATGTTAAGGGACGAAACTCGTTGGTTGTGTCCATGTTTGTCTTTTTTGTAGAAATAAAAAATAAAAAAGAATATTGAGAGCACATATGGCTTATGATGCTTCTTGATTTGTTTATTTAATATGTATTAACAGTCAGTATACTGACCTGTTGTGGGTACTGAAGCCAATGCGATTGAATTTAATTGATCTTCTTTGTGAATTAATTTGTAATTGAGTGTTCCTTCCTCTATTCTCAAAGTTCCCTATTTTTGGGGCACACTATATGGTTGGCCCCGGGAGTGAGCATTTGTTCTCTAGGAACTATACCGGGGGTGTCATTAGCATACCATAACCGTTCTTCTTTTCTAAGAATATGACACATCCATTCCTCAAAAAAATCTTGGAGCACTCTTTTTCAGTCTGGATGGCTAAAATCTAAATCCGTTCGGAAAGCCTAAAAAACCTTTCAGTTCATGCATGAATGACACAAACCACGGCTGAAGAAGCTGGTAGGTCTTGGAATGCATTACTTCATTTATGCTCTCACTCTTCTACAACACTATACCAGTTCAGAACACCATGATTGTAGCATGCCTACAAACCTGAGGGACCACACGCAATGTTTCCTAGACAGACCAAACTTCAGCTCACACCCTTTCAGCCATGCACTCTAAACGGGCATCTTTTTATTTTTTTTATTTGAGGTGTTTTATATAGCGCTGACCTGACCCCTGGGTTTCAGAGCGCTTTACATCAATTACAGGGCATGTTAAAGATAAATACAATGATGCGGACAGTCACAAAATACAAATACTGAAAAGTCACAGTGCCAGAGAGAACAGGATAGGGTCTAGCAGGTGTAGAGTCAAGGCAGAGTGAGGAGTCGATTACAGCGCTCCAACCAGGGCCGGACTGGCCATAGCGGGCACCGGGCAATCCCCCGGTGTGCCGCATGGGTGGGGGCCAGTTTTGGGCCCCTGGGGGCCGATTTTGTTACAGGGCCGTTTTTGCAGCATAGCTGCAAAATTGGCCCTGTAACAAAATCGGCCGAAAACCGGCCCTGGCAAAGAGCTTGGCGGCACCCCGGGGGGTGGGGAGGCCGCCCGAGCACTCTGCCAGGGCCGGTTTTAATTCCCATTCCGGCCCTGGCTCCAACAGCTCCTAACAGTTCACTAGGGATCAATCGAGGAACAAGATTTTGAGCTGGCTTTTGAACTTAGTAAAGGAGGGATTAGTTCTGATGTGGGGAGGAATAGAGTTTCATATTTTGGGCGGGTTTCCGGCAAATGATCTGGCCGCTGTTATTTGTTTACAAACTTTCAGTGGTATGAGTAGAAGGGTGTTTGAGCTTCTGAGGTTCCTGTTCTGTCCTGCTTTTTTGAGTTTGGCCGCCAGGTATTCGGGTTTTGCCAGTGTGTATGGCTTTGTGAGTGAGACAGGCTGTTCTGAAGTTAGCCCGCATTTCTACTGGGAGCCATTTGAGTTCTCGGAGTGCTGGTGAGATGTGCTTATATTTCTTCAGTCCAGTGACCATTCTGGCAGCCGCGTTGAGTGTAGTTTTAAGGGGAGCAAGATGTGCTTTTGGAATCCCTGTGAGGACTGCATTATCGTAATCTAGTCTTGACAGCACCAATGATTGGGTGGCTTGCTTGAGATCTTTGGGTGGGATGAAAAGTTTTATTTTGTTCAATAACTTCAAGTTGAGGAAGGCACTCTTAGCTGAGTTCTTAATGTTTGGTCATGTCCAGATTCAAGTCTAGCGTGATGCATAGTGATTTAACAGAGTCAGCCAGGGTGAGGTTTCCATTAAGCGCATCAATTGTTTTTAGCCAATGTACCATTTGGGGGTTCTCTGTTTTGTTTGATATGAGGAGTAATTCAGTTTTGTCAGGATTCAATTTTAGGTGATTGCTTGCCAACCAGAGTTTAACTTCCTTCAGTATACTGTTGAGTCTTTGAATGTCTTTCGCAGAGGAGATTTCCAGGTAGATCTGCGTATCTTCAGCATACAGATGGATGGGTGTGTTAGCTTTTTTGAGTAGTGTGGTGAGGGATTGCATGTAGATGTTGAATAGTTGAGGGGAGAGCACTGACCCTTGAGGAACTTCTCTGTTGACTGGGTGTAGGTCAGACTCGAAGTTATTGATTTTGATTCTCTGGGAGCGGTTGTGTAAAAAGGAGGAGAACCATTTGATGACTATCTCATCAAGCCCCGCCCTTTCTTGCAGTATCTTGATGAGAAGTTTGTGATCTACAGTGTCAAATGCAGCCGATAGGTCAAGGAGAATAATGAGACAGCATTGATCTGAGTCCAGAGATTTGTGGATGTCGTTGATGATGTTGAGGATCGCGGATTTTGTGCTGCTGCCTTTTCTGAAGCCAGATCGATGGGAGTCAAGAAAGTTGATACTGTCCATGTGTTGTGTTAGTTGTTGTAGAACACATCTTTCTAGGATTTTGGATAGAAGAGGGAGGTTGGAGACAGGTCTGAAGTTGTTCAAATCGGATGTATCTAGGCCAGGTTTTTTCAGTAGTGGGGTGACTAGACCCACTCATAAACCTATTTTTCTTTACTCTTGGTTGAGGAGTACCTCTTGCCAGCAAGTCCCTAAGTGATAGGTCTGAGGAAGAGTCACTACTCACAAGCTCCCACCCCTGCACAATGTGCACTGTGACCTCAAGAAGCCTCTGTGTACCATTATTCCCCATTTCTCAGTGGGCCTGTCCAACGTTCTATTCTACTTTACATCTCACACTAAATGAGCAATGGAGAAATTATCACTGTGCCTGTTCGTAATCTGAAAGCAATGCACTGCCTTGGATGACTCCACCTAAAACTGTGACTTCAGAGTGATCTGTAGTCAAAGCCACAGTGGGGAGACTGGGATTGGGTGGGTATGGTAGCGCATGTTACTTTCAACTTTTTAAGTAGCCCTGTTTTCACGGTTCACCTCTGTCCACAACCCTTGGAGTAAGCTCTGTGATAGACCTTGTGGATGCCACAAGAAGCTTCTAATGAAAAACCTGATGTGCTTATCCTTAAGGAAGCTAGGCACTCCCGCACCTTAATAGGATCCATTGTAGAACATCCACAGAGGAGGAAGCCCACGGCTAATGGTTACATTTGTGGTCACTTTGTATACTGTCCCAACACTACTACATCACAGATTTTGCCACTAAGATGCTAGAGGGAAACAGAGCAAGGTCGGACTGGCCATAGCAGTCACCGGGCTATCCCCCGCTGCGCCGCACGGGTGGGGGAAAGTTGTGGGCCCCTGGGGGCCGTTTTTGCAGCATAGCTGCAAAATCGGCCCTGTACCAAAATAGACCGAAAACCGGCCCCGGCAAAGAGCTCGACAGCACCTCCATTCCCCCGAGTGGGGAAGGGGGGCTGGCCGAGTACTTTGCCAGGGCCGGTTGTGGTTCCCAGTCCGGCCCAGAAACAGAGGCACTCCACTGGTTCGCCACGACCTTAAAAAATGTATTGCAGGATCGATCAATCCCTCAGGTCCTGCTTAGAAAGACACAAAATAGATTAATTTTTGTGAAATGTCATAGGGTCAAAATCACATTCACCAGCTGCAGCCCCATGTTTAACTAAAAGTTTGTAATAAACGCTAGTCACCAACCGAAATGTGCTTGAAATATGAGAAAAGGGAAATATTTGAGACCAGGAGAAAAAAAGAGAAGTTTTTAGACCACAAAGCTTATTTATTACACACTTTTAGTTACACACAGTGCTGCAGTCCGTGAATATGATTTTAGGAAGGGATTTTGAGCTTCCTTTCTTCTCCCTTGGTTCTGTCTTTTATGTGCTGACATTATAAAAATGTGTTCTCAATTGGATATGTATTGTATTATGATGTTGCTTTTGTTTTTCCTGTTTCTAATCTTCTTTCTTTCTTCTTTTACGTATCTGTTCATAAAACATTTTCTTTTTTCTTTCACTTCATTATGACATCTGAATTTTTCATGAATTACAAACAATGTACTATATGAAATTGAGGATTGGCCCTTATGAAGCGACCCGTGTGTCATGGAACATGTGCTGCCCTTTTGCATGGATTTCACTTTTGAAGGTAAATTAAAAAATACTTGTCTTCTTTATGACTCAGTAACTGAATTTCGTTGACCCTGTGACCTCAATAAAAGTTAGACTCTTTCGACCCTTACATCGTGGACGCAGACTCCTGACTGTCTGCCCTTGGCATTAGTCAAGTGCTTAGTGAAGGCATGGATCAGTACTCACTTACCTCCAGGACTCCAGCAAAGCAAAAATTAGCCCGCACCACCACCACTGAGAGGGAGGAACCTATTTAGGTCCAGTGCTATTGTTAACTTGGCACCGAACTGCGACATGGTGGTTGACACCTTCCTTGTTATTGTTGTTAATGGCATGGGACAACCTCTTCAAGTGTCTGTGGTGGTGTGGCTCACTGGTTAGAGGTGACAGACCCGGGGGCAGAAGTCGGCCCGGGACCAGGGTTCAATTCCTGACGCGGCAGGGTCGTGGACCAGGGTCAGCAGACTTGACAATTCTCGCCTCGGTGCCTACTCTAACCTGGGGTCCCACTCGTCAACTCTGGGCATTAGCTTGCCTAATCTCCACAACGGCCCCATCAACGCTGGGGATGCCTGGCTCCACCTTGGGGATTCCCAGTAGGGACCATCCCACAGGGAAAGCCAGGACGGGTTCCCCAGCGGTATACAGCGCCGGGACGCCCCATTGCTGGGGCAGCTGTGCGCTTTACAAGTATACGACATTTAACATTTTAACATTTATAATCATCCAAGATACATCTCAAGCATAAAACACCCAGAGGAAGGAGGCTGTAGAGCAATGATTCAGCATGATTTGAGGCTTGACATGGAGCGTTGAAGATACAGGCGTTGTGAGACAAAATGTCAGCATACTACACGCATCACAAAGAAGTAACTAGCCTGTGTACCAGCCTCCCAATATGTGATGCAGACAGCTACACTGTGAAATAATCAAGGACTCATTTCATTTCAATTTTATATTTTTTTTTATTTGTGAGGTCCAACTTAGCTGCATTTTCCCATCCTCCCTCTCCACCCCCCAAAACACCAGAGCCACTCTATCCTCCACCCCAGCACTTTCCATTCAATTGTCACCTTAGAAAATGGAACATTCCAATAAGTGAGTTTTCATCTGCCCCTCAACATTCGCACATGGGCTGGAGCAAACAACAGGTGAAGGAGGAGTCATATTAAGTCACAGAAACAAACCTGTCGCCGCTCAGAATAAAGCAATGTGTATTAGTGCACGTGTATAAAATTACTCTGTAGCTGTTTTTAAGCCCTCAAATCCTCTGGATCCTGTTTTTTAATTCATCGTGTCCTTTGGGCTGATGTACTTTTCTAGCCATTGTTTTCCCTTTTGTTTAGCTAAAATTAAAGGGTTCCACTGAAAGCTGCCCCTGCTGAAGTTTAGAACCCCCATTACCATCATTCCCGTGTCTGGTCTCTGTAATGATGACATTATCAAAATGACACTGTGATCCCTGTCTTTGGTTTCTTGAGGGTGCCATATCAAGAAGTGCCTTATATGACTCAGTCTCAGCCCTTTCAGAGCCCGCAGCCTGCTGGGAATCCTCACGGCGTCCCCACAAATGTTTCCAGTTCTTGTTATCCACAATGGGACATTGAGAGTTCTGGGAGAACTTGAGTTTTGGTGGGTCATGTTCAAAAATATTTCTGTGAAATAAGAGCCCATTCGTCCACCCTAGACAAAGTGCCTGTCAACACAGGAGATGACAGAAAGCCCGCTCTTTACTTAGAAACTAAAACTAGGGTAGCGATCTTCCAACATTGGCTTTGGAAGCCACAGATATATAAGGCTTGCCTGTTGTTGTTGTCCCTGCCATGTCTCGCTCAAGGAATCATGGAACTTGAGGTGCATTGCAAAATACTTCCCTTGTGGGGACCCAGGTCTTCTGAGGAGGCATTTGTACGGGTAGTGAAAACCTGCACATGCACAGGGGTGCCTGTAGCATCATTGGCTTGCCACAAAGTGTCTACCAAAGCCCAGCAGCAATGGACTGATTTTTAGACCTATTTCCTGTTTTCCCTCCACCTGGCACCCTCTTTCTTTGGAGAATTAGTAGTCTAGGCCTTTTAAAAATGTGGCTACCAGCTCTTGAAATGATCCAGGGGACAAGATAAGGAAACAGAAGTTCCATCTAGGGGGACAGTTTCTCACAACCTTCTAAGGCTTAAGCAGCAAGAAATTGCCATGTCAGCCCCATCAATTCATGTCCCTTGTATCTCACTATTTCCATAGAAGACATACAAAGCATGCACAATTAGATTCCCTGTGTTCTGACAACTCTCCATAAGCACTGGAACTTCTAGTCGGTACTCAGTGTCTTAACGCTGTGAAAGCCTTTAGCTTATTTTTATTACCCTTATTCTGGCTCCTAACCCTCATCAAATGCTGTAGGCATTTACACCTTTCTCCTGTTGACCGGCCTCCTCTCCTCAGGCCAGTACTCCTCAGCAATCCAAAAAGGAGGAGAATTTAGGCCTTACCACCACTCTCCAAATGACACAGCAACTTTCTGGCACTAGGTAATACATTTTGGCACTGTGTTTGGCAAAAAAGGCAGAATCTTAAGATGAAGGAGGAGCAGTGAGGAAGAGGAGTCAGGAAAGCTTGTGGCGGATAGATGGAGTAATGTAGATTACCACCGCGTTCCTCTTCTTCGTCCAAGTCATTACTTTTGAGCTTGCCTCACCACCGAGACAGAAGAGAGCCAAAGAAAAAGGCATTAATACATGTCCCACCTATTCAGATCACGTGCCATGAAGACGACTGGCTCTCCTGCCATTCACATGAATTATTCAAGCCAGCACAGAAGGCCAAAAAGCCAGTGGTGTGTGGGAAAGCTGTAATGTCTGGGACGAGGAAGAGTAGGAGAAGTATTAATGAAGATTATGGTGAGCAATCAGGATATTCTGCTATCTGGAGGTCCGCTCAGCACATGGAGTAAAGCTGCCTTCCTGCGTTTGGTTGGTCCAGGTGAGATGGTACAGTAACAGATGCCTAGGTCAACATCTGGGGTGGGAGCAAGCAACTGAACCATTTTCTTTTTGCTAAACCAGCCTGTCTTGGCAAATACACATATTAAGACAAGACATGTATTAAATGGTAATAGGCAACTCTCTTAAATCACAAGATTATATCCTCATAATTTCAATTGTGCATCTTCTTTTTGCCTTTGAATTTGATATTTTGCGCTTAATGTTATAAATGAGGACTCATTGGGTATGAATTCATTATGGGGTCACCACCAGAGGTGCTTACCACCTAGCAGTAAAAACAAAGCCAGTCGAATGCATCTGGTCACTTATTCTGCATCTAAATAAATGTTACAGAGGGCAAAATTGTACTGCTGGGTGATAAAAATAACTCTAAAGTGCTATCAATTTTTATTTACCTGTTAAGGTCCGTTTTGAACCCATTTTTATCCGTCCTAATTTTGCTTCAGAACTATCCCTGGCAGATCCCCTCAGGCCTAGAGAGCTTCCTTGATTCCAGCTGTCCATCAAGTACTGTCAACTGATCAAAGAACCTCTGTGATGAATTTGCTAACATTTTCTTTTACAAATGACGTTTATGCTTTTACAAGATATTCCTTCACAAACTTTTCAAAGATCCTCTGTAACCATCCCACAATACAAGTCCTTTTTTTTTTAAATTCGCTCCCATACCTTCCTTCTAGGAGGAACTCGAGTCCTTTTGTGCAGGCATTAAATCATGATCTCCTGTCCAAGGGCGATTTTTAAATGTCACATTTCAGCCATCATAGATAGGGTCACGGAGCTACGAATCCACCCGACCACATTTATGGGCTACTCCATAATGAAATATGAGTAAATTAGGTGTTTTCCCCACTGAAGACAGCAAATATTGACTCTGGTGATTTCAACATATTCCACCTAATTTCTATTTACCCTGTTCTAGATACAATTCTGAGAAAACTATTGGCCAATCGGCTTTTCAACTTTCCTTGAGGACACCACAACTTGGGAACTTCGAGAGTTGTGATTTTACATTGATGGAGGCACTGAAACTGCTCTGACAATATCAGCAGACAATGTAAGAACTATGTTGGATAAAGTACAACGTAACTGTAGGGATCCTGTTTCATCTCCCTGCTGCGCTTAAAAGTATGGACCATTCCGTTCTGATCCAGAGAGTGGCAACAATGGGACAATGGTCTCTTTTGCGAAGTGGCTTCTCTCAAATGGTCTTGCTTCCTCTTTCAGGTCTAAGAGTGTTCCGGCGTAAAAGGGGTTCCACAGATCTCCCTCCAGCGTGCTGTTATTCATTATTTACATGGAACCTCTCATCTAATACTGTGTTTTGTTGAAAGGTCCAGGTAATGATGATCACAAGCATCTGATCATTCGGCTGGATCAACAGGTCCTGAAATCTCTGATGACTTTCAACAGTGAGTGGAAAGTACATTTCTGAGACTTTTTGCTAGCAAGGCCGAGTCTGATAGTCGGCAATCACCAATTCCATTGGATAAGGCACTCTGGCCAGTGAGCCGGAGTTATTTTCCAGTGCCTGTAACTAAAGTTGTCTTTGGGAGCCTCTTGGTTAGATGACTTGGGAGTCACTCTGGCCTCTCTCTCAATGCACAAATTAATACTGTAGCAAGTTCCTGCTTGTATTTACTGCACCTTTTAAGAAACGTTGCAACAAATCTCTGAAAGAAATCCCATGCTACCATGGAGGTCTCCTGTTTGGACTACGGCTACACTGTTTACATGGGACCACCAGCCTGTGCAGCGGCGAAATGGGAACAAGTCCAAAACTTTGGGGATATAGACGATCCAGCGATTATGAAAGGACCACAATGAACTGGGCGCCCTCAGAGACTTGATATTCAACAAAGATATCAGTCCAAGTCTTTGTGCTTTGCACACACCTTTTTTATGGATATGAGTCTGCTAGTATTACCATACCTGAACCCTTACTTCCACCTGGGGGCCTGATTCTGGTTACTTCCCTGAGTGGGAAAAGCAGCACAACAGTTGCAAGGATTCGTTTAAAGGTACAACAGTATTTTTGATGCCTACTGTACTTTACATATACTGAGGACCCCCACATGTAGCACTGTGTTGTTCTTTACATCAGCCATGTGGCCGGGCAACAGTGCTTAATTTGAGCAGGTTTTTTCCAGTGCTCAGCATTGGCACTTAATTCTTAGCACCGGTGCTTGTGACAGTCTGCCACATGGGGGCTGTCTGTCAAATTTGGATGTGAGCACATCAACAGTTGTTTATTTAATATACATTAACAATCACTAATACATGCCACCTAAGCCATTATTATAGCGTTGGGGGCCTTGAATAGTATGAATTGTCACACTTGTAGGAGTGTGATGGTTAGTAGTTGTGTTGGTACTGTAATTGGCAGCGCTGGCAGGGGCAATGGATGGTGCAAGCTGCTGTGCCCCCCTGACGAGGACCCTGGCACTTATTGGGTTACAAAGTAACCACTGCCCGGCAGCTGTGTGTCTCACAGCAAGACTTTCATAGGTTCCTTACTTACAGTTTTGGTAGCACTGCTGGCAGGCTTTAAAATTGATTTTCTTCAATAACGGGGATATTATGGGCAGCAGCTGCTTTTGTGCCCAGAACAAAGAAAAGGAATATGCAAGTATGCCAGCAGAACAGGAAGCAAGCGCCACCTCCGCTCTTCGCGCTGAGGGCCGGTGGGAGTATTATAAAGCTGCACATGGGCAATAGAGCAGTGTACCTGAAAAAGGCGCGCTGCACCAGGAAAAGGGCACTTTGCGCCCGGAAGCAGACACAGTGCACCAGGAAACAGATGTACTGCCTCGCTATTCTCCATTGTCACTGGAAGCCAAGACTGCACTGAAACCGCTGGAAAAAGAGCATTACAATGCAAAACCAGAGCCTCCACCATTGAGATGCAGCTCAGTGGCCCATCAGTGCGTAATTCGTAAAATGTGTTAATTCATGGTCCCAGAGTTTTCTGTCTGCCACGCGTCTTGTTTAGATTCCACCCCATGTCTCTTTCTTCCACCACCCTACACTTCCTAGCTCTTTATCACTCTTGCAGGTTCTTTGTAAGTCATGCCTTCACCCTTCATCACTGTTTTCCTATTGTTCTCTTCCTTCTTCTTTATACCTCTCCTGCCTTTCTCTCTCTCGAGCTATGAGCCTAAGTCTGATGAAAAATAAGTCCCAGGCCCTATTAATGAGTGCTGGTGCCCACCGTTCGCGCCCACTACCACAAACAAAGCCCTGTTGCATTTCTCCCGCCTCCCTACAGAGCAAATGCACACATCATCCACTCTTATGTGTCAAACAGAACAGAGGCGTTGCAGAGGATATTGTCTTCAATGTATTGGAGGACAACTTCAGAACAATCTTCCTTTGAAGGTGATGTCCATTGAAAATCATCTCCCTTCCAGAAAGGCTCTCAACATTTTTTTTTCTCTTTCAAGACTTTCTGGTGAAAGCTTTGGGGATCCTTTACTGATGAAAATTGATTTTGCTGCACCAGTCTCCGTGCTAAAAAGCCACTGATGGCATGCATAGCGCTTTACAAGTGCTGAAAATATGGGCTGCCTGCCCAGTTCAGATATATCACATTTCCTTCCTCAGATTGCTAGAACGTCTCACTTGCAGGTATCTTCAGAGTGAGAGTAGATATGAAATGTGTTTCCGCGTCCTCTGGTAGCGAGTGAGCTATAGATTCAGGCTCTGGAGAGTCCAGTGCCTGGAGGCCTGGGCATGGATTTGCTCACAGCTACTGGGAATCCCCTGCGACAACAGAGCTTTGACTGAGAGCACAGTCGTAGTCTCAGTTCCATGACCAAAGAATTAAAAAAAAGCTTTCAAGCCAAAATTATCTCGCACCCTTTGATCCTGATGACATCATAGAAATAAGACCTTGTTACCTTTCTCTAGCTGCCAATCACCAGCCTCCTGTACGCTGCTGAGGAACTAAGGGTTTGACACAGTGGAAACTACAAAAAGCAACATGGCACTTGGAGCCCTGGTACTTTCCCTTCCTGTCATGGTCTTCATGACTAAAGACCAGTGGTAGGAAAGGCAAGGCCAAGGTTTCCGAAAGGCCGTCCCTGACAACGCCAAAGGGATGCCCTTCCCAGAATTCACGGGGTAAACACATGTGATGATGGGCCTATCAAAGGTGACGATGAACCCGCGACAGGAGGGACAGACGGAGGCAGATACTGCTGCCCATATGGAAAGCAGTTGAGTAGCTTAAAGTCTTCATTTTTGGATTCAGAATCCTATATGTAACATTAAAACTGTCAAAAACACTGACAGCAATAACGTGTAAAGCGCACAATATTGCGTAATGTAAGCATAATGAGTTACTTTTATCACTCAGCAGCAGTAAATGCGATGACCAGGTCTGCTTGCCAACAATGCAGCCTTCTCATGCCAACAGCACAACTGAAGCAGGACGCACACCTCCCTAGTCAGTCTAAAGTGGAAGGACATAACCTTTCTAATGAGATTTCTGCAAACGCAAATTAGTCTCTTAATTAAAGAAAAAATATTAAATAATTAAATACAAAATAAATAAATAAATAGTAATAAATCAACATATCATAATACCTAGCAAGAATAAGGCTCTGCGCGTTGCCTGTTAGCTCATACAATACATGTTGCATGAACATATATTATATATGACTTGGTAATTTGCCCGTCCTAATGGCGTACGACCCATGTTTACTTGAAGAATTTATTAACTTTGCCAAAGCAGGTCTCTTTCTACTTAGATTGCCTTCTGCCCTACCCAAAGAGCCTCAGATACCTTGAAAGCCTAGATGCCCCTCTCTTTTCCTGTTCCTCCTCCCCGTGCCTCAGAAGGAGGGCTGTCCAAGCGAGCAAGGAGGAAAAGATTGTGTCCCGTCACACACCCATGACCAAACAACAGTCCTCGTCTCATTATGTGTAGTCGCTGAAGGACACAATGTGTATTTTCAGTTTTGGAAATTATAACACACCTGCCCTCAAAACATGAGACCCTCAAAGATCCAGAGGGGTTGGATAGGCCACTTGAATGCACCCAAGACTGGACCAATTTTACCCACACACCCGTCTTCATAGAAAATGTAGATGCGATTAAACTTTGTTTGAGCCTAGCCTATCACTTGAACCTTCCCATAATTTCCACTGAAAAAATATTTAACTTCTGAAGAATTATAGGTGAATAGTAAACATACAATATGTGCATATTCAATAACAGCACTGCAGTGAGTAGCTTGTGATGGAGAAAAGCACTGTGCAGGGGAGGGCCAGTGAGCAAGAGTGGGGGAGGGGTGCCAACAAAAGTGAGGATTCGCTAAGGAAAAGGGTTTCCAGGTTAGATGTCCCTGGATTACTTAGGTCAGAACTGGGAGAAGTGAGCATCTGCGGGATCCACAACAGCGGCGGAAATTGACACCAAGGGTGACTGACATGAGCTTCAAAATGTGGCCCAAGGAAATATGATCACGTCATTTCTGTTTGTAAAAAAGAGGCATGGTCTTCGCTGCCCCTAACTAGTAGATGGCATAGAGGATTTGGCATCGACAACTTAACTGTTAACTATCAGCTGGCAGGGTCAAAAGCCCACTGCCTCCTTCTGCAGTGGAAGTGTGGTTCTATGATAATAACAAAGCACTATAGGCCAGAGATGCTGGTGCTTTGAATGTGGGCGTTACTACCATAGGGCGATTACCATTCCTTTTAGCTCTATTATGGTAAGTGTGGTGGCAGTGCATGATGGTTGTTAGTTGGATTTGTAAGGACCCACCATGGGCAGTGGGCATAAGACTGTAGCACCAATGCCCAGTGGCTCAAGCTAGGCGTGACTAACGCTCTCTGCTTGGAGGGATTATCATGCATCTGTTAGTTAAACTGCACCTGTATAATACTGATATCATACTGTTTTTATCTGAGCCCAAACCATTATGGATGACTGTACAAAGCCCAACCAAAGCTTGATCCAACACAGTTCTAAATTAGCAGCTGAAAAACTCTAGGTTTTCGTCCCCTCGAATACCCCCCCCCCCCCCCCCCCCTACCACTAAACACATTTTGATCCAACACTTTTGGCACCTACTCTCATTTTTTTCCTTAACCCTCTCCCCCCACCTCCCCCCACTTCCCAGCTACTGACCACGCTCTCCTTGGTTACAAACTCGCAGTGAAGAGCGAGAAATAAAAGTGCAATGGGGATTTGGCACAACTGACATTATTTACAAGTGGTGAAGAGTCACATGACTGTGGCGAAAAGGCAATGGTGTTGCGTCAGAGGCAGCAGTTAAGAGCAGCAGGAAGCAATGGCAAGGGGGGCAAAGGCAACGGGCAACAGTAAAAGATGGCCACCGGGGAACATGATGGGATTAAAAATGGTTCCTCCCGCCCTACCCCGCCCTCCCTCCCCTTTGTTTGATTTGTCTTTTTTATCGTATTTTCTCTTTTATTTCCTCTGCTCATTCCTCCGGTAATGGCTGTTTCAGATAGAGACTTCGTACTCCCTCGTGTCCTGCAGGAGAAGAAAACAGGAGATGACTGAAATCTGAGACGCTCCATAGCTTAAAATGTAAAGCCTATAATGCTTGCAAACTCCTACATCCTACATCATGTAATTAGTACAGAATTCTTGATAGATTTTATTCCAGTAGTTAATTTATTGATTTAAAACCCTTAATTTTAGGTAAGGATTTTGGTATATTGTACAACCCTATGAAATATTGTTTTTAAAGGTGGTGACAAAAAAGTTGTGGGGAGGCCAAAGGAAAAGATAGGTGTTGCAGCGGAAGAGATGTAAACTTTGTACTCCCACAAATCCTACAGGTGAAACAAATAAGGAAAGAGCAAAGATCAGAGGAGCTCCTTAGCTTAAAATTGCAAAACTAATAATGTTTCCAGACTACTCGTGCACTCTAGATCACTTAACTATTAAATAAGCCTGGATAGATTCTATTCTAATATTTTATGTCGCTTCTCTGAAGATCTGATTCTATATTGAGGTGTAAACACCAGTTTGCACAGGCAGAGAACCTGCACCCTGCAGAGCTTTAGCGGCCACCAAGGCCAACTTTTATTGGATGGTGAATTGCTCAGAGGTATGTATGTACTTATATAGCGCTCGACTTACCTTAGGGCATCTCGGCGCTTGCATTGGGAACCCGTCCTGGCTTTTCCCTGTGAGATAACCCATACTGGGCATCCCCAAGGTGAAAGCCAGGAATCCCGCCGCGGGGGGCCATTGTGGAGATTAAGCAAGTTTAATGCCCAGAGTTGCAGAGTGTGAACCCGTGATTAGAGTGGGCACCGAAGCAAGAATTATCGAGTCCATGGACAATTGGGCTCAAGACCCTGCCGCGTCGGGAATTGAACCCTGGTCCCGGGTCTGATCTCTGCTTCAGGTTAGGCCTCCTCTAACCAGTGAGCCACACTTCTCCACATTGGAGGTTACATGTTAGGGAGCACAAACTCTTCTTCAGCATCCAAGCCGATGGAGGTACACGCCAGTTAAAGTCACCTCATCAGGCACAAAGCTTTCAATATATGGCCTTTAGGTGTGAAATAAACATTGACTATTGATAACCAGCTTGGTATCAGCTAAAGAGGGTGCAAACCCAGAAGCATCCTCAGGCATAGGATTATTAACCACCACTTCTTATTCAGCAATATGTTAACCCTGAGCCTGATGTAGAATCAAAGGTGATGCATGTACATAAAGGAAAGTAACTATACAGTATGTCCTTGCTCAATCCCAAGTAACTTTCTAAAACCAGGGTCCCCATAGCACACTATGGTTAAATGCTTAACAAAGGCTCTTTCGTGTCTATTGTAGGGTTATCTGGCCTTCTGTTCATCACCAGGACAAAACTTGGGCTGGTCACATTAACAAAATGGCCTCTGTTTGATAGTGTGGGTCTTCAGTGGCATTATGGGACTTTAGCAAATAAAACAATACTCAATTCTGTTTGAGAGTGGTGCAGGGCTCGAGTCGGGGTACCACGGGGGTGGACGGCATCCCCCCACTTATTTTACCGGGGGGACGCCATCCCCCCAGCCAAACAGGTGGACTTCACTCTTTGGCCTCTCTGGGACGAGGAGCTCGGCACCTTTCGTGACGTCACTTCCTGTTGTGACATCACTTCCGGTGACAGCATCCCCCCACTTCTTTTTTTACAACTTGTGCCCTGGAGTGGTGTATGCAGCACACTTACCCCAGCCTCGTAGAGGGGGTTGTTGAAATCCGACTCGACTGTGATGGGGCTGTAGGAGTGGGAGTTCGAGAAGGAGAACCCAAAGATTGACTTTCCTTGGAACCTGGGGTAGGAGATACGTTTTGAAGTATGTGGGAAAGAGAAAAGAAAAACAGAAAAAAGGTGGTGGTAAAAGAAAGGCAGTAATTGATACGAGTATTAAAGAAGTAAAGAGAAATGGAGCAAAGAAAACAGAGAAGCAAATATAGGAAATATAGAAAGAGGATAGACGGGAAATTGAATATAAAATAAGGTAGAGAGGGGAGAAATGAAGTAAGGTGAATCGAAATGAATGCGAGGAAATATGCACAAGAGGAAGGAAGACAGAAAGAAGGAGGTAATCGAGGAGAGGATGAAGGGGAAGTGAAGAGAGGATGTGAAGAAGGAAAGGAGTGAATAGAGTGAAAGGAAGACAGTGAGAGGAGGGAAGAAGGAAGGAAGCAGAAGGATAGGGGAAAGAAAAGGAATTGATATATTAAGGAATTTTGGATGGAATGGAGAGAAGAGTAGAAAGAAACAGAAAAGAAGAGAAACATAGACATTTTATTAAACATTACTTTGTGTATTCACACACATTTCTTCCAAAGCTATCCCACAGAAATCATCAGTAATTTGTAATGCACGATTCTTTCTTAAAACCAATGTGAAACATATTTTTAACTCTAGGAATGAAATTACTTTTCAAAACAATCGTTATCAGTCCTGTCGGTGGCCTGGACATTGGTCTCTTAACTGAGACACACACCTCATTTAAACCCCACTCGAATGCAGCACTCACTTGGTATAGTACACATAAATCCCACCAATCAGAAGGATCACCAGCACGATTGGAAGGAAGATCGCCAAGGCAATGTTTCCTCCTTCCATCTGATGGGAGGGGTCTGTGGTCTGAGTGACTGCAGGGCAGATAAAGAGAAACAGATTAAACATCTTTATTATCGCAGTACACTGACTGAAATTAATGTATATTACTATATACATTTACAACTTGAAATTTCACAAATCTGAGTTATCTATTACAAATTACAGTCTCACAACATGACATTAGGATTGAAGACTAAGGGCAATAGCCTGTAAGATAGTGCAGAGGTTAATGCACCTCCTGCATAAGATATCTGATATTTCATGGGATGTCAAATTAGCCAATTCAACCCACAAGAATTTAAATTCATGTATGCAAACCCCTTTCTTTATGTCATTTTAGACAATGTATGTAGCCTGTATGTATGTGCTACAAATGTTAGTTAGAGAAGAGAAATGAACAACTGAGAGATGACGTGATTTGCTCATGCTCACAGAAGTTTGGTGTAGTGAGGGAACAGAGATTTAAACCTGGATATCACTATTCTACAGCGGACACATAAGCCACTAAATCAGATCTACATGTAATCAGTGGACAACAAGTCAATCCAACTACAGTACCACATTTCGAACTAGTCACTAGACCACATTGCAATATAAAGATTAGAGCCCGACACATCTGAACTAAAAAATAAATTTCAACTTAGCCACAAGACCACATGCCAACTTGGCCACTAGACTGCATCTCCAATTTACCACTAGACCACATGTCAACTTCACTGCTGACCCACATCTCACCTCATGTTCTAGGCAGGCACATCCGGGCCAGGTAAGAGCGGTGAGACGGTGGAGCGGGGGCTGCTGGGGGAAGCCGACACATGACGGAATGGGGCAAATAAAAAATGTTTAAAACAAAAAACTACTTACCTTGCGCTCGCAGCATCGCAGAGTCAGCGATGAGGTGAGCACAAGGTACATGGTTTTATTTATTTATTTTATTTCCCCTATTCCGTTGCCTGTCGACTTCCACCGCACTGTTCTTACCTGAACTGGCTGCGCCTGGTTCAAGGCAACTTCACACCTTAGCTACTAGAGAACTGTCACAACTCCAAAGACTATCAATTGAATTAAGAACAGCAATTTAGGCAAGATGCACGACTCTCACAGCATTCTTGAAGACAAGCTATGACTTTTTATTTAAGGGCAAAACAGATTCGCTAGCCAGCAAATCGAATTGTTTATATTATTTGTCAATTATTATCTGTGGTTTCTTCACCATACAAATTGAGATACCAATTTTCAAATTGAGTTTTTGTAACATGCAATTAAAATGCAGAATCAGCTCCCCCAGAGCACTTCAAACAGACACTTACTACATAGCAAGATATAGCACCACAATATTGTATCGTAGTCAGAATAGCGTCCAATATATATATAATGTCTTATATCGTTTTCAAAAATATCGCACCATTAGAGGTAGTAATAGAACATCTACACCTTATGGAACAATGTTTTTGCAAAATATATTTTAGGCACAAGATTTATGTCAGACGTTTTTTCTGTATTTGATATTCCAACATACAACCCTTATCAAGCCAAGGTCCGTAAGACATCGAGATGGATACCTTTCGATATAATTTTGTTCATTTGAGCAGCTATCTTCATTACAGCCGAATAAGAAGCCTGGCTAATCTGTACTACACGTATGTACATATGTGCTATAGCATATGTGTACTCTTTATCTGCCCAATAAGGGTCATCAAACTCTACAACATATAAAGAAGTACAGCTCTGCTTGAAGAACGCCATTAAGAAAATGGGGTAACCCAAAAGTCGTGGACCTGGGTGAATTGAGGTATTAAAGACAATGGTCCTTGACCTATTATTCAATGTAACAGAATGAATCAGTACATAGTTAATTGATCATATACTATTTTGGAGCATAGCTCTCAGTCAAGCTCTAGCAAATAAATGCACCATTCAAAGAAGGATAATACAACAACCTAATTGAAAAACTAGAAGCAATTTAATTCATTGTATCATTGTATCTAGATTAAACATGGGAGTTTGTTTGGAAAAACAAAAATTAAGCCTAGGGGGCAAAAACATGGCGGCAGATGACCATTCAGCTATGTCTACAATGCATCTGCATCCCCACTGGACACACAGTGGGCACAGAGATCCCCGCAAGCCAGGCAGGCATCTCTCTGTATGGCGAGCATTCATCTTAGAGAGTGGCAGAGACTTAGGCCTATGCCAAGCCAACCAGTTGACTGGCTGCCTGCCAGGGTTTGAATGACCCTCCTCAATCCTTAGTTCTCTCAGTAGATGATACCTACAGAACAGGACACAGAACTCAAAAGTGCGCTCCCCAGGACTGGGGACAATGCAGCAGATGTGGTCTCTTGACTTGATTGCAAAACCCCCTGATGTGGCCTGTATAATTGGGCACAATTGTACAGATATGGTAGTCAAACTTACACTATTATCTAGATTTAACCTTTTGGATGGAGCACAATAATGCAGATTTGAACTTTAGATCGGAATAAATACTCCATGTGACATTGAAATAAAATAAAAATGGAGACAATAACTCAGATATGGCCTCCATACAGTACCACTGATGTGGCCCTATTATTCAACACAGTATTGCAGATGTGCTTCTGAGACCTGAATACAATGCCAAAAAGTTGGTAACACACACACCCTAAAGAATGCCATGACTGACCCCAAGAATCAGCCTTCCCATGACTTCCTAGTGTTTTAAAGGCATTTGAAACTGTCATTGTCTGCCAACTGTCTTCTGAATTAGAGTCTAACAGTCTTCTTAGAGACCCTCGGTCAAACTTGAGACCCCACACAGGAACATACACAGCTATGTTAAATATTAGGAAAGATCTCCCAGCCACCTTTAACACGTGGGACCACCAGGTGCTTCTCAAAACACTGTCTATTTCAGCTGGCATTCGCAGAACTGACATGTCATGAAACCAAATATGTGGAATATAGCAACGCTAAGAGAATATTTTAGAAATGGAGACAATACTGCAAATTAATCTGGCAAATCGCAAAGGGATTTTCAGCTCTTAAAGTATGCATTTGACAGAAAATGCCTGCATTTACTCCTACCAGTTATTCACAGAGTGAGTCCTGCTAGATGTAAATGGTTTTACTAAAAGATATAGGGGCATATTATCAAGCCTGTGCGCTAAAATTATCGCCGCTTTATCGGCCGAAAACGGCCGATAAAGCGGCGATAATGGGCTTGATAATATGCTCTATGGAATTCCAATCGAAGCACATGTTAGATGTGAAGACATCTAACATGGGCTTCGATTGGAATTCCACAGAGCATATTATCAAGCCCATTATCGCCGCTTTATCGGCCGTTTTCGGCCGATAAAGCGGCGATAATTTTAGCGCACAGGCTTGATAATATGCCCCATAGTTCTACCCCACGCCTGCAAAGAAATGCTCAGTAGTAATTCCCAAATAAGGGGTGGAAAGTAGGCAGGACAAGGCATGGTTAGCCATGTGAGCTTGCAATAACTCACAAACGTGTACATCTATAGACGTTCACAACTCCTATCGCACCCATTCCCGCTCTGGAAATGGTCAGAGATTTACTCCAGCAAAGCACTGGAGAAGATGAATGGGTCACCCCAAACTTGGAGAAAATATTTAAAAAAGGTGTTTCTCCATGCTTTTCTCAAGGGAAATGGAGGAAAAGGAAAACATTTACCCAGTGCCCTAAGTGTACACTATGTAGATGAATACATTGAGGAAATAGGAGTTCTGGAATATGATACATGCCGTTCTCAGTGGCACACCCAGTAACCGGTGTCAGTGCAGCTTTCCACGGCTACTACTCTGAATTCCAAAAAGTAGTAAACCCGCACCTGTTCTTAGGTATACATTTTCAGATGTAGCTTCACCACTTTCTTAGTTAATTGAACCCATGGTCTCCAAACTCAAATGCATCCCAAGGGGACCTTTTAGAAATGTACACAGTAGTGCAGATGTTATCGTCAGACATGAATGCAATACCTCATATGTGGCAGGTAGCGTTAGCACAATGGTCGTGTAGATGCTTTTACAGGCTTGACAACATAAACAGCCTTCTTTAGAGGTCTAGGAGTGCGAGGACCACTGTAAAGTGGTTGTGGCCCTGCCCTCTCTCACTTGCGATTCTCAGCTCAAGTTTCAATCAGAGAAAGTGCCACTGTTGCATCAGCGAAGCATCAGCTGGCTCTGCCAGTATCTACCTGGAAGCCCAACTACCAAAGGCCACCATGAGACAGTTACAGTCATCCCGCCCCATTGTTGGCTCTGTGACTGTCACTCATTTTCCATGACAAGGTCTGGAATGTGAAAGATTTCAGAAATGGTAAGGACTATGCAGACTAGCCCTTTCTGCATTGGAGACATTCATTTTTGTATTGAGAAATCAAACTCCTCTTTTCTCAATACAAAAAAGTTTGCTAAGTGGGAGCTTTACGCATGGCGACCACTTGACAAACCTTCATCGCAGCTCCAGCTCCTTCCACAGTACAGAGATCCCCATCAGGCAGATATCGATTTCTGTGTAGGGCGGACGGTCTTCCTCCAGGGTCTAAATGTCCTACATTTTTTTCTAGCAGTTAAACAACCCTCCACCTCCTCTTCCCAGTGCTTAATTTACAAAAGAACGAGTGCTAGACCGGTGCCCAAGAAGTCCTTGGCTAGTGCTATTACATGTCGCTACGGCGAATACCCAGGCTGCACAGTCTTGCATTCACATTGGGCCTCTTTAATCCACTGCCAGACACTCCCTGCCCCATTATCTCACTCAGTCAGGTTTCTGCTTTCTCCCTTTCCTACGGATTTGTGTCTTCCTCTTCCTCATTCTTTCACGTTGCCCCACTGCTTCTCAGCAGTGAAAAATGAAAAATAAATGATGATAGCAAAAGTTATTATCATTTTATTTTTCCTCACACACTTCCTGCGGCAGAGCTGAGGGTGGGGTGGGGCCTTCCATTCTGACAACAGAGAGCTTCAGGAAGGAGGAGTGGTGGCACTGCTTCAAGTGCGCATGACAATTTGGCAGAACATCTAAGACCGGCCAAACCGTCATGCGCACTTTGATCTTTGCACCTGAGCTGTGCAGTACAGCTGATTGGAGAGCACGCACAGGATCGTAGTCCCTTAGGGAGCGCCTAACTAGAGCGCTCAAGCCAATCACTGCGCACTGCTCTTATGCTGGCTAATACCAGCATTAGACCAGTATCTGTATTGGTGTACAGGGGCTTGTGGCATGCCAGGAGTCTAAGAGCAGAGGGCAGAAGAGCACCGAAACTGCAAATAGTAGGTAAGCATTTGAAAATATGATTCCCCGCGCTGCCTCCCCCACACTGCCCTACCACTTTAATGCTCCAGCAGCAGCCACTGCATTTGTGTATTTTACTTTCTTGCTCTCTATAAATGCTTGATGGGGAAAGTAAAGTACTGGCCTCCAAAAATGAGTGCTGGTCTGCCCTACTGGCAACCATGGCTCAAATTAAGCACTGCCCTTGCCTTATCAGACTATTTTGAAAACGTTTAGGTCAACAGACAAATATTAATGAAAAAAATTCACGTGACTTCTGAAGGCACAAAAAATGGCTCTCAATTCAGACATAAAAAACTCGACAACGATTTCTACACCCTGCATATAGCTGATGTTAGTAAAAGGCTGTTATGAGACACGGGTTTGCCATGAGTGCAGAATTTACTGCAGTGATATATTGTAGCATTTATGCTTTTCTGTTACACATGTTGCCATTAACAATGGTTACATTCAAACATAATTGACTGGACTTTGAGTGAAAAGTCTGTGGCCTCTTTTCGTCTTGACATACCTTACAGGTGAGTAAGTGAGGAGGCAGATCTTATTAAAAGACAACACAGATCCTTAGAAGGAATGTTATGAAATATAATTGACTTCCTTTGGTTGTTGTATCAGAAACGCCAGATCGCGATTGAACTCTCAGAATATTTGAACGGCCATTTATATCGATCCTAAAATGGTAAATCGAGAGTATAAATCCGAGATACTTAATACATGGATGTATGGGGTCATCTGAATGACGCTATACATCCGTGTATGTTAGTTTGCGAGGAGTGCTTTTCAGTTTCCAAGTGTAAAAGTCTTTAGACGTTATGAGTTAAACCCTAATGGGAGTGCATGGCCCAGATTGTACCCACCCACAGGTGGCAATAAAGAGACAAGTCCTTGAGAAGTATCTCTGTGCAAAGCCCCCCGGGCAGTAGGCCTTCCTCCTTCAACCCCTTGAGAACTAGAAGTAAGAATTCAGCAACTAAACGGTTAACACCAAATGGTGCACTGCACTATCAACCGGCACGGGTGACAGGGAATTAAAAGTTATACTCTTTATAGCAAATGACACTTATGTTTTCCTAAATTCTACAGCCCAAGAGGTTTTGTGTTCTGAGATACAGTCTATACAGCGCCAACTGACCTGTAGTATGAGTTATAGAAATACAGTCTGTTGTTGTTGTTGTTGTAGTAAATATCACTTCCTGGTGGTGCTTAGTTTTAGATAGTACCTCACAGGTAGCTTCCTTTTGGTTGTGCTTAGTTTTGCTTAGCACCACACAAACAGTGCTTAGTAAGAATTAGTCTCTTTAGGGTGTTGCTAGTTCTAAGTAGCACTTGAAAGGTAGTAGTGTTATCAATGATGCAGTAGAGCTAATCCCTGGTTTTGGATAGCATCTTACACATCATGACAGCATCTTTTATTTTAGCGCTTCGTTTGTATACCAATTGGCAGGTGGTGTTCAGTTGTAGATTGCGCCTTACAAGTGGAGCTTTGTAATGAAACAGATCTCCTCCAACAACGACTCACCTTCTAGTTTCCGATCATCCAACAGCTCCTCGTAGGCAACTTGGAAGAAAGAGAAAAAGGGGATAAGCAGGAAGTTTCTAGTACACTCTAACCTAGTCACCTCCTTCCGGGAGTGAATTTCCATTTTTAGATCTGGCCTACAGATAGTTTCAGCTGTCTTGTCTGCCTCATATTTCTATAAAATAACTTAATAAAATGCATGTATGTTTATATAAATAGAGGGGCTTTAGGCCTGCCCTCTTCATCCATTGGCATGTTCAAGTGTCATTCACATTTTCTCTTCCCACTACAGCCTATAGCAAGACGCAGTGGGTCAACCCACTTCAGCCATTGGCTCTTTTTACTGTGAGTGATTACATTTAGCACTTGCACTTATGCGCATTTGACTGGAAAGGAGTACCCTTAGGGCTGATAATCCCATCCTTGCTTTCAACCTTAAGAGTTTTTAATGATTTTTATGATGGTCTGTTTAGTGATGGAATATTTTTAACATACTTTAATGTGTCAACCTATGCACATCGCATTTAGAATGTTTACTTATTTTAAAATTAGTTTTACATTTTTAATGTATACTGCATAAAAAACAAACAGCAGCCTTTCAAAGGCCAGACTCACTGCTTTGCCAATTCTTTTTTAAATAGCGCTTGATATTGGTAATGAGTCTGTTCCAAATAATTATTTATTTGATTGATATGCTCTATTTATTTGCTACTCACATCCAGATGGAGGAGGACCCACTACTCACATCCAGATGGAGGAGGACTCGCAATCCGCCACCCCCAAGTCACTTCTGGACAATATTGAGTTGATTATACGTAGCTACATGCTTGCATTGTCAGAAAGATTTAAGGGGATGGAGTTAAGACTAGGTAAAATTGAGGGGGACTTGACTGTGTTAGGGAATTTTGTACGCTCACAAGGACAATCTAAAGTACAACACCAACAAGTCATCACAACAACCCAATCCCTCCTAAAAAATACTGTGGGTCCCACACCATCTAAACCCAGTACAAGCAATAGCCAGGCAGCTGTAGCAACCCCAGCTGCCCCTAACCCCTTAAACGTGGCTCCGAAAGCACATGGCGGCAATACCTGTAATAATTCTTTATCAACAGCCCCAATTGCTGTTCAGGGTAGACCTACCACTTCAATACCACCCAGTAACACAACCACTTCCGCCAATATTCCATCCAGGGAACCTAGTACTCTCCCGGATAGACTCCCTAGACCCGAAGGGAAGGAGAATAACTGGGGTAGAGGGGGCCAGTCTAGGATACCACCTACAGAACTCCCCCCAGAAGCATTACCGTACGTGGTTATACTCACTGGGGTCCCGGAACTGCCTAATGGTAAAAGAGAGGGATACTCACAATTAAAAAATAAAATAACGCATTGGCTCTCTCTTTATAGACCTAAACCCATTGCGATAAATGGAGAGATAGTCCATGTCCGGCGCCTGTCTTGGTTGGGGGGTAGAGCGAAGGACATTGGTGGTGATGTCGTGGTTATAAACTTTAGAGACAGAAAAGCTGTACATCATATCTTGAATTGGCCATACGGCAATGAAAAGAACTGCATAGTACCACGCCCCCTGACGTACTTTTACCCCAGATCCACTGTCTTTCCCCCTCAATACCATAATAACAATACCTTCACCACTTCCCAATTCCTCAATATTGAGTCTACTCTGAACCCTGTATACATGCACCAACTGGCTCCACCACCAGTTATACATGGGTGGAACACTATACCTTTTAACCATAAAACAGGATTTAATGGGAATATGTCAAACTTGTTACCATTTACGCCCTTAGAGCTCTCTAACAGGTTTGAGGCCTTTAGCGGCCTGGAGGATTGCGACTGATATTTAAGGAGTGCAGAAGCTACGGGGGGTGGGGTAAGTGCTTCATGCACTATAAGGTCACCTGAGAAGCTGGGGTGTCGTCGCAGTGAAAAAGATACACACACTGCTCTAACAATTGCTGTTAAAAACAGTAGTCCCCCTAAAGTATCACCTACAGTGTCCTCTGGGGAAATTGAGGTGCCTTCAACACTCCTACCAGATACAAGGCCAGTAAATGGTGACACCGATAGTGGCGCCGATAAGACAGAAAGCACAGCAGGTAACCACGAAAACCACCCCAGTATACTATTGTTAACTATGGATTCTCCATCTAAAATCGAGAACACTCACACCCAGCACGGGGCATCTGTCCCTATATCTGAGCACCGGGAGTCAGTTGCAATGAGCACCGCGGGTCTGACGGTAGCAGGCGCAGTGTTGCCTACTCCAACATCTACCCCATTTACCAGAGGGTCTGTTATTTGCCCTGCACCCGAAGACTGTGTAAATCTAATCTCATGGAATATTGCAGGCTTGGCAAATAAGTTACGAGACCCAGTATGGCTAACATTCATCAGAAAATTTAGCATTGTGTGCCTCCAAGAAACTTGGATAGAGGATAAAAACGTCCATATCGAGGGTTTTCTAAGTTTTACTATTCCAGCGGTTGCCTCGTCTAGGGGCAGAGCCAAGGGTGGCTTGGCCATCTTCATCAACCTAGGCCTGCGCTGCAATTTAAGTAACTGCCACAATGTTAACTTGAATATACAGAAGATTGACATAAAAAATGGCAAGAATGTGCTGACACTGGTTAACTTTTATAATGCTAACAGTAGTAATGAAGCTTGTAATATTGCCTCCCTAATTGATATATTGAGCAAAAATGTTCACACTGTATCACGGTATTTGTTGATAGCAGGTGATTTTAATGTCCAACCATGTGGTAACCCAGCTAGTACGCCAATGGGGTCCTTAGGGTGTAATAATGAGGAAGGTTTTCACTTCTCCCACAGTAGGGGCGGCAAGAACTTAAACGACTTAGTGAATGAATACAACTTGACTGTAGCTATGTCGTTGGTCCCCGATACAAAAATCTTTGACACCCCAACTTTTAAAGGACACGGGCAGGGATCCTTTATTGATCATATATTAATATCTCCAGATGTTGTTCAATGGGTCTCGCACTTTACTATCCTCACTAGTGTATACAGTGATCATAATCCCCTTGTCATAAACTTGGGTGGACCATTATTTGCAAAACGACAGTCACGCATTGATCATGGCACGCTAAGGTGCGTAAATGGCAGGCGTCGCATTAGATGGTCAATGATAAACCAAGATACCCTGTATACTAAAATAACCAGCGCATGTGAAGAGGAGCTGTCTGTTTGCCTATCGTCTGATTCAACCCCTCGAACATTTTGTCCAGGTTTGAGGGGTTGGTCACCAAAATTGGCTCCATGCTCACAAAGCCAACAAAGGGACATAGTGAGAATAATTCCAAATGGTTTGATCATAACTGCTCAAAGGCAAGTAGGGATCTGAAACACGCATTAAAAACTAAACCCAGAGATTGTGACCTGATAAAAAATCTCCGTTTGGCCTATAGGAAAGCAATAGCTATTAGAAAAAAGGAAATTAAGGCCAACGTTATTGAATCCCTTTTAGACCCATCAATGTTGGGGAACAGTAGCAAGTTCTGGCAAATAATAAACAAACCTGTGTTTGATAATCCAAACGACACAGCCCTTGGAACAAACATCCCAGAGGGGGAGTGGGTGTCCCATTTCAGCACAATTTTTAAGAGTAATGAGCATCGGGAAGACTATGATCTTTTAACTTCAACTGCGACTCCACTGTGTTTCACAGTACAAGAGACTGTTAGGGGAATACAGGGTCTAACCATCAACAAGGCCCCGGGTCCGGACGGATTGCCGCCGGACCTGTTTAAGTCCAGCATCCCTTTCTGGGCTCCGGTTCTCACGGCTGTAATAAACGCAGCGGTGACAACTGGATGCCCAAGAATTTGGGGTCTCTCGACTATAGTCCCCATTTTTAAGAAGGGCGATCGCAGTAGCCCGTTATGTTACAGGCCAATCTCTTTAATAAATTCAGTAGTTAAAGTGGTGGGGGGTGTAATTCTTAACAGGTTATCCACTTGGGCTAAAGATAATAACATCCTTTCACCCATACAATACGGGTTCAGACCAGGTCAGTCGACCATTACGCAGTGCCTGAACCTATACCTTATCCTAAGCAAGTATACACTGGCGAGACAAGGCACTGTCTACATGGCATTTATGGACCTGTCGTCCGCTTTTGACTGTGTAGACAGAAGCCTATTATGGGCTACTTTGCTGAGAATGGGTGTAGAGAGGAACCTTGTCAACTTCCTCGCTGATCTGCATACAGATACAAGAGCGAACGTCCGTTACTCCCAAGACCTTAATGTAACGGACGAATTTAAAATAAACCGGGGTGTCCGACAAGGCTGGATCTTGGCCCCATTTTTATTCAACCTGTATATCAACGAACTGGAGGAATTTCTTCTAAACGTAGAAGCAGATTACCCCTTAGTTGAGCGCAAAGGGGTACCTGTATTACTCTACGCCGACGATGCTGTTCTTATTTCTGGAACAGCAATCGGTCTCCAGAAACTACTAAACTCCTTCTACAAATTCATGGAGTCACGTGGCTTAAGCATAAATAACTCCAAGTCCTACGTCATGAAAGCAGGTAAGGGTGTCCTGAAAACTGACTATTTCAGTATAAATGGGGAGAAAATTCCATCAACCAACTCCTTCTCTTACCTCGGGGTCCTGCTAGATCACAAGTTATCATGGGGCCCAGCAGTCTCCAAGAAGAAGGGAGAAACAACAAGGGTTAATGCGGCCATTCTTGGCTTTGCAAAAAAAATCGGCAATTGCCCGATGGCCGCATTGCTTAAACTGTACCAGGCAAAAAGCGTTGCTGTTGCCTGCTATGGGAGTGAGCTCTGGGGCTATCGTAAGATTAAAGACCTAGAGGTTACAGAAAATAACTTCCTAAAAAAGATTCTGAGACTGCCCAGGGGCATTGGGAACTACTCGGTACACGAGGAGCTGGGGATCCCCTACTTAGGCGACAGAATAGCAGTAAGCCCTGTCATATGTTGGTTGAACTGCTGGCTGAACAACGACATTCCATTAACACATGCCCTACTGAAAGAAGCCTTACAGCTAGATGGGAGGTTTAAAGTACCGTGGGTGAAGTACATAAAGGATAGCCTAACGGCAATTGATCGACAGGATCTGTTCCATGCCCCAAACTCAATTACAAAATCTGATGTGAGCTCGGTTAAGAATGCTATACTACTGTTAAGATGTACCGACAGAGAAGAGGTTGAGATACAGAAGGTCAGCGTTAGGAAACACCTATTATTAAAAACATGCTTGCAAATGGAACCTTACCTGACATGGCCTATGTCTAGCTATGAACGGTTTCTGTTAACAAGGTTCCGCTTTGACCTCTATCATCTTCTACTGGCAGTCCCAAGTGGGGCTCAACGGGGCGAAGTGTTGCCAGCTTGTGGCTGCGACGGAAAGTCTCCTCAAGATCTGGCACACTTCCTTTTTATCTGCCCCTATTACTCCACCCCACGGAAATTATACCTTAAACCGTGCCTTAAAAAATTGAGTTTCACACAAATTAAACCTGCACTTTATTACTTACAACTACTGAATAGCGATTGCACTTTATTTGTATGTAACTTTTTTAAAAAAGCCATTTGCTTTAGGAAAAGCATGGAGGGCTAACCACGCTGCAAAAATTTTAGGTGCTTTTTAAGATTACAGTTATTTATATTTTTAACCATATATTGCCCATGCTCATACTGTCTGATATATTGTACTGTACACTGTGTCATTATTTGTCATCTGAAATGAATTGTTTGTAATGTTTTTAAATGTGTGCTTATAAATTGTACTTTTATGATTGTAAAACCTACAATCGAATAAAGATTTTGAATCTGAATCTATTTATTTGCTTCAGGAGGTTGGTAGAGCACCAGGAATGTCTCCCTCTTGCTACAGCTAGGAACATACACATACAAGTATATTCACTTAAAAATCAGACACTCGAGAGTAGAGAACAGTGTGTGTCAGGCAGTGAATGGGAACCAAGATGGAAAGCGTAAGATTAGTGTCTTTGCCATATCAAATCACAGTAGAATATAGGGTTGGCATAGTTCGATTCAGAAAGTGTATTAGGAAACCAAGCACTGGGAAGAGGTGAGCTGGTCAAGTGGGTAACAGATACTTTTCAAAGTTTAAGTCAGGGTGCATAGATTGTACTTGAACACCAGTTTTCTCAAATACATCCACTAGATTTCAGGTTTGCATGTTTCAGAAGGTACACTATTTTGGCTCAGCTGAGAGTTTCCATTACTTTGGACTCTGCACACCCCTGTGTTTGCTTCCTTGTTTTAGTGGTCTACGCTTTCATTGGTGAATTCTGTGTGACCTGTCCAACAGAGGGACTTGGCCCAAGTGTAGTGTTAGGCTAACTTTGAAGGTAGTGTGGCCTGTGTTCTGAAAGGGCTTTTGCATGAGGCACTGTGCTCTAAACTTGATCCTGCATACCACAGGGAGTCACTGCATAGATTTCAAGGCAAGTATGATCACAAGTTTTTAAGTTGAGGCGTGATCAGCCCTTTGCATCCTGTCAGTCATCGTAAACTGTGTTCAACCATGTTAGGGTAACCCAGCCTACCTAGTACTAAGTATCTGGTTAACTTTACCTAGCGGTGGGTTTTCAAGAGTGAGAGACAAAGGATCACAGACGATTGATCCATTAGAGAACTTAATTGACCTTGACAGAGAAGGTAAGTTCGTAGTAGGAAATGCTGAACATATTTCAGGCTTTATTTGTAAAAGCTGTGCAAGTTCCAAACCACATCAACATTAATTTGTTGTCTTGTCGTATGCACCACTGAGCACAATTGTCACAGTTTTGTTATTGTAGCAGATGCGAGTCGGGCACATGGTGTTGTTGGCCTACTTGCCCTCTGTTACCATGTGATTTTGGTACCGCCTCAAGGTCCTGCGAGAAATATATACTGCGCATGGCTCTGAAGTAATCTAATGGTTTTAGAACTCTTTTGCTCTGGTGTTAGTAGCTTGTAGGCTAGGATCCTGGCATTGGCCCTGGCTTCATTAAGGAGCAGGGTAATTACTGCTGGTTTCATACACACTGGAGCTGCGTCGCTGGTGAGCAAAAGTTGAGAATGGTCCTATTTTAATACCAATGTTCGTTTAGTATCCTTGTGTGATGCAACGTTGGACAAGAATCCATCAACTGATTTGAGTCTTTAATTACTGGTTTGCAAATCTTTCCCATTGTCTTCGATTCAAAGCTTGAAAGGGGTGAAACTATGGGATTATGACAAATCTGAGGGATAATTGGTTAACACAGCCTGGATTTACCTTATTTTTGTTTACAAAATAGAGAGATTGAATGTCGCTAAAACTAGGTTGACACTTCCAACTTATAATCATATTGTATGTACTACATTGCCAGGTAGGTATATATTTACTATTCTTACCTGCACATCTACTTACTTTGTCTTACCATGCAATGTTGTGGTTGAGTTGATTTAGAGGATGTGATATTTTTGTCATGTTATATATGGCATGCAATATAGTGCCCCTGCGCCATAAAGAAGGTCCTCATGATGATCTTGAATTTGAGATATTTTTAAGAAGTCATGGGTGGATGACCCTTCAATCCTATGCCTTGCTAATTCCACAGCCGTACCTTACTATATCGTTTAGTGCTCGGATGAAACTAAGTTTTTTAAAACTGAGACTGGGAGTTATTAACCTGTTGACTCATTGGCTAAAATGGAAAAGAGAACATGGAAAAGTTCAATGCCGACTTTGTGGGACCCACAAAGAAGATATCATACACATCATATGCCTGTGCCCTCTACTATTGACAGAGAGACGGGCCCTACTCAAGCATCATTGGAATAGAAACATGATTAGAAGCTGTAGAGCAGCAGTTTTGGCCTGTTTCGACCCTAGGAACACTAAATTAAATTGTGCCCAGTAAGATTCATGGAGCGCGCTGCAAAAATACTTACTGGGCTGCCCAGAGTTTGAGACCCCCCATTGGAATAATGCTGCCAAATTTTACTTGTTGTTGCTGGCTTTTTATGAATATGACTTTTTAAATGGAAGTTTCATTTATTATCATCTATACATACTGACTTTTAATGAATTCTAAATGCAATCTTGAACCTTTTAAATGTTTTGTACTTGCAATGGTTTATTTTTAAATCACGCAATAAAGATTATTATTATTATTGGATATTTTTAAGGTCTCAGAGTTCCCTTGAAGATGGTATTATTACCCTCGAATTTTTTTTTTATCTTTGGTGTGACATTCATAGTATACCCTCTTAGCCCTTTATCTTATAAATTTGCCAGATTAGTGCAGTAAGATACAGGGGCCTGATATGCTCAGGATTACACATCTCAGTTGAACTGAGAAACTAGGATAGTACATTTAAGAGCTGTCAGAAAACCCTTTACCAGGCCACTAACGTTCTGGTCATTTTGCAAGCAGCAATCTGCCACTTTCACAAGAGGAGAAGGTCGACGTTCATAAAGAGAGACACAGAGAGGATAAAGGAAGAAGAGAGAGTGCAGAGATAAAGCTCATAGAGGCAGAAAGCTTGACAAGTGTTAGTGGCACAGTGACCACGCCTTACCTTTGCACAGTGGTGGCTGACTGGTCCACTGGGACGGGTGCCCGGGTACGCAAGTGATGGTGACTTCTCCAATTAGCTCAAAGCCCTCATAGCAGAAGAAGCGCAGGTTCTCACCGGCCTGGTAGTGGTGCTTGTAGAGGGTCTGGTAGCCGTTCTCCGGAACCCCGGGATTCAGACAGGGTTCATACTTTACTATAGAGAGAAACCAAAGCACATGGAGAATCCTCAGACTATGGAAAGCACCAGCAACCAATAGCAAGAGCCCTCACAAGTGGGAGGTGCAGTGACTGACCCCGCTCACTTTCTCAGTCCTAGTCCACCATAAGGTACTTACACACACACTTGGGGACTCTGTCACTCCACTTCGGGGTGCCCGTGTCCCGGTTGTAGCAGGTCAGGCTGCTGCTGCCCTCGATAGTGTAACCCTCATTGCATGAATACTGCACGTGGGAGCCAATGGGAAAGTGGTGGTCGGAGGCGCGGCGCAGGCCATTGCCAATCTCACCTGGATCAGCACAGTTCAGGACTGGAGGATGGAAGAAAAAGAGAAAGGCAACAAATTGACATTAAGTGTGTCATAACAGCATCTTTGTTTAGTTAGTATAGCACACAATAGAACACACTTACATTGTCAGCAAAGATATCTATTAAGATAGATATACAGTAAAGTTCCAGCTTGAATAGATACCAAGTTGCTGCTGTTAATTAGCATTTTTGATTCATGTCACTTTGAAAGGTTTTGGTGGTCGGGTTTCAATAATGAAGTCAGAGAGTGGGTTGAGAATCGCAGTTTGTGTTTTTTTAAAAGGGAAAGAAGGTTGAAGTGGGGTGGTCAAGGAGTTGGCCGTTAGGATTTTGGGAGGAAGCCTGGTAGAAGGTTTGCGTAGATTTCATAGGACCAATGGATCATCTGAACCAATTAGAGAAGTATGTGGTTGTACGAGTACATGTGTTTTCAAGGTGGACGGAGGTGGAATTTGTGAAGAGTATGAGGATTGCGATAGAAGTAACGGTATTTCCTTGAGTTTTTAGAAGGGAAGGATGACCAGCATTCCTGGTCGTGGATAATGGCATGCAGCCCACTTCACTCGTCCTGCAAGAATTCGTGTGAACTCTTGGAGTGAAGCATGTAAAGAAGCCCTCTCTATACAATCCAAAAGGAAGTGGCTTAGTAAAGTCGGCAAATAAAATGGTGAAGGGACAATTCAGATTGCAATGAATGGAAGGGAAACCGTGTAGCAAATCCTTTCAGGGAATCATACTACATCAAGTAGAATGACAGGCAGAACACCTTTTCTGGTGATGAGGGGAGGAAGCCAAGAACCAAGTTAGTTCGCTTTTGGTTGGAGGTGGTGATAGGCACAGGAATAAAGGGGAGATTTGAGACAATTTGCACACTGTAATTGTAAAAAGAGTGCAGCCTGGTGATTAGGTCAAGGTCTAGTTAGGGAGGAGCGGGACCTGACAAATTTTCAGATCCTTTGGAGGAAGTTAGGGTGCACACGCTGTATACTGAATAACGAACAAAGATAGAACAAGAGGAGAGTGGCTTTATATTGTATGACACGAGGCAAAAGGTGTGAGAGTTGCCTGAGAGTGGGCATGAAGAGGATTGAGGTACAGGGCAGTATGTAGGATGAAGACCTTCTGGGGGTTGGTCATTATGTAATGAGTGAAAGAGAAGAGGAGGTAGGGAACGTGTTGAGCCTGTGAAAGAAGTTGCAGGTGTGATATAAAGAGACAGAATGAGTTGGGTGGAGGAAGACAGAGGTATAAGGTGGAAATAACTGGGTAGCCTTGGTATTCGATAGCCCCTATATATTCGACATGCCACCAGCGTTTCTCCAGTGTAAAACCTTGGGCTCCTGTACTTATTTTCTTTTACAAATGAATTACTGGTGTTCACCAACATTCGGAATATGTGTCAGACATTAACTGCACTTATGAATTTACACCTAAAAATGTAAGTGTAAGTGGTGCTGTTAATTTGAGAAAATGAGTGCTCAACACCTTTTTGTGTTGGTGTACAATAAATATTTCCAATTGGAAATGTGTTCCATGTACCAAAAGAAGAGGAACAAGAAATTATCAAATGTACATATGTGCTAAATTACAACTGCTGCTTGGCCGCTCTGTGGACAAGAGCCAATTATACAATTAGGGGTGAGAGGGTCACAGCGCAGGGTTCTCAAACAACGAGTAGATCCATGCTGGCTGAGGGGAGAACCTGTACCGACAATTTTCATAGATTTGATCATTTTATAAACAATTCACAGAAATGATGTCTTTTATTGTGTTCCTTGCATGCATCTATAGCCTATGAGTGCAAAATAAATATTAGCAGTCATAACATTTTTAAATGCAAGCTATTATTTATTTATTTTTGTTCATCTTTTTTTCCCCACAAGGAAAGCGTGTATCACTTGGAAAAACTATTCCTGTTCGAGGATTTTGGGAACTGATAAATAGCCTGCATCTTTAGGCATGTTCCGTACATCATGCCTACAAGGCGCAGAAGTAGGGGTAGCGGTGCCATGCATTGAGAACCTATAAGGTAACGCCCTCCTGCATACATACTTTTGTCACACGTGGGTGGGGTGTTACTCCAGGAGAGGTCCCACTGACAGGTGAGGATGTCAGAGCCCATGATGTCGTAGCCTGGCTCACACTGATATGTCACAACTGTGCCCCGAATCAGATCAGGGTGCGAAGATGTCTTCCAGCCGAATTCCACATCAGGCAAGTCAGGGCAGGTGTCGTTTCGGGCGACTTCTAAATTGTGGGAGTGGAGAAGGAAGACAGTGAATAGCAGTGAGAAAGGCTATATCAAAGAAACAACAGCTATCATGATGTAATATAACATCACATATCATAAGGTAAGAAAAGGCACACTAGTTGTACGGCTACATGGCATAATATAAAACATAACATTAGATAAATTATCACAATCAAACATAATTTTAATATACTGTCTATAATACAAAATAATATGGGATAACATAAGAAAATATAGCAAGATATAATACAGTAAGATGGAAAAAGCATGGCTCTAGATAACAAGACCATAGATAAAAATGTAGCAGAAACATAAAATAGCACAATAGAAAATGCAGTAACTTGCTATATCAGAATTAATAATATGAGATAACATATGAAAACATATTACAAGATAAAATAATATATCAAATATATATTAATATGCAGATGGTAAGAAATAGAGACGAGAGAGTGAAACAGAGAGAACTAGTTAGAGGTGAAAAAAAGATAATGAGAAACAGATAGGGAAGGAATAAATTATAATTCTAGAACAATATGAAAGCAAAATGTGTGTAAAAAGAGAAATTAAAAGGAAACATTTCAAATAAGATAATATGGGATTGAGCATAAATATTGAGATAGAATGATAGTGAGAGAAATTAATGCGTAAAGGAAGGTGAATGGTGAAGCGAGAGTAGTTACAACAGATAAAAAAAGTGTGCAAGATAGAGATAAGTAAATAGGAATACATAATGAGAGAAAAAATAAACATCTAGAGAGAGAAAGTGATGTATCTATAAATTCAGTACTCAAGATAAATAGAGAATATTATTCTGCATAAGTAGAAGAGAAATATTATATCTGAAGTGAAAGATTAAAAACAGATGAAGTTGTATACACACAGAAAGACTTTGTGAGAATGTCTCAAAATAGGGACAGAAACAGAGAGATGGAAAGGTTGAAAACTATAACAAATGTAAAAAGATAAAAACAATCTTAAAGAGATTGTTAGATGGAACAATAGACATAAAGGTAGGTGGAACAAAGAGAAGAATTAAAGAGATTCACCCATGATGTCCTATTCCCGAATGGCTATATGTCAGATTGTCTAACAGAAATATTGTGTCCTATGTTTGTTTACAATATTATCATTCCAATATGTGACCTTTTTCTATTATTAACATCAATAGAACAATATATGTATGAACATTATTTAAGACACAATATTTCTGTGAAACATTTTTTTTCGTTACTGTATTCTTGTACCATACCCCCTAAAGTCCATCCTACCTCTTACCTTTAAAGTGTATGATGAAACCCTGGCTTAGCCCAAATAGGGGGTCGTTGGTGTCAGATTGGAACTGTATGGTGACGTCATTGTCTGAGGAGAAGATCATGAAGCGCTGGTGCACCCCCATGTACTGGCCCAGGATGCGTGCTGTCAGGTCCTCACCATCAAAGACTGTCAGAATGTCACTCTTTCGGATATTCAGGCTACAGAGAAGGAGGGTAGTAATAAAGAAATAGAAGTAAATGCTTTAAAGAGAACAACCAGGTGTAACCCTTAACCATAGCTATGTAGCCTGAGATGTGCATTTAAATGTACTTAAGGCTTAGGAAAATAACTTGCAATTTCAAACATTTGTTTTTCAGATGGTGTTCTGTAGCAAAACCTTAAAAACATATTTTTACCTATAGATATGGATATATCCTTAATATTGTAATGTTTAGTTATAAATAAGAACCAGCCTAATACCAGAAAACTGTCCAATGAAAATAATCTGGTAATATTGATGATGTGGGAGATGAGGAGAATATACAGTAACACAGGAAAAGGGTGTTCTCCAGCCTGGGCACAAGATTTCAGAGAATAGGCAACGAAGAATAGAAACAAGGTGAAAAAGCAAAAAAAGCTGGAAGTAACAGTGGCTAGCAGATAAATGAATTATGGTAGTCAGTGGAAAAATTAAGTTGAGAGAAAGGAGTACTATTACACAGACTCACCTGAAATTTGTGTTTTTCTCAACTAAAAATGTATTTAGAGCATGCCCATGATACACAACATGCTCTCTACCACTTAATGTAGTTATTTTTGTATTAAAATACCAGAAATATCGACATCTCACCCATAGCATATATCTTCTCTCTCAAATAAGAATAAGTATATAGAACAGGGTATTAGCAGTGTGATTAAACATTTGGATTATTTTTGTTTTCATATTCAAAATAGAAAAGACACACTTTTCATCACACTACCAGGCACACTGAACTACTATGGTGGACAAAAGCACCTGTGATAGTAGATAATGCCACAAAAGGAGCCCATTGAAAATACCACATGGTAAAAATGCTGCTTAACCCCTTAGCTGCGGCGGATTCCGCCGCAGTGCTAAGGGGGAGGGGGGGGCCACGCGGCGCTCCCGTGCTCGTGACGGAACCGCTCCGTCACGAGCCTCGGGTGGGCTGCGCTTGTGACGGAACGGTTCCGTCACGGCCCTGCCCGCCTAATAGAACGCTCAGCGCAGGCACGGGATTCACGCCATGCAGGCGCGGCGAGCGGGCCGTGACGGAACCGTTCCGTCACCAGCACAGCCCACCCGAGGCTCGTGACGGAACGGTTCCGTCACGAGCACGCAAGGGGCTAAAGGTGATTAGAATGGTATCATTTCCTAAATAATAAGGGTGATTTAGAGCTCAATTTCTGGTTGAGTTATAGAAACATCTGTATTGGATCCAAACAGTATTTAAATCCTCATGGTCACGGTATGACACCATTTTAGTTTTCCATTGACTAAGTGCTGCTTTTTCAATTCTTTTGTTTGCTGGTAATAACACATGCCATTAGTAATCTTACCGATGAGATTAAATACCTCACTTCCCTTAACCCTTTGAAAGAGACAATGAATTTAGAATTATTAATTGGTTTGAATATGTGTTGCTACTTCATTACATTGTGCTTTTATGTTTTATTGATTGGCATAAAGCTTTGCTTTTCGAAAACAAGTTGCTATGGGCTGCTTGGCTGTTGTGTTATGTATGATTTTCGGCTTTAATTTGACTGTAACTCTGTCTTTGAGGTGAATTTCTGAGATTCATTTAATCATATGTTTGGGTGTTATAACAATGCCAGTTGTAACATCACTTTAAACTTTGGTAAGTGTATGCCAAGAGTTGTGCATATCTGTAAAACGACAGTAAAGTTATTAGCCAATCCATGATCTTGGACCTACCCTTAATTAACTCTGTTCCCTCTTCAGATCTGCATGAAACCTGGGCTTACCATCCAAATTTTATGCAGGCTTATTATAGAGCACCAAAGTTAATTGATATGTTATGTTATCTTATAATTTGGATAGCACTTTAATACCCTGAGAACCCCTTGTTGTCCTCCACTTTCATATGTGCCACCCCCTTGATGGATTTGGATACATTTGTCATACCCACAGAAGATGAAACATACTAAATATCTGCCAAATGTCATTTGGATTTGTCAATTAATGCCATAGTTATTAGCAAATGGGCACAGTTTTGGTCCCACCCTCTGAAAAGATCCCCATTGATGAATCTACACAATTAAAAAAATTCAAAGAGCACCGCAGGCACTAGTGGTGGAAATGGGCTGCATCAGTGAGGGCGTTCAACAAGCAAGTGTGGTCCTGGCACTTATTTGTTTTAAAAATTAGGCACTGGCCTTGGAAAACTGGCCACTTGCAGCAGGTTTGGCATAGAACCTGCCCTCTGGTCAACCTCTGCTGCGCACGGCTTTCACAATGTACAGCAGGTTATGGTATACTTTCTTAGAAGTTAGAGGTGGCAGATTATTTTTTTTTAAAGACATTTGTTGAAAAAGCTAAGGTTAATTTGAAGTTATGGTTATGATCGGTTATAATACCATAATGTATGTTTAAAAATCCAGAACCTCACTTTATAAACAACAGGTAAAGTATAGTTATGGTGGCACATTAAAACTGAAAAACACTGGTATACTCAATTTATGGTTATCTCTAAAATCAATAACTCACACAACACCCATTAAATCCGTAACTTGCACATTTGCGAGCGTTTTCCCAATTTAAAACCCCCTTCCCCTAAACCTGTTTGAGGGCTGTTACCTTCCCTCTCCACCCTGAAAAGGGATTTTCTCCTGCCCTTGACAGGGGTAAAGCTCCAACCATTTCCAGGATGGGAAGGGATTGAAAATTGGGTTGGTAATACTGACACACTAGTAAGTGTTTGCAAATTTCCAGGGCAGTAACACAGTAGATAGTGATGTTTACAACTGGTGCCCCTGCCTATAAGATACTATTTTGCATACTAGACTGTCCAGGGTATTGATAACAAGCAATAACAAACAGTGTTGCTTACTTTTACTGACTCATTGTCAGTGAAATTTTCAGTGACATTGCTCCCCCACCCTCGCAGCTCCACCATTAAGTGAGGCCTGCCCCTGCCCTTGCACTCTTGAGTGTTGGTGATCGAGGCCCTCCTCCACCCGCAGGTTTCCCTGCACCTCATTCCAGTGCAGCTCTGTCTCCTTCCTCTCGGTCCACTCTTTCAGTCATTTTCACTAGTTTTTCTACCATCTTTTATTTTTCACCTTTCTGCACTTTTCTCCATCTCCGCTCTTTTCTGCTATATTTCTGCTAATTGACTCTTTTCCGTTACTACTCCTTTCCTCCCTTTACCTTTCACCACCGCTGCAGCCCTCGTGGCCCTCCCCCCCAGTGCAACCGGCCCAATCCAGCTCCCACCCCGCTCTCGCCTCCCAGCTGTCCAGCCCTCCCCGACCCCTACTTAGTGACGGCCGCTGCGGAGACAGGAGCTGACTCATTTTCAGTGAAATTGCTCCCCCACCCTCGCAGCTCCACCATTAAGTGAGGCCTGCCCCTGCCCCTGCACTCTCGAGTGTTGGTGATCGAGGCCCTCCTCCACCCACAGGTTTCCTTGCGCCTCATCTCTGGTGGTCCAGTGGACTTCTGTCTCCTTCCTATTGCTCCACTCTTTCACTAGTTTTCACTCGTTTTTCTACCCTCTTTTATTTGTCACCTTTCTGCACTTTTCGGCATCTCCGCTCTTTTCTGCTATATTTCTGCTTATTCCCCATTTTCTTTTACTCCTTATTTCTTCCCTTTACCTTTCCCCGCCGCTGCTGCCCCCGTGGCCCCTTCCCCCCGCGAGACCAGCCCAATCGAGCTCCCTTCCCTGTTCCCGCCTCCCAGCTGTCCAGCCCTCCCTGACCCCTACCTAATGGTGGCCGCTGTGCAGCCGAAGGCGCGCCAAAGGCAAGCCCGTCTGCGCCCGCCCACGACCCAACCGCGACCAGCACCAGGAACCCTGGACTGCCCCACAGCCAATGCTACGACCCAGGAGCACTACACGCTCTCAACCCAGGCCGCAACAACAACTGCAAAGTAACATCACCAGCCGACACCCACATACCCTTCTGCGGCCACAGCTGCCGGCACACCTGCAGCACCACCAAGGCCACGGACCCAGTGCAAACCGCACACAAGAACACAACCGAACCGAATACCCTGCAATGCATCCACCTCAACGTCCGATCCCTCCACAAACATGCCACTGAAATCTGGGAACTCCTCGACAGCACCACCCCACGTAGCTTTCTTCACCGAAACCTGGACCAACACCACCTCGGGACCGGACATCGCCATTGCCATTCCCAAAGGATACAAGATCTCCAGGAAGGACCACCCCACCCGCCCAGGAGGAGGAATCACCATCGTCCTCAAATCCACCCTCCGCCTGATTACACTCCCTGATGAGCCCACAGACCTGATAGAACACCTTTACTTCAGGATACTGGCCAGCCCTACCGCCAACCTCCGAGGAACCCTCATCTACCAACCCCCTGGACCCTGTGGACTTTTGGCCAATTCCATCATGGACATCATCTCCCCGCATGCTATCGTGTCCACCAACTACACCCTACTAGGAGACCTGAAGTTCCACCTCGAGAGCCAACTGGACCCCAGCAACACATTCCTCCTGGACAACCTCCACAACATTGGACTCTGCCAGACAGTGACAGAACCCACCCACTCAGCGAGACACACCGTTGACCCCTCTCTTCACAACAGGAAACTCCATTAACTTCAGCCACACCACCAAACTCCCATGAACTGACCATTGATGTGTTCACCTCACCTTCAGAAAAACCCCCATCCACAGACCCCAGGACCTACTCCCAAGAAGGAACTGGACCATAATAACCAACGACCAGCTAACCTCATCAATCAGCAACTCCACTCCAACCATCGCAGACAACGACAACCTCAACACCGCAACCTGAACCCTGCACAGATGGATCGACAGTGCCAACACCATAGCCTCCCTCAAGAAAAACAACAACACCCACGCCAAGAAAGCTAGATGGTTTACCACCGAGCTTTTCTCCCTCTGAGGCGGAAGCCGGAGGGATCTCTCTACTTTCCTTTATTACCCTTGAATTGTGACCTACTTTTAGATCGCCTGGCACATTTTTAGCGCGTCTTGTGTAACGCGTGCATTTTACCTGCTTCTGCTTTTTTCAAAGCGGATATTACCAGCACACTTATTCTCTCCCCCCTCCACCTCCTGGGCCGCTCTCAGCTGAGTATTGACGCTGAGAGCTGGTCCCGGGGAGGCGAGGGCTGTTTGGCGGCCATATTGAGGGTAGGCGCGACCTCGCGCTCTAGTCTCTATAAAGGGGGCTAAGATCGAGTAGTTCAAACGATCGCTTTTCTCCCTCTGAGGCGGAAGCCGGAGGGATCTCTCTACTTTCCTTTATTACCCTTGAATTGTGACCTACTTTTAGATCGCCTGGCACATTTTTAGCGCGTCTTGTGTAACGCGTGCATTTTACCTGCTTCTGCTTTTTTCAAAGCGGATATTACCAGCACACTTATTCTCTCCCCCCTCCACCTCCTGGGCCGCTCTCAGCTGAGTATTGACGCTGAGAGCTGGTCCCGGGGAGGCGAGGGCTGTTTGGCGGCCATATTGAGGGTAGGCGCGACCTCGCGCTCTAGTCTCTATAAAGGGGGCTAAGATCGAGTAGTTCAAACGATCGCTTTTCTCCCTCTGAGGCGGAAGCCGGAGGGATCTCTCTACTTTCCTTTATTACCCTTGAATTGTGACCTACTTTTAGATCGCCTGGCACATTTTTAGCGCGTCTTGTGTAACGCGTGCATTTTACCTGCTTCTGCTTTTTTCAAAGCGGATATTACCAGCACACTTATTCTCTCCCCCCTCCACCTCCTGGGCCGCTCTCAGCTGAGTATTGACGCTGAGAGCTGGTCCCGGGGAGGCGAGGGCTGTTTGGCGGCCATATTGAGGGTAGGCGCGACCTCGCGCTCTAGTCTCTATAAAAGAGTACTCAGCGGCTCCGCGCAGCGGACGCGGCAGCGGATGCGCCGGATGCCCGCCGGAGTCACGCCAGAGTCCAGCCCGTCTGCGCCCGTCCGCGCTGAGGACGGGCTGGACGGCTGGACCACTGGCCGCCATAATACAGGTGCCCCTGTCCTGAAATACTCTGTAGGTGAGATGTTGCGGCTGAAGCCCGCCCCTGCCCTGTGCTCTCATCGCTATAGACCTGAGGATTATTTGACTTGTACTAGGTGTGCATGCTTCACGATTCCGGCGGATGAGCCTTTACTCACTCCTGCCTCTGGCCCTTCAGAACCCTGCCCGCTACTTGCATCTAAAAACCCTAGCGAGGCCGGTATCCTCCTCAACGCCCGCTCGCTTATTAAAAACAACGTCGCATTTAAGGAATTGGTCTTAGATAAGACTCCTTCCTGGGTCTTTATCACCGAGACCTGGGCTAAAGACTCTTCCGGTCCTGATCTAGTTGAAGCGGTTCCTGAGGGCTACTGCCTTACTCGCTTGGACAGATCAGGCCGTGTGGGCGGTGGACTGGCCATCCTTTATCGGGACACATTTCACTGTCACACTATACCCCTTTCTAATACTAAGGACACTTTTCAGGTGCTATATTTCTCCCTCTCGGATTCTGCTAACCCAGCATTCAATGGAATCTTGATATACCGCCCCCCTGGTCCTAGAGCAGGTTTTGGGTTGAAACTAATGCAGGTTCTGGAACCCTATTTTGGTCTACAAAATCTGACCATCCTAGGTGATTTTAATTTTCACCTGGAGCTACTGGAGGCTCACGACACGATCTCCCTGGTAGAAATTATGTCAGCCTGTGGACTCACCCAGCTGGTGAACGGTCCCACCCACCGAGCGGGCCACACGCTTGATGGCATCTTTTCCAACGATCCTAGGTTGACAGTTGCCAGCCCTTTTCACCTCTCCTGGTCGGACCATCTGGCCGTTCCCTTCAACCTGCTGTTCCCCGCACAGGGATATATTAGAAGGGCCTCTAGCACCACAGAAGTGCGAAGGAACCTTAAAAAGATCAGGGATGACTCCTTCCTCCCATGGACAACCAGGCTGTCCATTCCTCGGGAAGCAGATACTTCCACTGCGGTCTCTCTATTTGAAAGTACCATTGCGGAAGCCATGGAGGAGCTTGCTCCTGCAAGGCCCTGCTACTCTGCAAGGAAAAGACCCTCCGCCCCCTGGTTCTCCGAACAACTCCGGCTGCGGAGACAGGAGGTAAGAAGACAGGAGCGCGCATGGCACTCTAGCGGGGCCTCTAAAGACAGAGAAGCCCATAGGGTCTTGCTTAAAAATTATAAATTCGAAGTCATTAAGACCAAGCAGGAATACTTCACGGCACTCACCTCCTCAGTGTCATCTCCTAGAGATCTCTTCAGGATTGTCGATTCCCTCACGACACTCCAGACACCGGATCCTGTGGTTGCCTCCCAGGACCTGTGCAACAAGATAGCGGCCTTTTTCCAGTCTAAAATAGCTGACATCTACGCTGCTCTGGAAGTCCAAAAATCTCTCACCACCGTCCCTCTGTTGCCTGCCCTCCCTGAACCCAGTGTTGCGGTACCCTCTCCGCCTCAGGAATTGAATTCCTTTCCTCCTCTTTCCAGACAGGATCTGGAAATCCTGCTTGATAAAACCAAATCTGGTTCTCCGCTGGACGCCTGCCCGTTAAAGATCCTCAAGCAGTGCAGAGAATCTCTCCTTCCTCCTCTGGTTGATATCATGAACAGAGCGATGAAGGAAGGCATTTTTCCCCAACAGTGGAAAAATGCTGTTGTAAAACCCTTGCTTAAAAAGCCTTCTCTGGACCCCGGGGTGTTAAAGAACTTTCGCCCCATCTCACTGCTCCCGGCTCCCGCAAAGATGCTTGAAGCCTATTTAAACAAACATCTGGCGGCATTTGTGGAGAGCTCGGGCTGTCTGGATCTTTCCCAGCATGGGTTCAGGAGGGAACATAGCACCGAGTCTGCCCTCACCATAGTGCTGGATACCATCCGCACCAGAGTTGATGAGGGCCAGACCTCCCTCCTGATCCTGTTAGACCTTACGGCGGCCTTCGACACCCTCTCTCCTGCGGTATTAACATCTCGCCTAAGGGAAATTGGTGTCTGCGGGTCTGCTCTGGGACTTCTTTCCTCTTTTCTCGACCACAGAGAACAAAGGATAATGCTGGGCTCATTCCTATCTCCATCCCTGTCTGTGCAATGTGGGGTCCCCCAAGGGTCAGCTCTTAGCCCTACCCTTTTTAATATCTACGTGACCCCCCTTGCCAGACTTATTAGATCTTTTGGGATGGAGGTAGTGTCCTATGCGGACGACACCCAGATCCTTGTCTCTCTCTCCCAGCCAGCCACGTCAACTGCCACCAATTTTAGATCCTGCATGGAGGCAGTTGGCCAGTGGATGATCCACAATTCACTAAAGCTGAATGGGGAGAAGACAGAGGTGATGGTTTTTGGTGGTAAGGAATCGATCTGGTCGGCGGAGTGGTGGCCGGATTCGCTGGGTGCATGTCCAGAGCCCACTCAGTCAGCTAAAAACCTGGGAGTTATGATTGACCCCAACCTCAGTATGTGCCTACAGGTCAACAGGACTGTTTCGACCTGCTGGGGGATTATCCACACACTGAGGAAAATTAGGCACTTCCTGTCACCCCAGGCAAGAAAGCAACTTGCTGTCGCTTTTCTGGGCTCGCGTCTTGACTACTGCAATGCGCTGTATGCAGGGTTGAACAAGAGTCATCTACAGCGCTTGCAGGTGGTCCAGAACGCGGCAGCGAGATTTGCACTTGACCTACCTAAGCGTGCCTCTGCCACTGAAGCCCGAAAACAACTGCACTGGCTCCCCGTTGAATACCGGATCCGTTTCAAATCTCTGTGCCTGGTGTACAAAGCTCTTGCTAAACCCAACCCCACAAGTATGGGTTCCATTCTTTCTCGGCACAACCCCAGTAGAAACCTTCGCTCCGGTCACAAACTCCTCCTCTCTGTACCTCGTGTCAGAAAAGTAAGATGGGGAGGTAAGGCCTTCTCCTTTCTGGCACCTAAGTGGTGGAATGACCTCCCTCTCGATGTAAAATCCAGTCCCTCTCTGCAAACTTTTAGATCTGCACTCAAGACTCATCTTTTCATACTTGCATACCCCTAGTGGCATTCTGCATTAGTGACTCTTTATTCAGTATCTTTTCTGTTTATTGATTTTGATAGGCGCCTTGATACCTTCGGGTTTAGTCTGCGCAATACAAATTGCTTAATAAATAAAATAAATAAATAAACTGTGAGAGTCCAGATGCACTTGCCGCTGCCTCAAGAAGGCCTGGAGGAACACCAAATCCACAGAAGCCCACAACAACTTCAGAGCAGCCACCAACGCACACCACCAACTAATCAGAAAAACAAGGAAAACAGCGATTGAAGACAGAATCTTCACTCATGCACATAACAGCAAAGAACTCTTCAACATCATCAAGGAGTTCACCCACCCTACCAGCAAGTCCAACGACATCCCTCCCTCACAAGACCTCTGCGACAAACTCAGTACCTTTTTCCACTACAAAATCAAGAGCATCTACAACAACTTCAACGAAGACAACCATTACACTAAACCCTCACCAACCACCACCGACACCCTGAAGCCAGCGAATGAAAACTGGACAGCCCTCACCACCGAAGACACACTGAAGACTATGAAGTCAATCCACTCCGTGGCCCACACGGACCCCTGCCCCCACCACATTTTCAACAGAGCCGCCGACACCATCGCACCCATGCTCCCCCATTACATCAACTGCTCCCTGGCAATCGCCTTGTTCCTCGACGACTGGAAACACGCTGAGATCAACCCCCTCCTGAAGAAACCCTCAGTGGACCCCACCAACCTCAAAAACTACAGACCCATCTCCCTACTCCCATTCCCAGTGAAAGTAATCGAGAAAGCAATCAATAGCTAACTCACCACATTCATCGAGGAGCTCAACATTCTCGACTCCTCCCAATCTTCTTCAGAAAAAACCACAGTACGGAAACCACCCTCCTCACCACAACAGACAAGATCCGTACCCTACTGGACAAAGGAGTAACAGCAGCCCTCATCCTCCTCGACCTCTCAGTGGCGTTCGACACAGTCTCTCACCGCACCCTAATACGCAGACTCCACGACAACAGGGATCCAAGACAAAGCCCTCGACTGGATCCGCTCCTTCCTCTCCGTCAGAACACAGCAGGTCAGACTCCTCCCTTTCCTCTAGGACCCTACACCAACCACCTGTGGAGTCCCCCAGGGGTCCTTCCTCAGCCCTACCCTCTTCAACGTCTACATGGCTCCGCTCGCCCCCATCGTCATAAACTACGGACTCCAAATTATGTCATACGCAGTTGACACCCAGCTCATCCACTCCCTATCCATATAAAACAACACCACCATACACAACTTTCGAGAAGGTATGGAAGCCGTCGCCACATAGATGACAAACAGCTGCCTACAACTAAACACCAATAAAACGGAAGTACTCATCATGGGTCCTCAACCTGCCAAGACACTGCCACACCTCCCAGCACTTGCACACACTCCACTGGCTCCCCATCGAAGCTAGAGTCACTTTCAAGATGCTCACCCACACTCACAAGGCCCTCCACAACACCGGACCAGCATACCTGAACAGCCTACTCAAGTCAAGTCAAGAAAACTTTATTCGATTGCCACATAAGACAATCATAAAAGCACATAGGAAAAAACACATCAATGTGTGACTTACACTATATAAAAAATATCATGCCAACTCAAATTCCACCACCCCAAAGGACCCTACGATCAGCCCAGCACTTCTACGCCTTGGCCCCCTGCACCAGAAAGACCAGACCCGGAGGCCGCTCCTTCTCCTTCCTCGTGACCAAAGCCTGGAAAGACCTTCCGCTCCACCTCAGAAATACAACATCCCTCCCCATCTTCGTAAGAAACCTCAAAACCTGGCTCTTCGACAGACCCCCTCCTTGATGGACTGGAACCTGCAACCCCAGCGCCTTGAGACCCTCACGGGTGAGTAGTCGCACTGACCAAACACCTGATTGATTGACCTTGCCAAGTGCTTTGTTACTTATGGCCTAGGAAAATGATACTTTAATTCTGATAAATATGTTCTTGCCTGCTGATAGTAGCTATTCATCATCTAGTCAGACTCAATGTATGAATCTGTCAGGCACATAATTCTGTTTCACATGTATTAGGCCCCGAAGTTAGTTACACAGGCAACACCTTTTGTGGAGGTTTCTTAGATACATTTCTTAGGCCACAGCCCTTTTGGAGCTTCTACCAAACCTTTGTCATCTCAATGAAAGCACTGTTTGTGTCCATACATACATTTCAATCTCGAGCTGGATGCGCTTGTCCTCCTGTACGTGGATCCCCCAAACACAGTCTTGGCCTTTTCCGTAGTTCTGAGGCCAGTCTGGGGACAGGACCACACCACTGGACTCTGAGATCTCTCCCCCGCACAGTGCTAGAGATGGGTGAAGAATAGGGTTGGTAGTGGCATTTAAAGAGAAAGAAGGAAACAGAGAGACGGTTTAAAGAGTCACATAAACACAGGAATTCACCAGCGATTTCTTCAAGTATAAAAATGAAGTAGCAAACACAGAATATGGTTGGAGAAGAGAGAGGTTTGGGGGAAATGTAGGTGGTTTTAGAAAAGCAAAGTGCAAAGATGTGCAAGACAGGTGAGAGGAATGCTAGGAGGAAAACTGCAAGTGAAGAAACAGAGAATAGAAGAAGACTGAGACAGAACATCAGAATAATGAAAACAACAGTGAAAGTGATATACATATAGGAAAAAAGAAGTAGCAAGACAGGAAGAACAGTAGAAGGAAATAAAGACGGTGACGGAAAGGAAAATGGTAAAAGAGTAAGAAACAGAGAGAGGAAAAGGAAGAGGAGGGAAGGGTGGAGTGCAAGAGAAAACAACAGAGCGAAAATGGAAAGAAGATTACAGGGCAAAGGGAAAAAAGCAAGAGGGAAAACGATAGGAGAGATGGAAAAGAACACAGTGACAGATAGAAGAACAGAAAGAGAAACAAAGAATGGGGAAAATAGCACCGTTAGATGGAAGGGAACAAAAGTGAGAGAAACTGTAAAGAGATTGAGAGGGAAAGGGAATGAACAGAAATAAATAGCGCTGGGGGGACATCAAAAGAGAGAAAGAGGGAGACAGAAGGCGGAAGGGAGGTGGGGGAAGAAAGAGAGGGAAACTATTGTCAACATGGATGTAGTATCCGGGCAGTTTTCAGCTGCTCCAAGGGCTGCTGGAGGGTGCAATAGCAACAGCAGGGGCTGCCTTTTCATTATGAAGTGAGCAGATGGGAGTCTTGATTTCCCCTCCGGCTGGTCATTCAATATTCAGTCCCCAACAGCCCCTGCTCTACAGCTTGACCTTCGGGTTCGGCACTTGATGTGCAGGCCAGAGTGAGCAGCGGGCTGATGTCCCTCCCCGCTCATCTCTCATTCTGCCAGCCCAGCCTGAAGCACCCTGGACCCTCTGAGGGTGGCAGGGGCATGGCCTGGGCTCTCCAGGAGAGCGGTGCTGGTCTGGCCAGCAGGACTGAGCTGCCATTCGGCATGGATGTCAGTGTGCAGGAAGGGTGGAGGGTGGAGGGTGTAACTGTGACTGTGTCGGGGAAGGCTTTATATGGTGCCTTCCTCTGCACACTCGGAGGGGTGCTGGTCAAGCCCACCCAATCTCCTTGGGAGCAGCGGTTTATGATGCCTTCGTTTTGAAAAAGATAAACAGTAGACTAGGGGCCAGATGTAGGGAAATCATATTTACCGACTCTGAAATACCGAATTTTACCGATTCGGTATTTCATAGTCGGTAAATATGAAGGGGGGAGATGTCGGTATTTCCAGATGTGGAAATACCGAATCGTTTGAATTCGGTATTTACCGAATCGGTAATTACCGAATGAATGGGAAATACCGATTCGGTAATTACCGAATCGGTAAATACTGACTTTTGCAAGGGTGCAGGGGGTGTCACTTTGACACCCTCTGGCACCCCCAAAAATAGGCATGTGCGCCATGTGGCACACAGACATGCCCTAAGGGCATGTCTGTCTGTCACATGGCTAGGTGTGCATGCACACAAGTGCATGCACACCTGAATTCGGTATTTTAACACCCAATTGGATTGGGTGTTAAAATACCGAATTTGTAGGGCCTTTGGGACTCAGAAGAGTCCCACCTACATCTGAGATTTACTGAATCGGTAAAAATACCGATTCGGTATTTTACAGAATCGGTAAATTTACCGATTCGGTAAATTTACCGATTCTGTAAAATAATGCCCCTACATACCATTTCTGATGTACCGGTCGGTAACGGCCGAAAATACCGATTTTCGGCCGTTACCGACCGACCTACATCTGGCCCTAGGCTTCTTAAACAGAACAATGTGGGCAAGGTTTTTGTTTTACACATGTAATTGATTTCCGCTGGTGTGGCAGGTTACTAAAAAAAAATCACTTTTTTGTGTGTAATGATATGCATATTGCATAGTGTGTGGAGTTATTAGGGGCCAGATGTAGGTAGCCCTTTACCGATCGGAATCGGCCGAAAATACCGATTTTCGGCCGTTTCCGATCGGTAAAGGGCTATTGAGATGTAGGTGCACATTTTCGGTAATTTTACCGAATCGGTATCATTACCGAATCGGTAAATTTACCAATTCGGTAATATGTACCGAATCGGTAAAATAATTACAGATTCGGTAATATTTACCGATTCGGTAAAATTACCGAAAATGCAATGTAGGTAGGCAATGTACCTTCTGCACATGGCTTACAGAATCGGTATTTTACCATGGAATACAAATCCATGGTAAAATACCGATTCCGGTGTGCATGCACATGTGTGCATGCACACCTATGTCATGTGACAGGCAGACCTGCCCTTAGGGCAGGTATGCCTGCCACATGGCACCTGTGCCTGTTTTGGGGGTGCCAGAGGGTGTCAAAGTGACACCCCCTGCACCCTTGTGAATTCTTTAATTACCGATTCGGTAAATACCGAATCGGTAATGCCTAATCATTCCTATGGGCTTCAAAGCCCATAGGAATGAATGGGCATTACCGATTCGGTATTTACCGAATCGGTAATTAAAGAATTGTTAAGGATTCGGTAACGAATCCAGATGTTGGGACCTACATACCATTTACCGATTTTGAAATACCGAATTGGTAGGATTCGGTATTTCAAAATCGGTAAATGGGATTTACCTACATCGGGCCCCTAAGTTTAAGGGGTTACACCGCCATGTGCGCAGAGGATGAAATTCCGGGCTATAAACCCATAGTATCTGCTTATGCAAATGATCTTTTGCTTTATATTCGAGACCCCGAATAAATCTTTCATCAGCTCCTAATGAGAATATATGTTTCGGGGGATTCTCTGGCTTGAGGATCAACTGGGCAAATCCCTAATTTTTCCACTCACTAAATCTACAGAGCAGTCAGTGCACTGTGTCCGGCTGAGATTGTTGCCAATAACAACACAGAGATTGCAAGCTAACTCTCCCACAATATTGATACATGGATTGGAGTACCGCTGTTCCTATGTGACAGGGTCTAGACCCCGCTATTTGTTTTTAAATATCCCCTTTGCCTACTTTTTTCGTTCACTGTCTGCTATAAGTGATGATTAAGCTTGCAGGACCCAAATGGTCAACTTTAACAGCTCCTGATGATCAGGGCTGCCTTGCTGCCTCAGATTTTGAGCTTTCTTATTACATAGCACAGAGCCATTTCGCCCACTATTGATATACGGCGGATGTATGACATCACAACGCATGCTTTTACCACGCATGCTTTTACATCGCAACTTTTAGAAACGCATGCCTTTACAAAGCATAGTGTTGAGGGGTGCTGGATAGAGAATAGCTTAATTTACTATTCCAACTCCAGTCCCCGTGGATAGCAGGGAAGGTGTTGGATAGTAAATTAAATATATTCCCTATCCTAGAGCGCCCCCCAGCGCAATGCGTTGTAATGGTTTGCGTTGTAAAAGTTGCGATGTAAAAGCACTGCGTGGTAAAAGTTGCGTTGTGAAGGATATTTCCCATATACGGCCCTTCTTGCTTGCCGCATTTGCGGTTGGGGAGAGATACTGCCTCACCTCTCTCTCTCTCTCTCTCTCTCTCTCTCTCTCTCTCTCTCTCTGTCTCTCTCTCTCTCTCGGCTGTACTTTTTAGCTCTCCCTCTTGAAAATGCATCTCTACAGACATGATTGGCTTCGCAGTACATGCATGGAGATGGTTGCATAAAAGCGACCGAGGCGTGCTGTTATACACTCCCCCAATGCGAGTGAGTTTGTGTGCCAGGCTCATGGTGTTTCTTGAGAGAAGGGCTGGTGAACAATTGGAAAGGCTGCCAAGAGTCACTATGGGGGACTTGTTTGTGACAATAAATTAAAGCCACTTGATCAGAACCGTGATTAACAGCTGGATCTTACAGCGCTCAATAAAATCCTGTACTACCAAGTGCGTAGCACCCTTAGGCATGTCACCGGCTGCGCAGTTGATGAACCTGCCCCCTCCAACATCATATTTAATATATAATGCCAGTCCTGATCATATTCCTTCCCAATTGCATGTTGTGGCCAGGTATTGTGGATGCCCGGTAGTGATGAGACAGAGACAAGACCTCGCCTGAGATGGCTACTAGAGATCCAGCGCGATACGGCTGGTGAACAATGGTTATTCTGTTGCTCAGCCATAAAAATCATTACCTCGGCTAGCAGACAGACTCCTACAATTCACGCATATCCAGAGGTTCTATGATACCCTGGCCAGGTTGCATCACTATGGCCTCAGAGAGGAATCGCGTGCTATTGATGTCGTGAAGAGGAGTATGACTCTAGACATATCTATTGGAAATGTCTTGGAATACAAGTTTACAAGGGCACTAGATTTATAGAACTTAAGTGAAATCATTGACATCGGTAATGAACGCAATCCCCTGATAACTCAACTGGACTACCTTAAAGACATACCCTTATCTGCCAGGCAATTTACTAGCCATTTTGTTACTGGCCAAAAAGCTTATTGCAATGAGATTGGACAGGGGACCTCTCACTGCTCTCAGTGATTCGTTACACGATCTCACATATTGTAACACTGCATCTGCCAACTGTGGCTACCAAATGCCACCAAAATCTAGGCCTAAAAATATCTGGGATTCCTTCCAGGCACATCTCGTGTGACGTGATTCGAAAGGTGACCCAACATGAGGAGATCAATATTAATATTTAATTGAGGTTCTAGGAGCTTACTATTGCCTCTCTGAAACTCTACGATTGGGTCACGCCCAGACGCCCCAACAAGCGGTACCCTATGCATCTTGCCCTTTATCTTTTGACTCATACTATATGCCATGCTGTAGATACTGTGTAAGTAATCCACTACTTTGGTACTCTGTAACACACTTGCTCTTCCTTCAGTTTGTGTTCACGCTTGTCTGTAAATTTGTAATGGCTCCATTGTTTTTAAATAACTTTCTTTTTGTTTTTAAAGAAGTTTGAGGTGTACATGAGGATTGGCATGACTCCCGGGTGGACCAGTCACGTCAGAGAAGGGGTGAAGTGGGAGGGAGGTGAGCTACGTTGCTATGAAGGAGATGTACTGACCTAGGCGAGAGAGATGAGCAAGGGCAAGACAGAGGCTTGGTCTTTTGTGCTGGGTGGGGATGCTTTGCATGGGTGTCAGCTTTTGGGGAGCACTGGGCCTAAGGTCTCAGCAATATTTTCCTTCGCAATATCTTCAGATGAGTGGCTCCACCTCTGGAGGCGCATAACAAGGCTCACAGGGCCACCCCTGTAGCAACATGCATCAAGTGACACACGTGCTACAAGTGAACAACTTCAAAGCACACTAAAGTCTGGCTCTGGACATAGGAACTGCACTCCAAGGGGGCTCTCACAGTGAAGGGCATTATGCGTTTCGCAGGCCTCCACTGTTTTGTGAACATTTGCCCTCTCACGCTGAGGCAATTTTCTATGGTGCAGCTGGATGGGTGTCTGACAGTGAGTCCCCGTGGATAAAACACTGTGACGGCTTCTCAGCTTAGAGCTGGAATCCGTGCAATATATCTTATTATTAAAGTGCAATCCATGGATTTCATATCATGCCAGCTTGGATTTTTTTTTAGCTCAATCAATGTAATGGTGTTGCATGAAACTGTTATTCTGACTATAGTTGTGTAGCTCATTTTGTGAAACAATTGGGATAACTGAATACCTGTGGCTGCTCCTCCCCTAAGGCAGAGGAGCGACACCCCCCTGCTGCTGTGCAGCAGTATGCAGCAGTAATAGAAAGGAAAAATAAAATGATAATAACACAATGTTATTATAATTTTATTCTTCCCTGCTACGGCAGCAGGGAGGAGTGGTGGGCACACTAAAGTGCACTTAAAGCTTTGACCGGCCTTCTCTTTCCGGCCAAACAGTCATGCGCACTTTAGCATGTTCGCCATGCAGGCTGCATTACAGCCTACATGGAGAACATGCCCAGGCCCCCAGTCCCTGTCTGAGTGCTGAACCGCGGCTCTCAGACCAATCACAACTGTGCATTGCAGCGTTATGATTGGTTTAGGGGAGCCAATCCCAACGCTGCATTGCAGGATGGAGTGGAGGAGATACAACGTGGAACAGAGCAGCGAGGAGGTAGGTGAATTGTTCAGTTTTTTATAACAATACCTCCTTACCCCCTCACATTCCCCTGCCCTAGCACCCCAGATCCGTACTGGCCGCCACTGCAAGAATAATAGTCAGTAACACCTGCCAGACTCATCGAAAGTTTTTGTACAGAGAAGGCGGTGTGTGTTTTGAGAGGCTGGGACTACTTTAACCACCTTGGCTCGCGCGGAGTGGCAGGGTGATGGATTATCAAAACCTTGACCAGCTGCCCGAACCATCAAGTGTGGCATAAGCACCCAATTGCTTGGAAAGTAAAAGAAGGCACATGCGTGCTGAGCCAAGACCCCATGGATCCGGCGGTGCTTGAGATTAGATTTAGGAAAATACAGCCAAGTGACCGTCCTTTTCTCAGCCCTTTCAGACTGTCCAAGTTAGGAGAAACAATGTATTACAGTAAAGACTTGGTTACCATAGCAACAGTGGTGCACGCAGAGTGGTGCTAAATAAACTGCATGGCGCACTGCAGGCAGCAACACAGCAATCTCCCAAAGCACTTTTGTAGTTAATTATACATTATGTAGTGCCTGATGGCACATTCATCGAAGGAGCTTTGTATTTCAGTGCAGGTGATACGGACCACCACACAAAAATGAGTTAGGATAACCCCTGATGCGTGGTACTTGGCAAGGCTGGCACTACAGGAAGAGGATAGGGCGGTGTGAGAGCAGAAAAGCTAGAGAACAGATAGGGAAATATATGAGTAGAAGGAGCGGTATGTGAAGAGCAGGCAGGAGCAGAGGTTTAGTAATCAAATTTGTGTTATGCCCCAATCCTAAAATTGATCAAATCGCATGCACATTACCAGTGGTAACATACACCATGCTCCATTCCCACCTGCTATCTGCCCCAAGTTATATTCAAAAGGTCTTTTAACCCACGCCCCATCAATTGCTTTTGTGAACCTGGCTCCCATGGTTGTCGAGTACTTGGTTAGGATACTGAAAGGAGGTGAAAAAGTAATTTTGGTCTGTTAGCCTCTGAGGAGGAGGAAATTACCCATGGGCGGGTGCTAGTTGGTGGTTATTTATTAAAAAGGCTATTTGTTTTGGCTCTTAAGTGCTATGTCAGGAAGTCATATGATCTTATTACACTCCTGCCTCATTAAATAAGTCTTTTTCACACTTGCTGTATGTTATAATTGCACTATCTCACTCAGTGAAAAACAAAAAGGAAAGGAGGAGAGAGAAAGACAAAAAGAGATGGTAGAGAGAAAAGGAAGAACATTAGAGTGAAAGAGACAGAGAACAAGGGAACAGAAGATGGCGTTACTTGCAGAGAGAAAGGGAAAGAAGAGAGTGAAAAAGAGCAGGTGGAATGAATGAGAGAATGCAAGAAGGATAGTGAGATAATGGGAGGATTTGTGAAAAGGGGGGCTTATTTGGCAAAATGCATTCGTATCTCTTTCTAAGTTGATTCAATGTCACACTGGGCCACTTGACTCTCTGTTTCCGTGTACACAAGTTAAGTCAACCGGACACATGCAGTGGCAGTAATTGTGCTAAACAAATACACAAAATATCCCTAGCCCTTGGCAAAATTTAGTTTCACTCTCCTGCCCCTAAGTCCATGTTGATGTCCTCTTCCCCCTCCAGTGCCTTGATGGTTAGCTCTACAGAGTTGCCCTGTGTTTGAAGCTACCTGTCTCTCAATGCTATACCTCCTCTACTGCGCCTGTGGAAGCTGTGCATATACGCACTCTAACATGCTTCTATTTCTATCCTCCATGCTTGTAGACCCTTACCTTTGCAGATAGGCTCGCTGTCGTTCCAGTGGGGATTGGAGGAATCAATGCACTCAATGACAGACGGGCCCTGCTCAAGCATGTACCCGGGGCTGCAGGCAAACTCCACAAGCGTGCCCACGTGGTACTGAAGGTCTGACGTGGTGAAGTTTCCATGAGCTAGAAATGGTCCATAGCAGCGGTCCTCGTCAAAGGCTAAGGAAAGAGAGTGTAAAACCAAAGGAAGATGGGACAGTAAGAGAAAATTAGTTGTGACCATGCTCATATTTCTACTGAACATTATTATAGCTCAGACCACAAACTGAACTGCCTCTATGAGCTGTGGTTACTATGTACTTTGTTGCAAGATATCACCACAGTCGCTACTGTCTTCTATCTCACTGTTCCCTTCCACCTACCTTCCTCACTTAACCTGACTGCTGTCTGTCTGTACTCCAATGTTCACTCATTCCTGGGAGACTATTCATATATTCAGACTCACCAACACTAGGCTCCACTCTACTCACAGTCCTCAACCATACCTTCACCTTGAATGATGAAAGGGACCTTGACCTACTCACCCAATGAAAACCACCCAATATGCCAAAGAACTACTACATTTAGATGATTCAACAATCATGAGGAACAATGAGGTTGTGAGTAGAGGACAGTTGCTGTGCAGTCCCAGATCACATTGATGAATAGCTAGCTTTGATGACAGATTTTTACTTGGAGATGGAAAAAACTTGGTATTGTGAGAGAGGCTGAAGCTTCTGTGTGTGCTGGGACTGAGGGGCGGCGCTGCACATCTTGGGCAATAGAGCAAAGGTGAGAGACGCAAGACTATATAAGAATTTGAAGAGACATTCATGCAAGGTGGAACATGATTGTGTATGTCAGTGAGATACAGCCCACAAGAGTGGATCAAGAGATCTATTGAGGAAGGATTACAACAGAGAAGGGCAGCAGGAAGGGCTTCCCCTGGAAAATGCACAGAATAAGGACCAAGTGGTAACAAGTGACAAAACGTGTTACCTAGGCATAAAACCTAAAGCTAATATATTAACACAAGTGGGAGGGAACCTCAACTTCAAGTTTGACTTCCATTTAATGCTGTATAATTGATATTACATGAGTCCTATTAAAGTTAATGTTAAAAGTTAACTTTGCAGTATTAAGTATAGAACTTGCTTGCAAAGGTAAATGCAGAATATAAATGTACATCATACCTTATCCTCTGTTTCAGAGTAAAATGTTGATGAACATTACGTTGAAAAGGGTTTCCTCTGCTTTGGCATTAGTGAACAAACTTCAGGTACAGTTAGAACAGCAATATTACAATAAAGCCAGGGGTGCATCTGGAGACTTTTAAATTACTCATAGCTAATGGTTATCTCCAGACTACCACTTGAGAACAGAATTTCTTTTTTTCTAAGGGAAGAAAAAACACTTCTCAAATCTGAAACTTTTTATCAAGAAGCAGGTTACAAGGTAGGACCCCAGGCTGTGAGGTTCCAGCATATTAGCTCTCCAAACATTTCCTAATTTCTTAAAGAGATCTGTTGGAAAGTTGAGCTGAATAATGGACAGGATTGGTATAGGGGCAATTACTTGTGGAAGATTTCTTAAGAGTGGACATTAACAACAGCTTATCTGACGACTTCCAGATTAATATAAGACTGGTGAATCCCCTAGTGAAATGTGATGTGTCTGCAGTTTTTGAAGGAGCTTGGTTTATTAATATAAAAACAAAAAAGAGGAGCTTGGAAAGTCAGTATAAAAAGATACAGAATGATTGTAGTTCAATCTTTATTATGTTTTGGAACTCCTTAGAGGTCCACATAAGAAAAGAGTACAATACAAAAATACCATTCACAGTGAGGGTAGACAAATCATAGCAATTACTAGAACACAAAGTGACACATTGATAGGCATGCCAATATTCAAAAAATTTCTAAAAAACATTTTAAAAAATTATAAATATAGAAGCAAAATCTCTCATTAGGGGGACTATGTAAGGCACTCATAAAAGAATTCACATTTACAATGCCCATTTGCAGACATATTTGTCTTAACCATTTGCTGCGATAAGGACGCAGCGCTGGGCATATAAAGAGTACATGTTTTCGATCTTGAATAGATTGATGACAGAAATTGCAAATTGCAGATACTCCATACCATTTAAACAAAAGATTATTTAGGGGTAACAAGTCTTGTCTCAATAAAAACCAAAATCTCCGAATACCATGAGGTAAATTCCAAGTAACGTAGGGTTGGATGGATTTTCTTGCGAATGAATCGGTAAGAAAATTAACACCCTTCTTAGCAAAGATTGAAGTAAAGTCTAGTCTATAGCTAAGATCCCAAGTAGCTTCTTTCAGGACAGACTTTAGCTGGGATACAGGAAGAGAAAAGAGAGTACTCTCTTCCAGCTGCAAGAGGGATATAGCTTTTCTAAAGTTGTTAACAATTAGGGAGTGTTCCCCTAGACTTCCCAGTAGTTCAGTCTTTAGGAGGAACCTCATAGTCCCCTCTTCTCCCCTGGCTATGCTTGCGACCCAACGTACCACGGCTGCCAGGCCCTGCACCCAGCTGCTGCGCAAGCCAAACTCAAGTCTGCAAGCTGCCACGGAGCAGGCAGAACTGACGGTGGATATGCTTCTTAGCAATTTTCCCTCCACCTTATTTAAGAAATCCCAGTGCTTAATATCAATTAGTTCTAAACCATATAGAAGGGTGGAAGGGACTTTTGCCCTAAAGACCTCCAATAAATGTGAAAAATGCCTTCTTCCCAATGCCGAGTACAGTGCACTTAAGCTTCTCCCTTGAGCTAAGGCCTTCCGGGCACTGCTATCGGTATGGGGTTTAGCGCTTAGATTATCACAAATTAATTTTCCGAGGAAAACATAACTCTTTACTACCTCCAGTTTGTCATCTCCCACAGACCAGGTAAAGTTCCTAAATTTATGTTTTTTCCGGCCTGTGATGCACATAATTTTGCTCTTGGATGCATTAATTTTTTAAAAATGAGCAGCTGCATACTGATGTAGAGCAAGGAGGCGTTTGGCGAGACCTTTGGGCATGAGATCCATTATTATGATGTCATCCGCATATAACATACATGAAATGTGTTTTCCGCCCAAGATTGGAGCTATACCATCGCAGGAGGAGAGAGAAGCAGGTAAATCAGCAATATATAACGAAAAAAGTAACGGGGCAAGAAGACAACCTTGCTTAAGGCCATTACATGAGGGGATAATCTTGGAGAGCCCCCTATCTCCTCCTTGCAGGACCTGGCACCAGGTGTCTGTATGTAGCAACTGGATCATATCTAGAAGATAAGGCGGCATTCCCATAGCAGAGAGCGTTCTCCACAGCAGTGGACGGTCAACCTTGTCAAATGCTGTGGAGAAGTCTATAAAGGCCACATAAACTCTTCCGCCACGTACCCTTATATATTTATCTATAATTGTCTGAAGAGCGGAAAGGTTATCCAGTGTTCCGTGACCCTTACGAAAGCCTACTTGTTCTAGGGGTAGGATTTGTTTTTGCGCCACCCAATCATTAATTAGGGATAATAAACATTTACAGAACACTTTCCCAATAGCGTCTAGGAGAGCGATTTGGCGATAGTTAATGGGTAAGTTTCTATCGCCCTTTTTGAACATAGGAACCAAAATACTCCCCTTCCAGGATGCTGGAATAAATTTTTTAATGTAGCAAATCCTAAAAAGGGGAAATAGGATTTTACTCCAGGATACTGGATTTTGTTTCAAGACTGATATCGGGATTCCATCAGGACCCATGGCACCTGATGGACGCATGTCCCTTATAGCCAATTCTATAGATAGTTCTGAGGGGTATTCAGTTATAGAAATAGTATCTTCCTCAATTCCCCTAAGTTTCACTTGCAGATCATTCTTAGCATACAGACTTAAGATGTAATGGACCCAGGTTTGTTCGGAGATAGGGATTGGAAGTGGACGCACTCTAGAACCACATCCCTCCCCAATAAGGGTCCAGAATTGTCTAGAGTTCCCATGAACAGCGGCTTCCCGTAATCCAATCCATAACAGGTCCTCTTTTTCTCTTTTCATTTTTTTCTTTATCCTGCTTCTCCTCCTTTTTACAGAATGAGATTATGACTTTAGACATTTTTCAAGTCTCCTTTAGTGAAGTACACTGTTAATTTAGGCTTAAGAGTCAGAGACAAATCAAGTGTTTGAACATGGAGAAAAGAGTGGGACCCATCTGGCCAGGCCAATAAAGACCTATGAGGTTAGAATGGAGCAGACAGCATGCTTGACTCAAGAAGGAACATAGTATCTAGAGCAGTAGAACTTTTTAGTACATTTTAAGATTATTATATAGATTTGTATTTAGAAGAGTTTCATGCCCAAAGATAGAAGATGTTAGGAATTACTGTAGTAAACAAATTATAATACTAAGAACAGAGGATGTGTGGAGTGAATAGCTGCACAGCAGCCGCGGCCGGTAGTGGGAGTACCGGACGGGCGGTGACGTGGGGAGGGGGAAGGGCAGGGTGGGGGGTTTTAATGTATGGATTACGGAGTTTAACAGGTAAGTAAACATATAAATACATTTTAAAAATTTGTTGCGCGCACTGCATCGCATTTGGTGATGCAGTGCCCGCAACGAAATCCGTTTTATTTAATTATATGTGTACTTACCTGTTAAACTCCGTAATCCATATATTACTCCCCCCACCCTGACCCTTCCCCTCCCCACGTCACCGCCCGGCCGGTACTCCCACTACCAGCCGCGGCTGCTGCACAGGCCAATTCCCGGTGATGATCATTACCCACCAGTTGAAGGGGGGCAAGTGTTTCAGACATAATTCTATTTGGAGTACATATATCTGCTACAGGCGCAGGTGCCATACTGCAACTAACATATTTCTGTTTAATGGATTCCATTGGTTAAGGGCACTAAACTCTTTTCAGCAGGACTTAGTTGAAAATCAACAGCAAGGACTCTTTCTACCATCTGATATCGATTATAAAATACAGAAAGCAACCACTTTTAAAATGTCTTCCTGACAGATTAAGCAAAGGTATTGATACTTTAGCTCATGTTGATTAAAAGAGCTAAAGGCCTACCAGGCATATGGCTTCACTAACATCTACTAGTTCGTGCAATAGATGTATTAGTCATGTATAATATCCATTCAGTACATGTTGGACACAGCAAGAAATTCAGAAGACAAAATTCAGTTCTCTTTTGGCACACAGCTGCCTTTCTAGTTTTAACTGCTTTTTATATCACATCCATTAGGATGTTGGGAAGCATGTGGCAGTGGGCCTGTTTTCTTTGCTATTTGGCTTCACAGTGGAACTATTCACTAACAGGTAAAGTTTTAACACAGCTTATATTTCAAAATGTACAGTTTAAATTAAGCTTGTATGTAGATACCTTGATCTATACATCAACTTCATCAATGCATTGGGAATGCATGGTGATGACTTCAAAATAAGTGCATTAAATATTTTGGAATTACATTAATTGAAGATCTAGAGAGGCTAGCAAGTTCTGACATGGGAAGTGTACATAGCAATGCTAAAGAGCTCTTAGTCATTAATATTAGGAATAGGTTGAGGGAAACAAACACAAGTGTCTGTAGCTCCCTTGTTAGATTTGGTTACAATTTGCATGAATGCTCTAACGATTTTCATGATAAGATGTACAATTTAATAATTCAACAGTTAGTGTTGTTTTGTATTAATGATGGTGTGTGTGTGTGTGTATTAGGTGTGGGTGAGCCACTGAAAGCTGGAGCATACTGGAATCTCGAAGCGATAACGCGCCAAGTCTTCATGCCGACTCTGCCTCCTTCTCCTGGGGATGTGGTGTTATGACCAGAGCTGCAGACTGTGGAACTTTGAAACTAGGTTTGGGTCTCAGCATCGGCTCCAAATCACGTGATTAGGGGCAAATCACTTAATCTGCCTGTGCATATAAAAAATGCATGTGATCTTGTGTATTGTAACTAGTGCACATGTAAAGTGCTCCAGTACCTTTGGGTCGAATTCGCCCTGTATTTTAAAAACGGCAGAAGAATGCCTTAAGAGGTCAAAACAGAGCCTTAACATAAGGAAAGACAAATAGATACAAATTTACTGGCTAATGTAAACAGAGCCAAACCAAAACATCTGGATAAATGCTTAAATTGTGTGAGCTTAAGAAAACATTTTACATCAACAAAACTCTTTTTTCTTCAATATCACATGTGAAAGCCCTTTTGAATATCTGAGTTCAGACTATCAGTTGTACAAATTACTTTTAATAGGTACTTCTCAATACAGTGCTATAATGTGCTCTATTAATGTCAAAACTTCCATATGTTAAAGATATTTTATTTTTCAGCTTTGAAGAGAGTTTATCATATTTTACGTGGTTTATTGTATGATGTACATAACACATATTTTCAGGGCTCGGCTCATGCTATAATATCTGAGCCAGACCCTCAGCTCAACCCTGGCTCGGCTTTCCCAGTCAATTTGCTGACTCACTCACTTCTTATGTCTATGTGCTACTAATAACCAGATGTGTATATTGGCCCACAGCACCTATGAAGAAGAACATATGGTGTTATGACCAACTCAAGTCAAGCAAAACATATTTAAGGGCATATTCACAAGGACTAGCGATACCTATCACAAACACCAGTTAGAGGCAGTTTTTTTATCGCTGCCTAACCCTGAAAACTATTGCCATGTTAGCGGTGTATTACCAAGCCGTCGGTACATGGCGATAGTATCAGGGAACAGTGGTGAAAACAGCCGCTAACATTAGCGCGATGGTGGTAGGAATTCTGGCCTTAGCGGGCGAAAACCAGCGATAGGCCCATTAGCTGCAAAAAAACTCAAATTATTCAGCCCAATGTGAGCTTTCTTGCCTCTAATGCAAAAAATAGCCTATTAGTCAACCCCCTAAAGAAAATAAGCATAAAAAACAATAACATGCAGAATGGAGCAGCCAGGGCCAAGTGCAGCACACATCAACAACCCCTGCAAGCCAGCCAACATCCAGGATGGCCAGGATGTGAGCCTTGATGTCTCGCTGGACCTGCGTCTAGAGCCTGGATGCCTTGCTGGACCTGCGACTAGAGCCTGGATGTCTCGCTGGACCTGCGTCTGGAGCCTGGAGTGGGATGTGGGGGAGCTGTGGAGTCGATGATTTGTGGCAGTAGACATTGAGGCACGACGAACGCCCGTGAAGTCTGGCAGGACGCATAGAAAAACATTGCTGACCTGTCTGAGAAGACCGGCTTGCGATCCCTGGAGCTGTTAGTGGTAGATGCGCTCCTGCGCACTAACGTATACTACGATCCATCACCACACCGGGGTGCACTGAGGGGATTACCAACGGTGTGTGCCATCTCCCTGCATCACAGGCTGGATGATGGTGGGCTGGCCATACACTGTGGAGGGTGAGGCCCCTGTGCTATGCCAAACGTGTGTGGCCTGAGTGCTGCAACGTCACGCCTGAGGGGGCCATGCTGCATCAACTGCATCTGGAGGTCCACCAGCGGACTAGGTGATGACTGCTGTACCCAGCCTAGTGAAATCACACCTGGCTAATGCTCCTGCTGGCTGAGTCACATATTTGGAGAGAGTGAAGTGGATTGCGCCACGTTGTCAATGTCCAGGTAAGGAGAAGGTGGGGCGCGTAGCACAGGAGGGCTTGGGGCGAGTTGCTCAGGCTTATCACACGTAGATGATGCAACCCAGTGGTGGCTCTTCAGCTATGGTTGAAGAGCGTTGCTCCACAGCCTCAAGCAGTGCAGAAGAGGAACAATCATCACATGATGATAACTAACTGTTGTAATCATGCCATGTATCCTCAGGGGGTGAGAGGGTGGGTAGGACTATTCCAAACATGGAGCAGGACATGAGCGTATTGGCAAGCCCACTCAAGTGCGGAATGACTGTTTGGTCGGCCCACTCAGGACGCCCAAAGCAGTCATGCGCACTTCCCTGTTCGCAATGCAGCCCGCATTACAGCCTGCATGAAGAACATGCCCACCCCTCCGGCCCCTGGCTGAATGACTTGTCCTGTTGCCAATTACCAATCCCATCGCCGTATCGCAGCATTGTGATTGACTCAGGGGAGGGAGCCTTTCATGAAAGCAGACGCAGGAGATACGAAGACAAAAGACCAGGCTTCGAGGTTGGACTTCCCTCATTAAAATTTTTGCAACACCCGCTCAAACACACATCCCCGCTTCCACGCCCCTTCCAGTGTTCTTTCCAGTGTTTACCACCTCACAGCTGTCCAGCCCGCCCACCTCCCAGCACTTCACAATGGCGACTGCTGTGCACCCATGCACAGCAGGCATACCGGTTGTGTGCCAAAGGCACATACGTATTAGTGACCCATGCCATAACATTGCATTCAATTCCAATGCATACTAATACTAGGCACATTGAAACAGTAGAGTAGGTGTTGCATAGCGGGGACATAAATATCACTATTCCCACTTCAGTGAGTGCAACCTAAAACTAACCTTTACACCCCACACCCAACCGTGAACCCAGGAATACCTTTTTGAGCCCCCAAAACACACCCAAAAATCATATTTTACCCCAAAACACACCCCAATTTTCATCATTTACTCCGAAACACACCCCAATTTTCATATTTTACCCCAAAACACACCGAACTTTCATAATTTACCCCAAAACACACCCCAATTTTCATATTTTACATCTTGAGCACATACCCACCCGAAAAACGTTAAATTACCCTATTACTGACCTCACAATGCGTTGTAATCAAATGCAATGTAAAGGCACCTGCTTTGTCGGAGTTGTGTTGTTAACCATGTACTGCCTGCGTTGTAATAGTCATCTCCTGTGCCAAGGCAACCTAAAGGCTACACCGTTTGTGTCCGTCTGCCCCTGGTCCACGCTCAGCATCAAGGAGTATTCCTCTTGGACACTCCACCACACAACGCCAGCACCATCCTCACCGTCAACCCTGGATGCCACCTTGCCTGCCAGGACAATCCTCTGCTCTGGACCGGACATCGCCATCACCATCATTGACGGCTGCAGTATCACCCGCAAGGAGCACCCCGACCGTCAAGGACTAGGCATTGCCATCACCTACAGAGGCACACTCCGACTGACCACACACTCTATTGACCCAAGGGTGATGATGGACCACCTCAACTCCCAGATTGGGACCAAGCCCAAGCACATCCTCTGCGGCACCCTCATGTGCAAGCCCACCCGGCCCTGGCCCCCCATTCTCCAATACTGTTGTAGATCTCATTGCTCCCCAGGGTCTCCCCTCCACTGACGACATCCTACTCGGTGTACTCAAGTTCCACCTGGGCAACCCCAGTGAAAAGGACCGGTGGACTTAAGTTCCACCTGGGCAACCCCAGGGAAATGGACACCACCCCCTCCTGGGGAAGGTCCCCTACATCAGACGCAAGCAGCAAGTCACCGCAAAAAGCCACATAGCAGGACACACAGTTGAGCACGTCACCTCCGCCAGCGGGAACTTCAACTACAGCCACAACACCGTACTCTCTTGGACCGACCATCATTGGTAACATCCCGTCTTCACCTTGCCCACTGGATGCCATCGCCATTATTGCACCCCCTCGCAGCTGGATCAAGGCCAAAGAACGTCTCGTCAACTCCCTCCACACTAACACTCCACCAATGCTTGCAAACGATGACACTGCAGTGTGCAACCACCACCGATGGATCTCCAACAAGTTTACATTCGGGCACCCCTCATGAACGTCACTGCGTCAGTACCTTCCGCCTGCCTGGTGGCAGGCGTAAGGGTGACGCAGTGCCACAGGGATAGGCTGGCCCCATGCATTGCTGGAGTTGGGTCATGGTTGTGACATGCAGCAATGCGTGACTTTAGCACAGACAGATACATCAGGATTCCTGACGTATCTGTCAGTACTTGCGTCATAGAGCTCTGTCCAGTGAATACAGCGCATCCATGCTGTCACAAGAAGGGCATAGTCAGAAGTGTTTAACGCTGTCTTACTGCAGCGCTGCAACAATTTTTCATGACTGGGGCCCAGGAATGCGCACTATCTTATTGATGGTGCGCATACACTGTAGTTTTGTCACACGGCAGCGCTGCAACCTTGCTTGTAGCGTTGCCCAGCACCAAAACCTGCTGAGATGTGGCCCCAAGTGTTATCCCCATTTTTAAGACAGACCAGCTATTTTCTGGCCTAAAGTAGCTGGCTCTAACTGCAGTTAGAGACAGTTTTTGGTCTTCAGTAGTCCAATGATCCCCTTATGAATATGGAGTAGTGGTGTTTGCGGCTGTTTTTCCATAGGAACGCCTCTCCTGCATATAATTATCGCTAACAGAAGTGGCAATTATTACAACTGATGTTTTTGCCTAAAAACTGTCGCTAATGGCTGTTAGCGACAGCTTGGTAATAGGGCGAAAACATTATTGCCGCATTAGTGGCAGAAAAGTGCCACTAATGCGGCAATAACTCCTTGAGAATATTCCCCGAAGTCTTCATATGTTCCACAGGCACTCCTTGTCTCTTTTCACAGTTACATATTTAACATGTAAAACACTACTAATTTTAATTGACCTTCCATTGTGCTTTTGCTAACTTCAATATTCCTTTCTCTCTTTAGTGAAACTGATTTTAGATGATACACTTCCTTTCTGTAACAAATAGTCTACTCGATACAAATCTATGTGAAATAAAAATGTTTTCCAGAGAGAAACCATGAATGGAAGATCAGTGAAAGCATCACCAAAACATACTTTTCAGATCAGCAAATCAAACACAAGAGGCTAGGACAACAACACCAAACACAGCTTTCATAAACTTAGATTTCAAGGAGGGAGAATTGAGTAGACACGCATGTCTTTCTCTAGGGACATGAGCGAATGATTTTTAGTCTCTTAGAACTTTCTATTTGAGAGGCTAGGGATCTAGTAACAAATATCTTCTCTGAGGATTTTTGAAGGAAGAGGTTTCTATCAAGACTAACCTTCGTATCGTAGGCTGAGGAGAAGAGGTACCGCAGGATTTTCAGAGATCAGCTCCACATACAGGGACTGGGCATCACTCAATAGGCCACGCTCTGGGACGTCATCAATGTCGGAGTCAAAGATCAGAGAGGAGAGTTGGCTACTCCCACTGCGGATCACCAACCTGGACAGGACAATGAAGAGAGAGAAGGGGTAAAATACGTAAGGGAGGTGATGATCACGGAGGACAGAGGTGTGGGAAGAAGAGGGCAATAGAAAATTGTGAACGAGTGGGGAAGAGGGCAGGAAATGAGAGGAAGAAAAGGAGAAAGAAAGGGAATTGGACGGGAGTGGGTTGAACGATGAAGGCATGCAAAAGTTGGGAAAAGTGGTAACAGGGCAGATGAAGGGTCAGGTGCAGCATATAAGGGTGGGTTAGGAACAAGAGGGAGCGAAAGGAAAGAACATAGACGGAGTATGAGAGATATAGAGTTTAGAAATAAAGGAAAGACTGGAAGCTAGACACTCAGAGAGGTGGCGTATGGACTATTCAGGCATTATGGCATGTTGGATTCTAAATGAGTCTATACCCTTGGAATAATGGAGACTGATGGCATATTGTATACTAAGAAGGTTGGGAGCACTCTGGGCGGCACATTTACAAGATAATGATGCAGCATGGTGCTGCAAGCCATCTTGCTACACCAAACCGTGTCAATAGGGAAAGCTCAGGAATGCGTGATATTTACAACAATAAAACACATCCCTGTGCTTTCTTCTGCGCTGGCACACAATAGGCTACCTAGAACAAACATAGGCACCCTTGCATCATGGTGCAAGGGTGCCTACGTTGCAGGGATAATTGCTTTTGTGCAGGAAGGAGCAACTTCCTGCAAAAAAAGGCATTTTCCTCCTTCTGTGTATGCTGCAGGATGCAGCACACAGAAAGAGGAAAAATTAGGAGAAATAAAGGTACTTTTCCTTGTTGCACCACTTTTACGCCTCCCCTGAGGAGACATTAGATTTTGACGCATTCCCAGTTTTATGAACACTAGTAAATCTGGGAATGCGTCAGAATCTATGGGTGTTGAGTGGGAACACCCACAGCAACACCTATGAACCCCCCAACTTTCAAGCAGAGTAATGCGTGAAAGGGGGCCATATTTACAAAGCCATGAAAAGCCAAACAGGATGGCTCTGTGTGCCCTTATAAATAGAGGCCAGTACACTGTGCCATCGGAGCTTCAAAAGTGATGCTCCAGTGGCACAAGGAGCTTGCAAATATGCCTCTGGGTTCTAGGGCTTAGTTGACCCTGAAGCTTGCAATACAGCTAATGAGACTTTGGAAAATCACATAAAAAACGTTCTATAGTGAGACAACTTGACTCTACTGGTTCTGAGCACTAGATAGGCTGTTCACAAGTGTTCAGAACACAGAAACAAGGGATTGTTACTTGTCATTATCCTCATCCAGCGAGACTCTTTCAAAATGCAGGTGCAGCCTCTGGTTTTCTGACGCCTCAATCAGCCAGTGGCAGGTCAAGTTGTTGCCGTGGTTCCTGGTAAGGTCGGGGGACACGAGACGTCCTAGTGTGGCATTCCGTATAGTGCCTCCGCAGGATGCTGTCAGGAGGTAAAAGGTGAAAATTAATTGAGTAGGTTTGTAATTTTTACCTAATGTAGTACAGAGTAATATTGCCCTATCTATGATAGTGACTTGGAGTTGCAGTACGGGGACAAAGCAAGGTTTGGCCTTGTGTATGTATTGTTAGGAAAATAGTGTGTATTGAGAGGACAGGGTGCATTCTGTCATCTTCCTCCTTCTGAAAGTAGAAAAATATTCACATGACAAAGAACCTCTCAATAATTTAATTAGGAAACCCTGTGTTGCACAGGGATGCCAAATGCAACAAAAACCAAAAACAAAACAGTCTTTCTCAAATTAAAGGTTTGTTGGTAGGGTTCTGTCAAGAGGCTGACATTGTTCATGATGGTAAAAAGAAGCACACAGAAACTGTGTTGTATACAGGAACTGGCTTGCAAAGGTATGAGAGAAGATGGGAAAGAGAGGGAAAGAAAAAAGGGAATATCTATCAGAAAGAGAGATAATATATGTGTGTGTAGGTCCTAAGACGGGCTGAAATCCCTAGGACATCACATACATACAATCACAGACCACCCAGCAAGCTGCCAATGAGGCTTCACAGGTGTTTACAGTGAACGTGTATAAACACTTTGGGCTTTAGTTGCTGCTAGGGGAGAGATTTCTCGATTTCCGTGGTACACTCAGCTGAACACCCTGTCCACAAACCTGGAACAGTCGTTCAGTGAAGGCAGCGCTGACCATGGCTGCCCTAAGGAGAGGTATGAGTGGATTAGAAATACAGTTGTGGTTGACTTTGATTTGTAAGAGTAAAGGTGGATCTTCAGATGTACCCAGCAGAGCCTCCAGAAAGTCGCCAGTGGTCTCAGTGCTGCTTTATCCTCGTAAACCCTGGGCACTGGACTGCTGGTGTGACGCCTGTCCATTCTCACCACTCCGTGGATCCACGCGCTAGATACACAGCTCCGCCAGCTAAGGACAGTCTAACTGGGTTTTGGGTGGAACAAAACTCTTTGACTCAAGACAACATTATGTTTGTATTAATGCCTAAGTATCTTCTGAACTATGAGATTTTTTAACTGATGATTAGTTATTACTCTGTTTCAATCTTGCACATTTTAATGTAAATCGCTTTCAACGATGTCACACGTACATGTTGTTTGCCATAAATCTATAGGTTAATATTGAAGTCTGAGTAGGAATGTGTCAAATATTTGCTTGAATCCCATTGAAACATTCTGTGAGATGTTTACATTTCTTTTACTTTCTGGACTAACGTAATGGAATTGTTTCATCACCTCACTTTGGGTGTTTGTGTGTTTGTTCTCTATTCCTACTGTTATATGTCGTTGCTGTTTTCTGGATGACATAAAGTATTATGTGTGTGTATATATTTGTGTTGATGTATAACGGTGTGAGTCTCATGTTATCCTTTGTAGGATGAATATTTATATACATATACACTTTTTATCATATTACAGCGCTAAAGAAGTCCACATGTATGTGGACGAAACGCATGGCTGACCCCCCTTCATTTGATACATGCACCAATAAAAAGAGGATTTTCAACTATCATTGGTCTACTGTGGACATATTGAGATACATATTTATATATGCAAAAGTGGTGCACCTTGGCTTGCTTTGTTTTTTCTTTTACCTAATCTAGGTTGACACTTTTTGGGCAGAGGGTGTCTGCATTCTGTGCACACATGGTCACACTTAAAATCTTTGCTCTAACAGATACTTAGTTTGGGACATATCAGTTGTCTGTGCGGCATTTTGTTGGTCCACTGCCTGTAGCTTTTTGTTTCATATCTTCTGAACTATATAAGTGGCAGATGTGGATGATCTTGTAAAGATGGGTCAAGTCATAGTGGTCAACAAGTGAAAAGTAGATTCCTATTTTGCTTAGGATATGTGCTTGAGTTGTCTGACTCCCGCAGTGGACGAAACGGTTGAGAGTGACTGTTCTGATATATACTCAGAAGATAAGAGAATCTATAGGTTTGGGCTTTCAACAAGGAGATGGCTGCCAACTTCAGTGCAATTCAATAACAGCAAGACAATAAGAATGTGCAAACGCATTGTAAAAAAGTCCTACGGTAACTTATAGAACCAAAACCAAATGTATTCAAGTTCCATGGGTGGGAATGAGAGAATTAGCAATACCTGAACAACTAATGGGGTTAAACTTGGGACTTTCTGTGAGAGATTAGGAGTGGAGGAGCGGGAAATAAAAACTTCAAGGTCAGAACAGACCAAAAAAGTAGAGTAGCAAAAAATGGCTACCTAAGTTCAGGAGTGACCCTTGCAGGTAAGAGCAGTGGAGCGGGGTGTGGTGGAAGCATTCAACAGATGACGCTGAGGGAAAATAAGATCAATCGTCTGTCGAACCCCCCCCCCCACCCTGCCCCACTGTTCTTACCTGCATCGGCCGTACCTGCCTAAGTTGTGGAGTGCAATGGTAAGGAGAGTCAACCCAATACACCCTTGGAGGCTTGGACAAATCTGGTAATGTCAAGTAAAGTGTGCCAACAAGGGATTTTGTTCAGGAAATATGATTTCTTATGAGTTATTTAAAACAAAATTCTTTGATAGTTCAATATTAACAAATTTTGAACCAGTAATGAAATAAATTGAAAAACTTGTGCAATCAATGCGCAGAAGATCAAAACAGCAAAAAATAAAATACACACACGGGAATATCTTATACTTAATATATGAATATATTTTCATATGTAAAGCAAAATTAGCAGGGTACAGTTACAACTGAAGTTAATTCAATGCATACACATGAAAAAGGTATAGTACATTTTAACCTACATTCATGGGTAAAAACATCCATTCCTAGTTTAATCAAAACAGTCACTTAAAATACATCAATTATTGGGGAAATGGACAGTGCAGTCGACGTTTCGGTGTTCTATGATGTAAATACCTCAGACCAACTTCAGGACAAAAGAAATTGCATATAGCAAAGGCCCCTAGGAGGACATTATGAATATCATTACATTTATGTCATTTGAATTCAAATTATTATTAAAAACAAAGATAGCTTGTGTGACCAGAAAATTAAGCTATATATATCATTTAAACATGAAGGAAATATTCTCCCCTCTAATATTTTGCTATACCTTTGTCAAGATTGCAGGTTCGAAAGTGAGGGCTAGCTCAAGTATCGGAGTTGTTTCATCCTATCCATCTTTTTAAGTGGACAAATTAATATCAAAATGCTTACTTTTGACAAAAAGGCCAATCTGTGTAAACTTTAGCAGGATTGGTTCAATTTCGAAGACATTCACTGGTGCTCTTCACCTAACTCTGAAATCAAAATATAGGTGTGATCCTACACTTCCTTTTTAGTACTGATGTAGTGTGCCCAATTTGAATACAAAGTTTGTGATATACCTGATGTATTGATTGACGGAGCAGTGATGCCGATACCTTAAGGCGTATGAATTGGTCTCAACGCTTACAAATTAGTCTTGTGATAAAATTAGAAGGCGGATGTTTGAGTGAAAGGAGGCTGCTTTCTTAATAAATAAATCTCCCACAGTGCCAGTTATTTATATTCTACCCAAGATACACAAGAGTACAACAGCTCAACCGGGTAGACCGATTGTGTCAGGGTGTAATTCCATACTAAAACCCCTGGCTCAATATGTGGACTTCTTCATTCGACCTTTTGCGACTGAATCCAAGACCTACATCAGAGACACCACAGCAATCATCAAGGTGGAGGAAAATCATTGTTTTGATCCAGAGTGTGAGCTCCTAGTGTCCAGGGACATAGAGAGCCTTTACACCAACCTCCCTCAACAGGAAGTTTTAGGGATTATAAAACAACTACTGAACAGTCAACCCAGACCACAAATTGTCCCCACTGAGTTCATACTTGAATGTATCAGAATCTCTTTATGTGAGAACTTCTTCCTGTGTGAAAAGACATTCTACCAGCAATTGAAGGGTGTTGCAATGGGGGCTGTATATGCCCCAGATGTAGGGAATATCTATGTCTCTGATTTTGAACAAAGACACGTCTATAGCCCTCTAAATCCATTTTCAGCCAACATATCATGTTGGCTGAGATATTTAAACGATTTTTTTCTGATTTGGAAAGGAATCAAGGAGCTGCTTTCTGAATTCCATGATTGGTTGAACTCCAGGAATACAAATTTGAAATTTACTCGCGAAAGTGACAACCAGAATATGAATTTTTTGGACATTTCGATAAGAGTAGGAAGTGATAACACTCTATACACCACCCTGTTTACCAGGCCAACGGCCAGAAACACCCTGCTCAAATATAGTAGTCATCACACGCAGGCATTGAGGGATGGACTGCCTTTCGGACAATTTCTCCGTCTACGGAGGAATTTTTCCAGAAGAGATGATTACATCGAGGAGGCTAAGAAACTCAAGGAAAGGCTGCATGCATGAGGTTGTCCTAACAGACTTCTTAAGAGATCATTGAAGAGAGCTTGGTACAACAACCGTGAGGCACTACTTGAAGTTAAAGATAAGAAAACTCAACCTCATCTGGTATGTGTAACAACATTCGGCACAGCCACCAACCAGATTAAGAAAATAATTAATAAACATTGGGCACTACTTGCCTCGCTGCCATAACTGGTTGAAAAACCGCTCTTTTCATTTAAAAGAGGATCTAACTTAAAAGATCGGCTTGTCCATGCATATGAGATGCAGGAAACAAATGTAGTGAACAATATGAGACAACTGATGCCCGTGGCAGGACATTATAAATGCAACAACTGTGCTGCCTGTTCCACGACTAGAAACAAGAAATCTTTCGAACTTAACGGCCGAAATAACATCATTAAGCACTTTTCCAACCGGAACACCACCAATGTAGTGTACTGCATTCAATGTCCCCGTGGCCTGAAATATATATATATATATAGGCACAATGAAACAAATGATCAAAAAGCGCATTCCACAGCATCAATCAAGGATTCGATGCAGAGTTGAGAATGCACCACTTGTGGAGCACTTTAGCCAGGCTAAGCACACAGAGAAGGATATGGCTTGTTCGTTTATCGAAGTGGTAAAACCAACGATAAGACAGACCAATGTTGACAAAATCCTGACTATTAAGGAGAATTGCTGGATGTGTCACGCCGACAGTATTAAACAAGGCCTTAATTCCGCCACTGAATGGCATACACTAGCATGTATAATTTTGACAGGGTAATAGACCTGACCTAAGTACCTGTTGCACTGTTAAAAGAGATGTGCACAGTGTCAAAAGTACTGCAGACACAATGTAGAGAATGAAATAGATGTAGTTTAATCACGTGCTATATTTATTTAAGACATATGTACAATGTCAAGAGTAACATGAACATACAGTATGCTCTTGCTTACTTCATTGCAGACTGTGAACACGCCAATTTGCTAAAAGAGTGATTTCATCTTAGATTGTAAGCGCTTCGATGAGTTATAAGCGTGAGGTTTGAAGCAACAGTATGACATCACTGTAAGGCATAAGCTGTATAGTGTTAAATAGACTAGGAATCTTGGACCATCAAATGTCCATAATGTGTGAGTAAACAAAGTTTTTTGATGTATTCAATATTCAGAATGTGTCATTACAATACAACGATCTGATGTTTACTACATAACCAACGATCAAACTGTTTGTTTGGAAGCCTTTACAATACTGAGATCCGATGTGTAAAACATAAACAACGATCAAACTGTTTGTTTGGAAGCCTTTACAATACTACAATCTGATGTGTACAACATAAACAACAATCAAACTGTTTGTTTGGAAGCCTTTACAAAAGATATTTAGTCTGTCCTATACGGTATGAAGTGGCAACAGTGTGAAATTCTATGAGAGCGTGTCTTCAACATCGTATAGATATGCATAAATCATGTCAAGCAGTAAGATATGCCTCATTTTGCAGACTCTATACATCGATGCAAACAATATTGGATCTCCATGAGCCCAAGGTGGTTTTAAATGTAACAGAAACTACCAAAATATTTCAATGAAATAATGAGTTACCGCTGTAAACAGTTAGTATGCCATAACAACCTGACATTCTAAGATGGCCGCCACATAAAGGGAACAAGGCTAGTTAATGTCTTCCAGTTGTCCAAACGTTGACTTCCGGAAACATGAATTTAAAAGTGCACTCTACGGGCATACTCTTGACTGTACCGTTTATCGCTAGGGACTGTTGCCCGTTTGATCGTCTGCCGGAATGAAATGTAAGTTTACTTCGTTGCTGGCCGTTCGTTTGCTTTCTGTCAAGTAACGCAATTTAATAATATAGCAATTTCTACTGGTAGCTCCCGCTATGGGCTGCGAGATCGTCAGAGTAATTTATTTCATTGAGTAACCTAATTGCGGTAAAACATTTTGCATCATTATATTTTGAACGCTATGTCTAACATTTCCTGATGAGGTGTTTTTTCCGTTTTGTCTGTCCGCACTTGTTCGCTACGTCAACCAGACAGCCTTAAAAAGAGAGGACATTTGGTTACAGCGGCTTGCAACACATAACACCCTCCTGGCAAGAGCAGTCGCTATTGTTAAAAATGATGTGACAAACATAAAAATATGGCAACATTGCAGTGATATCTATGAATGAAGTTGATATCTATGCCCACGTCCATGCACTAAGTCGACTTTTAAGACGGAGACTTTTCTCGGCGATTTCTTGATGCCGACAATTAAAGATTAGACTCAGGCTTTAGTTTATGTTAAGCTTTAACACCTGAATGCGCAACCCAGTTAGGAATATTCCACATAGTTCAAATAGAAAACCACTATGCCTATTGGATCTATGTGAGCTATAGAGCTTTGTTGATGCTGTTCAGGTATTCAGTCTTTTTAAACACATATGTAGCATGATGATATGGATTTGTTGTCCCTTTTCCGGATTGGCTGTTGTAAAGATTGTATCACAAGACTAATTAAACGTGTTGAGACTAATTCATACACCTTAAGGTATCGGCATCACTGCTCTGTCAATCAATACATCAGGTATATCACAAACTTTGTACTTAAATTGGTCAGACTACATAAGTATTAAAAAGGAAGTGTAGGATAACACCTATATTTTGATTTCAGAGTTAGGTGAAGAGCACCAGTGAGTGTCTTTGAAATTGAACCAATCCTGCTGAAGTTTACACAGATTGGCCTTTTTGTCAAAAGTAAGCATTTGATATTAATTTATCTGCTTGAAAAGATGGATAGGATGAAACAACTCCTATACTTGAGCTAGCCCTCATTTTCGAATCTCCAACCTTGACAAAGGTATAGCGAAATATTAGAGGGGAGAATAATTTCCTTCATGTTTAAATGTTATATATAGCTTAATTTTCTGATCACACGGGTCATCTTTGTTTTTAATAATAATTTGAATTCAAATTACATAAATGTAATGATATTCATTATGTCCTCCTAGGGTCTTTGCTATATGCAATTTCTTTTGTCCTGAAGATGGTCTGAGGTATTTACATCATAGAAGACCGAAACGTTGACTGCACTGTCCATTTCCCCAATAATTGATGTATTTTAAGTGACTGTTTTATTTATGAGGATATATGTAAGTGTTTGATTAAACTAGGAATGGATGTTTTTACCCAAGAATTATAGGTTAAAATGTACTATACCTTTTTCATGTGTATGCATTGAATTAACTTCGGTTTTGACTGTACCTTGCTCATTTTGATTTACATATGAAAATATATTTATATATTGACTATAAGATATTCCCGTGTGTTTGTATATTTAGTTTTTTGCTGTTTTGATCTTCTGCACAAGTTTTTCAATTTATTTCATTACTGGTTCAAAATGTGTTAATATTGAACTATCAAAGAATTGTTTTTTAAATAACTCATAAGAAATCATATTTCCGAATCCTAAATTGTAGAGTGACATGACAAAGGGAGAGAAAAGTGAATACAAAACAGTGTTACAATACAAAGAAGAGAAATTCTAAAAATGTGTATGAATAGGGCAGCTCCTATTCAACGGCTGCTAAAAAAGTTGCCCATTGCACCTTCATCGGGGGCTCTAATCTCAAACCAACTGATTATAGTTTCTACCAAGTGACAAAATGTAGGAGCAGTACAAAATGTATCTCAGTGAAGGTACCAGAATTCCTTGGGATGAGGCTGGATGTGAAGTTGATGTGGTTTTTGGCCACGGTTAAAAAAGAGTCCCATATAATATTAATATTTCTCCAGTAATCGGTCGAACACTTTTAAATGGTCGATAAACAAAGGTATGGAATATTTACAATGTTCTGTGCAGAGTCAGTGTTAGTAGCACTAATAAAGGAGCAACAAAAGAACCAGAAATTGATAGCTTAAGAAAACGGAAGGCAGGAAAGCATGTCAATTGGTGTTTTAAAAGTTCAGATATGCAACCTTTCAACTGTATTCGAAATCAATATTTATTTTTATACAGCCTTGTTTTTATTTGTAAGATAAAATGTATTGTGTCCTTGTATGTCTAAATCATATTTTTACGGCTTGACTTCTAGTCAAGAAGGACTAACCAGGACAAACATTCCTGTGAAACTTGGTTTTCTTCTGCAGTTCTTGAAACTTTGTTTTATAAAAATGAATTCACGTTTGGAAACAGATTTTTGTACAACTGCTGAAAAAGGCAGTTGGTCCTATTGTCACTGGCACGTATGTAAGAATATTCATGAAGCAGTATCACAGCATACCGCTGTAAGACTTTGCAAAAAAAAAAGGGTCTTTGTACCCAGGCAGTCCTTTTATGACTTATACCAAGGGGTAAGTGGGCCTGTGGGTGTGATGAGGAGGTGGGATGCGGGGTAAGTGGGCCTGTGGGTGTGAGGAGGAGGTGGGATGCGGGGTAAGTGGGCCTGTGGGTATGATGAGGAGGTGGGATGCGGGGTAAGTGGGCGTGTGGGTGTGATGAGGAGGTGGGATGCGGGGTAAGTGGGCCTGTGAGTGTGAGGAGGAGGTGGGATGCGTGGTAAGTGGGCCTGTGGATGTGATGAAGAGGTGGGATGCGGGGTAAGTGGGCCTGTGGATGTGATGAGGAGGTGGGATGCGGGGTAAGTGGGCCTGTGGGTGTGATGAGGAGGTGGGATGGGGGGTAAGTGGGCCTGTGGGTGTGATGAGGAGGTGGGATGCAGGGTAAGTGGGCCTGTGAGTGTGAAGAGGAGGTGGGATGCGGGGTAAGTGGGCCTGTGGATGTGATGAAGAGGTGGGATGCAGGGTAAGTGGGCCTGTGGGTGTGATGAGGAGGTGGGATGCGGGGTAAGTGGGCCTGTGGGTGTGAGGAGGAGGTGGGATGCGGGGTAGGTGGGCCTGTGGCTGTGATGAGGAGGTGGGATGCAGGGTAAGTGGGACTGTGGGTGTGATGAGGAGGTGGGATGCGGGGTAAGTGGGCCTGTGGGTATGAGGAGGAGGTGGGATGTGGGGTAAGTGGGCCTATGGATGTGATGAAGAGGTGGGATGCGGGGTAAGTGGGCCTGTGGGTGTGATGAGGAGGTGGGAAGCGGGGTAAGTGGGCCTGTGGATGTGATGAGGAGGTGGGATGCGGGGTAAGTGGGCCTGTGGATGTGATGAAGAGGTGGGATGCGGGGTAAGTGGGCCTGTGGGTGTGATGAGGAGGTGGGATGCGGGGTAAGTGGGCCTGTGGGTGTGAGGAGGAGGTGGGATGCGGGGTAAGCGAGGAGAGTGGGAAGGGGAGGAGATTACATCCTACCCTGTAAGAAAGAAAACAAGGAAGGAGGCTTGGCTGCTGCTGCATCCAAAGCCTTGTGTGATCTTTCTAGCCAAAATTACCACCCAGAAAAATCAGATTATGTTAGACCACCTTCAGTACAACCAAGTGCGCAAAAACCTAACTGCTTATAATTAGGTGGGAGCAAAATAAATGCTTAAAAACAGACATTAATTTCCTCATACATAAGTGACTATTATGGAATGTGTTGTGTCACCCTCTGAGAGACCAATGATTTTACTTGAATGACTCAACACTTAAACGTCTCATTGGTTTATTACCAACTGCCACAACTTTGAGCTACTAGTGGGTACCCGAGATCACAACATCAGCCCACCATTGAATCCCCTGAAGCTTTGTGCAGCAACACACAGGATTGGACCTGGGGCAGGACACACTATTGCTGCCATTGCTTGAGATTCACAGATATGCTCCATTTCGTGACTTAGACGATCCAGCTGGAACTGTGAGCTTATATATGGCCACGTGACAGACAGGCAGTCATATGAACAGGTGTACAATCATATGAATACCAACAGAAACTGACAAGGACTGAGAAGGATAAACAGACAGACAACATAGGTCACTTACCAGCACAAATTGGTGCCTTGCCGCTCCACTGTGGACGGCTTGTGTTCAGGCAGAGAAGGGATTCCTCTCCTCTGATCTTGAAGCCAGGGTCACACTTGAATGTAGCGGCTCCCCCAGGGTGCAGGTCACTGACGCTTACATCTCCATTATCCGGGCGCCTGGGGAACCCACAGCTGAGGACGAAGGCTGCAGAATACAGGGAAGTCATGGTGAGTTAGGCATTAGGGGCTTAAGGAGGGCAAGACAAAACAGGAGCCATTGTACCAAGATGGCAGAAATGAGAAGCTGTGGATGGGCTTGGAGACTAAACACTACTCTCCACCTTTACTGAGAGCCTAATGACAGATGGGCATGGAGCCTGGACAACCATCTCACCACAGAGGTCGTTCCACACATGCAGATCAAGGAAAGGATGGGCACGAACATGACCTACTTTGTAGGTCTACCTTCACAGAGAGACCATGATCTGAACAGACACGCCAGACCATTTATGGAAGTGTTACCTTGATAGTGGAACTTGAAGACGCCAGGTGCCGTGGAGTGATAACTCTGAAAGTGAATGAGGATTTGGTTGGTTGGACTCCGAATCACTTGCCCTTCTACCAGCAGAGACTCATTGGCCAAGACGACTGGTTTGTCACCACCTAGCCCCTCCACCGTCAGGGAGTCCTCCTTCGTCAGGTTCAAGCTTTGCACCTAGAGCATTTAAAACAAAAACATCATCTTTGGAATCAGCAGGTGGTTTACCATGCAGGAGCAGAGGGTGTGGAGGTTTCCTACAGTGCTATAAAAGTCTTCCTCCTTCACGTCTGCTGGCTCTTTATTTTAATTTTACATCATTCCACGTGCCACGCTTTCGCTACAATGACTACTTTCAGGGACCTCACCCAACCTGACCCATTCAGACCAAACCGCAGCCAATACCCTTTCAACCAAACACTACAAAGGATGTAAATAAAACCAGGTGCAAATCAGATTTGCCTGGGGTACTAAGTCGTATATAAATAATACCACTGAACAACCCAAAAACTGCTTTGAGGGCAAGCGTTATATAAATACCAATATAATACAATAAAATCGGATGACTATATATGCCATTCCCATACTAAGGCTACCTGAAAGAGCTGCCAGGCAACTGAAGAGGGGCATGGAGGACATGAATGGGAAGGAAGTAATAAGGAAGATGGGAAATTGGTATATTCTGCTATGTTATGTTGTTTATGTATAGCACTTATGCCATCCTGAATGTCACTTGAAAATTGTTGGACACTGAGCCCCAGATTCACTAAGGAGTTGCATTATCCTGTGTCACTCAAGTCGACGCAAGGCAGCAGAAGTCCTTAAGTAATATTTACTTAGCCACGCAAGAGGCAGCTTGTACCACCTGGTATGACTTTGTAAAGAAATGTAACGCAACGCAGTTCATTGCACTGTGTTGTGCTACACTTCGCAGAGGTAGGCATTCCATAGGTGGAGCATTCCTGTTCTTCCGCACATTGAATTTGATGCAACACCAGATTTACTAAAGTCAATAAACCTAGGATTATGCCAAAATGGTGAGCTTACCACAGAGAGATGTAACAAGGAGAAATAGCTTTATTATTGTAATTTTCTTTTTCCGTGTGTGCTGCATTCTGCAGCATATATAGAAAGAGGAAAAAGCCTCTAAAAGGAAGGAAGGTGTCCCTTGCTCAAAACGTTAGTAATTCTGGCCCTATATGAAAAGGACGGGGCATTATTAGGAAGGAAGTAAACCTAAAGGCTGATGTTGAGGACATAAGAAATATAGGGGACCCTTTGGTAGAACAAAGGAGGTCAGGGAAGAAGTGTTATTTAGGAAGTATAAAATAGGACAAAAATGTGGAACAGCAGTATTTCTAGTTAAAGATATGATTTCAGAAAGCCCAATAAGGTGCCTGTGAGAAGTTGGCCAGGTATATAAGATGTCCACTATTCTAGTGGGCACCTTGAACCAGTCCAATCGACCCTTATTGATGGTAGGTTATAAAGTCAACCTTATAGAAAGCTATCCTAGTGGTAGCTGTGGAGAGCTGCCCTCATGCTAAGACTTAGAGGCTAGTTAAGCAAGTTGTTTTACCAGTTGTAATCTCTTGAATGATCAAATGAAAGCACACCACACAAGGTATATATCAAATATATATGTATTAATCTAAACACAACCCCTCTGGACTCTTTATGAGGTCAGAGGTAAAAGTACAATACAAGGAACTTAATTAGCATACAATAATTTGCACAGTATATGTTTTGTACTAGGGGCCTCACAAACCATAGACTAAAATAGTGGTATAAGAATCACATGAGGAATAAAAAGCAGGCCTAGGGCCTGTAGAACCTCTGGGGCTATCTGGAACCACCCAAGGTTAGGATGCAGGAGGCCCACGGGGGACGCATGCAGTGTCTAAACACAGCCGCGGATCACCATTGACTTTCTATGGCGAACGAACAAGTTACAATTTTAAAGAATAAGGGCATTTAGAAGGGGAACTACGATGGAACCCTTTTAGACTAGGACAGTTCGAGAGTCATGACCCACAAGAGCACTGGAGTCCTCATGTTACCTCACCCAGGCAGGGAAACCGGGTGCATAGGTGTCTTTTGGTGTCTTGTTTCGTCATCCATTCCAATGGAGAGCTGCGAAGAAATGCTACAGGCGACCAGAGGAAAAGTGTCCGGGTGGATCCAAGGGTGGATCAGAGATGTGAAGAACCTGAAATCAGAGGGGACAGAGTCTGGGTCACTAGCCAGTGACCAGGAAGGCAGGAAGAAGATGCCTGCAGATGTCTGGTGATTTCAGGTGAAATAAGTGAAGCTTGACTCTTTATCTATGAGGACCAGGAGGTGTCAACAACAACCAGGAGCTGGATTCGAGCTGTCCCACAAAGGATCTAGCTGACTGTGGTGTCGGAATCCGGATTGGACCCAACAAGCCTTTGCAACAGCAACCCACGCAAGATGACAAGATTGGCTTCAGTGCAGACCAGCAAGGTCTGGGGGACTCCTCCTTTGGAGAGGAGTGGAAGCACGTCTGGAGTAACAGGAAAGCTCAAGAAATCAAAGGTTGGTCTTCGTAGGGGCTCACTAGCCAACGGACTAGGAACCGCAAAGGCGCGTCAAGCTGAAATGCACAAAGGGGGCCCACGGAACACTCATGGAGTGTAGGCTTCTGAGCTTTGGTACAAAAGGTGCTCGGGCAGGGTCTTCAAATACCCCAATGCACAACTTCGGGAAGTAGGTGCAGTAGCAAAAATGCAGGATGTACAGGAGTTCCGGTCCCACGTCTCTCGTGTCAGCTACGGATCTCAGCTTTGCTTGGATCGCGGGTCAGCCTCAGAGATGTCTGGAAGTCTATGTCCTGTGTCACAGATTTTTCAGGATCCGGTGGGAGCCTTGAAAATGCAGACTGGCAAATATGCTGTTGGTGCCTGTTTGAACAGGGTGGTTACTCATTGACCAAAAGGGAGATTTCTTCCATCTTTCAGTCAATATGGAATGTTGAAGTTCCAAGATATATGTTGCAGAGATTCGTCAGGGTAATATAAAGTCCTAGGGACTGGGCTCCTATTCTTATAGTAAGTTTAGGGGTTGGACTAGCTCTAGGGTCCCACCTATGGGAGGACCTGTCGAGGGGGGTGGTTACACCCCTTCCCCTTTATCCAGTTTCGTGCCAGAGCTGGGGCTGAGTGCCCCAGCAACCGGTTTGAACTGGGAAAAGCATGGAGCGCCTTGTGTGCCCCAGGCAGTGTCTGAAAAGTATTCACTGAATGCAACCTACCCTGCCCCAATACACTAAAACCTGTCTTGGGAGGTGCTGGCACCTCCCTGGACAGGAAACCTATTGTCCAGGCCTCCCCTGCCGGAGTTTCGTCCAGCAGCAGGAGGGTAGACTCATGTATGTGGCAGCAGCATCCATTTTGTGATGCTGGGGCTCTGTTTAACTTTAACCGGGTGTACCAGTGTGTACATGTCTTTTTCCTCTAGAAGGGTGGAATGCTACCCCCGCCGCCAGAACAGGCTGGGGGGTAGTATTCCAAAGTGTTTGACACCAAACACGACATGTTTTGATAAAGCCAAACCAAAGTTAGCATTAACCGCGAGGATTATAATGCACTTAAGAGTATATGGTATGGCTATATCATAGAACAGCTATAAGGAAGGGAATCCGAAAGCTGCAGAGGGGCTCAGCTCATGCTAGGGCACCCTCTCACACAAAAGCAAGCACTGTGCCTTCAGGATTGTCAAGGCCTGCCATAGGAGTGACTTATAGGTTACTATATGTCTATATATAAGGTAGATATAGGTATACTATATCTAAGTAAGGGGTGCTTACACCACATTACCCAGGCTGCAAGTGCAGACCTGTGGTGCCATTTTCGAAGGCTAACAAGGGTTGGCATAATACATGCTTCAGCCCCTGGTAGGCCTCTGGGGTACCTATACCCTGGGTACCTAAGGTACCATATACAGGGACTCACAAGGCTAACCCAGTAGCCAATCTGATATGTACCTAAATTACATGGAATCCATTTTTTAGAGAAAGCAGATAGACTGGGTCCCTGAATAGCTGGATCCCAGTCGATCTAAGTCGAAAACCAGCAAAACACCAGTCAAAATGTGGGGGTAACGATATAGTCAGATTCCACCTTCCTACAGTGCCACTCTGGGATATCGATGTCAGTCCCACCCTTTTTTCCACGCCCTCAGGAACAGAGACAGAAATTGCAGTGTGCCAAGACTAACTTGGGACCTCATTAAAAAAGCACATGATCAGTCCTTAGAATGGGAAGGCTGCCAGGATCGGTGAGGAAACTGTAGTTAGACAGAGTGGGTGGCAGCTAGATTGTACCAAGGGTGGTGTGGCAAGGGGGTGGGGCACAAAAAAATAATAATCAAATTAATTTACATCCTTTCGTAGCGCGACATCCTCCTCCCTCTGGTGCCTTCCAGGAAGCTCCCGGTGCAGGAAACTGCACTACCCAATCCAGGCGCTGCTTTCACAGCATGAAAGCAGCGCCAGGATTGGATTGAGCAGCCTCTCTCACCACTCATAATAGCACTGGAGGCCTTCATTTCCTCTAACCCAGCTGTCTAATACAGGGAAGTTAAAGAACTTTCAAATGTGCATGTCTAGCTGGCCATACCAAGACGGCAGGCCAAAGAGACATGCAAATTTTAAAGCGCACAGCTTCCTGCTGCTACCGCTCGGCAGCGCTGGCCCCGCCCTGCCCTGACACTTAGTTCAGGACAATTTGCTGTAAAATAAAATGGCAATAAATAAACATTATTACCTTTTTATTTTTCAGCTCTGGGACTTGTGGGGCGATGATCCTCCACTCAAAGGGAGTAGCCGCTCCTGAACAGAGTGTTCGACAGAAGTAAGTAAGTAACTCATTCTTGTGAATACTTCTATCTGCTAATTCTTCATCTCTTGAATCAATACCTCAACACTACCTCCCAGGTGGTGTGTCTGAGGAGAAAGTCCAACCAGGAAGTCTTGCAACATAAAGCTGGCAAAATGTCCATCCCTGCAGGATTTAGGCTCCAGGAAATACTGCCTGCAAAAGGAATGGACTAAACCCCACATGGCTGCCTGGAGAGGAACATTCATGGACCCTGATGCACTCAGGAGGCTCTTTCTTGACAAAAGTGCAGCAAAAGTTGATGCAGATCCAGTATGAAATGGTTCGCTTCTGCATCGCATACCTTTCCGTGGACAAGCCTATATAAGGCAAGCTGACCACAAGACCGGTACTCGTGGGTCCTATCAATGTAAAGACCCAGGAACTTGTGATGATTCAGGCGATGAAGTCTCTTCTCTTTGGTGGGATGAGAATACGGGTTGAATGCTGGTAGAGTGATGCACTGACCTATGTGAAGCAGGGTAACCTCCCTAAGAAGGAAAGAAGCCTTAGTCCCAAGGACCAGTTTGTCTTGGAGAAATGTGGTAAAAGGAGAACTAACAGACATAACTTGCAGCTCGCTAACATGCCAAGCTGAGGTAATGAAAACCAACAATACAGTTATCAAGGAAAGCAGCTACAGAGACAACTCTGCATGGTTTTAAAAGATAAACTCATCAAGAATGTGAGCATCACGTTAAGGACACACTAAAGAATGGTAAGGGGCGAATGGGGAAGCAAATGTGTTAACCAGTTCCAAATACATAACGTAAAATAGATGTGAACAAGAGCAGCTGAAATAAAGAAAAGCCGAAAGGGCGGAGCAGCGATGCAGGTAACAGTGGGGCGGGGTGGAATGGAGTCCACAGACGATGACTGAGGAAAATATTATTACAAAAAAGAAAAACATCTACCTTGCACTCACCGCATCGCCGAGTTGGTGATACGGCAAACACAAGGTAAGTGGCTTTCTTGTTTTACATTTTATTTTACCTTGTACTCGTCTGTTGACTGCCCCCCCCCCCCCCCCACCCCGCCCCTCCGCTCTTACCTGCACAAGCCGCTCATGTGAAAGGGCTGACAAATAGAAAAACATGTATGAAAATAAGTGTCGTGCAAGTCGAGGGACACCATTCTGTCTTCTAGCTTTAGGACCAAGGGACATGTGCAGTGGAGAGCATCTTGAAGTTCTCCTTGCAAAAGCAGGTATTTAAAACGTGTAAATCCAAAATGGGACAGAGGCCACAATCTTTCTTGGAAACTAGAAGATAGCAGAAGGTACATTCTACCTGACCCCTGTAACTCCCCGATACTGCTGACATTCACACACACTCTCCATCCATCCTCTCACCACCTCAAACTTTTCCCCAATCCATCTGCCCAACCCCTCATCCACTCCCCCATCAATGCATCCAGACAATGTCTCACTCCTTCATCTACTCAGTCGACCACCCACATCCATTCACCCACCTATCCATTCACTCATTTGCTCTCACTCCTCCTTCTACGAACCTATCCAGGACAAATTTCCTAAAACAAATTAGCGGGGGACTATTTAGCACAAGTAATGATGTCAGGTGCAGTGACATTATTGTGAATTGATGTCAAAGGAGGAACGTCACACCCTTCTCAAAGCCTTCATGTAAAAGATACCTGTGTATTTTACAACCAATGCTGAAACACAGTATTTGCCACGTATAAGCTTTTATATTCATGTATACAATATATGTATCATATATGTATCATATCTAAACCCAATGTATATGTCGATCAACTCGTCTGTAAACGTAAAGCAGTGAAGGTCACCCACTCACACTCCTGACTCGTGGGTGAACATACAACGCACTCATCCACGCCCCCCTATGTACAGGGTTGTACATTCTCACTCCCTCATCCACTGACTCACTTATCGTCACTCCTCCATCCACTTTTCCTCCTTTCGCTCGCTCACCCGTTAACCAAGGTGAAGCATCAGAAACTAGACACATCACCCCAGACAGGCCGTCGGGTGCTTAACACAAAATTCCAGATGACCCCTCCAGAAATGGAGACATTGTGATGAGGTTGGCACGCAGAAGTGGGCACAGTCCTCCTGATGAAATGTTACGCCAGGGAAGTCATCCAGATCTGAACACGATCCTTACAATGTATAATGCCATTATAGCGTGTTTGTTCTTGTAAGTATCTCCACCTCTGCCCCTTGAAAGCCTCCTGCCCTCTCTGCTGACTTGTCTCATTTGTTTACCCACTCTGAGGTAGTCTGGCATGGGAACTTGCTCCAGGGCAATGGCAGAATGCTCAGGCTGTGGTCGTTGGTGTGTGAACGGAGCTTGCACTAATGCCGTCTCCTGTCCAACTCAGGGTGTTTGATTAAAGCCTAGACTACTTTGCTGTGCAGGTTTTCTTGTAAGGACAGTTTGTATCACTGCTACCAACAATGTATCTGTGTGCTTGCTTCTGTTTAAGTGCACTGCTCTACCTGGTCCATGGAAGGACGGGGCTTACTTTGCAGCAGTGAATGTTGTACACATGCCTGAGTGTGCGCCGGACATTTTTACAACACATTCCGTGATTTGCTGTGTAGAGGGACTTGCCCTGTTCCTGCCAGCGATGCGCCTGCGCCCCGTGCACGATGGAAGCTTGCACAAGAAGCAAGTGCACATGCAACCTTGCCTTGCGTTACAACTGTTCTACCTTTGGTGCATGCAGTGCTTTAAGAGGGCAAGTACTGTCCAGAACTGAGTACCTGCACTTTTTTTTATTTGAAAGCAAAAGTACCGACACATCTCATCACTCCTGCAATGCATTTAATGGGAGAGTGCCAGCCCTTCTCAGGCGTAAACAGGTACCCTAAATAGTAAGTACCTGCACTTCTATGTTTCCATTTAAAGCACTGGGAGTATGCCTAAAAAGTCGCAGTTCGTGCTGTATCAGTACAGAGGATATTCTACCCCTCTCTCAAATGTGCTTTCCTTGTACTCCGACAGTCTCTCACACCTGCAGACTCGTTGCCATGACAGTGTGCATTGCAACCCCGTCTCTCCCATCTCTGTCCCTCCAGTGCGCTTGCGCCTTCGGTTTCTCGCGCACCTACTCTAGCTGCGTCATGGCGCGCTCCCTCTCAGACCAGCAGTCACGTGTTTCAAGAACGGCGCCGTCCTCACGCAGCTACGGCCACCCGCCTTGAATGTGATATTAATTATACCTGTGCCCTCTTTGCTCGCTTACCTGCACCTCTATGCCGTAGCCCAGGTAGACGGTGATGCTGTAAGTACAGTCCAGGCCTCCGTAGTACGCAGTGCCAGAATAATCCGGGGACTCGATGTAGCCCTCCGGGTCCGTGATGTTGTTATTACAGAGAACTAAAGAGAAGGCAGATTAAAAACCGTAAATTAATGTTTCCTCCAGATCAGTGGACCCATCTCTTCGGAGACAGTACTGTCTCCTATAGGCACAGTGCTGTGTCACTTGGCACAGCCCATCCTCTCTGGATAAAGCACTGTCTCCCATTCCACCCGAGGACACAATACAATTTTCATAGACACAATACTGGCTCCCTTGAAGTAATACAATGGCACAGTACAGCCTCTCTACAAGGATTACTGTCTCTTTTGAGAAAATACTTCCTCCTCTGCCACGGAACTCTGTCCTTAGTCACCCTAATGTCTTCTTATTCTCACCCTGGGTCCTGCTCATCTCTCTTAGTGCATGACTCTCTCCCGGGAGTCAGTGCCGTTCCCCGTAACACAGCGCTTCCCCCAAGACAGATGCCATCCCTTTATCCTTGAGATAGTCGGGTACCTTCCACCACCACGGCATAGTACTAACTTGCAGTCCATAGCATATTCTTATTTCGCAAAGTTCTGTCCTTTTGGCACATACTGTCTCATTTGACATTGGACAGTCTCAGAAAGCTTTTTAAGGAGTCTTTGGCACATGCAGCTTTCCTGGTCACCTACTGGTCATGTTGGCGCACTGATATCTCAGCTGGCACAGTTTTGCAGCATGGGCACTGCATGTCTTCATTGTCTCGGTAGGCAACAATAGAAAAACAGTTGGGGCGCGTAACTATCTTCGTACTCACTCTCTGGTCTCCCTACGTACAGCTTATGTCACACTCATTCTGTTATTTGCAAACAAAAGAATCTGTTTGAGACTACATGCATGTCCCCACCCTCAGACTGTGGCTTGTTCAGCCCTTAGTCCTGTGGTCATGAACTGATGGGTGAGACCAGATTAGTCCCTTGCTCACGAGACCAGATTAAAGTCAGATACTTCCACTGCTCTCCACATGGAGGGGGGAGTAAAACTCACTTAAATATTCCACTCCTTTAATTGTCTTTCTTAGTTTACAATTGAGCCACAGGCTGAATTTGCTGCAGACGTGGCTGTCACTCTTACCAGGGGTGTGGACTGTGGTGATGGTGGTGGTGGTGATCAGAGTGGTGGTGGTTTCCTCGTCGGCCTCTGGGATGAAACTCGTTGGCCCCGCCCGTCCATCGGTTGGTGCCTCCGCCTCCCGGGGTGGGCCTGGTGGTAGGGACCCTGCCGGCCTCCAGTGGGTTGCATCTGGCTCCTCTGCTGCCGGACGTGGCACAGTTGGTGTCACTGCAGTGACTGGTGGTGTGGTCAGGAAGTCAGCAGGCGGAGAGGTGACAACATCGTCAGGCGGCTGCCCATCCGGTATCGCAGGGGCCATGACTACCGTGGTCAGGATACTGGGTATATCTGTTCCTGCCACCGCCGGCCTTCGGTACACAGGTAGTGCCTGCGTGGGATTTGTGGTAGTGCCTGCAACACAGCAAAGTGACATCAGTCTTACTGTCTCAGTCCTTTTAAGTCAAAGGATCCCCCTCCCCTTCTCTCTTACTAGCTTGTGTGTTGTTTTTTTTAAGTACATTTTTTTATTGGCATTTTTTAAACAATGCTACAAACAATACAACCTACAATCCAGCTGCAGATCGATACATCATTGTCTATACATCCATATACCACTATAATTACAAATTTTGGTACAAGCGTGCACGTTCCACTGCATAACACATGTTAGGATAAAGGCCCATCCCACTACAGGAAACAACAACCAGTATCTTGAATGACAATTTAAAATCCACTTTCTTCCCTCTAGGCATTGTACAAATACTTAATCTCTTCAGCTTAAAAACCATGCCCGTCATGCAGTAATCCTCTCCCCCAGCGCCCCAACCACTCTTATTGTTATCTATGCTTGTTTACAGAGCCGTGGGTGCCTCCAGCGGGCGTCCATCCGCCTCCTGATGCTCACGGGCCCAAACTACAAAAGGCTCCCATATGTCTCACGGCCTGGACGCTGACAGAATCAGCTCCCAAAATGTAGTCAATTTCAAATGCCCAAATGTGACATATCGAATCCATGAGGTAGAAGTAGCCATCAGACAGAGCCTTGGCAACAAGGCTCCTGGTCCTGATGGTCTCCCTATAGATGTTATTAAGTTCAGTCCAGATTTGTGGGCACCGATACTTCTTAACGTTTTTAACAGTTTGCCCTCAGTGCCTAGGGCCAATACCTGGTCCACCAGTACGATAGTCCCAATCTTTAAAAAGGGCGATAGGTCAGATCCGGCCAACTATCGACCGATCTCACTCTTGGATAACACCCTAAAAATTCTGGGGCGAGTCCTTTACAATAGGGTGTTAGAGTGGACAGAAGATAGTGAATTATTGGACCCCTGTCAGATGGGATTTAGGAGCAAGGTGGGCACGGTGGAGCAATGTCTGAATTTGAAGTTGGTCATTGACAAGTATAACATCGCTCGATCGTCCCCTATTTATCTTGCATTTATGGATCTGTCATCCGCCTTTGACCTAGTCAACAGATCCAAACTTTGGTCCATTCTTTTGGACTATGGACTAGATGAGGTTCTTGTTAACTTTCTGGCCTACCTCCATACTGACCTCAAGGCACAAGTTAGGATTGGGAAGGGTGGCGAAGGTTCTAGGACCAATTAAAGTAGGTAGGGGGGGGGGATCAGACAGGGGTGCGTTTTAGCACCCCTGCTCTTTATCATCTACATCAATGGTTTAGCTAAATCTTTAAAACAGGTGACTCCAGATGTGCCAATAATCCAGGGGCAACCATTACCGGTTCTTTTATACCCAGATGATGCGGTCCTTATGGGCCGCACACCGAATGCTCTCCGCCAACTTGTTAAAACTTTTATTCAATATATGGAGGCTCTAGACCTGCGTGTGAATTAAACAAATTCTTTTATTATGACATGTGGCCCAGGGAAACGGAAGCTCAATACCATACATGTAGGGACAGATAAATTAGACTCTGTGAATACATTTCCATATCTAGGGTTGGTTTTCGCTACGAACGGCTCGTGGAGTGGGCATTTGGCCCACGCCACGGGCAAGTTCTCGAAAGCCACCAATTCCGTCTTGAGCTTGCCACGCCCCAAAGAAAATAGGTGCCACTAGAGCTATTAAAAAAAAATTTAGGTTACAGTGCATATCAGTAGCCACATATGGGGCAGAGGTTTGGGGTTTGGGGATTAGTCCCAGTATTTAACGAGAAGAAAACCGATTTTGCAGAAAAATACTGGGTGCCCCAATCTCATCCTCTGAGTTTATTTGCCACAAGGAATTAAACCTCCCCTATACATGTGATTTTATTAGGACAAGGTCAGCTCTATTCTGGCTTAGGATCTGGAGGAATAACTCAGCTGCCCTAACACAGGATATTATAAACGATTGTCTTAAATGTGAAAAGGGCTTAGCTATCCCCTGGCTTGCGGGAGTTTTAAAGACACTGTGTGCCTTGGGTAGGGGAGATCTTTTCTCCGACCCACCGAAGATCGAGCCCAAAGATAAGAATGAGGTCAAACAACTACAACAGCTTAATATTCGAAGCTCACCCCTAAATAACAGGACACCTGGAAAGAGAAAAAAAGAAAAATAGAAACAAACTAATAATATACATTAAAGGTACCCATCCACTCTGTAACATACTTGTTTACTTTCTGAATCTTTACTTCTTGGGCTACTCATATTTACGTACTTAATATTATGTCATTATTCAGCGCCCACGTCTTCAAGACAGACAACCCTCCACCTCAGATTACTCCTTCTTTTCCCTTCCTGTGAGAATTAATACCATCCATACGTCCAGGTACAATTATGGTTTTTCACATGTCCCCGAACGAATCTGTCCCCCCCTGCACCTTATTTCTAACTCTTCTTTTATATCCTTTATCATCTCTTACACTCCTTTATAACTTTACTCCCCCCTTCACCTTATTCCTAACTCTTCTTGTATATCCTTTATCACCTCTTATACTCCTTTGTAACTTTACTACTCCCTTTTATCTTATTTCTAACTCTTCTCCTATATCCTTTATCATCTCTTACACTTCTTTTTACCTTCACTAGTTTTTCCCTTCCCCTCTTATTTCGACCTGCACGCCATCATTATTTTGTGTCTTTATGCAGTTAGCATTTATATCTCAGAATGTTGTATAGACTATTACCCTATATGCCCTTCCCCATCCCACTGCCCCCACCCTCTACCATGTTGCGTAGCAAATGTTACATGTATAGTAAAATCTCTTTGCAATCCATCATATGTACCAGCCTAAAATGGGTAACAAACTGTATATAACTGTAATTATTAGGACAGGTTCAAGTACTTTTAGGACACTATTGTCATGTTTTGTACCACTGTATAAATGTATCACAATAATTCTCTCTGCTTTTTAACATGTATATATTTAGGACATTTCACGGACATTGACAAGCACTGCTATTGTTTATATCTTTCTATATGCATAGGTCCATTTGGATACTCACATGGCTCCCTGATGAAGGCCCTCAGCCGAAACGCGCGTAGATGACATACCTAGCCATGTTTTTATGTAAAAATGTGCTAAAACAAGCTTCCGCACAGTTCTCAAGTTAAAACTAATTATCTTGAAATGTGTATAGGATACAATAATATGTATATATATGTAGATAAAAAATCACATGTATAATGGAGGCATGCACATAATAATTATTTGTAATAAAGTAACAATGCTTTTTATAATAATGAAGATTGAATAAAATAAAAGCCATAATTTTGTACCATGCATTTTGTTCACTTATAGTTTTTGCTGTCACTAGTCCGTCTTTGCCCTCTGTCTTAATACTAGTTCCTAATTACCTTTCTTTCAAATGTCAAACAAGCACTATACGCACTTTATAACTCAGAAAGAATGGGAAGGGAATCACTTAAATCTACCGTTGTGACATACATGGGGAATGAACTGTGTAGGCAAGCGCTCCCACCCTATCTTACTCTCCCCATGACCAACTGGGAAAGATCACTGTTATTCCTCCTAAGAGCAGGTTCTGTGAAATTTTTATTGGGCTTTCCTTTGGGTTATCATCATACAGCACATTATAGCCCATGCCCGTGTGATGGGATAAGCACACAGAATGATTTGCACTTTTTTATTTTTCTGTAAATTTTATTTAAAGTATATTAACTGGTTTTTAACTCCATATTTTAGAAAACGAAGAACCCTTTCTTTAGGGGAGTCTAATTTAATGTTGCTTTCTTTGGATACAGATGAATTAACTTTTCAAATTAGCACTTTCTTGAGACTGATAATTCGTGTACGCAAAATGATGGAAAACTCCAGAAAAATTAGATTTATGAGAGCTGTAATACATTTTTAGGATTACGATTCCTGTAAATAGATTTGTATAGAGAATGGGACTGTTTTTATTGTATGTACTTTTATGAATTTTATGAAATTCAAATAAAGGTCTTTTGAATTGAATTGAATTGGCATATCGAATCCATTCTTTCATAGAAGGTTCCCCTTTCTCCCCAATGCATGGCCACTTGGCGTTTAGCAAATAAGAGTAGTAAAGTGTGTAATTTACGAACTTTAACTGGTGTAGCCTTCACTTATCCCAAAAGGCCCTGTAGGGGGTTGGTTTCGTTAGTTGTACCTATTATCTGGTGGATCGTATTGAATATGTTGGACCAAAATAATGATAGCCATGGACAGCCCCATGCCATATGTAAAAAAGTAGCTGTAGCGAAGCCACATCTCCAACAACTGTCATCATCTTTCAATCCCATGCTTTGTAAGCTGGGAGGCGTCCTATAGAATCTGTGGAGGTACTTAAAATGTATTAAAGGAAGTTTGTAGTTAGGTGACAGAGCCATAAGTTGGCTGCAACGATAGGCCCATTGTTCCTCAGTGAGTGGTGTTTGTAGTTCCTCATTCCATGAACGGAATGCCCTTGGCTGCTTCATGGGAGCCGAGTTCTGCATGTGATTGTAGATGCATGTAATTAGTCTGCACGGCCAGTCTGTCTTAAGCACATTTTCCAAAGCAGGAAGGGTTGGCGGGGAACTCGGGAAGGTGTCATGTACAGCCCAACACGTAGTTTGGAGTTTGCGACATATGAAAAGTTCGGAAAACTGTACATCTTGCCCTTCTGTGGAAACCGGCGGGGACCTAAATGTCTCCTCAGGTTAGAGGTGTGCTAAAGTACAAAGACCCATTTTTTGCGCTAAGGCTCTACTTGTACCCTCGCCCATGGTGGGTAACATTGGGATGTGTGCTTGGGGTATTGACAGGTATATAGGAGAGGAATTCAAGCTCTTTTTCTTAACTCATCCCATACCCACCGCAGGGTTTCGACAGTGTCTATGCCGTCTCTGGGACATTTGTAGGTTTGATATAATCCTACCTGCAGGGGGACAGCAGCCGCCACATCTGCCTCCACAGTTGTGTGCAGTTGAAAAGGAGTCAGTTGTACCCAATGATGAAGGAACTGAGCCTGAGCGCTCCATGCATACAATTGCATATCCAGGTCTCCCAGTCTGCACTGGCGTAGGGGAAGGGTCAACAGGTCCCAAGAGACCTGTGCCTGTCCACCCGCCCAGACCAGTGAAACAAGTAGGGATCTAAGAGATTTCAAAAAAGGCTTGCGTGAGGGGGATGGGAATGTTTACGAATAAATAAAGTAGTTTCGGTAGTACTACGTAACAATACGAGCTGATCCAACTGCAGCTTCCATGCATCGCTTGCACTCGTGTAATGAAAGTACGTTTAGTGCAGCTAAAGGCAGCGCTTGTTAGGCCATTTGAAAAAAACACCCATTTCAAACAATTAGCACAGCCAAATACTCCTGATCACAGAAATAAGAGCTTTCCTTATGATACGAATGCGTGCTATAAACAATAGTTGTTAATTAACAGGGACCAATGTGCCTAGATTTATTTACGCCAACACGGATAGTGGGAGTGTGGGAATTAGTGGGAAGAAGTCAGACGACAGCTGGAGGATGGGGACTGGAAGGGAAAAAGCAAATTAGGAAAGGAAAAAGCAAATTAGGCAACGAGAAGGTGGGAGGGAGGCAAGGACAACAGGGAGGAATACAAAAATAAACTAGCAGGTTCACACTCTCTGTCACAATTCCAGGGTGTTTCTCAATGTCAGTGTATCCTTATCTAGGGTGACCAGATTCTCAAAACAACAGGGGAGAAAACAGCCCCATAAGCAGGAGGGAGGAGGAGGCAGCCCAAGAGGGAGCGAAGAGCAGCTGTTAAGAATAACAAGAAAGAAGCTCGGCTCAGGATAAAAAGAAATCGCTAATGCTAAATAAGCAAAACCAACAAGCAGCACAGGGAAATCTGCTGGCGACGGCCCCAATGTAAGAGAAGGAGGGGGAAGCCTGCTGCCGATGGCTGCTTTACCTGATGGTGGGAAGTGCAGGGCTGGTCGAGGTCGCACAATCATGGGAGGCCCCTGGGTGACCAGTGATGAAAGAGAGGGGGGAGGAAAAATCCGAGTAAGGCTGTGTGCGGGGAGAGAGGAATAGATGGCAGTGAAGCAGGGGGCGGGGCAGCGGAACCCTTTGATGTGGCCTGCCGGCCGTGAAAGGAGAAATGCTGCTGCCAGGGGAAAGGCTCGTGCATGAGAGCAGGTCACGTGATTGTGATTCCCGTGAACTGTCCAAAATCCTCTGGAGGAGAGCCCTTGGCCTGAAGTGGTTTAGCTGCATTAGGGCTCTTTTTCCTATTCCTGCGGAATAGGAAAGGGGCGAGCCCTAAAAACAACTAATATGAGAAGTAAAAAATCTTAGAGGAGAGTTGAAGAAGCAATCGCCTACTGAAGTGAAAATGTGCTTGTGGAAAGGATAAAAAGTTTTATTTTGAAGGTTTTATATAGCGCGGACAAGACCCTTGCAGTATCATAGACAACCAATAAAGGAGATAGAGGAAATCAAAATATACATACAAATATTTGTAGTTATAAATGTCAAACAATGGTAACTGTTCCAACATAACAAATATCTACAAGCCGTCATCTAATAAAGCAAGTGAATTCGGCCAGGAGAATAGATTTCCCTTCATTTTTAAAGGATTCCGCGTGAGGGTTCTGTCTTGTTTTTGGGGGTAAGGCATTCCCTATCCGAGGGGCCATTCCCGAGAAGGAGCGGGTATAAGTTTTCTTCTTGGTGAATAGTTGTGATTTCAGTAGAAGGTTATAAGAACTCTGCAAATCACTTCTATAGATGCCATTGCCAAGAAAATCCTTCCCAGCCACCGGGCAAAGCTGGAAAAGCATTATTTTTCAGACCGTTGTCCTGTGGAAGGGATGTAGTGTTGTTTTAAACTCTCCATGTAACTCCCTTCTCCTGCAGGAGTCCTGCGCAGACCAAGCTATGTGGGAATGATGGACCTTTTCTTTTTGGAACTCTGCCCTGCCTTCCTTACTGACCGAGGAGAGAGCGAAGGCCTGTCAACCTCTACTGCTCACAGTGTGTGACTGGCTCAAATCTCACTGAAAAGGTTTCCGAGAGATTTCAAAAAATCACATTACGTAATTTTGAAAACACTGATAAAAATTGTCAGAATGATTCGTTTTGCTTTTCCAATTTTTCACGATGCTCGAGATCATTAACGAAATCAAACAAATTGCACACATTTGAATTAAACCTTTTCTTTTGCTCTAAAAAAAAAAAGGCTGACCGAAAGTGCCACAAACGAACAAAAGGCACCAAAGTTAGCCAATGGCTATTTGTCTTGCGTATTTGTTGTACTTTCAATTAGCCGTTTATTTTAGTTTTGCATTGCTAATGTTTCTGTGAGGATACCAATGTTAAATACAAAAATAAAAAATTCGAAACATGCCGCCCCCACCCTTACAACATGCAAGCCTTTAGATCAATTTGCATCAACTTTGGTATGAAGAAATCATGAATTTGCACAGCGTTTTCCACAGTTTTGGTGCAAATCGAGGTGCTTATCTTGTTGACTTGATAATGGGCAAAATGTTTAAACTATAACAGCATAATAGGTTAAAGATTTTTTAATTGATAAGACAATTACATTTACACTGTTTCAGTCAGGTACATTGTTGGGCATTAAAATAAATATCACTGAGTGTAATGGAGTTTGTGTCGTTAGCCACTGGATGGCGGTATAACTGTAAGAATATTTTTGCCTTTACTAAAGAGCCATTTTTTTTTTTTTATTACTCGAGTTTTATATAGCGTTGGCTAGACCCGGAGGTATCAGAGCGCTTTACATGAGGAGAGTTACATAGGTTACAAGTTACATATTTTTACAGAAGGCACATCAATTACAAGTTACATCCGTTGGTTCATGGCATGTAAAAGGGTAAGGGAATAATGTAAAAGGGCGACGGGGAGGGACATTAAGCGGAGAATTGCCACAAGGAAAAACAAAGCAGGCAGGGGGGGAAAGGAATGGGGAGGCAAGCAAAGAATGAAGGAGCGAAGACGCCAAAAGTCGGTAGTTGGCTGTGGTGTGTAAATTATCATGATTCATGAATGTAGCTTTTAGATAGCATGACAGATACATGTTCCAACTGATGTAAGTAAGACAGTTTGCTAAGATTCTGAGACTGAAAGGGAGTCTCTACCAAAGACTCCTGGCCTCGTTTAGAGCTTGCCAGAGAGGGGGGGGGGGGGGGGGGACGACAGGAAGGGCCAGTGTCCTATCAAATCTGCCCTCCCCCCCATATAGAGGTGAGGAACCTGCGGTGTTGGGAAGGAAACTGATATAGAGGCAGCTTCCTCCACAGGTCAAAGATCTCTGCCAGGCAAGGGCATAAGTCCCAAAAAATAGAAGTGGGAAGTCTAATCGAATTAGTATGCAAGTGACATAATTGGTCATGTGACATCACAGCACATGACATAGCATGTGGCATCACAACCCTTGACCTTACATGAAGTCATACCAGATCTTAAGACCTCGCATATGTTTAGCAGGTCTATCATGAGTACATTTGAGTGCATTAAAATATTTAACAAATTAGATTTTACATTGGGGTTGTGCCAAAAAGTAATGCAACCCCATCGCTAAATTTGGACCTCAACTTATACATTTATGTGCATATTTACTAGAAACTGATGCAGTGCGGCGCTGCAAGCCATCTTGCTGGCTGAGCTGCGTCATTAGGAGAGTGCAGGGATGCTCGTATTTACAGCAATATGACACATCCCTGTGCTTTCCCTGCACTGGTGCACAACTGGCTGCCTAGCTCCAATGCAATGGTCCCAGACTATTGTAATTACAAACAACTTTTTTAAGGCACAAAAAGATCAAAGGCACACAAAAGAAGGCTACTTCAAAAATAGATTGGACTGATAACATGTTTATTCAGTCACACAAAGAAATACTTAAATTGGACACAGTTAGTTATTTCAATACACAATATTTTCACGGTTATCATCAACGAGAGAGAAGTATGTGAAAAGGTAGTGCTCATATGGAAGAAAAAGCAGAAAGTGGATTTAATTATGGAAATTCAAATATTTGGAACAACAGGAAAGGGGACCTGTATTGGTTTAGACAGTCTCCCTTGTGATATCACAGCCTACCCCTATAAGTACATTTGCGTACAAAAAATATATTTCAACTGTTTAATTCACAGTGTCACTTCATTGGTAGGTCAGGAATGGGGGGCAGAAGTAGGGTGTAGGCTTATAAAGATGCGTCGATGTTTCGACCCTATTGCATATGGGTGGGTGCAATCCTCAGCAGCGGGTCTTCTTTAGGACAGGTGTGGGGGGTATCAGGGTTTGAAGTTGGGTGAGTAACAAGGGATATTGCCTCAAGGCATGGTAAATAAAAGGTCCTGTAGGTCCATCAGGAAAAAGGAATTTGTCCCAACACTGCTCTGTGTAGATGTGACGTGTTGAATTTCAAGATTAAGCTGTCCTTAAATCAGAAACTGAATCATGGTGTACGTGATTCTTGTGGCAGAAGATCGGTCCTTCGTTCGTGTAATTCCTAAGCGTAGGCCGTAGCCCTTGGTACTCACCCAACTTCGAACCTTGATAGCCCTGCTTTTAACATAGAGATCCTTTTGTTACTTGCAGATCATAAATTATAATCCTCCTAATATAGCGTAGTGAACTATGAAGGATTTATGACTCTTACACTATGTAACACTCACTGTTCTTATGGAACACATTCTGTGCATTGATTTAGACACATGTGATTAATTGTCAGTGTGTACATGTGTTGTAAAACACTCTGACACCCTACATTGGGATGAATAGCACTATTAAAGAAATACAACAAAATGGTGGCACTTAAATTGTTATTTGTGTAAATACTGGGACAGACCAACATATCTGACATTCTTACCGTGCAAGTATATCTTTTCTATACGTGGACTGAACAAAGTCAAACGCATGTCTCTCTTAACTACCTGTGAAGTGATAATGATGGAGCAAGGATTCGCACGTAACACGACTTGCTCTCTTCATGAACCTCGCCTGAATCATAACTGTACTAACTCCGATTGTTTGTCATTTTATTTGTATTTCCCCAACACACGGGTGTCCCTAGGAGGCTTGCCTATGTGTTTTTCATCATAATCAAGCTTGCACATTAATAAAATGGCCGCTTTGCAGAAATCCAGTCTGCGCATGCGTCGGTCATACCCATGTGATGTGACGCACTCGCAATCTGGAGGGAAAAGTTCGCTCATGCGCAGTGGTGTTAAAATGGCCGCTTGTCACTAATCATGCTTCATGCTATCTTAAGCCGCTTTTGTATATGCATCTTTTCTGCACTAACTCTTAATGCAATAAGTATTATAAAATAAGGGATTAAGAGTAGTTGGTCATGGTGTACAGTGTATTCATTTTATTCTGTGTTAATAATTTGTTTTCGCTTACTTTTCATGTACCGCGTAAATGAGGGCCTGGACTTAGTGACCAGAATCCATTTTGAAGCTGACGTATCCCTCATCACGTGACCTAAGATCTGGGACGTGCAGCAATGGAACCTGGCCAGTTGGCCATTGAAAAGGGGACTGTCCTTTCCTGACGCACCTTCGCCCTTGAAGACCTGCTATTTTTATTCTGAATGTGCAACAATGTTGCAAACCTTTTCTTCACTATTGTACTTTCCCACACGTAGGCCTGGGAACCCAGGTGTTAGGGGGAGGGTAATGTCACGTGAAGTATAGGTGGTACCTATGATCTAACCACCTCCCTTGACCAATCAGAAGATGGGGCTTTGTCATTTTGCAACATTTATGGGTGGTCTTGGGGACTCAAAACAGTATATATAGCCTAGGTTAGCTTAGAGAAATTGTCCGACTTGTCCGAGTAGCAGACCTGTCACTGACCCTACGAACTCTATAGGTGCCTGATACAGAGTGCTGCGGAGCATTCTGCCTGAAACTTTCCACAAACTCCAAGGGGTGGAAATTAGTCCTAAGTGCTAAGCGAAGCACTTTGCTGGGAGATTCGAAAACCCAATCGGGGTTATTGGCGGATTCCGTGCAGAAGAGGGGGTAACGATGGCGTTGCATCCGAACCTGTGAGGGGTTGGTCGTGCCTTGGTGAACCCAGTCCTGACCCAGACCTGAGGGGTATCCTGTCCTGACTGTCCATGAGCTGTACCTGCTCACCTTCTGGTATTTCCTGAATCCTTGAGGGTCCTTGTCCCGTTCTTCCCCAACTGACCCGTGGCCAGGGTTAGTCCTCATTCTCACTTAGGTAAATATTGGTATAGGTGTCTGTCTATACTATACCCTAAACTTTTCCTCCTCTGATTAAAGCAATCTTGCCTGTGATATTCTCCATATCTCCTTTGAATGTAATTTCTTGCAATTGATTATTAGTAAATGTTCCACTTCTTACCCTTCCTTTAGGACATTGTTGAACCCGACTGTTTATCTAGATTGTTCCACTTATTCCCTTTCCCTTAGTATGGTTGCCGTGAAGTTAGTAAAGATAGCATAAGGTTTAGGAATTAGTATAAAGGTATTAGGCTACACATTAGGTCTTTCTCACGTCCTTGCCCTAGTTTAAACCATATTAGTTAATATGTTTATTGTGATTCATGCCCTATAGTGTCCCCTTTTACTCTATGATACTCACTTTAATCCATAGCTATATCCTTGTTCTGATACTTATCATTGATGTATTACTTTGCATTTGCCTACTTGTAATGGCATTTTCGTCCTAAACTTATACTATATAAAACCCTTAAAACCATCAAGGTGTCTGTGGTCATTATACATTAAAGTGGAATTAAAGGTACTAAATGTGTAAAGCATTTTCTCCCTTTTAGGAAAACCCTTATCACCTATCCACTGCTAGCTCCTGATCCGTCAGGAGTAAATGTGCCTGTGGTAAGTCAGGTACATGAATAGTAAGTGGTGTAAGAGTCACCCACTCGATTACTCATAGAGCGTGACAGAGGTTTCACCCGGTTCATTGCAAAACACTGTCATCATATGCACGCCAGGGCCCAGTGCGTGGAAAATTTGGTAATCTAAGTGAGCCGGGTGACCCGCGCGCTCTATCAGTAATTTCTGGTAAGCAGAGGAATGGTTAGGACTAGCAAGATAGGTAGATAAGATAGTTAGGAAATAAAACCGTGAAAATTAAATGTGCTGCTAAAATTGTTTTTTTTATTGATTGTGTTACTTAATATTTTATTGCAAAAGAAATCGATTTCAAAACTGTTTTAAATGATTTATATATATTGCTGCTAAATATTATATGTTTTATTAACCAATTGTGTGTGATTGTTGAGTGTTGTCTGAAATCCCCGGGGAATTGTATAACGGATGGTGAGTAGAATCCATCGCGTTCAGAGGTCATTTGTAGGGAGGAAAGGTTAGTGCATGGTTCGAGTGGAACTGGAAGCGCTAATTAGGTCTTTTTCGGAAAACTGTATGAATGATAGTGACGGGACTGCTGATAGAAACCTTGGTCTGATATCACCTAGTAAGGGTCACACTAAGGGAGTAATAGAGTCATCGGAGCTTGTATGATAGCAAAGGGAAACGCTGACGAACCCCAGGCTTAGTATATATCCCGGAAAGAAGTGGATGAGACTGGGTAATAGCAGGTTTTCTAATGCTTGCGTGAGGGTAGGCAAGAGAAGTCTATCCAAAGTGTATGAAAAGTAGACAGAAGTGGTTTACTTGCAGTAAAAGAAGAACTTTCTATCTCTTTAGAACACTCCTACACAATGGCGAATGTTACACGTTGTTGACTAAAATTAATATTAGCATCTTAGAGAAAATACAAAGTTTCCGTTACCTTGTAAAGGAGGGAGTCAGTCGAAGGGCTGCTCTGACGTCACTCCGTGCCGCGCTGGGATTGGTTAAACCAGCGGGTGTGTAGTGAAGCCGAAATTGTAAGGGAGGGGTGAGTGCCTGAGCGTGAGAACGCATCTCGCGAAAAGGCCGCACACCCATTGGTCAAGAACTTTTGCAAACCTCTGCACTGATTGGTTGTTGAGAAATTGGAGTCGCGCTAGCATTGGAAGCACAAACGAAGTAAACATTTTCCGCACCGAGCTTATAGATTGTTACGAGCGGTGTATGTGGTACCCTGATTTTCTGCCTGATCCAAGGAATCTAGGGTGTCATAAAGAGTTGATGAGCAAAGGCAGACCTCACAACATGTACGGAGGAAAGAGAAAAATGTCATTTGTCAGCAAAATAAAGAATTTCTTCAAAACTGACAAACCCGTACGAACTAGGGAAGGCGTGATCATTCCTCCGCCAAATACTCCAGCCTCTTTCATGATGTTAGAAAAAGGGTATCATACCTGTGTATGGTTAGAGAACTGGGTAAAGTACACTGCGGAGGATGGAGTTTTAGCCTTTCCCATTGATGGTACTTTTAACGGGAGAATCCTATTTAACCTGAGGACCCGAATGAATGAATTACATCCCAGACCTAGATTAACTCAGTATGAAGCTTTAGAGGAATGGGAGATTGAGGCTCTAGAGCGAGACAGACCCCGGATGGACAAGGGAGTGACCCGATGGTATCCAAAATTGGTAAAAGAAACCAAGGAGCAGAAATTGAAACAGTGGAGACAAAATATGATGGTAGAAGGGTTATTTCCTATGTTCGGAGCTAATGAAATGGTGGGAGGGAAGAAATGTACTGAGAAAACCCGACACATGATGCCCCTGGGTGAATCGGAAGATGAGTTTTTAGAAGACTTATTCATGAAAAATCCCCCGCCTTATAATGAAGAAGCCAGATCTCAGAGCTCAACTACTCCATTGAGACCTTCAGGAAGAAGAAGTACTAGTGAAGCCGATTCTACAGGGATAGAACAGAGAAGAGCGGGAGGAGAGGGATTTGGTAGACCCGACCCCGTGGTCCCGAATTACAACCCCTTTGGTGAGGGACTAGTTTTATCGACTCCATCAGCTCCGAATATTTATCCTTCCCTAGTACCCCAAATGATACAGGATCCCCCCATGAATCGAGTATTACACGAGCAGGAAAGGGATGCCCTGAGAGGACAGCGGAATGATCTCATACAGGCCATAGCTCAGATTAATCCAAATCCTGAAGCCCTGACGATTCCAGTAACCATTGGTCCAGTTTTTCCTCTATATGGGGACAGAATGAATACTCCAAAAACTCCAGTCATAAACCCGATGATGCCCCAGCCCAGAAAAGAACCACTCATTATTGATGACCAAGCAAGTGAATGTGAGTCCATGGTTTCCTTGATGGATCTACCTAATAGGGAACAGGGACCTAGTGTGTCTCGAACTGGACCTCAGACTAGGAACAAAGACGTACTAATAGAGTCTTCATCAGGAACTCAAAGTGCGACAGTGGTAACTCCCGAGGAAATAGAAAGGTGGACCCGAGAATTAGAAAAGGGAACCCCTCATCCAAAACCACTAGATATTTATAAGCTAAGAATAGAGCTAGAGGAACTGAGCGCAGGGAATGTGAGTTTAGACCGATTGAATGTCCGGGAGGAAGATGAGTTGTTGTTCATGTGCAAACACCTTACTCGGAACGCAAAAGTATACTATGACAAATTAATGGAAACGGCAATATGTATGGGAATAGATATCAGCAGATCCAAGGTACTACAGAAATCCTACAGGGTAGAATTTTCCGACAAAGATCTAGAAAACCTGAATACCGCAGGGAAGAAGACGCAGATTAAGGAACTGATAAACTTAGCACAGAAATGGGGAGATCTAGACAAGTGGAAAGCCAGGTGGGCCAAGAAAAAGGAGGATAGCAAGGAGCGACCACGGACTGCTGAGTACGTCCTACAAGAAGTTGACAAACCAGAAAAATTATGTCCCATGAGAGAAGTCCCAGGGGGAAAATATGTCCATGTCCCTTGGTCCAGACAAGATATAGTGTCATTTACCAATGACTTCCCTAAATTGAGGGAGAAGCCGGTTGAGTGGTACTGACAGGTTGAACGCTTCATAAAGGTTCAGAAATGTCTCCTGAAAGACCTGGATGGGTTTTTCGACATTGTAGTACCTGTGGACCTATGGACCGAGTGCAAAATCGAAATCGATTGGCCCAATGAGGAGTACGAGAGAGACTCTGTAACAGGAGCTCCTTCAACTGAAGTAATGAGAAAATATAACCAAGTCATACAATACCTAAAGAAAAAGGTACCTGCAAAAGAAACTGATTGGACCCGTATAGATAGAACTACCCAAGAGCGTGATGAATCAGTCCACTCCTTTTATGAAAGGTTACTACAGGTGTTCAAAACTTACAGTGGAATCGATAATGTGGACATGAAGGATATGACCCATTTCAGTTATCGATTCGTGTTAGGATTGAGACCTGAAATATCCCAGTGGATTAGAGATAACAAAATCAGTTGGCAAGGGAAACCCATTGATGATGTTCTCAAATATGCCAAATATTGCGAAGATGAGATCGAGAACAAAAAGAAAGCCCTAAAAGAGAAAGTAATGTGGGCTCAGGTAAAATTAGCTGAACAACAAGAAAAACAGTTAAGTAAAATGACTAACAGTAATAATGCTACAAATCCGAATACTGGGGGTGGAGGCAGGCCCCGGGTAAAAATGAGTAGAGAAGATGCTATGGAAAAATTCCCCTGTCACGGATGTGGTCAGATGGGGCATTGGAGAGATAAATGTCCGCACTTGCAGGCTGGTAATGCCCCCGTAAATGGTTTAAATCCACAGGTGCAGAAAGAGGGGATCCGAAAGACCCAACAGCAGGTAAATCAACCCCCAGTGCCACGCGCTCCTAGACAGAATTATAGGAATCAGGGTCAAGAGAATGAAAGGGTCGAAGTGTGGGAAAGAGAGAATGAAAGAAATGCACCCATTCCTCAGTACCTGTTAAATGATACTTTCCTCTGCGATGATCAATACTGACGGGGCCTGAGAGGGGAGGACAAGGAGTGCGTGCTTGGTGCTTCCTTACCGGTAGACCAGACTGGACCATACATTGAAGGAAAAGTTGAAGGGACAGATGTCACCTTTCTGTTGGACACTGGTGCTACCCGTTCCACTGTGAGAACAGTGGACGTTCCTAACCTACCCCTCTCGGGAGATGCTATCCAAGTAGTGGGAGTTTCAAATCAGATAATCAGTACTCCGGTAACTGAGCCTATGGAAATTTCCATAGGGAATTTCAAGGAAATGCACAGATTTGTGGTCTGTGATTCTAGTCCCGTGAACCTATTAGGACGAGATTTTTTGTGCAAAATGCGTTGCACCATCTTTTGCTCACCAAATGGTGTTGAAATTCAGACCCCAGATGAAGATGGCCTGTATAAATTAATGTTACTGAGGCCCGACACAGATATTAAGCCCATGTCCATTGAAAGTCTACCTGAAGAACTGCAATCGAGCGTAATACCTGAAGTTTGGGATTTTACTGGAAAAGATGTAGGCTTAATGGCAAATGTAGACCCAGTAAAAATAGCTATAAAAGCAAATGCTGTATACCCAAATACCAAACAGTATAAAATGAGTGCAGAAGTGAAAGAAGGAGTTGCAAAGGAATTAAACAGATTGCTCAAAGCAAACATCATTCAGGAAGTGATGAGCAGTCCCTGTAATTCACCCATACTTGGAATTAAGAAGCCTAGCGGAAAGTACAGGGTAGTGCAGGACCTGCGCAAGGTAAACCAAATTGTAGTACCTTGCTGTCCCATAGTACCAAACCCTGCAGTGATACTGTATCAGATTCCATGGGATGCGGAATGGTTCACTGTCATTGACCTGTGCCATGCATTCTTTTCCATCCCATTGCATCCAGAAAGCAAATTCCTTTTCAGTTTTGAATTCAACAGCCAGGTCTATGTCTGGAATCGTGTCCCCCAGGGGTACACCGAAAGTCCATCGATTTTCAACCAGATTCTAAAGAAGTGCCTTGAATCTTTGGTACTGCCTAAAGAGTCTGTCCTGGTGCAGTACATAGATGACCTACTGGTAGCGTCCAGAAGTCAAGACGACTGTGTCACTGATACCATTGCCTTGCTGAATCACCTAGGAAAAGGAGGACATAAGGTTTCACCAGACAAGCTGCAGTTCTGCAAAACCTCAGTAAAATATCTGGGGCACCAGATAGAGAAAGGGATCCGAAAGGTCACTTCAGAAAGGATCAGGATCATTCGAGAAATGTCACTACCAGTAACCCAGAAAGAAGTAAGAATGTTCCTAGGAGTTGTTGGGTACTGCAGACAGTGGATAGTGGGTTTCGCGGCTATAGCTAAACCCTTGATTAACATGACAAAGAAAGGAGCAGAAGACCCAGTTTGTTGGAATGATGAATGCATGACTGCTTGGGTAAAATTGCGAAATTGTCTGTGCACAGCTCCAGCTTTAGGAATGCCTGACTACACTAAGAACTTTGAACTGTTCTGTGACACGAGAGACAATTGTGCGCTCTCGGTCTTAACCCAGGAACATGGTCTGATTAGACGTCCTGTGGCCTACTTTTCGGCCACGCTAGATCCAGTGGCTGCTGGATTACCGGGATGCCTGAAAGCAGTAGCTGCTACCTGTACAAGTCTAGAGCAGAGTGAGAACATTGTGATGGGACATCCTGTCATTGTATTTGTTCCACATTCAGTTGTGATCTTGCTTACCCGAACCAAGACACAGTATCTCACCCCTAGTCGGCTGACTAAGTATGAGAGGATTCTCATTGGTGCAGAAAATGTAGTAATTTCCCGATGTAACATTTTAAACCCTGCAACTCTATTGCCCCTTCCCATTGATGTAGAAGCAGGAGATGAAATTGAGCATAACTTATCTTATCTTATCTTATCTTATGCTGTATTTATAGAGCGCACTGACACCAAAGGTTTCCTGGCGCTAACTGCATAGACTTGACTGAATTTAGCACAAAACCCCGTCCTGATATCAGAGAAGTGGCCTTGGTTGATGAAGACCTCAAAATGTTTGTGGATGGTTCATGCTTGAAACATGAGAATGGAGGTTTGAGTGCTGCCTATGCTGTAGTCACTTTGGAAAAGACCCTGGAAGCTTCCTATCTTTTCGAAGTTAAATCTGCTCAAGTAGCGGAGCTCATTGCTCTAACAAGAGCTTGTAAAATTGGGAAAAACAAAAGAGTAACTGTTTATACTGACAGTCAGTACTGTTACGGGGTTGTTCATGACTTCGGCCAGCTATGGTTGCAAAGAGAATTCATGACTTCCTCAGGTTCTCCTATCCGGAATGGGAAACCAGTACAAAACTTACTAGAAGCCATCCAATTGCCCAAGGAATTGGCTGTGGTCAAGTGTGCGGCTCACCGATCTGGAAATGACGAGGTGACAGCCGGAAACAGATATGCTGACCAAATTGCCCAGTACTGCGCCCGACATAAAATGTCTCTCCTAATTAAATTATGGGGAGGTGAAAGCAGCTGCCAACTGATGTTGTTTGAAAGGTTGAGAACATGGGACGAATTGAGAGAACTACAACAGACAACAGACAAGAAAGAAAGGGACATGTGGAGGCAGGATAAAAGTCGACCCAGGGAAAGGGATGGTGTTGTGGTCCACGTGACTGGTATGCCTGTACTCCCTGAACGACTGGTTACCGCAATGGCACGGATAATACATGAACCAACACATATTGGGAGGGATGCCATGTGCCGAATGTTTGAAAAGGTGTTCTACAGTCCAAAATTCAGGAGCACAGCAGACAAACTTTGTCAGAGGTGTTTAGTGTGTCAACAGTTCAATGCAGGAAAGAAGACAGTAGTGGAACAAAGTACCATTGGGAGAGCAGAAGGTCCCTTCATTAGGATGCAGGCAGACTTCATAAAACTGCCCCTGTGCAAGGGATATCAATATGTCCTAGTCATAGTTTGCTTGTTTTCCCGGTGGGTGGAGGCTTACCCAGCAAAGAAGAATGATGCCCTGACTGTAGCTAAATTATTACTTAGGGAACTGATACCCCGCTTTGGAATTCCTGAGACAATTGAAACAGACCAAGGTGGACATTTTTCAAACGAAGTCCTAAAAGAACTCTGCAAAGCATTCAAAATGGAGCAAAGGCTGCACTGTGCCTATCATCCAGAGGCTTCTGGGATAGTCGAGCAAATAAATGGCACTCTCAAGTCCAGGCTGGCAAAACTGTGTGACTCCACCAAAATGAATTGGATAGAAGCTTTGCCCATGGTGCTGATGAGCTTGAGAAGTATTCCAAACAGAAAGACAGGCCTGAGCCCCCATGAAGTACTGATGGGAAGAATGATGCGACAGGCATGGGTACCTGGACACAAACTGCTAAGTATTTCTGATGATATGGTGCTAGAATACTGCAGGCAGTTGGGTGACCAAGTGCGTTCTATCTCTCACCAGATTGGAGAGACTGCTGTCGAATGGCCTACAACTCCAGCACACAATCTGAGACCTGGTGATTGGGTAGTGTTGAAGAAACATACCCGGAAGAGTTGCCTTAAACCGAAGTGGGGCAAGCCTCGACAAGTGATCCTTGTCACCACAACTGCTGTGAAGTGTGCTGGTGTACCAAAGTGGATCCATGCAAGTCACACGAAGAAGGTGACTGGAGAAAACGCGACTGAAGCCGAAGGTAGTCCAGCTGAGGAGACTCCAGAAGAGGGGCCGGATCCCGCTGACATCGAACTACCAGGCACAAGTCAAGAAGTTGAATGGTTTCCTGCTGATGACCAGGTTCTTGATCCTATAAGAACCAGAAAATACTCTTACCTAGGTAGTGAGTGGGACAGTGCAGGTGAGTCAGAACAAGAAGGAGAAGGTCAGATCATCAAAGCCATCATCAAATCTGATCAGGGAATAGGCCAAGTAGGGACAGATCAAGTCATCGACACTCCTTCTCAGACAGAGGAGGCTGGAAAGGGACAGATAGTAGTCAAAGCGGAAGTTCATGCGGAAGAAAATCAAGAGATCGAAGAGCATGAACTAGGCCAGTTAGAAATAGATGAACGTGCTCAGGAAGAAGAGTCTAGTGAATCACTCACAAACGAAGATCACATACAGTCTAAACCTGAACTAGGTCAGAGTAAGGACCAGGCAGAAGAAATAGATGAAAGACCTGGAACTAGTCAGACAGGAAGGGAAAAAGACACTGCTGAAGCAATAGTGCGACAAAGAAGAAAAAGCAAAAGAGTTCACGAGGAAGAGCAAGTTTCCTCGACTACAAATAGGATCGAAAAGAAGGATGAACCCCGATATGTAAAAAGACTAAGAATAAGAATAAAAACAGTCGAAGAAAAACTGAAAGACCGAAAAAGGGCTGAAAGTGAAAGAAAAGAAGCCCGAGGAAAATCCATCCGAAAGGGCGGCAGAGTAAAGAAACAGAACAAACTGTATCGGAGCCCTGAATGGACTTATCTGGTGTTGGAAGAAATTGATGAGCCCGAAGCCTGTGGCAAAAGCGATGAAGGGTCCATTGCTAATCGGAGTTCTGACGAAGACCCTCCTTGAGGTGAAGCGAAATAAAACCTCTGCTGAGAAAGAAACGAAGAGGGGTTGAAAAGCCACCTGTAAGATAAGATGTCTGATTCAAGTGTCTCTGGAAGATCCAGATTTAGCTGTTGCAAGACATGCTGTAAAATATGATTCTGTAGTATAGTACTGATAGTAATGATATGGATAGGATTAACAGTGTTTATACCTTTTATGATAAGCAAAGACCCTAACATATATCCTACAGACTTGACGACACAAGACGCAGAAGTTGTACATACCGAAGAAACACCACGAAGAGTAGAAAGACGTGACAATTCAATGAGGCTGAGACATACACGACCTGACTTAGAAGCATCAGATGAAGGAGAACTACATTATCACCAAATGAAGAACAGGACACACTTAAATGTTTTCACTAATCTTTTAGTGCACTATGTAGAAGCTATGGAAATAGAAGATTGCTATGTCTGCATGATGCTACCTACTTCAGTAGCTGAAGGCGTGACATACCACCATTTACCCTTGACCTATGGAATCTCCTGTAGTATTCTAGCTAGTTTGTTCTATAGAAGCACTTTACAGTACTATTACTCAAACACTGACGTTATCTTTTCAGAACTTCCTATTAGAGGGAATCTGAACCTTGTACATACCCTTGGTGGAGTGACTCGCTACATGGGAGAATACTTCCTGACGATAGGTGACATAGATCTGAATGAAGCTCGTAGAGACAACTTGACTTGTTCTTTACATGCACAAGAGAAAATGTTCTTGAAGATGGCAGAGAAGAGAAGGGAAAAGTTTCAGAAAAAGGCAAATGACGAAAAGAACCGAACACCTAGATGGGCAGAAAACATGGATAACACCTCACAAAGCGAAGTTACTCCTGCTCTGTTGCTGGATTTTGAACGGAAAGGGAAACTCTGTATTCATAGAGAAAAGACTAGTTATTATAACAATGTATTCATTGGTTCCAGCGAGTGTGAACACAATTACAAGGTAATTGGAGGTTGGGGTTTCAAAAATGGGTCAGAACCTGTGTTTCCAGGAATTTATTATATATGTGGAAACAAGGCGTATTTCAAATTGCCGGATCACTGGTATGGAAGCTGCTACTTTGGCATTGTCTTTCCGAAAATATACCATGTGAACAATGCAGCTGGAAGCAATGAAATTACTAATGGCTTAGTGCGTAGAAAACGTGAAAGTGTAGGAGAAATTGTAGGTGATATTTTTAGTGCACTGATACCTGGAATGGGGGTAGTTCTGAATACTCACAGAATCTGCAAATTATCTACAGTAGTGGATCGGTTATCTACTGACACTGCTGCTGGATTTCTGATGATCAATACCGAAATGGTTGCGATCAGATCAATGGTTTTACAGAATCGCCTTGCTCTTGATACCTTATTGGCAAAAGAGGGCGGAGTCTGCAGGATGCTGAGGGCACAACATTGTTGCACTTACATTCCTGATAAAAGTGTCGAAATTAAGAAATATATAAGAAACATTACTAATTTGGAAAAAGAACTCAAACCATTAGAGGTTGACAGTGCCTGGAAGAGACTGACTGATGGTCTCTCCTCTGTAGGTAGTTGGTTCTCTAACTTAGGTAAAAGTCTTATATGGAAAATACTGATGCCAATAGCTGGAATAGGTTTGATTGTTCTGATCATATTCATCTGTTGCAAATGCCAGAAGTGCAGAAAATATATAGTGAATAAAAGAGGAAAGCGAAAGGCTGAAGAATTAGAATTAGAAGAATTAAGAAACCAGATATATAAGAAAATAAAGAACAATCATACCCACAGAGAGGCGGAGAGAAAGCTCAACAATAAGTTCGTCGAGATTGAGATGGATGAATTGGATGAATGAAGTTGGCATCTGTTTTCATGTGTAGTGATGATAGTAAATATCATCAAAGAGGGGATTGATGGAGCAAGGATTCGCACGTAACGCGACTTGCTCTCTTCATGAACCTCGCCTGAATCATAACTGTACTAACTCCGATTGTTTGTCATTTTATTTGTATTTCCCCAACACACGGGTGTCCCTAGGAGGCTTGCCTATGTGTTTTTCATCATAATCAAGCTTGCACATTAATAAAATGGCCGCTTTGCAGAAATCCAGTCTGCGCATGCGTCGGTCATACCCATGTGATGTGACGCACTCGCAATCTGGAGGGAAAAGTTCGCTCATGCGCAGTGGTGTTAAAATGGCCGCTTGTCACTAATCATGCTTCATGCTATCTTAAGCCGCTTTTGTATATGCGTCTTTTCTGCACTAACTCTTAATGCAATAAGTATTATAAAATAAGGGATTAAGAGTAGTTGGTCATGGTGTACAGTGTATTCATTTTATTCTGTGTTATTAATTTGTTTTCGCTTACTTTTCATGTACCGCGTAAATGAGGGCCTGGACTTAGTGACCAGAATCCATTTTGAAGCTGACGTATCCCTCATCACGTGACCTAAGATCTGGGACGTGCAGCAATGGAACCTGGCCAGTTGGCCATTGAAAAGGGGACTGTCCTTTCCTGACGCACCTTCGCCCTTGAAGACCTGCTATTTTTATTCTGAATGTGCAACAATGTTGCAAACCTTTTCTTCACTATTGTACTTTCCCACACGTAGGCCTGGGAACCCAGGTGTTAGGGGGAGGGTAATGTCACGTGAAGTATAGGTGGTACCTATGATCTAACCACCTCCCTTGACCAATCAGAAGATGGGGCTTTGTCATTTTGCAACATTTATGGGTGGTCTTGGGGACTCAAAACAGTATATATAGCCTAGCTTAGCTTAGAGAAATTGTCCGACTTGTCCGAGTAGCAGACCTGTCACTGACCCTACGAACTCTATAGGTGCCTGATACAGAGTGCTGCGGAGCATTCTGCCTGAAACTTTCCACAAACTCCAAGGGGTGGAAATTAGTCCTAAGTGCTAAGCGAAGCACTTTGCTGGGAGATTCGAAAACCCAATCGGGGTTATTGGCGGATTCCGTGCAGAAGAGGGGGTAACGCTGGCGTTGCATCCGAACCTGTGAGGGGTTGGTCGTGCCTTGGTGAACCCAGTCCTGACCCAGACCTGAGGGGTATCCTGTCCTGACTGTCCATGAGCTGTACCTGCTCACCTTCTGGTATTTCCTGAATCCTTGAGGGTCCTTGTCCCGTTCTTCCCCAACTGACCCGTGGCCAGGGTTAGTCCTCATTCTCACTTAGGTAAATATTGGTATAGGTGTCTGTCTATACTATACCCTAAACTTTTCCTCCTCTGATTAAAGCAATCTTGCCTGTGATATTCTCCATATCTCCTTTGAATGTAATTTCTTGCAATTGATTATTAGTAAATGTTCCACTTCTTACCCTTCCTTTAGGACATTGTTGAACCCGACTGTTTATCTAGATTGTTCCACTTATTCCCTTTCCCTTAGTATGGTTGCCGTGAAGTTAGTAAAGATAGCATAAGGTTTAGGAATTAGTATAAAGGTATTAGGCTACACATTAGGTCTTTCTCACGTCCTTGCCCTAGTTTAAACCATATTAGTTAATATGTTTATTGTGATTCATGCCCTATAGTGTCCCCTTTTACTCTATGATACTCACTTTAATCCATAGCTATATCCTTGTTCTGATACTTATCATTGATGTATTACTTTGCATTTGCCTACTTGTAATGGCATTTTCGTCCTAAACTTATACTATATAAAACCCTTAAAACCATCAAGGTGTCTGTGGTCATTATACATTAAAGTGGAATTAAAGGTACTAAATGTGTAAAGCATTTTCTCCCTTTTAGGAAAACCCTTATCACCTATCCACTGCTAGCTCCTGATCCGTCAGGAGTAAATGTGCCTGTGGTAAGTCAGGTACATGAATAGTAAGTGGTGTAAGAGTCACCCACTCGATTACTCATAGAGCGTGACAGAGGTTTCACCCGGTTCATTGCAAAACACTGTCATCATATGCACGCCAGGGCCCAGTGCGTGGAAAATTTGGTAATCTAAGTGAGCCGGGTGACCCGCGCGCTCTATCAATAAGCTCTGTGCCTTTGTTTTTCCCCTACATTGCATTTAGGTGTGATGCTCCCTAAAGCTCCCAGCCCGGATACCCTAAAAAAAGAATGCCTGATTGCCCATTGTTTTGGGCCCAGCTGGAATCTGATAAGCCCTCTTCCCACCTACACATTGCTGCAGTCGCTGATGAATGTGCCCCGGTGTCTGAAAATTACAAGGGTACAAGTTGAGAATATTTCTGCGAGGCCCAACCACTTGACAGGGTCAACAGCATCCACCCTGTGAAAAAAGGGGTATTGTGACATCTATCCATGTGTACCCTCGACTTGTGCCCTGCTGCAAGGTAGGCAGGATCTTTAAACAGGGCAGGCTTCTACCACCAGAGTGGAAAAGACCAAAGATTTGGCCCCAAGGTGAACAAGCGGAATATCGTGAGGGTCGAAATGATGAGCTAGCGGTCCTATACAGTGTTTATAGGGAACTAAAATCCTCCAATATCTCAAACAAACTGTAAATACGGAATATAATCCACTGGGTTAATTTCCTTCTTTTGGGAACATATTTATGGGGGAAATTTACTTGGTGGATTCAACTACCTATTTGGAGTATCCTCCAGAATTCATAAAAAACATGGTTTTTACAACTAAAATACCTGCATTGGCAGAATTGGTCACCTTATAAGCCACGGCCGGTAAAGATAGTGTTGTGTGTTGAGTGAGATGCATTTGTTTATGTATTGGGTTGAGGGGTTCTTCTCATGAGATACCACAGAGCAGTGATGTTGCAGTCTTCATTGTAGACCTCTGAGATATTGTGCTTCCATATCTGTCAGTTATGTAGACGCAGAAGATGAGGCAGCGCCAGGGATTGCTGCTCGTCTTCACTCCATGTTTTTCTGAACCAGCTTAAGGCGTGGTGTGTCCTGCAGATCACTGGAGTATGTATAGCGAGGTAGACTGACATATTCTTGGTGTAAAATCTGGTAGTGGAGAATCAATAGTCAGCATTTGTGAGGCATCATTGGACCCATACTGGTGGTTTGTGAGATCTGAAGGGCTTGAGTAGCTTCTGGTTGCTTCACTACGAGGAACGTTTCCTGGTGAATGTCTATGAACTGATGCCTAAGTGTTAGATCACAGGTCGAGAGCATCACTCAGTTGGCGTTTGGCTGTGAGCATCATCTTTGTCTGTCTGTGACCAGTAAGGCCTTGGTTCACATTTCAGCTGCTAATGCCTAAATGTTGTGTGTGTTTTGATGGCAATCACACAGAGTGGTGTCCATGCCTCCAGATGCAGCCATTTTGTCTTTGTCTGCTATCTGAAATTGATACAATACTTTATCATGTGATGTAATATAGCCTTAAAGCCTGACCCAGCAGTCTTTAACGGCCATTAAAGGCCCTCTCCAGCGTTTTCAGAGAAGGCCTTTAACATGGGAGTGGGCTTCTTGAGGGCTGGTAGAGCACGCTAGGAGGGCTCAAAGGCTATTAGAACATTCCGCCCCTAGAGGGCAGAATGGTCTAATTACTAAAAACAAAGGCCTCACGGAGCCCGAGGGGGTTTAAGTCCTCTCGGGCTACGGAGCCCGAGGGGGTTTAAGTCCCCTCGGGCTCCGAGAGGCCTTTATTCCCAGCAACAGCTGTGAACAAAAACAACATTGGGATGTTACTCTGTGGGCTTCTACCAGCCCGTAGAACCCCAGAGCACTCCATTGTATTCAATGAAGTGCTCCACATTCCAATGTTCTAATGAGTTTTTAAGCATTTTCATAAAGGTAGCAAGAATCGTTCCACTTGCGACTGTTTTGGATTGTTCATGGGTGTTCTGTGCCTCACTGCATGGTGCACCACATAAGGCGTGGGTATACACAGGTCAGAAGATGCATACCATTGTCGGTGATCTGCACAAAAGGTGACATTTTAACGATGGTTTCTGCTCTTCAATACAAGCTTCTACAGCGATGCGCCTTAGGCATGCTTTCAACTTCATCTTTGTTGTGCACGTCGGTTTTAGTGTTTTTGCACTGAAATGACTATTTTTTTGTGTAGTTTCAAGTGGGTTCATCACGCACGTTTCTGCTAAGATGTGTTTTCAGGAGTAATACTACCATTTGTACACCGGAGACAACTAAGTATACCCACCTTTTTATTGGAATAAGTGGAGAAGACGTGTATGAATCTATGTGTATAACACTGTTATGTTATGCACCTTATTGTTAAACCTGATTGGCCTATGTGTATAATTTGTTTTTGTGTGCTAGCTGTTGTTCTTGTTGGTGGTAGTATTATATTTTTTAGTTCTCCACATGAAAAAACTACATACACCACCAAAGCTCTTTCAGTACAAGGGGGAGCCTCATATTCCTTCATAAAATAATAGGTAGAATTTATAACATGATTGTGGTTGATGATGTAAGTAATGTTTGTATAATGATTTAACTGCAATCTGTGGCACGGGTGAAATCAGTGAATGAGGAAAGAGTGTGATAGGAAGACAAATGTTTGTACCTCTAGAGGTATGGTAGAGAAGCACGAGTCTTTAGAAGAAAAAACGAAAGAAATGTGACTTTTTACAAGTGTGGCAGCAGTTTCTAGTTGGCTTAATTATATGGTTTTCTAGCCATTGAAAAAGAGTGCAAATTATGTGAAGGAAGGGACATTTGGCAAAAGTATTTTGGAATTAAAAATAAGGGGAGTAAAGCGGCATATAACTCAAGTTCGTGATGCAGATGTGAAGAGAACCACAGAAGAAAAAGTTTGGGTTTGGCATTTGGTACTAGTCGTAAAGGGTGCTGTCATTTCAGTAACAGTGAGGATATGTAGTTTGTGATGTACAAATGATGAATGAATTTGAGTTCACGAAATACCATTGTTATAAGAACAATTTAAAGTTGTTCAAGGAAGTTTTATAACAATTCGAAAGACTGATGTTATGTTATGTTATGTTATAGATATTCTTTGAGCGCAGCGGATACCCGAGGGTGTCCTGGCGCTAGTTACTTATCCTTTGAGAAATAAAACGGAAGAAAAGAGTTTTACTTATCAAAAAGCCAGGTTTTTAGTCCCTTCCTGAATGCAAAAAAATCTGTGACATTTCTCAGATGGAACGGAAGGTGATTCCAGGCTTTTGCCACACAGAAAGCAAAACTTCTACCACCTCACATGAATTTGTTTGTGGATGGCACTGTGACCAACTTGGCTCCCACTGAGCGGAGAGTTCTTTTCAGTGTATACCATTGGAACTGGCGTTTTATATGGTTGGGTCCTATACCTTGAAGAGCTTTAAAAACGGTGCAGAGGGATTTGAAACGCACTTGATTTCTTACCGGGAGCCAGTGCAAGTTTTTAATTTCTTTGAAGATTGAGGAAAACTTGGGTGTACCAGTGAGTAATCTAGCAGCTTCACTTTGCAGCAGTTGGAGTTTGTTCATGAATCGTTCTTGACTGTTTAAATAGAGACTATTACAATAATCCAGCCTTGACAAGACCAGTGCTGTAAAACCTGTTTGCTGGCTAACGGGTGGTAGAAATGGCAGTATTTTCTTGACTGTTCTGAGAACATGCACTGTTGTCGATGCCACTGCGTTTACTTGGTCACCAAAGGTAAGTCTATCATCCACTATTACTCCTAAGCTTTTTACTTTTTTTGTGGGCGTAGGGAGAGTGCTCATAGAGTCCGGCCACCAATTTGGGGTCCAGAAGTTGGTATAATTCCCAAATAGTATGACTTCTGTTTTGCCTGAATTAAGCTTTAGGCAATTTTCAGACATCCATTTACTGACTGATTCCATACACTCTTGGAAGTGTTTGGCCATTCCCACCTCCTGTCCAAGTAACAGAGACACCATGATTTGGGTGTCATCTGCATATGAGGTGAGATCAAACCCAAAAGCGCTAATAAGAGGGGCCAGCGATGAGACATACATGTTAAAAAGTGTAGGGCTCAGTGAGGACCCTTGCAGGACACCAAAAGCCAGCTCAAAAGGTTTGGAGTTGTATTTGCCTAAGGATACAATTCATACTCTGTCTGTTAAAAAGGATTTTACAAGATCCCATACTTTAGCCTGGATCCCACATGCCTTTAGACGATCCAACAAGAGGTCATGATGGACCGTATCAAAGGTCGTGGACAAATCCAGTAGGATCAGGGCTGCCTTGCCACCCCAATCCACGGCTTCCCTGATCTCCTCTGTGGCCTTGATGAGAGCTGACTCAGTACTATGTCCCTCTCTAAAGTCATATTGGGTGGAATCCAAGGCTTGCGTTTCGCCTAAAAAGGCACTAAGTTGTAGATTCATTATTTTTTCAATCAGTTTTGCAGGAAGCAGAAAACGTGAAATTGGGCGAAAGTTATTGGGATCCTTAGGGTCCAGGCTAGGCTTCTTTAGAAGGGGCAGTATTGAGGCAACCTTCCAGAGTTCAGGGAACTGCCCCATTTCAAATATTATTCAGAAAAGGGGGGTGGTGATGAACAGAGTGTCTGAATTAAGCAGACCACTCTTACCCAGTCCAAAGATCAGGGCTTGATCCATCACCGTTTTTTAGCTCACTGCACCATCCCAGCTCAGAACTTGGCTATATGCAAATTAGTCTGACCCTGGCCCAGTGCATCATGGGAACAGGGCAGACCAAACTACCAAGCCAATTCTTATACTGGGAAGGAAACAAGCTTCCGGGGACCGGTTTCTGGCATTTCAGCCGTCTTCGGCCCGGCTTGCTTGAATCCTGATGGTGCAATGAGCAAGGGACTCACATCTGAGTATACCCTTCCACGCTTATGATGGACAAAAATTATTCAGAAAAGGGGGGTGGTGATGAACAGAGTGTCTGAATTAAGCAGACCACTCTTACCCAGTCCAAAGATCAGGGCTTGATCCATTACCGTTTTTTAGCTCACTGCACCATCCCAGCTCAGAACTTGGCTATATGCAAATTAGTCTGACCCTGGCCCAGTGCATCATGGGAACAGGGCAGACCAAACTCCCCGGTAGCTTGTCTCCTTTCTGGTGAAGAACTGGCTTGGTAGTTTAGTCTGCCCTGTTCCCATGATGCACTGGGCCAGGGACAGACTGATTTGCATATAGCCAGGTTCTGAGCTGGGATGGTGCAGTGAGATAAATAACGGTGATGGATCAAGCCCTGATCTTTGGACTGGGTAAGAGTGGTCTGCTTAATTCAGACACTCTGTTCATCACCACCCCCTTTTCTGAATCGTTTTTGGCCACTATAGGTGTGGCAGGGTATACTCAGACATGAGTCCCTTTCTCACTGTACCATCAGGATTCAAGCAAGCCGGGCCGAAGACGGCTGAAATGCCAGAAACCGGTCCCCGGTAGCTTGTCTCCTTTCTGGTGAAGAACTGGCTTGGTAGTTTAGTCTGCCCTGTTCCCATGATGCACTCGGCCAGGGACAGACTGATATGCATATAGCCAGGTTCTGAGCTGGGATGGTGCAGTGAGATAAATAACAGTGATGGATCAAGCCCTGATATTTGGACTGGGTAAGAGTGGTCTGCTTAATTCAGACACTCTGTTCATCACCACCCCTTTTTCTGAATCGTTTTTGGCCACTATAGGTGTGGCAGGGTATACTGAGACATGAGTCCCTTTCTCACTGCACCATCAGGATTCAAGCAAGCCGGGCCGAAGACGGCTGAAATGCCAGAAACCGGCCCCCGGTAGCTTGTCTCCTTTCTGGTGAAGAACTGGCTTGGTAGTTTAGTCTGCCCTGTTCCCATGATGCACTGGGCAAGGGACAGACTGATTTGCATATAGCCAGGTTCTGAGCTGGGATGGTGCAGTGAGATAAATAACGGTGATGGATCAAGCCCTGATCTTTGGACTGGGTAAGAGTGGTCTGCTTAATTCAGACACTCTGTTCATCACCACCCCCTTTTCTGAACCTATTTCAAATATAGCATCGTAAATAGATGTAAGTGATATTGTAACCGGACCCGGGGCCAGTTTGACCACAGCAACCAGGCAGGAATCATAGGGCGACCCCGATTTTACTGCCATAAGGAGCCTAAGAATGTCACTCAAAGACAATGGCACAAACTTGTCAAAGGTATGGGGGGAACCTCGGTGGACTTAAGTGCCTCCCTTACCGTATCCATCCTGGCTGCGCTTGAGCCGCTAACCGCAGAGAAGATGGTCTCCACTTTATTAAAAAATAACTTAGTAATATCTTCATATAGTTCCTGACTCGACTGAACTTTAGCTGGGAACAGGGAGGCCAGGATTGATACCATTCCAAACAGCTCATTTGCAAAAATGTTCGCTAAATCAATTCGGTTTGCGTTGAACTTTTGCTTTGCGGTAAAAAGGAGTTGTTTATAACTCTGGAGGCTGTTTTAATATAGCTTTTTCTCTGTTTCTTTGTAGCCTTTCCTTCAGCTCCGCTCAAGGCGCTTGCATATGAGTTTTCGATTTCCCAATTCTTCCGTAAACCATGGGGTGGTGGGTTGTGTTCTTTTGGGAAAGAGAGTTTTTACTGGGGCTAATTTACAACAGGCTTGATCCACCCATTTTGTATATGCAGTGGTAGCCTCCTCCATTCCTGAAGGCATATGGCCTGTCGTGGTGGTAGGGAGTTCCTGTAGAACAGTCCTCTCAACTTTATTTCAGGCCCTGATTTCAATCTGTTCTTTCGGACGTTTCCCAATCGCGCGCTGGTGCATAAGGGTCAACTCAAACTGAACGGCAACATGGTCTGTCCACGTAAGAGGTAATAACCCAGTGAACAGCAGACAAGGATGGTTAGAAAAAATACAATCCAGGGTATGTCCTGCCACATGATTAGGGCCTATTACGTGCTGCCTAAGGTAGGCGCTGTTCATCATGTCGATCAGGGTCGCTGTATCTGGTTCGGTAGGAGCCTCCAGATAGTAGTTAAAGTCTCCCATAATAGTATAGGCGTCAGTGCGAAGGCCTTCTTCCAGTAAATTTCAAATTATTGCGATGAAGAGGGTCCAAGCTTCCGGCGGTCTATACAATAAGATACCTTTAAAGGTGTGATGATGAGATAAGCTAAGGTTAAAAGACAAAGCCTCACAAGCTGAGTTGGAGGCGGAACAAAATACTGCCTTGATCGAACTATGGTAGATAACTGCCAATCCCCCCTTTCCTGATAGGCCTATTAAAAGTATGGCATAGGAACCCTGGTGGGGTGGCTTTCACTAAATCAGGGTGAGAAGCTTTGTCAGTCCATGCTTCTGTAATAAAAGCCATCTTTATGTCCCTTTCCTTGATCAGCGTTGCACACTCAGTGCTATGATTAAACAAGAATCTTGCATTAAGCAATATGCATTTGAACACTTGAGAGTGATACCCTGATGTCACTGTCCTTTTATCATCAATAGACTTAAGGGTCTGATATTGGATATTGGGCAGGGTCATTTTGCAATTGGGACAGGCCGCTGGAAGAGATGAAGGCGTTGAATTGAAGGAGAGACAAAGGCAATCCGTACCCTTGCCCGCCGTATTCAATCCAAACAGGGTTGTTCTAGAGTATTTGAGGATGGAGGGCTTACCTGACATAAAACTGACAAGGGTCCTTGCACTGAGCACGGGCCAAGCGCGGACATGCGCAGATGGGCTTGCCAGCCTCTCTGCTTATGGAGTAGTGAGGGAAATGCCTAGTCCGCCGACCATAGTACCCCCAAAATGGCGGCCCCCGCAAAAATCAATGCAGGTCTAAACTGGTTCCAACAAAGATTCAATTCCCAATAAGAAACATAAAAACAAAAGGTGAGCTAAGAGGAGATAAAACAGTATATTTGATGTTGTGAAGTATTAAAAGGGCATTCCATTGATTTAAGTAGATATTTTGAAACATAAATACGTTTTAAACGGAGAAGAGATGTAGGTGCATGGTGTGAATGTTCCAATGTATGTTATCAAATAAAATTGTATGGCAAATTAGATTCATGCTCTGGGGAGTGAATGTTATTTGTGTCTGGTAAATATTTAAGTGCACAGGTGGTGTATAAAGTTCCTGACATTTGTTTTGGATTTTCTTGCAAGATGGAATATATGTTCGCAGGGTATGTAGAAAAATGTGGTACAACTCAGCAAACAAAAATTGAAGGGTGTTCCTATTAATTTAAGGAAAATTGTTAAAACTATGCTGGAAAAAATGGTACAAGAAGATAATATTGAAACAGTGGGTTCTACTGAGTGGGAGTTCCCAAGTATTCTGGATAATCAAATTGATGGCAAATTATGCATATGTATTGATGTGAGAGCTTTAAGCAGTAACACTGTGGTAGATTTAACTCTATTACCAAAGGTCAGAGAACTGGTGAGCATGGTAGAGGATACAACTATGTTGTTACCCTTCGATTTCAGATCTGGGTACCATCTGATTAATTGGTACTTGAGGGCACTGGCAGTGTTGATCACTTCCCACTGCCTACACTATTTAAAAAAATAACCTTCTGACTTACATCTACATCATCTGTTTTTCAGGAGGAATGTACCATCTGTCCAAGGGCATGTACACTCACTAGAATGACATTTGAATATACACTAAAAGTCAGGTTTCCAATTGAATTGCATTGAGTGGAGCTTCTACAAGGCTACAGAAGGATAAATCTTAAGTGTCTATAAATGCATTTTGTTTCAACAGCAAGTGGATTATTTGGGCACATAATTGCAGGCATAGGTATCATTCCAAAATAGGCAAAGATAGATGCCATTTGTTGTTGTCCATATCCAGACTATAAGGATAAGTTGGTTCTTTTGAGGGGATGTGTGAGTACTACAGCAAGTTCATAGAAAATGCTGCTAAAGGCTTCGCTCCATGATTAAGGGTGTACAAAGTACGCCTGGATGGCACTCCGCGAAGTGCAAAATAAACTCCTCAGTGCTACATGGAGCTCCGCAAGTGGCAGAGTGCATTAAAAATGCAGTTTGCTGTGATTTTCAGTGCTAGATGCTTGTTTGCACCCTGCAATCGGTACAGTTATAAAATGGTCCTAGACTTCTGTTCAGGTGTAAAAGTTCCTATTTTAATGTTCGCAGACGACACCTTAATTTTATCGAAATCCCCTAGCGGTCTGCAAAAGGCACTGGTAATTTTTGACAAGTTTTGTAGTGACCACGGCTTGGAGGTAAACGCAGCTAAAACAAAACTCATGGTTTTTAATCCTTGTAGAAATTTTAAATCTAAAATATCCATGAGTGGGCGTTACCTCGAAGTAGTAAATTCGTTTACTTACCTGGGGATTCACATTTCTAATGATAATAGATGGAACCAACATTTAAACATTGCAGTACTAAGACACAAACAATTGGCTGGTACCATCATTAAGGAGCATAGTAAATCATTGACCAAACCAATTAAACCTCCCTTGATCATATATGAGGCAAAGGCAATAGGGTCAGCATTGTATGGGGCAGAGATGTGGGGGCAAGAAAACCTCCAGGAGTTACAGACATCGGAGAATAACTTCCTTCGGAAACTAACAGGCACCCCACAGAGCAGCCCCCTTTTGCCTCTCAGATATGACCTTGGTAGGAAGGAAATCTCGGCAATGTGTAAACTTCGTCCGATATTATATTGGCGTAGAATCTGGACCACCCCTGAGTTGTCACATTATGCAGCAGGGTTTGCTGATGTCATCAAAGCAGACCGATTTCACAAAATCAGATGGTTTAGATCATTAAAATCAGCATTATGTGAACTAGGGTTAAACGAACTGTGGTCCGATCCAACTGGGTCATCCTTCCCATCTAAGTTATTTATAAAAAATCTTTTCTGGGAACTGGTTGAAAACAGGAGTCTGCTTAGCAATAACAATGGGTCTATGACGACTGCTTTCCTTGAAGCTAAGCTGTTTCCTACGTACGAAATGTATTGGGATTTTATAACGAAACCCATGGATAGGAAACTGTTTTTCCAAATGAGGGCTGGCTCTCTACCTCTACGTAACTTAACATCAAAATGGAGAGATGGAGGTCCAGCTACTTGCCCAGTATGTGGGGAAGGAAAGGAAACGTTGGGTCACTTTTTGTTCTCCTGTTATGTATATTCCGCTCCCAGACGTGTTTGGTTGGCTCCTATGTGTAGAAACCTGGGTACTAAAAGTAGTATGGTAGCTCTACGCATTGTAAAATCTACCTCCTTAATCTGAATTATAATAGCGACTGCAAAGTATTTGGGGTGGGCGTGGGTAATTAGGCAGAGATTGCTAGTAGGGTAACTACTCTCTGCTTAGTTGAACAGAGACTGCTAGATTATCTATTCTCTGTTCCCACGCGAGGTGTCTTATCTGATGAATAATTTTAAAAATCATATTGATTTTTAATAGTGATATTGGATTGTTTCTTTTTTTAATCTGTTTTTTATCATATGAACTTTGCACCTTGGATTGTATAAAGTAGGATGAAATGTAATTCTAATTGTTTTTTTAATGTGTAATGTGCTTAAGTCATATTCGATTTTGTAATTTAATTGTATTTTATTATGTGTTTGTTTGTCTGCTTTTATGAGTAATACTCGAATAAAGCACTTTTGAATTGAATTGATTGTTTATACATATAATCAATCAAATAATCTTTTTTATATATACTTCATAGGACTTAATCCTAAAATAAAGAAAAACACATGTAAAAAACCAAATGCATTTCAAATCTAAAACAAAGAAATGGTACTCATAATTAATTCAGAGAAACAACTTTGCATAGAGATATATTATTCCTCAATTTATTATACAATAATATACACGTATTCATTAAAACAAAGAATTTTAGGAAAATCTAAAGGATGCTGCCAGGTGCAGTAGAAAGTGCAAAAGTGGTGCTCAAGTGATAGGAAAAAGGAAAAACTGAATTCTAAAGAAAAAGACAACTGATCACAAAACTCTTCTGTTGATTTCGTTTTTCTGATGGATATCTAGGAGCTAAGCTGAATCTGACAGGCTGAGAAGATCCAGAAGATCGCATTTTTAGATCTTTCCTAAAGTCTAGTAAGATTGTTTAAAATGTTAGCTCTGCAGGAAGAGAATTCCATAATGTTGATGTGCATAAATGAAACCTCTCCCACCTCAGTTGGCTTTCTTAAATCTGGGGATTACCAGATTTCCACTTGTGGATGATCGCAGTGGACTCTTGTTAGTGATGGCAATCAAGTGGCTTCCTTCTGGAAGATAAGGAAAATAAATGATGGTTTGTGCATATGTTGGACGAGGTGATATGTCAGTGTTAGGACAGAAAAGCCTTCTGCATGGTAAGATATGTGTACCCCTGCCATGAGTGCCTAACTGTACTGTTGTCTGGATCCCTAATTATGATTGTTTTTGTCCTAGGTGAACATGGATCATGCATGTGCTCGATGACATAGACCTGTCTCGCGGATTGTGGTCTAGTTGGACCAGGAGGGTCGCCAAAAGCGCTGCCCTCATAGTGGTTCAAGGCTACCGCCTTCGCCAGCAGTTATTGAGCATGAGCACGCTGGTTGCAGCATACAGTGTAGTGATCAGGGATAATGAACAGGATCTATTTACCCTATCACTAGAGTGAGGCCTGCAAGCTCACTCACTTTTTTAAAAGTACAGCTGCTGTGTGCTAAACTCACCCTCGGCCTAGATCAGGTAGATGTGAAGTGCTCCGCAGCTCTGGAGTAGGGAGTCTACTTTAGTTGTATGTGTGTCTGGGAAGGGTACAGTACAAGAATGGTGCAGTACTGTACAGTACATTTGTGGTTAGTACATGTGCTGGGTGTATGTATGCCTGAGAGGGAATACATTACACGATATACGTAGTGCTGTGCAGTCTGTGCGCAGGGACTGCATGTGCTGGGTGTATGTGTGCTTGCATGACATACAATACATGAAGTGTGACGAGTTGTGCAGCAAGCACATAGTGAGTGTGTGTGCTGGCAGTGCGTGTGTTTCGAACTAACACACCCTGGCTAAAGAGAATAAAGCTTCAGTGCTAAAAAGTGGGGACAGACTGAGTATGTGTGTTGGATGCATGGGTACATGTAAGGGTACAATGCATAGAGGTATTAGTGCTGAACAGAAAGTGTGCTATGAATGTACACTGAACGAGTGTGTTTGCAATGGTACATTATTTGGAGGAGCCTGGGTTCCATTTTGGGAAACCCAGACCTGCCTGGTAAAGACATGAGGAGAAGAGGAATCCCCCCAGACAGATTTGTGGATTGCTGCATTCCTGTGCACAGAGTGGGGACACAATGGAGAGAAGACACTCCCTTTACATTTCGAGAGACTGCTCTTTGATTCAGTTACAAAGAAGGGGCCTGGACACATTTTAGGCTGGAAAATGGGACTAATAGGAGAATCCTAAAGAGTAGGCCTAGGGTTCTGGGATCAACCCTTTGATGCACATTTCATTGTGGCGGATATCCAGGTGTACACTCAGGTCACTCCCATGAATTATGTTGAGGACAATTAGCTTCAGAGTTGCGTCTGCTGTAGCAGACCTCCATCATGAAGGAAGATGAAAATGAGAAGTGCCCAATTCAAGAGAAGCAGAATTCCAAAATAAAACTTCAAATACCCAAACCTTAGATTGCATTTGGTGTCATGAAAAAGACTGTAAGAAGGGGAGGTCAAGTCCCTAAATATTTCTCATCTTCCAAGCAGTCAGTAAGTCTGTGTGAGAAGAGGAAGCTCTTCAAGGCTTCTATCTATGACCAGGACTTGGGCAAAGGCCTGCTAATCCCCCTGCATTGTGAGGGGACATCACTCAGTACACCAAGCTCACCTGCTCTGGAAAACCATTGCCTGTCTGCTTGCCAAGACCAGTCTGCCCTGTGAGGGAGAGGAGAGCATTGGAGGGAGCAAGTCCACTGAGGAGCCCTGCACAAGGATTTCCTGATCAAGGGGTGAGGCTGTGCACTGATCAGGCCATTGTCCGTGTGGAGTATCAGCTCTGAGATCCTCATATGCCAGTAGAGGGCCAGGTTGTTCTGAGCCATATCGGAAGCGCTGGGAGGGAAGCACCAAGCCCCACCACTGCACCACAATGACCCTATATGCCAGAAGGGGGTCACCGGAGAACTGAGTTTGGGCCAGGTGGCAGGACATGTAACTGCTGAAATCAGTGACCCTGTATGCCATGAGGGGCGCCGTAGTGAGGGTAGTTGCTTAAGGAGAGTCTGCACCCTGATTGTGATCACGGCGGCAACCTGTATGCCAGGAGGGGCAACAGTACCACTTTGGCCTAGAATTCTGGCCGTCAGCCCGGACTGAAACCAGGCCTTTGGAGGCCCTGGGGGACTTGCTGCTAATGGCGCTGTGGCATCATAGACACTTAAGACTAAGTTCCTAAAAGGTCAGAAGAGGGAACTCTTGAGTTCAGCCTAATACGTTGCATTCCCTGATGTGTCCACCAGTGAATGGGGAATAGCCCTGGACATGTTACATAAGTGAGGATGGGACATGGATTTGCCTGATAACTGCTAGAGCCCTGACCTCAAGGGAGATTGTGTTGATGGATCTAAATGTCCTATTCCTTTGCATGTGCAGAGTTAGAAATAAAATACCACTTTGTCTTATGTAAGCAGGCATTTGGCTGGACATTAATTTATTGTTCGTACTGTCTGCAATTTGAGCTATGAGTCGTGTTCATTGACCTATTCCTACATTCCCCCCACCCCGAGAGAGCCTTGACTGTTCGGCCACAGCTAGCACTGAGACTCAAATACAGAAAGGGTACTTGGCCCAGTTGAGCATAATCCATAGTCGGTCGGGCTCCGGGGCATCGGGAGTAAGGAGGCTCAACCAGCACGGTTGAGCTCAGCAGTCCCTGCATGCCCAGTGGCCCTCTGAAAGGAGTTCAGACAGCCAACTATGAAAAGATTATTGAGAAGCATCTTCTGGTGGCCTTGTGTGGATTTGAATGCTGAAAAATGGTCAATTGTGTCAAATGTGCAACAAGGGAAAAGATGTTGAAAGTATATAAACACCCTCTATGCATGTTGAATAGACACAACATGAACAGTAGGTGGTAACATACAATATTTCTGTTTTTTTCAATGTATATGCTACGTCGAGTAAACAGATACCTTAAGTGATGACCATGTTTGACACTAGGTTGTCTTCCAAATGCAAGGTAAATTTTCGGGAAATACCTGTCTGTAAAAAAGAATGTCCTGTCCAACCAGTTGGCTGGCCATGAAAATAATGATAATAATAATAGTAATAATGGCAGTCTGCCAAGCTTCTGCAATGCCATGAGTTTCCTACTAAATACAACATGTGAAAAGCAATCAATAAAATAAGCATTATAGTACTTGTGACATATAAAAATATTCATATGATCAGTTTTATAAGTCATAAATAACAAAGATTAAGGTACATTCAGGCAGTCTAAATGCATTAAGTAACGTAAGAAACTGAAATACAAATAAAAACTAGAAGCATGATCAAATATAAATAAAAAAATGAGTGACAAAAAATCATCTGAATCTATCATGGAAAATATTATTAGAAGTAATAATGATAATATAAAAAATAATGAACGGTGCCTAAACTCCAGGCAGAGTGAATGTAAATGTATTTAAGAAAACTATTGCTTTAACATTTAGATACCAGATCAATGCTGCTAAGGATATCAGCTCCTTCAATGGAGGTCTCCAGAGGATATAAAATGAATGCAGAGGTTTGGACTTCCACCCTTTACTAGGGAGAAAAAAAATTCAGGCATTCTGCAGTACCCTGTGCTGAGAAACAATAAACCCTCCCTTTGAATAGGCGGCCAGGTACCCCCTTCCTGTGTCTGCATCAAACTTTCAGGTCCCTGGTGCTAATTCTGGTGGGAATGGCTCAGACCTCTGTGATTCTGAGGGTGATGTAATGAGGGTCATTAAGCTGTAGGTAGAATCAAAACTATAATTTAAGAGCCAAGCGACATCTCAGTTTAAGAGTGTGTTATTTCAGGGGCCACTGTTAATAATATTAAACTTAAACCGCGTTCTCCGTTCTCTATCAGTCTTCCACTCCAAGGCTTTGTTCTTCAGCCTCCTACTCATTTTCATCCTCAAGTTATCTCTTGTCTTGTAATATGTCTCCATCCTAATTGCAGATATTCCCTGGATTTGTGTGATCCAAAATTTGGAACCAGGTAGGACTGCTCGCTAACCTATCTGGCACTCTCTCACCTGCATTTTACACCCATTGCTGCCTCTCATTCTATGAAATCTGATTCTTTTAGGGTCCAGGAAGAACTTCCATTGACAAGACAATTCATTACAGGATACCATACCTATAGGTCTGACTCCAGTCCTTATGGATTGTATTATATTGTCATTGTATTTATATAATGCTTACGATCTCTGACGAGGCATTGAAGCACTTTTTGGCAAGTAGCACGCTACTCCAGAACCCAAAACAGATTAGTGGTGGATTAGTATGTTGCAAAATAAATAAATATTAGTATTAACTGCAGGATCTCGAGGGTTTACTCAGGAACCCACCACCGTTGTTGCTCAGTGTCATTGGTGCTAAATCCCAAGAATGCCTGGTCTTGATTGCTTCTCAGGCCTCTTTTGCCCACCATCTTACAACACCTATCTCTTTGGTTCATATTTGCAGGCTCTTTTTTCATTCCTATATTTGGCCTGCCGCTATTTTCCTTTTACTTCTTTACTACCTTCTACATTTCTCACTCTTCCTCTGGGTCAAAGTCTAATTAAGAAAAATAAGTCCCTGTAACTGAGTTCTAGTAGCCACCACCTGCAACTAATGACACAAATTAAGCAAGGCGTCCTTTTCAAATATGGCTTGCATCTCTAACCTGGCCTTACCGGGGAAGAAGTCATCGTGCCCAAGGTAGTCTTTCTTCATCAGAGACCCAGTCAGCAGATCTACCAGGGGCTCAGCCGGGGCGCTGCCACCAGGCACTGGTGCCGCTGGAGTGGAGGCAGTGCCCACCACTAGCCTGCTCTCCTCTTCCTTCAGCGGCAAACCTGAGGGCACCATGAAAAAGCACAGAAAAGTCAGCCAAAGCGAATAGTTTCCACATGCTAAGCTCCTGAAAGAGATTTAGATATGCATATGTTCTCACTCAATTACCAAGGAAATCACACACTCATTCTTACCTACCACTCATTGAAAGAGCCAGGCACCCGACAATAATTCCAGACTACATTCAGTTGGAAAATATAATGTAATGCAGACAGATGTTTAAGGGGCCTGGATTCACAACACCTAAGTGTAACTCTTTGGATAATCACAAAATATAGACGTTTAAGGATATTCTAGGTATTCTGAAAAAAAAAGGTACTCGTTATACGTACTAGCTGAAAAGATCTGTGTACAAATGCAACACCTAACCCAACACATTTAAAATCTGATGCGATCATCCAAACACATTTGTCGCACTGCAGATGACAGGACAGGGCTTGTTGACTAATTAGATCTGAGAACACTCTGTCTCACTGCTAAAGAGAACACACAAAATTAATGTAATGAAGCACTGGCGAGGACATCAAAGAATGCACAGTCTCATGACTGAATGACACCACAGAACCCACCATCTCACTGCCAATGACAACACAGAACACTGCTGATAAAATCAGAAGACAGACTGTCACACTGCTGATGATATCACACAATTAGCCATATTGCTACTGATGACATCACAGAACAAGTAACTGGGATGATGGACTCAAATAACACATTGCTGAACCGTCAAACTGACATCTGATGATGTCACAAAAGGCAAAACACAATTTCTCAGTACTGAAATCACAGAAACTTCTGCCTGCCTAATGACTTCCTTTAGGGAAGTCTTGGAGATTGGAATAGAATATTTTACTATTCCAGTTCCAGTCTGTGCACCAGTAGGGAAGGTTCCCTAAGCAAGTAATTATAATGACCGGCGCTGTGATGGAACGCATGGTAATGACACGTTCGTTGTAGTGCCTGCGTTGTAATGGCACTGCGTTGTTCTGACGCTGTTTCCCCCTTCCAACTTAGTGTATCCGAACAGAGATCAATTGTGGTTGGCCTCAAATTTTGACTCAGTCCCAGTCAAGCTTGAACAGATGTCCAGAGTTAACGCTATATGTTTTTAAGCACTACAAAGTGTTTATTCCTTAAAAATCCATATCTCCGGTTTCCTATATTGTTTATTTTTCATTTTGTTGTCATTTCATCAATAATTCCTATGTATAAAAATTGGTTGTGGATTTTTATTGTGCATTGTGTCTTACTTATTTAATGCATTGGTGTTTTAAAATGTTCACACACCTGTCTCCTAAATTAAGCCTGCCTCATCGTTACCAGTTACCAAAGGTTGTGCAAGAGAATAATTTACTGAGACCTTGTGTCGCACTTATATTGCAATGGATGGCCTTATTACTAGTGGTAGATTTACCCATACTAATAATCCATCTTTCAACAATTCTCAATCTCATTTACATGTCTCATAAAGTAGGATTTCACCATGGCCGGAGTAGAGAACATGGGCTCATACTTAAATTCAGGCTTACCCTCAGTCTACCACAAAGGACTCCACTAACTTGTTCATATTGCAGTCACACACAAACTAGTTCATTTTGAAAATACAGAAAATTAAACATAATATAGCTTTTTGGTGGATACCAAAATGTGCCCACCAATCATTGGGTCAAGACTGCATAATAAAATATACAATTGACAGACTATGGTGCTGTTGTTTAAATAATGAACAGAACACTTACACTGTTAAATCCATTAAACAACTAATGACCAATTGGGTTATCTCAAGGGCACTAAGTATTCCATGTTAGAGGAATGGCCAGCAAATGGTTTGATCCACTATGGTGAGTTTAAATCCCTCGATAGTAACATGCTTGCACTACCTCTTTTCTAGAATGCAAAATAGCAAAGTGTTTCTGATTTGCTTGCTCATCAATTAAGGGGTCACAAAGGGTATTTTCAGGAAACTATGGAAACTATGTGATATTCTGTAGATTGATGAGGCATTTCTAGTAACCATGGGTTTAAATAGCCTCTGTAACTGATTTCACTATCAGCAGTGTGAGGATGCTTTCAAATTAAGCCTGTGTAAACAATGATAACATTTGTTTAATTAAGCTATGGTAATCAGGCCACATTTTTGTCAAACAGAATGTTGTGTTATCATGCCTGAAAATGAATGAGAGGGCAATCCTTTCATTCAAAAGTCAATCAAGTGATTACAAAGAGACTGATTCAGGGAGAAAAAGTCTGCTTTGGGATATTTTCAGCTCTGGTGATGCGTGTGCCTATTTAAAATCCTTTCTTCACACCAGTCACATTGAATATAAGGGGCTTACTCACGGAAAATGGGTAATCAGGTTTATACTATAGCACATTACGTTCAATAATGCAATTTGTCAGCAATGACAAAGGACTATCATGTGCACCACGTTTACTCCTATTTGTGCCAACCTTTTCGTGAGTCGGTAAGAGAGGGAGCAATGCTGATCCAGTGCTGCACCTGATAACAAGCAATATATTGTAAACTGGCTAATTCAATGAAGATATGATTGTAATCTGGACTGGACCATTAGACAATAACCTAATAGCATACATTATTTGAACTGCAACACCTACAACAATGATCCCTCTATTAATTACTGACAAACACAGCTAATATTTCTAAATGCTGAGCTCACTGTTTAGCAACAAACAATACAAAGGTGTAATAATCATAGCCCCACTTCCACAAGTGCTGTCCTACACATTTCGAGTGCGCAGCCTTGTAAAATATTGCATAATGTATTTCGATTGAGAAAATGCACTCCAATTTAGATGCAATTTTTTTCTTGATATTGATTTTTCTCTGTCACCAAGAACAGTCTAGAAATTAGTGTCTAAAATGTAGTTATTTGAGCACTGTAGTGTACACATTTAATTCTTGGTTGTAGGTCTCCAGTTAAGGAGCCAGATTCATGTTTGTTTCATAGCGCTAAGTACAACAACTATCTGTTCATGAAAACATCAGGTGAACTAAAACTGACAGCTGGAATTAGTACATAAGGGGCAATATGTTCACTGTTTATCCTTATGAATGTGATTAATTAGAGACACGTTCCATGGAGGTGCAACATAAATGCTTTTAATCAAACAATTAATTTAGATTACTGCAAGAAACATGACGACAGCCTTCATGGCTAGAGATAAGTACATTATCCAAACAGGTAGTAAGAACTCCAATCTGTGAAAATATTAAGGAAAGATTTAACGAAAGATTTAATGGTGAGGTCATTCTCCTTACACTGTTCCCTAACAACAGGTTTCCGGTCACCCGCACCATGACAAATAACATGGGCTGGGGCTTGGTATGCACCTAGCGAAGAACAGAACAGAGGATAGATTTACACCAGCTATTCACAGACATGTAACATATAATGTAGAACCTACTTATCATATTCTATGAAGCTCTGCAATCTCAGCACAAAATTGTGTTGCACAGTGCCCAAGTTAAACTTTAGTAAATCTACCCTTGGGTGCCTTTTGGCACTATTGGAAGGGTTCTTCACTTCCGTAGCGGCTTACTAAGGCACACCAAGGGCCTGATTATGAGTAGGACCTGTTGGATGTGATAAGTATCACATTCTATAAAAATCTGGCACCATGGTGTTCAGATTTTAGGGCATAATAGTACCAAAATCTGCATGTACCCTAAACACCAGGCATTTTCATCTTTTTAAATTCTGGAAGGTTTGACCTTTCAAAATGTAATTAAAGGTGTGATCTTTATTGCACCTGGTAGTTAGAGGGTGAAATAGACTTGTAATGTTGATTTCTGCGTATACAGGTGTTTGTGCAGGGTTTGCAATTTAACTGGCCACTTGTAATCGGGCCCTATGAGGGTGGTCTTGCGGCAGGACATTTGCGGGGCTTAAAAGCCTGCACAACCCTTGCATGTTGTCTTTGTCTCCACTTCTTGTCCCTCACCAGGATTGCTCCACAAGTTCCAGATTCGCCCATTCTCATAATTTAGTGGTTCTAGAAGGTGTAGGCAGAAAAATTATGAAAACCACAGATAAGGGACAAACAGTGGTGCCTTTTAAGGATTAAAACCCTATTAAAAATGACTTTGATAATGATATGAAATGAGACAAGCAGGAGGCGATAGTTAGCTTAAAATATGCCTTTTCCTTTTAGTTTCAGGGTGGTAGCTGTGAATGAGGGGGCTTAATCACAAGCATCAGTTTTTTGGTGTCTGTTTGGTAAATTCCTTATCATGCCACAGTGTAAGAGTTAAATCGTATTGTACATGATGTTCTAAATGTTTCATTGCTGTCCAAGGAGTTGATAACAATGTTTATAATTCTTCAATATATATTCCATGAATACCATGTGTCAAAGTAATTTTATGTAACGAAGTTAGTCATCTGCAGGCAATGTCCATTAAGCCAGTTTGGTGGGAATTTTGGTATATTAGGGGACCACACAATTTGCTACTATACAAATCAGTAAAAGGAAATAGAATGAAATAATACTCTGACATATTCCTAACATGCCACAAAGCCAGAACTATTTTTTCTGTATTAACAGCATCTATGAGATAGAGAACTGAATGTTTGATGATTCAGTCTATGTTTCAGAATGCAGAGCAGCTGTTCATGCATTAAAATGCAAGCACTTTATAAGAGGATGATGGACAGACAAAGGCATGCAGTGAAAGAGACACACACTCCCCTGGGAGGAGCCAAATATCACTCTACATATATGTTAAAGATAATAATAGGTCATAGAGATGAATCCAGCAGCAGAGATTAAGGCTCTTGCGAGACTCGACTAAACTACCCCCTCCAGACGCAATAAACTACAGCATGCAATACTGAGGACAGGTGAGAGAGCAAAGACCGACAAAGTGGAGTGTTCCCTTCTGGCCTTGAAATGGAAGAACTATGAGGGGGGTTACAAGGTTAGCTCCCTTCTGGCCCATAAAGTATGTCATCAGCAGGTTAAGACTCATATCGCTAAAATCCGGATGGGTGATATGACCTGGGCAACTACAGAAAAAGCCAAACAGCAGACCTTTTACGAGTGCTACCAAGCATTGTACACACCAGATATAAAACCTCAGGAGATGAGAGATGGTTATTTGCGGGACTGCGATTGGAACCCAATTGATCCCAGTCAGGCTGAGCTCCTTGATGCCCCTATTACAGCCGCGGACCTCCACCGGGCCCTCCATGAGGTGCTGACAGGGAAGATCGAAGGCCCAGGTGGCCAGTTATCTTTACAGGATATTCCTACCTAATCTACAGGGTCAGCTATTGACCTTGTACATCTCCTTTACGAATATGTCTCTTTACAACGAGTGGTGTTACCACGCTGTAGGTAACAACGCGGTTGTTACAACGACTGCGTTGTTACCACGCATGGCTTTACATCGCAAGGCGCTTCTACGACTTGCATTAGATGGGGCGCTGGACTTAGGAACAGTATAAATTACTATTCCTACTCCAGTTAGAGCAACAGCAGGGAATGTGTTGGATTTAAAATCCAACACATTCCCTGGTGTTACACGCCATCTAGCGCAAGTCGGTGAAACGACTTGCGATGTAATGCAATGCGTGGTAACAACGTGGACGATGTAACGTCCGCGTTGCAACCTACCCATGTGGAATTACCCACGTTGAAACCACTGTTTCCCCTCCTTTACCCAGGACACAGGCCTCACACTCACCATGGCTGCTGCTAAGATCTTCCTCATTCCCAAACCAGGAAACGACCACACGCTATATTTCTACTATTTCCCCCATATCTCTCTTGAACACTGACCCAAAGACCTTTATGAATATCTTGGCCAACAGACTCAACTCATACCTACCCAGCCTCATGGATCCTGATCAGGTTGGTTTTATCAGTGACAGGCTGGAAACGGATAATATACAGAGGGTTGTCCATATGGTCGAGAAATCCCACCGGCCTTACATCCCGACTTGTCTTCTCTTGCTAGACAGGGAGAAGGCTTTTTACAGAGTAAGTTGAGCCTTTCTCCATGGCAGTCCTGTGTAAGATAGGCCTAGGACAGGAGATGATCACCAAGATCAAGGTGTTATATGCAGATCCAAGTGCCACCATTTCCATCAATTAACACACTATGAGCTCCATTCACATCTCTTGTGGCACCCATCAGGGGTGCCCACTGTCAATTCTACTTTCCACCCTAGCAGTTGAGCCACTTTCCATCTCTTTTTGGTAGTGTTTACATAGCTACCACCACTGACAGTTCTTGAAATCGTGGACAAACTTGCCCTTAAGAGAGGCCTCACCATCTTCCCGTCTCCCAACACACCAATTGCCCGCAATCCAGACTTCACCCCTGACCTTGACTCTCACACATTCCCAACTGGGTGGCCAGGGAGTGTAAAACCCTAAGCCACATCTTCATAGGCACTAGTAAGCCCTTTGACCAATGCAAATCCTACTTCAAAGTCCTTGAATTGGTGCAACTGCAATATAGCCAGCTGCATCACTGGCCACTCCGCTCCACCCCCCAACAGTCAGGGAGCCACATGGCCTGCACCTCTTTCAAAAAATTGGTCAGGGCATATGATGGCTTCAAGGGACCAGTATCCCGAACCTACCATGCGCTTTAACATTCCATGCCTCACCGAATACGCTAATACCAAACATTTTGGCAAACAAGTACCTCTGAGGGCATCTCCCAAGAACAGTGTGTAACTCCTTGGTAGGACATTCTCAAGACATATAGAAGCATACCCTAGCGAGAGATAGCCTGTAAGCTCATGGTTTAGTTGTACTACACCCCAACATTCCTCCACACCATCCCTACAGCTCCTGCCCTCTGCTGGCATTGCAATAGGGAGCCTGGGGATTTCTGTCACATCTAAAGGTCCAACACCCTTATCACTTAGTACTGGAAGGAGATCCAGGGACACATCAAGGGCACAGTGGAATTTCCACTCCCTGCCTCACACACCATGGTTATACTGGGCATCCGACCCCTTGATTTGGAGGCGATGACACATACTGACTGGAGACTCATTAACAAAAATGAAAAGGTATGGCCCCTCCCTTTGCACTGTGATTCATTCACCTCTGGCAGGGCATGGCAATTGAACAATTAACCCACAAATTGACCCACACTGATGCTCAATTAACACGTATTTGGCGATGGTTGCTTAACTATTTTTCTCAACCCGATCATCCATGCTTTATGCTGACGAAACTTACAGTGCTGCAGTTTTTTGACTAATCATCTAGCCAGCTATCTGGACAATGAAGGCAATGCTCATTCCTCATCAGACAACCCTGCTCCTCTGACCCCAACCCCCGGCATTGTTGGGACTCCCTCATATACCACCCTGTAACATCGCATATGACCTGGGGTCACTTGGCATGCATCTTGACCTTAGAGATTTTGACATTTTTGTTTCCTTCTTTCTGAGTTTGTTTTATATTGCTAGCATGGGGCTCTTCCGAGCAGTGTGCCTTCCACCATTATCGCCCCACAATACGAGGTGACATCTTTACATTCTAGATCATGGTAATGCCTATGAGTTATGTCCTTTGGATGGATGTCATTTTCATCATGTGCCTTGTATGGTTTTCTTTTCTTTTGTTGGAAATCCTTTAATAAATAGATTACAATAAAAAAAAGATAACAATAGGTCCTACAAAGAGCTACACTTTTAATCTAGACTTAAAAATAGGTGCCCTAAAAATTATTCACACACTGATCAGGCAAGCAATGGGGAAACAACCATTAGAACGCAGACATTACAACGCAATATCATTTACATCACATGCCATTACAATGCAGCCATTACAACACATGTCACTACAAAGCATACCATTACAACACATTACATGGTAAGCAATGGGATATAGCAATTTTTACCCCTACACTATCAAACACTTACCCTACTGTTGCACTTACTGGAGTGGGAATAGTAATGTTTACCCCTACACTATCCAACAACAACCCTACTGTTGCACTCACTGGAGTGGGAATAGTAATTTTTACCCCTACACTACCCGACACTTACACTACTGTTGCCCTAAAAGTATTATGCGTTGTAATGGTATGCATTGTAATGGAATGCGTTGTAAGTGTAGTTTCTAAAAATGAGTTGTGATGGCATGCGTTGTAAAATCATGCGTTGTAATGGATGTTACGATGTAAAAACTGTGTTGTAAATGTTTGTGTTGTAACAAATAGGATTTACAGGGCGCCAAAGCAAGCGTCTTCGTAGCTGGGCTGCAAGGTCGTGTGTGTGCTCACACTGCCATATATATGGCAGTTACGAGCTGGAGAGCTGCATTAAAAAGCTCCCGGAGGTAGAAAACAAAGGGAAGTATATAAACGTAGCACGTGAGTCCTTTAGGTGTGGAAAAAAAAGCCAGAAATGAATTATGAAAAACTGGACTAGAGTATTTCTTGCACGTAAAGAAACAACAATAGAGACAGAAGAAATGCTGCCCTACCCAAGGCTATGTTTGCAGTACTAGGACAGCGCCTTGACGCCCTCTGGCATTTGTTCGCACTTTATAAGTTGTTGAATCAAATCAATCAAATTAATCAATTTATGTCTATAGTACTTGCACATACATGAAATAATGTCATATAGTGTTTACAATAAATGGAGGCTGGCATCCCTCAAGATGGGATGGACCGGCAGAAAGTAAGAACTGAATGCCAGCCAGGTATGAATTAGTCTGAGATATACCTAGGTACTAAAGTAGCGCTGTACCAAAAATGAAGCAAGGGACTAGAATAACAGTGTACCATGTCTCATCAATATACATGCGGTTACAGGGAATGTATGACCTTACAACGCATACATTTACAACGCTTTCCTTTACAACGCATTTTTTACATCGCAACATTCTTGACAACGCATTGTTTTACATTGCATGCCATTACATCGCATTTTTTAGAAACTACCTTTACAACGCATTCCATTACATCGCATTATATCATTACAACGCAAACCATTACAAAGCATACCATTACATCGCATTTAAGATAAGTGTTGGATAGTGTAGGGGTAATAATTACTATTCTAACTCCAGTGAGTGCAACAGTAGGGTAAGTGTTGGATAGTGTAGGGGTAAAAATTACTATTCTAACTCCAGTGAGTGCAACAGTAGGGTAAGTGTTGGATAGTGTAGGGGTAAAAATTACTATTCTAACTCCAGTGAGTGCAACAGTAAGGTAAGTGTTGGATGGTGTAGGGGTAAAAATTACTATTCTAACTCCAGTGAGTGCAACTGTAGGGTAACTGTCGGATAGTGTAAGGGTACTATGCGTTGTAATGGTGTGCATTGTAATGACTTGCAATGAAATGGCTGTGTTGTAGCGACATGCAATGTAATGACATGCGTTGTAGTGACATGCGATGTAATGGCTGCGTTGTAAAGACATGCGATGTAAAGGATGTTCCGTTGTAATTACTGCGTTGTAAAGGTAGTGCGGTGTAATGACTGCGTTGTAAAGGTTGTTTCCCGGTTACATGCCTTTTATAAATGAAGACAGACGAACTACTGTGTTATACAAACTGTGGGAAAGGTTATTGAATAAACACTTTTACAATGATGTAAACAATAATGAAAACAATGCATAGAATGAGATCAGAAGAAAGCCGCTAGCGTCCAGGCTGAAAATGTTGAGACCAAGTGAAATAGAGTTCACTTTGTCAATCCAGTGTAATTGCTTATGGGACAGAGAGTTTCAGATGTCACCTCCACTGGGATATAGCTTCATGTGCTCAATGACTTGCAAGCATATATCATACACTGTGTGCTCCAAAAGTTGAAAGCGTTCCACCAAGGGTGCACCTGCGACTCCACATTTTATCCTGCCGTGGTGCAGTAGGATCCGGCATTTGATTTTCTGCATGGTTGGTCCGATGTATACAGGAGACTGATAATCAAAAAGAACGGACACTAGTATCTGCAAAAACCATTAGTTTTTATCGAAAACCCTCATAGACATCCTGGAGTTCTTATAGCGGTATATCTTTTCATCCGCCCCATCAGGAGTCTTGGCATCGTCATAGGGTCAATGATTGACGTGCAGTATGCCTGCCTCACCCGAGGCTACTTCTGGTGTATGCAGAAGTGTCCAGAAATGAAAAAAAGGTATCTAAAATATAATGACTTAGCCGGAAGGACTTTGTTTTTAATCTAAAAAAATTAACTAGTCACTAATATTAAAAGAAATTGGGATATTGAGGTAGTTGAGTTACTAAACTACCATATCGTTCTCAAAAAAAGTCGACATGTTTCAGCTCATGGAGCCCACAGAGGGTCAGGGGAGCTTTCGTCAGGACACGAACAAAAAAACACATAAACAAAAATATATGTATAGCTCATACACCCTTTGTGTGTATGGTGAAGATAACACAATGGAATTTCCAAGCTGTGAAAGAAACCAATAAAATATTTGTATCAATGGTATGTTCACTGGGTTTGGGCAGACATATATATAAATAATAGCATTATTTTATGCATAAACAAGAGTTGACCAATTTGCGGCATAACCCTCGTGAGGTGAGGACATAGGAGAATATTCATGGGTTTGAAAGGGGGATGGTATATACCTTTAAGCTGTGTATTTTCAGGGTTTCTCAGTGTTTATGACAAAAACTGTACTATCAGGTCTCTTGTAGGTATCAGATGCAATATTTTATTGGTTTCTTTCACAGCTTGGAAATTCCATTGTGTTATCTTCACCATACACACAAAGGGTGTATGAGCTATACATATATTTTTGTTTATGTGTTTTTTTGTTCGTGTCCTGACGAAAGCTCCCCTGACCCTCTGTGGGCTCCATGAGCTGAAACATGTCGACTTTTTTTGAGAACGATATGGTAGTTTAGTAACTCAACTACCTCAATATCCCAATTTCTTTTAATATTAGTGACTAGTCAATTTTTTTAGATTAAAAACAAAGTCCTTCCGGCTAAGTCATTATATTTTAGATACCTTTTTTTCATTTCTGGACACTTCTGCATACACCAGAAGTAGCCTCGGGTGAGGCAGGCATACTGCACGTCAATTGTTGACCCTATGACGATGCCAAGACTCCTGATGGGGCGGATGAAAAGATATACCGCTATAAGAACTCCAGGATGTCTATGAGGGTTTTCGATAAAAACTAATGTTTTTTGCAGATACTAGTGTCCGTTCTTTTTGATTATCAGTCACTTGTTAAGGGGAAACGAATGGACTCTCTATCCTCTTCCCTCCCTTTTGTTTGATATCCGATGTATACAGGGTCACATGGGCACAGGTGGAAGTGGAAGGGCAGTCCTAACAAGGGCGTCCCTGATATTGTTGCCTCTTTTTAATGAGAACATGGGCTCCTCTTTGGTGGTATGGTGATCCTCAACCATGTTTGAATGCTTTCTGACAACTTTTTTTTCCATTGCTTACTGGGCTAAAAGTGATTACGCAAATAACATGCTTGCATCTGACCTCCCTTTGTTGTGGTTCAAGGAGCACTTCTCCGGCGTTATACCAGGCTCCTCTTCTTGCCTGCCTGGCAAGGCGTCTGGGGTATCCTCTCTCAGTCAGTTTAGTGATCAATAGATCTGACTCCTTGAAATAATCAGACTTTTTGGTGCAGTTACGTCAAATGTGTAGAAACTGCCCAAAGGGCAGATTGTCTCCAAGGCTCCTTGGATGACTGCTGGAGCTCCTCTCTGGAGCTCCTCTCTGTAGGTTGTCTGTAAAAGGAAACATATATGAGGCCCTCTACAATCTCCATCCATAGATCTAAGAATGGATAGACGTGTGACTGGAGTCCATAGCTAGTTTAAAGTCACAGGACAGTGTGTTGAGCCCTTCTCTGTCCTTCTCCAAACAAAAAAACTGTCTATATACCTGACCCACTGCCTGATTTTCTCATTTTTCTCGTTTTTCCTATTTCTATGTGTGCATTCTGCAACACACATAGAAAGAGGAAAAAAGCCTCATTGTGATTGTTTTTGTGCAGGAAAGTTTACCTTCATCCCTGCAACACAGGCATCCTTACACCATGGTGCAAAGGTGCCTGCGTTGGTGCACGGCAGCCCATTGTGCACCGGCGCTGGGGAAAAGGACAGGAATGCGCTGTATCTAATAGTTACAGCACATTCCTGCCCTTTTCTTTTGCATCAGGGCAGCGCAGCAGCAAGGCCTGCTGCGCTGCCCTGTGACAAAAAAACATAAATGAGGCCCTAAGGGTTTAAGAAAAAAGTCAATGTATTGACAAAGGGGCTCAAGGACTGACCTGCATCCCAATACTATGAGTCTACCACAAGGGTTTTCTAGCCTCATGTGGATTTTGGGTAAAGCATAAATGACTGGTGGGGCATATTACCAACAACTAGCGATAATTATCGCTATGTTGGTTTAGCGGCAATATTTTTATCGCAATGTTGCAGCGATTTTTATCGCTTAGGAACCTTGCTATTATCAAGGTTTATCTCCTAAGCGATAAAACTCGGCCGAAATGCATGAATAATGCTGAAAAGTCAGCGATATTCATGCATTACCGAGCTAATGCTCTTAGCCATGTTATCCACCTACCATTGGATAACATGGCTAAGAACTGCTCAGGGGCAGGGGTTAGCTTTTGGAGATATTCGCGCTTAGCGCAAATATCTCCAAAAGTTGGTAATAGGAGATAGCGATGTTAGCGACTGTTTCCCGTCGCTAACATCTTGGCACACCCACTTTGCATGTCATTAGTGATAAATATCACTGACATGCAAAGCGGGGCCCAAGATGGTCGCTATCTCCTACTAGCTGTCGCTAACTGGTGTTAGCAACAGCTAGGTAATAGGGAGATCATTTTATCTCCGCTTTCTTGGCTTTTAAAGCCAAAAGAGCAGAGATAAACCCCCTTGATAATATGCCCCACAGAGACATGACAGAGCTTTGGTAAAATAATTGATTCACCTTCTAGTTAGTGGGATTCAGGTTTTCAAATGAAGGTGGAGACACAGGTTATTGAATTCACATCTGAGAATGGCTGGAAGAGGGCTCCAGAGCTGTGAAGCAAGGTATACAAAGGCTTCCTAGTCTTAGAAGTCAAAAGACTAGAACATTCAGGGGCAATGAAGAGGCACAGCTTAAGCTTTCTCTCAGTCACTTATCGCCAGGCCTGAATTCACTGCATGGCTACCTGTACAAATGTAATTATCTTCAAAGTAGTATGCCGCTCTCCTGTGCATAAAGGAAATAGCACCAGTCTACTGCCAGACAAAATCTCCAGGTATGCTCCTACACGAAACATATGATCAAGCATCTGAGATCTTCTCCACATTCCAAAAGCTAACCCTTGGTAAAAGGTAGACTACAAATTCTCAGTACTTTTTCCCACATATCTAGAACTCACTTTCTCCTGACATTAGGGAGTAAACACCCTGCTTTCCTGTAGGAGAGATCTGAAGCATTCCTTTTCAGTAACTGATTAGATTCAGCCCCCTTACTGAATTCTGCTGCCTTTGGGGTTCTCGGCTAGCAACACATGTAGGGTATGTCATATAATTTATTTCACACCTGGAGATGATTACGTTTATAGCTTGCAACCTACAAATATAAAACTAAATTAAAATAAGATTTTGTTTCCACGTTATGGAAACAGACTTGTATATTGCCTTTTGCTCCTGACATCTCTCAGGGACCATCAACCTATGCTATAAGCAGTGGGCAAGGCGACATGATCAAACATGCTTAAGGTAAACAGCATTATGGTGATCGTTTCTGAATATTCTATAATTGTTGTGGCCTTTCGTTGGAAGGCATATGTCGACTGCAGATATAGAGGACATAAAGACAATATCAACTTTTTGAGGGAAATTAATAAATATAAAATACCCCTAGATTACCTAAAACATAAGAAGCAATATTCTTATACTGCAGAGATTTGGAAACTTAAAAAGAGGCCTGCATTAATTAAGATGATACGATTTATTACAAAGGACGAGGAAGCTCGCTCAGCCTCATGGACAACCATCTTTATCGTAGGTACTTCAAGAGGGGATTCAGGAAAGTTTCAGATTAAGGGAGATTAAGTTTGAGGACATTTGTTGCCATGAGCCAGTGTTTGGCAGATGAAGTCTTGCTGATAATTACTGATTCAGAATCTGAAGGGTGTTTTTTCTATGTTCAACAGATCTTGATGGTGTTAGAAAATGGGAAGTAAATAACCACCAATTTTTTCAATTCAGGCCGTAGGTCAAACATTTGTGATTAAACTGGGAAGAAAAGGTTAAGGTGGCTATGCCTTATTCCTTGAGTTATGAGTTCATGAGTTCGTGTTTGAGGGTTAAGGCCGGATACATCTTCTAGGTTGATGAACATGTCTGTACTGAGAAGTATATGTAGAGCTTTTCTGTGGTGAGTAATGTTGGGTACCCTGATAGCCAACTACATGGCATACATGGGCTGTACTGGAAGCATGTTTAAAGTTCCATCCAATTTGCAAAATGGCCTTTATAACGCAGGATGAGCCATGCGTGCCGTTTCAACGCAAGTAGAACAATGCTTGCCTGAACCACGCATTTGTCTTAACCACGCATATGAGTGGTAAAGGAAGTCAGCAGTCTAGGTGTGAGGATGGGCGGGGAGAGGAACACAAAAGATCGGAAGAGGAAGCTCTGGGACGGGGCCTGGTAAGTAGGGCTGGGGCCAGGTTTTGAGTGGGGGTCATTTATAGGCCTCATGCCGGATTTAGGGCTCAGGGCAGGGGGGAAGGGGCAGTTGTCAGGACTAGAAGTCCGTTTTCGGGCTCGGGCTGGGGGAGTTTTTTGGGCAGGTGCAGGATTTTTGGACTCAGGGTGGGGAGTCAGGGTAGTAGTAAGTAAGCATGGGCGGAAAATCTGTTACACTCGCGGATTTTGCATATTTTCAGTAAATTCGCAATCCGCGAGATTCGCGAATTTCCCGCAAAATCCGCAAATTCGCACGCAGCGGATTTTTTTTTCTTTGCGGTGTAAGTTCGCAATTGCGAACATGTAGGTGCAGCGGGCAGCAACAATCTCGCACTCGCGAAATTACAAAAATTGCAATTCCGCACAAGAAATCTACTAGCAAGCAGCATAGACCTTCTGAAAATGATTATTTTTATCAGAATAACTCCTCAGGTTGACATTTGCCTGCACTTTTTTAGATTTGAGGCCTTTTGATTTTCTTTGGATAACTTTTGGATTAGAAATCAACTTTCTCATATAAGCTTGGTGGCGCATTAAAGTTGCTGTAATGCTGCTCTGCAGAAAAACGAGTTTTGCAAAAGTGAAAGCAGGTTCAAAAGTTCAAACTCATCATTAGTAACCGTTCCCTGTAGTGCTTCCTGACAAGGGCCCCTCCAAAGTTCAGTTGCTAGTTGCAACAATTGTTCAGTTGCTAGTTGCAACAATTGTATGACCCTGCTCTGACCCTCACAGCAGGCTCATAGAATAGCTACAAGTAGGCCACAAAGGTCCTGGAAAAAAAATTGCACTGCAACAGAAAGCAAATTACAGATAAGGATACAGGTGCCAGACTGGAATTTTAAAACAGTGACACATTAATAAATCAACCCCAAATTAATTCATGTCAGTTGAAGCAGGCAGGTATGCTTGCTTTTTCCCCCCATAATCTACAGTGATGATGAACCAGAGGGTGGCATAAGGCATTGATGTACCAGAGGGTGGCATGGGTAAAACAGAGGGTGGCAGGGGTGAAACAGAGGGTGCTGGGAACCTATGATGATGAACCAGACGTAGAAACAACATAATCGTGACCGTTGCGAGCCTACATGTAAGTTCGCGAACTGTCAGAAATCCTTGCGAACTGGCAGAAATCCTTGCGAACACAAAAAAATAAAAAATTAGCGAGAATTCGCGGATTTTGCGGATTGCGAGTTCGCAAATTCGCAAAATTCGCGAACGCCAGATTCGCAAAATTTGCCCATGCTTAGTAGTAAGGACTGGGACGGGGTAGGTTGCATGGCTGGGGTATAGGGTTTTAGGGCTGGGTTGCACTTCATGATGCATATCCCTCTAGCAATAATGCCTTTACAACAAAATTCTTTGTACATGCATGCGTGGGAAAGGCATGCCTGATAAAGACATCACGTTATTTCAGCATGCATGGTTTAGGCATGCATGGTTGTATCGTACAACTGTCCAATTTCCTCTGTTGAATGCTCATGGCGGGAAGTGCTGCTGGGAGTATAAAGCTAGCCAACAATATTGCATATCTAGGCTGTGTTGGTTGTTGGTGAAGTGGTGATTGCCTGTTAGTTAGCTATATGCCAGACACAGGCAGTGATGGGTTTATGAAACAAATTATCAGAGAGCACATTATTCCATTGCTGCAGAGATCACAAGAACACTTTGTGTCTGATGTTGACATCACAGGTTATACTTTTTTGCTGCTGAGGATAACACAGGCCATATTCTTTTACTGTTCATTGCGTCAGAGAAAACGATGTGAACCCCCACATGCCAAGTTTTGGAGGACAAACATCGGGAAAACACAATGATCTTCATATTCGTGTTGTATCTCTGAAAAATGCATACTCAAGAAAGAAGCTATACAAGATTATCTTCAAATTGTGGTATCCTGAGACCACTTCTATCAACTTCGGGCAGTCCCAACTTCTGTGGTGCATTCAATCATCAAAGCATCAGGCCCAGTTGCCTCCCTCTAAATCACCGCCAGAACCTCGGCCTGGGGGTAATCCCTTGCTCAGTTTAGACAGCCAATTGTGTCTTTTGTATCTTCTTTTCTGTCACAGTTGAATACACCATCCTCATTAAGTTGAGGAGCAAGTCAAAATAGGCACGAAGAACTAGGAAGAGTTTCATCTTATCCGACTTACTGGAGACCAATCACCAAGAGAGATTTCTTTGCCAAAATGATTTAGAGAGAGCAGCAAAGGCAACAATCTGAAGGCATCCACTTCTAGGATGCCCTGCCCCTATCAGATTTTCAGACCAGGTTCCACACTGACAGTGCCACCGGGGTTACCATTAATCTCTTTCAAGGAGGACCTTAAGTCAGCAGTGTACCATATTGAAATGGCAGTTTTCCAAATAATTGACTTGGCATCTGCTCTTCACAAAGCCCGTCATATCCCCATGCTGCACAAACTCCAGTATCTTGTAATTCCTTGGCCGATCCTAGACTGGATTTTGTTATTACTCCCAGGACATCTACAGTTCATCTAACAACTATTAAACAATAATACATGCGGTTCGGCTAGCAGTGAGAACCTTGATAAACACCAACGTCTCCTACATAGTGCAGGGGGAAACGAAACCTTTACATGTGGGAAGTGAACTTTCTTTAAGAAGTTCACCCAAAGCGGAGCTTTCATACTATCATCTTGACAAGTCGAGAACCTTCGTCTCCCCCCAATACTACAGGTAAACCATGGAGTGTAATGCCCATTCCTCACTCTCAGCACTCTCAAATATATCTCTCCTACCTGGTTTCTCCTCAATGGGCCCAGGCAACCACTTCCCATGTCAAAATTAACTTTTATCTTTACTTAAGGAGGGTCCATTTGCATCTCCCTCCCCCGACCACCTGAGCAAGGATGCTTCCCCATGCTCCCTTCTCGTTTTGCCTCATGTATTTCTTTTCAGGATGTGGGACTGAACCCAGTGTTCTGTAATACCAGTAGCAACAACATGTTCTGAGTTGTGGCCAGCAAATCAGAGACTTACGGTCCATGGACCCAAAACAAATTAAGGGAAAAACACTCTCATCAGATAGGATTTTAATATTTTTCAAATGTAGGCTGCTGCTGGTCAAATAACCCAAGTTTGTGGATCTTCCACTGACTAATGTATCAGGTATCTCTACCTTCCCAACCCTTAGAAGCCCATTTGGTAATGTTTTTGAAATAGTAATTTTCACAACTCAACTGAACAGATTTACGAAGCAAAGGCACTTTGATTATAGTTATAGATATTAATTTTGGAGCCAAACTGCAAAATTGCACAATTGTATAGTATGTGACCACGAAACCCAACCCCCGTTTCAAATTTTCCCACTTGGTTAAATTGTGTGATCCCAGGAAAATTACTTTGATTTAGTGTGCCTCATTTTGCTTGTGAAATCTGAGAGCATCTTGAAGTAATTAAGTTCAGAATAAGGGGTAATTAGAAATCTTACAAATATATTGTTTAACTGCAAATATTATTAGATCATATTAAAATGTAGGCTAAATATAAATTGCACATGACAAACTGACATCTCTTGGTTTACTCATGGTTGCATCTTCAGGGCATGTATTTTGGAATTTTTATGTTTGAAATTTCACATAGAAAAACTATTGCTTTCAACAGAAGCGGCTGGTATGCTGGCGGGGCGGGGGCTAGTGGGGGGGGGAAGGGGCAATAGGGGTCGTACGAGGATATATATATATATATATATATATATATATATATATATATATATATATATATATATATATATATATGTTTAATGGACTGGCAGACGTTCCTGTGGCGCTCTTCTGCTCCTCTTCACCTCTCCAGGAAGGCACAGGTTACCAGAATGCCATGCGGCCAATCCTGAAGCTGCTCTCTCTCATGAGAGAAGCGTCAGGATTAGCCTTAGCATCCTCGATTTGCACTCTAGGACAGACTGTGAGTCTCAGCCTGCTCTGCCCAACCCAGCTGCTTTGCTGAGTTGGAGAGAACTTTCACTGAGCATGATGGTCTGTCCGGCAGTCTCACTTTGACGGTAGTGCACTACCACTCCCCTCAGTGTCTGTCACCACTAGGCCCCGCCCCCGAGACTCTGCAGGAAAGGAAAAATAAAACAAGTTTTGTTTTATTTTTCCTTTCCTGGCTTTCAATAGATTTTGGTGCAGTGATACAATCTACCGTACTAAAGCTGAACACAAGAAACAACCTTTTCAGTTTGTGTCAATATCAAAAGTTTTTCTAACATTTGTTGTGTCATTTAGATGCCAAATGTTTCGGCTCTTTCATTTAGATGCCAAATCACTATAGATTAGGGAGTGCACTGTCATTCTTCTGATGACGTCAGAGACACGCCAGTATCTGCTGATGACATACTCCCCCCATAGACTGGCGGAAGTGGATTCACAACTAGATTTTTACATCATCATCAACATACGCCTACCTAACCATTTACAGTTAGTTGACTAGAGTCTTTTCCAGGTGTGCAAAACATTCTACTGTCCAATACAAAACCTCTGGGCAAATGTCTGAACAAGAAGCTGACATATTCTGAACCTACATAATGCATAACACAAGGAGCTCGATTTTAGCAGTGACTGTTTGGAGCACAAGTTCATCCCCCAGCAACCCCGTTGGTTGCATATACAAGCAATTGTACTGCTGAAAAGGAGCTCTCAAAAATTCGAGTGCAACATTACAAACACTGCAGCACATGGCTGCCAGAAGGATCATAGGCGTCCAGCATCCAGCGTCCAGAGCTTTAATCAATTTACTGCTGTCCTGATCTTTCTACTCGTCTTCCCACTGCAGCTCCCTGCGTATTCTAAACAAAACACCTAACAGGAGAAGCAATCAGACACATCACCCCCAGATTCCTAGCATGCGAGCCTTCCACCTCAGCAGGGTACCAAGCACTGCAAAGCAGGGAGGTATGACTGCAAACTCCTCTCTTGAAGAAGTTTCAAACCCACAAGATTTCTTAGGCACAGCCAGAAGATCTGGACTTCCAGAAGAAATGCTGGTATTATTATTGTGAATTAGCACTTGGGTCTGCCATTAGTGTTTAGTGAAGTATCTTCCCTTAATGCACCTCACTTTCTTCCTGATTAAAGCCCCGCTCCTCTTTTCCTGCTTGCAATTTTATTAGGCAAAATAGGAATACATATACACAGGAATCCTTTCCCAAACATTTCTACGTTCCTATAATTGTTCACCATAAAATGCAAAAAAATCAATTTAATTTTTCTTCAAACCAGACCCAGAAGGACCACCATATGAACAAAAACAAAAAAGCAGCCAAGCAACGCAGACACAAAAATCCCCATATTACATGTACTGAGTGACACAACTAGACAGCAAACTCGTTAAAATGCAACCAGACAGTGTTATAAAATTACTCCCTTTCTTTTCTTCCTGGATCTTTTCAGCAATGTACAGAATGTCCTGGATTTAGGACAAGAATTGTCTTGTATTTTCCTGCATGCTGATTTGATGAAAAGCAGCACTGTGAAGGTCGCTCATTGAGGTAAGTTATTCTTGGTGTCTGGGGGGATCAGCCTCTCATTAAAATGTAATCTCTCAAAGAGTTATGACCGATATAAAATGACTCTGTGACAATTTGGCACGGTGTGGTTCATTGATTTCGGTACTGATCCACATGCCTAGCAAACATTATATCTTGCACCAGCCCTTTATGTTGTCTCGTCATGGTTGCCATGGTAATATTAAGGGATAAGAGTAAAGGCTTTATGATATTTGTAAGAATCCAGAAGGCCAATCCCTCATTTCATTGCATGAATTATCTAGTCTTCACTATAATTTTAATATCTGCCTTCCCTACAGTGAAAATCCCCCCTTTCAGTTGGAAAAATTCTGTTTGCCTCTAGTTTATTTCACGGTATGAGATAACTCCATGTAAATGCAATGCACACAACAAACAAGTTACGTATCTCCGAGGATTCTGCCTAGTGTCTGGTAACAATTGTTGCACAGGTAAAATAGGAAAAAAACAAGAAAGAGGGCACCACTGCTTTATGCCATAATCACATTTAAATTCCTCCTCAGTAGAACCTTTTGCAAGAACAAAGACCCTTGCCTTAGAGTACACACCAAGATCAAGACTTACTCAATTATGCCTTAACTCACATTTGTTTAGGGCAGGTTTCAGCAAATGGCAAACACATTTTTAACATCTAAATTTATTGCAGCTAGGACTTCCTATTTTGTATTAAACAGGCTAAAGATATGATTCAAGTTCCTTATATTATAACCTTTTTTTCCCACTCGAAAACTCACTTTGATAAAAATACACCAATTATTCTATAACGTTTTCCAACCGTAATGCAAGACTTTATGTAGAGGTTTAAACTCAATATTTAATAGTGTGATGGATCTGCAATCGTAGAATTTAGAACTGTCTTTATCAGTTGTGGGAACATACAAACGTAACACAGTTGTTACATGGTATGTGGCAGGCTGTTTAAAAAATATCTTGTTATACAAATTTACTATAAGAGGACCAAACTTTCCTAAACAGATTGACTAGACTGCATTGTTAACCCATTTAATCCTAGAGATTTCCCTGTATCAAGGTAAAAACCTCTGTTTCAAGGTATAACCTCTTATTTACTGACTGAAAAACCAATATGATGGTTTTCCTAACTAAACAACCTAGGAAAATCAACTCTCTGCAACTGGTTCTACTTTATACAAGATCTCATTAAATTCAGCAAAGACTTTCTTACCTGAATGATTGGAAGATTTGCATCTCATATAAACTATTTTAAGGTCATAGCTCCTTAATGACTGGCCCTGTTTTGTACAAGTGCTTCTCCACCCTCTGGGTCATGTATTCCTTGTAATGTTCAGTGCATTCTTACTCGCAAGGGAGGCGTGGCTTGCACTAATAGATTCTTTCATATAGTCACGAGTTTGAGCATTTGCGCCATAAACAGACACTTATAAGGAAGAAAAAACATACAATATATGGATTTTTCCGTAGGCTATGACAAATACGAACATTGCCGGGCTCCTTGCTTGGGAACAGAGTGTTCGTCTGTGCCCCAGAAAGAAGCCAGACACTGTTTAAATTTGTTTCTTAAGCTAAGCAAAATAGACAAACAGTGTTTGGGTCCTTGCCTGGGTACAGAACTCAGGGCCTGATTCACAAAGATACACGTTTACTTTTGTGTAAGTTAAAAAATAAATTATATTCACAAACTACGAGTTAATAGTAAGTTTACTACTGTGGATACTCAGCACACAAAAAGATAGACTGGGAGAGAGGATGTGGCTAGACGGTTAGAGTGGCCGACTTTGAAGCTGGAGAGCCAGGTTCGTGTCTGGCTGGAGACTCAAACATCCTGTGATTCTGAGCAAATCACTTAATCTCACCTTACCTAAAAAGGAATGTGTCCGTCTGTAATGCAACTGGTGCTCATCTAAACCTCTCTGATACCTTCAGTCGAGTTCATGCTATATAAAATCAGCCCAAAAAAAGACCTGTCCTATATCTTTATATATGAATACCGGAAAGAGCATAAGCTTACACAGAACTGTAAGTCTACCTTCGGGAATCAGGCTCTAAGTGTTTTTGGAATAAGGGATTTAGACATTGTTTGGATTTTTATAGCCTAAAAAAATCTAATGTATTTGGCTTCTATCTGGTACTCAGACTCATCATGAAATCTTTATTCAGTTGATCAAAGCAACCATAAAAGGATACAATGTATTTGGCTTTTATCTGGTGCTCAGAGTCATCATAAAATCTTTATTCAGTTGACCAAAGCAACCATAAAAGGATACAATCAATAATACAAGCAGCTGAATAAAACACACATATGCGATTCTGATAAAAGATCCAATGACCAATGAATCAGATTAAGAACACTATATACAGTAAAGCAGTAGTCCATCCAGGCCGCCCATAAAAACTGACCATTGCAGATAAAACGAGAACGTTAGGAAGCATCTGCAGATAAACGAGAGCAGAGCGCACTTGGGTAAAATGTCAACTTTTTCGTTTTTGTGGGCCTGCTAAAAATGTTCGCAAAACATTACAAAATGGAGGCTGTCCTGTGGAGACCGGTTGTCACAGCTGCAGGGCAACCTACATCCTGATTGAACCCAACCACAGGGTGAGGCCAAGAGATGTGATAATTGACCAAATAGAAATCTTGGTAATAAAAATCTGTCTCGTCTGTTGGAGACCTACACTAAATAGTGCTCTATGCCCTGGATCGTGTTTAGGAGCATATGGTCTCTCACCGGGGGTTTCATTTGTTCAGCCTCTTCACAATCCAGGCTTGCTCAAGAAACAACCCTTTTACTACCTTTAAATCTTGAGAGGTCAATAAATGGGGATTCAGAAATACATCCACTATTCCTAAAGAGGCCAAATCTGCCTTCACATAGGCTAACCAATGGATTCTGTGCGCAGCATCAAGGGACATGCAATCCAATAAAATCTGCCCATTACGCTTAGATCCACCCTATTCCAGATGTTTATCCAGCAAAGTAAGCGAGTATGTCAGCTATGTGATGGCACCCATCTATAGATTGACTGAAAAAACCAGGTTGCATTGTGTAACCTGGAGCGGTCACCTTAAAAATTGGTTTTCTATTACCTGAACTGTGTCTGTTTTTGCGTTCCCCCGGATCTCGCTACCACACCGAGTTTGAGACACGCATTTGACTTGGTAGATCTGACGTAAGACTGGTGTGCACAGACTCATGGGTCCTTCTGCTCACAATTCTTCTCTCCGACAGAGAAGAAATCTGAAGTAAATGAGCTGAGAGAAACAAAGCAGGAACTGGATATTTGAAGGAAGGGACTACCAAAAATCCTAGTTCCTACCTTACCAGCCCCCACTTCAATTTCTTCGTTGGGGGAGGAGTGGTGAGAAGAAGAGTGGGAGGAGCTGGTATGCGCCTCTCGCCCTCTCTCCCAACTTCCTACCTCCCTTTCCACCTGAGGAAAAAGTGGATTGAGCTGCTGGGCATAACGAGACAGGAACTCTGGGCCAGTGGCATAATGAAACTCGATGGCCACCCCTGCAAAGTACATTAAGTACCCCCCCCCCAATGCTCCAGACTCAGTGAGGAGCTCTCAGGCCAAGGGTCTGCCGCTGTGCACAGTGCTGGAGGGCCCCCCTGGAGTTTGAGGTCACTTTCACCATTGGGGCTGCAGGGGCTATTTTTACGCTGCTGCCCTGGACAGGATTAGCTGCCTTCGGTTCCTTCCGTAGCCCCACCTACGACTTAATCCTGGAGTAGACCCTGGAGATGTTAGGGAATCCCTGCGGGGTCCCTCCTATAGATTTGTTACATCACTCAAGACATCATAGGCATATTAAATAGGCAAACTAGGCTGCCTTATTTGGGAGTTTCATGGTGTCTAGAAGGGCCCGGGCACCAGCAAACTCCTTTTCCTCACCTCCACTACCAGCAGGAGCTTGTCCCTAATCAGGGAAAAAAAAGAAAAAATTAATTCTTTAAACGGTACAGGCGTGGAGTGTCTCTTTGGCCCACTTACGTATATATACATCATAAATGCATCGCAGAGACACATTTTCATGATGTATTATAGGACGTACAAAGGATTAATATTACTGAACCCACTGTGACACTGTTTATAAGATGACCAAACACTTTATTTCATTGCTCAAGGGATCACAGAAGGAACTGTTTCAATGCTGATGTCACGGACCACACTGTCTCGCTACTTCTGACACTCCCAATATACTGTCTCACTCTGGATGACATCAGAGGAAGCCGCCTCACTGCATGAGGGATCAGAGACCAGATGGCCTTACTCCTAAATGCATCTTAGAAGGCTCTCCCACCTGTAACATATCACAGAACACGGTAGCTCAATGCAGAAGACATCACAGGTCCTTCCACCTTAAAGATGGTAAGATCCCAGAACGCATAGGGTGACTGTTGGAGATACAATTGAATGTATCACTGCAGCTAACATCACAGAAAATGTTTTCCCACTGCAGATGGCATGGTTGATTTGTAACATTGCAATACTTGAAGTCAAAACTATCTGACAGTGTGACAGGTATGTCACTGAGCAGAATTGCAACTTCAATTTAAACATTTCATTTTCAACTCCTTCTGTACCATTATTTCCTGAAATGTAGCTGTTAGATGGCAAGGAAACATTAATGGCAGTGACTTTATTTATTGCACTGCTGGTCATTACAAGAAGGGGGTACAAAAGGGGGTGGTGATGGACGGAGCATCCGAATCAATCAAACACTCACACCCAGTCAAAAGATCTGGGTTTAATCCATCACCGTTCTTTAGCCCACTCTGCCAACCCAGTTAAGACATGGCTATATGCAAATCAGTCTGACCCTGTGCCTCATGGGAACAGTCCAGCCCGAACTGCCAAGCCATGTCTTTCCTGGACCGGAAACAAGCTTCCGAGGACCGGTGTCTGGCATTCCAGCCGTCTTCAGCCCGGCTTGCTTGAATCCAGTGGCAAAGTGAACAAGAAAGCAGGAAGCTGCAGGCAACTCAACACATTGTGAACTTCAGTCACTTTTGAAAGTGAGCTAAACTGCTTAAAATATACTTTGTAAGCAATTACATGCTGCATTTTGGCAATTTTGTTTTCAGATTTATTCTACATATCTTTAACCAAAGCAGTTCTCTGTTTATGAAGGAACAAGAGGCAAAAGACCTTATTTAGAGTTTAGTAGGTGGTATACTCTCTCACAAATGTAGCAACTATCCCATCCGCCCTTTTACAAGTATCAGAGGCTATAATGCACTTCTGATACGGCAAATAGGACAACATCCATCTAATTTGTGATGGAGTATCTCATACATCAAACTCTAAAAAAAGATGAAATTATTTAAATTCGATTTGAGTTAGATGTGACAATATGACTGTTGGGGCGAAAAAGTCCTTTGCATTGTATGCGACCTGCACCCCTGCCCTGAGTGCCCCTTCTATACTGATGTCTGGATCCCTAATGCTGATTTTTATTGTCATAGGCAAACACGGATTATGTGTGTGCACCATGACATAGGCCTGCCTCATGCAATGGGCTCCTCTTGGACAGGGAGGGGCACTCAAAGCGCTACCCTATAGTGGTGTAAGGTTACTGCCTTGGCCAAGAGTTGAACAGCATGAGCACGGTGGTGAAAGCATACCTTGTAGTGATCAGTAGGAGTGAAAAGGTTCTTTTTAACCTGTGTCACTAAAGTGAGGCCTACTGGCTCACACATTTAAAGTTCTGCTGCTGTGCGCTTCACTCACCCCTTGGCCCTACATTGATTTGTGGTGCTTTGCTGCATAGCACATGAGTGGTGTACCTGGGCTAGGTGTATGTGTGCTTGTGAGCGGTACAATGCAGGGATAATGCAGTACCGTGCAGTCCATGCATATTAAATGCATGTGCTGGGCATATGTGTGCCTGGAAATGGTACAATACATTAAGGATGTAAGGCTGTGCAGTGTGTGCATGTTGAATGTATGAGCTGGGTATTTATATGCCTGTGAGTGGTGCAATACATCAATGATACAGTGATGTGCAGAGAAGGGTACAATACATGGAGGACTCTGGGTTCCATTTTGCAAGATCCAGGGTTGCATGGTGAAACATGAGGAGAGAAGCTAGAGTAATCCCTCCCCAGAGTGATCTATGTATTGGTGCATTCCTGTCAGCTGGATGGGCCACATTGAAAAAGGTAACTGTGGTGATGGGGTAATAGTTCCCCTAATCCCCACACCCCAGATTTTAACACCAAGTAATACACCATTTGATTAAATGCAAATGGGTCATTACATTGGTTTTGAACTCACTATTTCCGTGGACCCCCACTTACATGATTAGAAGTGCCTCCCTGTCTTCTGGTGTAGGCCCGCTCTCAATCAAACCAAGTTTTTAGAGAGCGAGGTCTGCCTATGAAGAAGCATGACACCCTTCACAATGTTTGACATGTCCAGCACTCCTATTGAGTAGTGCTATTAGAGAAACGGTCACTTAATGTAAGTAACTACAACTTTAGGGTAGCTATAATTGTGTGTATATACCAAAGGAAAACCACCAGCACCAACCAATTTCCAAAAATCTCTTCCAAGATTAGGCTATTCCAACCTCTGCAATCCTTCAAACAAATGTCACAAAGTGAATTTATTAATCTGGTCAAAGCAAGCAGGCCTTCCGGCTGCCATTCTGACCCTTGACCACCACAACCTTTCAAGAATATTCTTTTATCTACCTCTGTTTCCATACCATTAAGAAGAATCCTCAATAACTCTTTAACTACGGGAACCTTTCCAGAAGACCTAAATATGCATACATATGCCCACTTTTAAAGACAACAAACCTTGACACCCATAACCCCAAAAACTACAGGCCAATTACCTTTCCTGGTCAAACTGATAGAAAGTGCAGCGTTCGCCCAGATGTCATAACTCAGTGACAATAATTCCATACTTTCGGTCTACCAAACAGTATTCCGACCAGTAAAAAGCACATAATCTGCCTTCTTCGCCATCTGGGATTACCTTAAAAACAAAGTAGACCAGAAGAGGGTCACTGAGGAATCTCTTGGACATCTCAGCTGCCTTCGACACAGTTGACCATGACACCCTAGTCCAAGCCGACATAGAGGAGACTGCTCTCAAATGGATCTCCATCCTACCTTCAACACAGAACACATGTAATTTATATCCCCCTTTCTCATCCAGACCATACTTCACAAAATCAGGGGTCCCTCAAGGCACTATCATCTCACCCATGCTTTTCAAAATCTACACGAAGTCACCACCAGCAATGATCAGTGAATATCAGCTTGCATGCTATAACTATGCAGATGACACACAAATAACCCCTTAATCTGGAAAGCCCCAAAGACACTGAAAACTCAGAAATCTTCAGTGCCTTAAAGCTGTTGATCAGTGGATGACATGGAGACATCTCAAATTGAATGCTCCGAAAACTGAAATTCTCACATGTGGCAACTGGAAAAATTATGACCAACTTTCCGCCTGGCCTGTCGATCTGGGACCACCTCCTGAAGTATCTAAGGAAGTAAGAAACCTTGGAATGGCCATGTACTTCAAGTTATCAATGAATGCCCAAGTGGACACGTTATCAAGAACAAGCTTCATTACTATGAAAACTCTGCGATGCATCTTCCCCCACCTGGGTTTTCCACACAGGGTCCATGTTACTATCTCTCTTGTACTGTCTAAACTTAAATACACCAATGGCCTCTACCACAGATCATCTTTATCGACTATGAAAAGACTACAACGGATTGAGAACTCTGCTGCCAGACTACTCCTACATGTAAAACCACAAGCCCACATCTCCCCTGTCTTGAGGGCCCTCCACTGATTACCGGTTGCAAGAAGATCCACCTTAGCTGCTTTGTATCACTCACAAAACAATAGATGGAATAGGACCACTTTCATCAGGAATAAAGTCACCAAATAATTCAACAAAAGAACCTCCGATCAAGAATGGCACATCGCCTCAAAACTGCCCCCATAAAAGAAAAAAACATAGGTGGTACATCTTTCTCTGTTCAAGCCGCCAAGCTATAGAATTCATTACCCTCGAACATAAGATCCACGGATAACTATCTTATCTATCTATATATATATATATATATATATATATATATATATATATATATATATATATATATATATATGTATGTATATATATATATATATATATATATATATATATATATTAGTGAAGCAGTTTTAGATACTATAGTCACGATAATATTTACATATTGTAATAGATAAATAAAACAGAGACCCATAGCATCTAAACAAATAACATATAAAAACTATGCTGTGGCCTATAAACATGTTAAGCATATAATAACTATGTATCTACAAGTGCGTCACTATTTAAATATTGAGGAAAAGATACAATTACAATAAAAAAGTAAAAATTGAGTTATAAAAAGACACAATAAAATTATCTTCAAGTACAGTGACACTTGAAAGTCCGAGTTTATACAATACATTTTTAAATCTCGACATATCATCTTTCTTATACGTGTATACCATTTACAAACAACCCTTTCTAAATTCTTCCCTCATGAATCCCTCCTTTGTTTAATCCCAAACCTCTTTTTACTACTATGATCTCTTTAATCCCTTTCTAGAGACTTTTCCCTCCTCCATTTCTCCTTTTACTTGTCCCAAACCTCATCTTACTACTATGATCTCCAAAATATTACTTTCTAGACTCTTTCCTCCATCATCCTCTTCTATCCAACTAACAGACTCGCATGCCCACCACTAAACTTAACTCATATTTTCCTGTATAATCCACCACTAATCCTTTTGGGTACTGGAGTAGCGTGCTACTTTCCAAAACACGCTTTGATGTCTCATCAGGGTAGTAAGTGTTGCATAAATACAATTACAATTACAACTCTAGTCAGTCGCATGGCCTATGTTTCGGGACTATCAGATTTGGAGCTGCCCCTGACAGACTGCTTTCTAGGGAAAGAGAGGGCAGAGGAGTGGGCACTTCAGAAGGAAGCAGACCTACAACATACATTTCAAAGACAAACACTCTAAATCACATTTGGTGTCCGGAAATTGACTATAAGGAGGGGAGCCTAAAACCTAAACAAATTTCAAATATCAAGCAATCAGGGGGCTGTGTGAGGAGGATAAGTACTGCAATACTTCTGCCTGTGACTAGGACTTGGGGCCAAGGCCTGCTACTCTCCCAGCTTGGTGAGGGAACATTGCCCAGGGGAATTCGAGATCACCTGCCCTGGAGCACCAGCACCTGCGTGCCTACTTGCCAAGATCAGTGTGCGCTCTGCAGAAGAGAAGAGCTTTGGAGGGAGCAAGGTCCTGTGAGGACTCTTGTTGAGTGGGCTCCCATTGATAGCTGCTGCACTGATCTGGTTGTTGCCCATGTGCAGGAAAAAGTCACTGACCTTCGTATGCCAGAGGGTGCCACCGTGAAGGGGGCCATGGCCATTGTAGTGCCGAACGGGTCATCACCCTTGTGCAGTGAAGAGTCGATGACACCATATGGCAGGAGGGGCCACAATGAAGTGAACTGTGATTGTGGATGTGACAATCGGGCCGGAGCCTGTGTGCAGTGAAGGGCCAGCAACCCCTATGCCAGAAGGTGTTGTTGTGGACAGGTTGCCGTGTGGAGTGGGCCATAGCCCTTTTGCAGTGGTGCAGTGGTACTTCGGTGACCCCGTATGCCTGGAGGGGCCACTGTGAAGGGATATGCTGTACTGATTGGGCCAGAGGCTGTGTGAAGTAGATCTAATATGCTAGCGAGGGGTCACCAGGACCAAAATGAAGTGTGACCTGATCAGGATCATCGCTGGAGGAGTGAGGCCGCTCTGGGGACCCTGGCGCACCTACATTGGGACAAAGGATCAGCATCAGGACCTGTGCACTACTTCTCCCCACTGTGAGATGGACCAGAGACTTACCCCCAGGAGGAGTCACAAAGAACCCATAGTCACTGCAGTTGCACAACCACATGTGAGCAACTTGAGGACTGCCAAGCCCAGCCTGCCAGGGCCACGTGCAGTGAACCTGAACCACCAGCATTGCTCCAGCACGGTCAGGAGCTCCAGTCGCTCCAATTCTGCCAGTGTGGGTAAGATTGATTTCTGACCAGTCAGCCCCAGGAGAACTGGCTTGTTAGATAGTGCTTTGGTCCTGGAACACTTGTCACTTTAATACAGAGTTGGAGTGAACTCTTGAAACTTTGATTTCTAGTGGGACTTACCTTTGATGCTGCCTATAGTAAATGTGGAATAACTACTATTCAAAGAGTGAGGAGTGAGTGGGACACAGGTAACTGCCTACGAAACACTAGAGCCTGACCTCAGGAAGGGGGGTAGTTTTTTGTGTTGTTAGCAGTAAAATGAAATACTTGTTTCATAGTAAAAGTGAGTATTTGTCTTGATAATAATTTATTGCTGCTACCGCATGTATTTTTAATTGTGATACTGAGTTCACCCTCCTGTATCCATCTTCCGTAGAGGGAGCGTTGGACTGCTCAAACCACGCTATTCCTGAGAGTCAAGTGCTGAAGGGGTACTTGGCCCAGTTGCTCAGGATTCATAGTAGGTCAGGCCCTGGAACATCAGGAGTAAAAGGTCTCAACCCCCATGGTTGGTCACAGTAGCTCCTGTTTGCCCTGTGACCCTCTGATCGGGGTTCTGACAGTGGCCATGTATTATAAGGAATAAAATATCCCGTACTGTGCATTATAAGTATGTTGCAGGTCACAGAACCTCTCAGTGACTACCAATAGCTTTATGATGTGCAATGGGAGGGAATTAATCCCATATATAATACGTAGATCACTACAAGAAGTATATAAAACCTCTTTCTAGTTTTCTTGTTACAAGTTACTTGTGACATCACTAGCCCATGTAATAAGAAAATAACAACACCAGGCTAATTATTAAGTTATTACCCTACAATTGTGTTTTCAGAATGTCTGCAGCTAAAGCCAGCATACTGTGTTAAATTTGAGCCTTTGAGCAGAATTAAAGCTGCTGTATGAACACTGAAAGGCAGAGCTAGCTTTTCTGCTGCCCTTCCTCTAAACTATTTCTCCCAAATGTCATGTAATGAAATGATAAGAAAACATCTATGACATTGAGTTTATTTTTTGTACTCCTTGGGCCCTTTTCAGAAAACCAGGACTCTCTTTCCTCTCCATGTTCAGTAGCGTAGCTAGTGTGTCATGGACCCTACTGCAAGGAAGGAAAAGGACCCTCTGACTGCTGTATGAGTTATAAAATATGGCAGACATCAGGATTGAGTGGGCCCCCCAGTCCTCTGGGCACCGTTGCCACTGCAACTGTTGCACCACTGGATGCTGCATCCCTGCTGACACATATTCGGAACTACTGTTGATTTTGAAAATATTTGTATCAAACCCCTTAAAATATAATTTTGGATTAAAAACAATATGCATATCGTGTGTTAATTATCATAGTGCATATTAAAAATATATTCTGCATATTTGCAACCGTATAATTGATTTCATATGAAGGAGCAAGAATCCAAGAATATGAGATGCTTTAGGAGAGGGTGATGACCAGTCTGTTTAACATAAGAAATAAAATAATCTCTGGAATACATTTAAAGGATACTGCAAATTACCTCAGCATTCTGAGTCCTTATAGAGAAACTCTTGCCCTGACCTCTTTCTTCTCTGGATCGGTCATAGCATTACAATGTACAGTAGAGGTACTTTATCCTGTTAAAAGTACTGAGTATGCCAGAGACTGCTAGTCTGATCCTATGTTAGTGGTTGCTCAACATGTAACTGTAAAATTGTCCTGCATTGGGAACCAGTGTCAGCTTGTCTCTTTCTCCCATGGTCACTTGTGTAGCGTCCTCTCCAGCATGCAAATCAATACAAGACACATGGAGCTCTGGCTTGCATATCTTTATTCCTCCTCATACAATTTCACTTTGCTGATTACGTCATAACCATTAATAACCACACCTTAACCTTCTACCAGTTACATATTTCCACTACTGAATCTGTCCAGACACTAGCCCATTGTTAAATAAAAAGTACAAACAACGATTAAATTATATGTCTTCAATGAGTCATCGAAGCACTCGCACTAGTCAACCAGATCGACTGACAGGGAGTTGTTGAGATGTACTCTGTTCAGGCACCGATGGTTCAGGTTCTAATTCTTGTTCTGCACTGTCAGGCAGGACAGCCTTATTGGTAGGTGCAGGAGCTGACAATCGCAGGGGTAGCTGTTAGAAATGTGACGAGTCCCATGCGATGGACTGTCCGGGACGATGTGCAGTCACCATGTGTCCTTTGCATGTTACAACCCTCAGAGAATAAACAGCAAATGGGAGAGTCTGTTTTCTGCTTCCACTTCTGCCTAACCAGGACTAAGCCATCTTCATTGAAGACTGTCTCTTGGGCTCTCCTATGCCTATCGGCATATCTTGCACTTTCGAGACGTGTTGATGACATGAACCTGGTCAGCACTCAAGGATCACTCGGGTGTCATTTGTGGCAGTTTGGTTTTGATGGCTCTCCTGAACAGCAAGGTTGTGGGGCTTTCCCCCATTGTGGAATGAGGAGTTGAGCGATAAGCTCATAGGGCTTGACCCAGGGCACACTGCAATTCAATCTCATCACAGAATGCTCGCTGAATAACCCTTTTGAGGGTACCCATACAACATTCCATGACACTATTTGCTTGGGGAAACAGATGTACACTTATTTGATGATTGACAGTCATTCTCACTAAGAACTCTCTGAACTCTTTGCTGTTGAAATGTAGACCATTGTCAGATCTGAGATTGGTGAGGATACCCCATGCTACAAAGATGTTTCCTAGCAGCTCAATGACTTTGGCATGGGTTGTTGATGATAAATCTTCTACCAAAGGGTAATTTGAATATTCATCAATGACTACCATGAGACGATGAACGTTCACTAGGACCCCAAATGAATAAACTGCAATCCTTTCCCAAGCCTTTGTAGGGAGGTCAGACATTGTCAGTGGATGTGGAGTCACTTTGGGGGAAAGGCAGTTGCAAAGATGACGCTCTTTAAGTTCCCTCTCAACCCTCTTGTCTAAGCGCAGGAACCACGTTTGGTCTCTAAGGGCTCTTTTAGTAGCAACAATACCACAATGTCCTTCATAAACTGATTCAGTGACCTGTTGTCTCAGCCTCTAAGGTATGAACAATCTTGAGACTCTCGATACAACAACTTCTTTGGTCACAGACAGTTAGTCCTGTGCATTTTTTAAATTCAACATCGCCAACAAGAGGACAAACACTCCTTTTCCAGGATTGAGCCAGAATGATGTCTTTGAGAATAGGCATGTTCTTGTCAGCATTTATAGTCTTCATAATGTTTAATTGATATGGCCGCTGGCATACTAGACTTCACAGTGAAGTTGATGCACTCCTTGGCTGTCTTGTATGTCGAACTGTGACAATTTAGAGGTACTCGTAAAAAATAATCAGCAGAATTCTGGCCAATACCTGGGTTGTGTACAATTGTATAATTGTACTCTTGTAGTATCAGACGACACCTCTCAATGTGAGGGTGCATCTTGGCTTTCAGATTTCCAAAGATGGTGAGTAGTGCTTGGTTGTCTGTTATGATAGTGAAAGGTTTTCCATACAAAAACACATGAAATGTTCGCAGTCCCACACTGCAACCAGACTCTCCTTCTCCAGCTGAGAATAGGTACGTTCAGTGTCAGAAAGGCATAAGCCACAATGTGTTGCTAAGTATTCAAATAACCATTATGTTGAGCAAGGATTGCCCTCAGCCCCACCGGGCTCATATCCACTGCGATCTCAGTGTGTAGTTTGGGGTCAAAGTAGGCCATCTCAGTTGCATTCACAATTGCATGTTTTATTCCTTTGAAACTTTGATCACATTCAACAGACCTCATGAACAGGATATTTTGTTTTGTCAACTCTCTTAATGGAGCATTTACAGTAACAAAATCCCAAATGTACGAGCAATAGCTGGCAATTCCTAGAAAGAATCACAGCATGGTGACATTTTGCAGGGCAAGTAGCCAACAGTGCTTTTACTTTGTCAGGGTCAAGAGTCATTCACCCATCAGAAAATATGTGTCCAAAAAATGTGAGTTTGGTCTTGTGAAACTCACACTTAGCTGTATTCAGAGTAAGACCTACATCAGTAAATAATTGTCATACTTGTGTAAGATCCTTGTTGTGCTCCTTTCGTGTCACTACAAATACCAATATGTCATTACTGTAATTACAAGCATTTGTGACAGGTTGAATTACTCGACGTATAACATCCTGAAATTGTTCTGCAGCTGACAACCCTTTAAAATTGACTCTCTTATTTCTGAACAAACGAACATAAGCCAGAAAAGAAGGAATGTACCTGCAATTTTCTTCCAAACTGAGTTGGTGACATCCCTTGTTCAGGTCAAGACTGCAGAAAACGTTGGCACTTTTCAGTTGCATGATCATGTCCTCTGTGTGTGGACCAGGATATCTTCCTCCTTGATTGTTTTGTTGGCCTCACGTATATCAACACAGTGGTGCATTGCACCCTCACTGTCCTTTTTTGGCACTGCCACTCTGGATAACACCCATGGCGTAGGACCAGTTGAGCATTCAATGATATCATGCTTCGACAGCATTTCTAGCTCTTTCTCAATGGCTTCTTACAAGTGGAAATCAACTCTGCAGTGCCGCTGGGCAACAGAACGAACATCCTCATTGATGTGACAACACTTTCAATTTCTTGCGTCTGCCCAGGCCGTGAAATAGTGACGGGAACAGACTCACAGCATCAGATTGAGTGTGGAGGTTGTAATTGATAAATATCAGTCCAATGTTAGTAGCTGTGGCAAAGCTGTGTAGGCAAGCACTGGACAAAGCTCTATGAAGAACAAGAATTGGCACTTGCACAGAAAATGCTTTATGTCTTAAAGTCGCTGTGAATGACCCTTGACTCGTCAATGGTTTAGAAGCTGCCCACATGTATGCTTTCATGTTTGATGGGTGGGGATGTGGCACAGGTAATAAGTTGTTGAACTTTTCAAATAGCATGATGTTAATTGACGCACCTATGTCTATAATTAAAGTTGTGGGGTAACCGTTGACCTTTATTGTAATCTTGGGGCAATGTCCAAATGAATTTTGTTGTTTCGTTTGGTGGTTTGCTTTTGTCATTGGTACTTACTTACAAGCATCCAGACCTGCATGTGCCAATCATTTGTCAGTCAAGGCCATCAGCACAGTTCCATTACCCTCACTGGTGCTCCATGATGATGCTGACTAGCCTTGTAAGACGACCTTGATGATGATTGACCTGATCTGGTATTTACTTGTCCTAACTGATGCCGCCTTTTTGTTTTGGGGGCATGGCGAGAAGGCTTCTGGAGCTTTCTTGCATCCATTTTCTCTTCTTGCGGTGATGCAGTTAGTTTCTCTTTCACTCAGCAAGCGGTTATGAAGTGGTTTTCCTTACCGCAGCCTTTGCACATCTGGCCTATGGCGGGGCATTTGTCTTCATATGAATATGAAAACTAACATCAAAAACACTGTTTTTTATTCTTTCTAGACATCAACTTGCATGCATGCATGCATGCGGTGTCTGTCCTTACTCTTCATGGCCAACGCTGATTAATTTTTCACTGTTCAAGCCTCCATGTCAGTGGCTTGTTGATCCACTCTGTCTTTGGTCCTAGCAGCTGTTAGCACTTTCTCATAGCTGAGCATCTCTCTTAACATGCGTTTTTTATGAAGGAGCCAAAAGACAGCCATCGATAACTTAGAAACTTACGGCTTCTTCATATTTAAATTCACCAAATTTGCAATGCATGATAAGCACATCAAGTCTTTCAACAAACTCATCCATCGTTTCACCAGCTTGCTGTCACGCTTGATTAAAAATGTACCTTTCATAGTGAACTTTCGACATTGGATAGAACTTGACTTCTAATGCTTCCTTAACTTGACTTTATGATATTGCATCAGCTTGTGATATTTTCTACAGCATTTCTTTTACTCCCTGTCACTGGCAAGGTTCTTTAGGTACTTAAAGATCTTATCATCTACCACTTCTAGGGCATATATGAAATCAAGTAATGCCTCGATCCATGCAGTCCATCTGGTGCCAATACTCTGCTTCTTGGCTCTGTCGAAAGGCAGTGGTGGTTTCAGAAAGGCAGCTGCACCCTACTTCGTGCTATTTTCAATTGCTGTTGAGAGCATATGCTAGTTAGGTGATGGCAGCTAATGTTTTGGGCCGCTACCTCTGCAAGCACTGGCCCTCTGCTTGTACTTGAGTCGTCACACCTGATCAGAGGTCATAGGGTGCCATCTTCTTTCTTGACAGTAAGCAGCAGTTTTGCCTCTCCTACTTGTTTGTCACTGCTTTCATTGGTCTGAGAGTCCAATCAAAGCAATCCATCGCTTCTTCCCCCATCATAGAAGGTACCAGGGCCTGCAGAGTTACAGCTGCTGCCAACTAACCTAGCTACGATCTGTCACTTCAACGTGGTCAACAAAGGGGTACTAAGCTGTTGTTGAGACTGCCAAAACACTGACCGATATACTCAACCATGGTCTGCCCCTGAACTACTCATGAGAAGATGCCACTGTTTTGTTTGTGTGGTGTTTTCAAGTAAGGGTAAATTCTGAAGTTCTCATTGTGGGTATTCTGAATGCTGAGTCTAGGTCAACCATAAGAGCAAAGCCACCTTCTGTGAAAGTCAGAATCACCTAACACTATGACCCGCATCTGAGACAGTGGGTGGTGGTGGTAACTTCTGCAAGACTTTCAGTAGCAATTTGCTGTTTAGCAAGAATACCCACATTTAAGTTGGCCTGACGGTTCCTTTGCTAGGGCCCATTTTAGCTGCCGATTGCGGCCCTACATTGTTCTGCACCAATATGTGACTAACAGGTAGATGCATCAAGCCTTTTTGCGAGTGCAAACAGTGTGAATCGCAAAATTTGGCCGTTTCCGCCCGCAAAAATGGCATTTGAGATGCATCACGGGTTCATGCACTCGCAATTTAAGAATTCGCAAATAATTGCGAGTTCTCAAATTGCGATAGCATTTAAGGAATCACAATTTGCGATTCCTTAAATGCAATGCATGAACCATTCCTAGATTGCGAATTCGCAATCTGGGGCCGCTATTTACCGCAAAGTCAAACTACGTGGTAAATAGCAAAAACTTAGAAATATGCACATTAGTGCATTTTTCTAAGTTGTATGTTACACACACATGTCCTTGGGACATGTGTGTGCGCAACACCAGTGAAGATTACCATTTCAGGGGTGCAACAGGGTGTCCTTTGGACACAGTGACACCCTTGAAATTGTGGCACATTTGCGATTAGCTAATTGCTAATCTCAAATAAGGAATGACTCACCATTCATTCCTACGGGTCTTTAGGCCCATAGGAATGAATGGGAAAGCCATTCCTTATTTGCGATTAGCAATTAGCTAATCGCAAATTAGGAATCAGTAGGAATCGCAAATAATATTGCGATTCCTACATGCATCCCGTTTTGCGAGTCTTTAATAGCGAATCCTTAAAATTCGCTATTAAGGACTCGCAAAACATAACTTTGATCAATCTGGGGGTAAGTCTTTGGGCTTGTGACTCCCTATTAGTGAGTGTTCCGCTTGTTGGTTGGATTGACCTTATCAGCTCCAGTGTATAGGGAGCACAACAAGTGAATTCTCTACTTCACCATGCTTACTGTTCTATTATTATACATATATTAAAAAAACACTGTATTGTTGGATAAAAACCATAACAGGCTTGACATTGTGCTTATTATGCTTTATATGCTTGCGAATTACTGTACATGAATTCCTACCCACGCCATTAATGTTAGGAAGCCTTGGCCACTCAAGCCTAACCTCACTTTCAGGCAGATGCATCAAAGAAAATACCGGGAGCAAACGGGCAGATTCTCAGAATCTGGCCGTTGGCTCCCGGTATTTTTGCATTTGGGATGCATCATCATGCTCTTGCATTTAAGGAATCCCAAAATGAGATTCCTTAAATGCAATGCATGAAACCCAAAAAAATAGCGATTTCGCTAATAGGGGGAGCAAATTACCATGAAGTTGAACTTCGTGGTAATTTGCTAAAACTTTGAAAAATGCACTTTTGTGCATTTTTTAAAGTTACATGTTGCGCACACACATGCCCTTAGGGCATGTGTGTGTGTAACATTTGAGCACAGGTCCATTTCAGGGGTGCAACAGGGTGTCCTTTAGACACCCTGGCACCCTTGAAATAGTGGAAAATTAGCGATTCGGTAATAGCTAATCGCTATTAAGGAATGGCTTTCCCATTCATTCCTATGGGCCTTTAGGCCCATAGGAATGAATGGGAAAGCCATTTAGGCCCATAGGAATGAATGGGAAAGCCATTCCTTATTAGCGATTAGCTATTACCGAATCGCTAATAAGGAATCTGTAGGAATCGCTAATAACATTGCGATTCCTGCATGCATCCCATTTTGCGAGTCTTTAATAGCGATTCCTTAAAATTCGCTATTAAGGACTCGCAAAACATAACTTTGATGCATCTGCCAGTTAGACCTTAGAGTCAACACCCAAAACCATTCTTGAAACTTTTGAGTGCAGCTATAGTACCCGAAACATTTTGAAATGTCACAGATAATTGATAGTAGTTACACAAAAGATGCCAAGTACCCCTTAAGTACTCCATGACGTATAGAACAGGCATAATTCCTTTGTCACCGCGGAGACCCAGGGAGTGACACATTCCAGTAATGGCGGAATTTCAATGATGACCCAGAGGCCTTTTCTCTGTTGATCCTTACGCACTCGGTGGTTACTGGGCAACGTCAGTGATAGATGCAACCTAAAGTTCTGATGCTGCCGGATATGACACAGTGTATCACATGATTCTGCTTGAACTCCTAGCATTACAGGCTCATCACTACGAAGGTTGGAATGGATCTTTTATCCAGTATTAGGGTATATTTTATAGATTCACATGCTTGAATCATTCCCCGTCGTCGAAATGGGAGTCCCCAGTACATTTATAATGGTAATGTCACATTAGACATAGAAGGTAAAGGACCTAAGGCCTTATATTTAGTAAAATATCTGAGTCCTTATTTAAAAAAGGACTAAACTTAAGAGAACAACCAATCTGTTGGACTACCCTCTAGAACCTTCCTGGAAGGTGCTCCAGTCCCTCAGATTTTTCTACGGCACGTCGTGCTAAGGGAGTCTCCACTGAGGTCTGCTCAGTTTTCTCATCCTTTCTTCAAATTTCCCTTGTCTATAGATTTTTTCCTGGATTCAAGGTATTTTTCATCTTAATTACCTTTGTCTGAGTGACATTTATCAAATTTCTTCATATCAGACACACCTAAAAAAGTCCTTTTTGGGCCCTGTGGTACCTGCAGAAAGAAAAGACTTCACATTGATGAAGCTCATAAAAACTGCCTTTACTGCCTTTATCCTGATCACAAGCCAAAGGATTGCAAGGTATGTCACACTTTCTGTTCAAAGACTTTGAAGGAGCATGAGGGTAGGCTGTTAATACGGCTGCAGAGGCTTAAGGACAGGGAAAAAATGAAATGAAATTAGTGTTTTTATAGAGCGCGTGTCTGCTGTGGCGTCTTAGCGCTTATTGCCATTGATTTTTGTAGTGGAGGAATAAGAGCGGCTATGGTTTAAGGACAAATAGCCATGTTTTCAAATCCTTTCTGAACAGTAGTAGATTGGTTTGGGTTCTGAGGTGGATGGGCAGTGAGTTCCATAATTTAGGGGCCAAGTGACGAAAGCTTCTGCCGCCCCATTTCAAAGTTATTACCCTTGGAACTACAAGTAATGAGGCAGATGATGATCTGAGGCTTCTCTGTGGAGTGTAGAGCTTGATATGTTGACTAAGTTGGGCTGGTCCCACTCCATACAAAGACTTATGCACAATACACATAGATTTAAATTAGATCCTTTCTTTGACAGGTAGCCAATGCAGATCCTGAATGGCTTGACTTATTGGGCTAAATTTTGGAATCTTAAGTAATGTATGGGCGGCCGCATTCTGTAAAGTCTGTAATTTACGTATCACACACTTTTTTGCTCCCACAGTAGAGTAAGTTGCAGTAATCAATCTTGGATAGTATCAAGGCTGTTACAACAGTTTTTCTGAGGGCAATGGAAATGAAAGGTAAAATCTTTTGGAGGATTTTCAAGGTGTGAAAACAGGAGGAAGTAAAGCTGTTGACCTGATCTGATAGTGAGAGATGGTCATCTATAATAATTCCAAGGTTTTTGACCTTTTTTACCGGCTGAGGCCAAGGCCCAGCTAAATCCGGCCACCAAGTAAGATTCCAGAAGGAGGTGTCTCTTCCAAACTTAAGCACTTCCGTTTTACCGGTGTTCAACTTCAGGCAGTTGTCTTGCATCCAACTGATGATATGGCTCATGCAGGCATTAAAGCTTACTGCCACAGTATCTGGTTTAGAGGATAAGGTGATGACTATTTGAGTGTTGTCAGCGTAACAGATGGCCGTGGAGCCATGAGATCATATGAGTTTTGCCAATTGTGTGATGTACACATTAAACAGGGTTGGGGAAAGTGATGATCCTTGGGGGACCCCACAAGGTAACCCGTAGAGGTGTGATTTGTGATCTACCTTCATTGTGGGTTGTTCTCTATCGGTTAAGTATGACCAAAGAATGTCTGAGGCTTTGTCTACGAACCCTATTTTGGCCAATTGCTGGATAAGTATATGGGGGTGAACCGTATCGAAAGCGGCTGACAAGTCCAGTAAAATCAGTATGGCTCCCCCCCCTGGTCAAGTTCGACAAGTATGTCCTCTATGGCGGCAATCAATGCATGCGGATTCGGTGCTTTGCCTCGGTCGAAAACCGTGTTGTGCAGGGTCCAGTGTATTGTTAATCTCTATGAATATTAGCAGTTCTTCATTTAAGGCTTTTTCCAGAACTTTTGATGGAAATGGTAGGCAGGTAATGGGTTGATAATTGCCCACATCCGTGGGGTCAAGAGTTGGCTTTTTGAGGATGGATCTAACCAGGGATTTCTTCCAAGTGGCAGGAAAGTGCTTTAAGTCAAGAATATTATTATCTGCTGAGGAGAGTGATGGTTCCTCAAGATCCTCCTCAAGGACGCATCAAAAAAGACCTCTGGACATCTCGCCAGGTCACTCGTCGCAGCAAGCTCCAAAGAAGACGCACAAAAAGTCTTCAGAGGCTATTAAGAAGCAAAATCTGCCTTCCAGGGCATCTCCTTCTTGTCAGGATTCGACTTCTGCCACAGAATCCTGTCAGAAATCTGCTTTAGAACCCCCTTCTCATCCAGTGAAAGTGAAATATGCTTTTAAAAAGCCTTCTTTTTGAGGCAGTCACCAATTTTTTAGACTCTTGTCCTTGAGACTCTATTGGCTCTCATCATGTGAGACTGATGGAAGACCCCATCACACATGAAGAAATTGTGAAGGCCCTGAAACAGCTTTCAATGGGTATGACTCTGCATCCTGATGGTCTTCCAGTAACCTTCTACTGGGTTTTTTATCCGCAGCTTCGAGATCACTTGCTGCATCTTTTCAATAGTTTCATGGACGTCTCGGGCCTTACCCCAACAATGTCTGAAGCAGAGATAGTACTTGTCCCAAAACCGGGAAAGGACCACTCCCTGCCTTCCTCATACCGCCCTATCGCCCTTTTAAACACTGATGACAAGGTTTAAACGAAAATCCCGGCGAATCATCTGGAGCTTCATCTTCCGGGTCTCATCGACCCTGACCAGGTAGGGTTTATCCATCATCGCCAACGGGCTGACAACATTCGCCGGATAGCCCATCTGGTGGAAAAAGCACAATATAGGAATATACCTGCCTGCTTGGTGTCCCTTGACGCTGAGAAAGCCTTTGATCGGGTGGATTGGCGATTCCTTAAAGAATTTCTATGGAAGATGGGGTTGGGCCCTGTGATGGTTTCTAGATTGATGGCGCCCTATAAGCGACCCACTACTCGCAATCACCTTAACAGACGTCTCACTGCTCCCATTCCGATCTACGGTGTACAGACAAAATATCGACTCCAAAATATCGACTGGACATAATATCGAGTTTTAAATATAGACTGGACAAAATATCGACTGGACATAATATCGACTACAAAAATATCGTTTTTCAGGTAAGTGAAGTAATATCGACTGTATAAAATATAGATAGCAAAAATATCGAATTTTTAATAATATATAATATTTTATAGTGTATTTTTATGTAATAATATGTGTGAAAAGTGTGTCTTAATGTTATAAAATATTTTATTAAATGAATTTTGTTTTTATAATAATTGCGTAATGTAATTCTGTAGCGGGTTGTGGGTTTATAGGGGAATAGGGTGGGAAGTAATTTAATAATAATTAATTAATTAATATATGTTTGTTAATATTTTTAATGAATAATTAATTGATAATTAATTAATATTAATTAGTTAATTAATTAATATAATTTTGAACATATTTTGTATTAGTAATTAATTGGTAATTCATTAATTGTAATTAGTTAATTACATTAATTAGAGTAAATTTTTAATATATATAATTTTGTGTTATTTTTAAGTAATTAATTTGGAAAAAATAATATTAATTATTAAAATAATTACAGCTAATGTGCTAATATATTTACTTTATTGTTCTTGTTAATTAATAATTAATTGGTAATTAAATAATATTGATACATTTTGGGTAAAGGAGCATTTTTAGGGTTCAGGGTCAGTTTTCAGTTTTAGGGTAAAGGGGCATTTTTAGGGTTCAGGGTCAGTTTTCAGTTTTAGGGTAAAGGGGTATTTTTAGGGTTCAGGGTCAGTTTTCAGTTCATGGGTAAAGGGGTATTTTTAGGGTTCAGGGTCAGTTTTCAGTTCATGGGTAAAGGGCTATTTTTAGGGTTCAGGGTCAGTTTTCAGTTCTTGGGTAAAGGGGTATTTTTAGGGTTCAGGGTCAGTTTTCAGTTTTTGGGTAAAGGGGCATTTTTAGGGTTCAGGGTCAGTTTTCAGTTTTTGGGTAAAGGGGTATTTTTAGGGTTCAGGGTCAGTTTTGGGTTTTTGGGTAAAGGGGTATTTTTAGGGTTCAGGGTCAACAAATAAGATTGTAAAAAAATATTTTTATTATTTTCATTTATTATTTAATTATTATAATTTAATTTAAGTATTTTTAAGTATATTTTAGTAATTAAAATTTAATATTAATTTAATTTAACACTGTTTTTAATAAAGTCGATATTTTTTACATCTATATTATTGTTAACGATATTTTGTACTCGATATTTTTGTACTTACCTGTTTGTAGATACAAACTCGATATTTTGACTGTCGATATTTTGTCCACGATATTTTGGCAAGTCGATATTTTGTCCCTCGATATTATTTCAGTGATCCCCGATCTACTGCGGCACTAGGCAGGGCTGCCTGCTATCTCCTTTATTGTTTTCCTTGGTAGTGGAACCCCTGGCCATTGTCATCCGACGCAACCAGACAATTCAAAGTATTCCTATGGGGGGTTATGAACATAAAGTCTCCCTCTTTGCAGACGACCTCCTTCTCTCCCTCTCCTCCCCGGCTACTTCCCTTCCAGCGTTAGCTATGCTCCTGCAGTCTTTTGAGGATGCGTCAGGATTTCGGATTAATCTTGCTAAATCTCGTGCCCTTAATCTTACTCTTCTGGCCTAAGAGGTCCATGATTTGCAAGACCTGATCCCGTTGCTGTGGTCTGACAAGTCAATATGATATTTGGGACTAGACTTGAGTCCCTCGTTTTCATCCTGGACCTCAGCTAATTGGCCTAAATACAGAGGTGCCATTCTGGAAGAATTGCGTAGGTGGAGATGCCTTCCTCTTGCATGTTTATGATGTATTAACACTATAAAAATGTCGCTTCTCCCTAAGATCTTATATTTATTTCAATCCCTTCCCCCTCCAATTCAGCACTCTGATATCCTATCTCTTCAATGTGATTTTACCAATTTTATCTGGGGAAAATCTTGGCCGCGCTTTTCTAATAAGATTCTGATGCTACCGTGAGACTGTGGCGGACTGGCATATCCTAACCTTTTGGAGTACTACTGGGCCTGCCATCTCCATATCGGAGTGGGTAGTTCGCGAGAGTGAAAAACATTGGTTCCATATGGACCAAGCGGTTTCCTGTAGACCCTTGTGGGACCTGGCTTGACTCCCTCACGGGGCCCGTCCCTGTAGTGCGTACATAGCCACCCCCCACAAAAACAGTACTAGAGATATGGGATAAATTGGCAGTCTCTCAGGGTCTGACTACATTCCCCTCTTCTAACACACCTATAGTTTGCAATCCCATGTTCCCCACTGCAATGCAACCTCAAACATTTAGTTTGTGGTCAGACGGTGAATGTCGGGTCATTCAGGATCTGTTCCAAGGCGACAAACTCCTTACCTTTGAACAATGTAAGCAAGCTTTCCACCTTACAAAGGGGGCTTGGCTGCAATATTATTTTATGTGCCACTGACTAATCTCCCAGGCTTACACCCGAGGAGCAATTAGACAACTCACTGCTTTTGAATCCTTAGTTCGCAAATTCGAGGGGTCGAAGAGTCTGATCTCCCACACTTACACTGTCTTATAGCACTCGCAACAACCCACTCCCCATATCAGACGCAATGAGCTTTGGACTTAGGTGACGACATATCCCCAGAAAGCTGGGACCAATTGTGGTAGGACATCCCAAAGGTATTTCATAGCACCCTGCAATGCGAATTGGCATATAAACTCATGATGCTATGGTACTTCACCCCAACCTGACTACAACAAATGTTTCCAAACTTCCCCCCCGACATGCTGGAGATGCCTGGGTGACAGAGGGGACTTTATTCATATATGGGGTATTGCCAGAGCTTCACAATGTTTTGGAAAGAGATTCTTAGCTATATCAAGGATGTAGTAAGGTTTCCTATCCCTTCCTCTCCGACAGTTACCTTGTTGGGCATTAGGCCCTTGACATTGACTGCTATGACGTACACTGACTGGCGCCTGATTTTACACATGTTAGGAGCTGCAGGCAGTCCATAGCCTTATTCTGAAAGAAACCACACCCTCCCCCTAGCCACATGGTTTCTCTTCTTATGGAAGGTCTTAGCCCTTTAACAACTTACTGCCCGTATCAACCACACGGATGCTAAAATCACCCACACCTGGCAGCCGCTTATACACTATTTCTCCAAGATTGAACATTCCCGTCTGGTCCCCCCTCGATTAAGAGCTTTGCAATTATTCAACAACTCTCTATATCCTTACTTTAGGGGTCAGCAGCCAGAAACCCCAGTGCCGTCAACTTGAGAGAAGAGGCTTCACCTCTTTCCCCCTTAAGAGGCACCCGTTTCCCCCCAACGCCAAGGCATTTTCAGGGCATCCTTCCCTTTTCCCCCTCTCCTTGATGAGTGTTTGTTTCCCCCCTATCTGTTTTAAAATCGAAAACACCCCCAGTTGCTCTCTGGACCAGAATATTCCAACAATTAGATGACAGTGTGCATGCATAAGGGCACCAAACATAGCCTGACACTTGGTATTCAATCCCTGTGACAGCGATAGAGCCCCATATAACTCTTGGATTACTGAGTGCTTCGCTTGGACTTTCTATGAGTGGAGAAGTCTATCAGGATAGCCTGTGAAGGGGTGGTAACACACTACTTCTTCTTCCATTTCAGTTTGTCTTTGAGTTGATGACCTGGGGGTGTGTTGAATGGGATGGACTTTGTCTCAAACATTTTTACAGAAGCACTGTGCTATTTAAAATGGATCGTGGTCTCAATCTGATGTTCAGTGACAGGGAAATATGACTTCAACCTGTTTGATTTTTGTTGTCTGATACATATTCAATAAACAGATTTGAAACATAAAAAGCCTTCTTCAGCCCCATCGATGGACAGCTCATCGACGGTGGTAACGACGACAAAGACAAGACCTCCACTTACTGTCGCTAGAGGGAGTTTGTCAACAACAACCGTCGCCACAGTCTCAGTCTCAACGGCGTCTATTTCGTCGTCGACGAGGTCTTTGTCGACGAGTCAAGCACCTTTGTTGTCGACAATAAAAAATTATCAGGAAGTCTTTGTCAACGAGTCTACCGTAGACAACAGTTTTGTCATCTACGCTGGTTACTGGAAATTTAATACCAATGCCCGTCGATGAAGATTGCAACGACGACCAGTCCGACGACGAAGATGAAAATGAGTACTTCGTCAATGGTGTTGCCGGCCTCGATGACGAAAGTTCCATCATCGACAACAAATTTGTCATCTACGCCGGTTACTGCAAAATGTAATACCAATGCCCGTCGACAGTTCCTCGACGATGGTATGTGTACCGACGACGATCTTGTCGATGACACCAAAATCTAAAACAAAATTTATTTTACAGCGAAAATTTTAGAAAGAAAGATTGACACCGTCATTATTATCTCCCAGTAGGGTCCAAGCCTTATTACCAACTCATCTTTTAGATGATGAAGATGACTCAGATGTAGACAGCATGTTTAGGGCTGCGCAAAGCCCCTCAGAGTTAAATGTAAAGTACAAAGAAGACTCTGATGATGATGATCAGTTCTATGATGAACACATGTACTACCCTGACCAACGACAGCAACGGGCAGAGATGGTTTGTCTTCCTTCCGCTTTGATAACGGATCTATCATTTATGCTGTGGACTACATCAAGAGTTCCCTACATCCGCACTGTCTCCTGCACCAGGGCTTTCTCCACCTTCTGTGGTGCAAGTTCAGCCTCCACCCCTTCCAATATCTCAACGGCCAGTACAGCTCCTTCCATCTTCCTATAAAGATGAAGACCAACAAGAGGAAGGAGAAATCCAGGATACACCAACATGTTCGGACAATTACATTTTCCCTCCACCAGCGTCACCATCTCCACCTCAAGTGGGCTCTCCGCCAGAATATATTCAGGGATTCCATAATCTCTTGGAAAGGGCAGCCAAATGTTTCGAGCTTCCAGTGCCTACTCATCAACAAGACTGTTTCCTTTACGATTTTAAGGAACCTTTTAAAAAATTGGTCAGGTCTATACCCATTATTGACTATATTTGGGATCAGGGCATTAAAATAATGAGATACCCTAACACAGTTCTTCCAGTCTTACCAGGGCTTGACAAGAAGTACAAATCTCCTGACGACCCTCCAGCCTGTCTCACAAGTCACCCCAGACCTGATTCCATGATTGCCCAGGTGGCACATCGCAAGTCAAAGAAACCTTCAGCTCCTTTTTCAGCACCCCCAGATAAGGAGGGTAGAAGGGTGGATAATATTGGCAAACGTTTTTCCACCATGTCGGCGTTTACAGTCAGAGTGTCCAATTCCTTAGCGCTACTGGGATGCTACAACAGGCAGATGTGATCAGACATCGCTCCTTACCTCAACAATTTTCCACAAGACATCTAGGAGGCAAGGAAAGTTTTACTGGAGGGTGAACGCTCCGCTTTGGAAATTATTGACTGTAAGATGGATATTGCTTCCACTGGTTTCCGTCAGCTAGCTGGGGTTGCGGTTCTAAGGTGCCAAGGATGGCTAAAGGCTACAACATTCAGGCCTGAGGTCCAGACCAAGATTCTAGATATGCCTTACAATAGACAAGAGCTATTCGGGAAGCATATTGACAAAGTCCTTCAGGGGATTTAAAAAGACACAAATACAGCCAAAGCTTTGGGCACCCTCTAGTATAAAAGAACCCCTTTTCGTGGTGCACGGGGTAAAAGACAGTAATCATACAGGGGAGGTTACCAGCAGTATAGGTACCTTTCCTATACTTCATCTAGCCAGCCATACAGGACGCAGTTCGCCCAAAGACAACAGCCTGCTACTGCCTATAAGAAATCTTCCTTTTGAGAGAAAGCTGGATGTCAAAAAGATTCAGCAAGACGTCAATGGCCTCTTACTTCTGCCGGTTGCAACTTCTTCACCTTCCCCCAAAGTAGGAGGCAAAATATCCCACTATCTCGAAAACTGGAAACAGATTACAACGGACCGCTGGGTCCTACAACTGGTGTAGAGCGGGAATATCGACGGGAAAATATCGATTTACATTAATATCGCCGCAGAAATATCTACAAGAAGAAATATCGATATCAAAAATATAGTTTGACCAGAATATCGACAGACAGGTAAGTAATATCGATAACAATAATATAGTTGTAATAAATATCGTTTACAAAAACATAGTTTACAAAAATATCAATTTTTTATATGTATAAGTAATTTTGTGTTTTTAATGAGTATTGTTGTCAATTTAGTATATTTTGTAGCATTTTATTAGTTAATAATGTATTTTATGTTGAATTTAGTGTTAATAGTTCCGTAGCGGGTTGTGGGTTTACAGGGGAATAGGGTGGGAAGTAATTTAAATATATTAAAATAATTGATTAATTAATGTGTTAATTTAATATAAATAGTTTAATAATTATTAGTTAATTAATTTCAATTAGTTAATTGATAATTAATTATGTTAATTAATTATGTTAATTGTTTAATTCATTTTAGGTGTGTGTACTGGAATTTTTAAATGAAAATGTAGTGAAGTAATTACATTTTAATTGAATCATTAATTAATTAATGATTAATTATAATTAAATAATTTTTATTTTTAAAAGAGTAAATACATTTTAGTTTGTGTTGTGGTGTTTATAAGTGTATATGGTGTGAAAGCTGTCAATTAATTATGTAAATATTTTGAAAATACAATACTAATCAATAATTAATTAGTAAATATTAAATGTAATTGAGTAATTAATTGTAGGTGTGTAGGTGCTTGTTAATAATAATATATTTAAATGTATATATTAAATATGTTTATAATCTACATTAAATTTTATACTAAATTTGACAGATGGTTTATTATTTTTTTGAGTTCCTGCGCTTTCCCTACTGTTGTACCCTGTGGAGTGGGAATAGTAATTTTTATGCCTACGCTATCCAGCGCTTTCCCTACTGTCGCACCCTCTGGAGTGGGATTAGTAATTTTTACCCCTACGCTATCCAACGCTTTCCCTACTGTTGCACCCTTTGGAGTGGGAATAGTAATTTTTACCCCTACGCTATACAACGCTTTCCCTACTGTTGCACCCTCTGGAGTGGGAATAGTAATTTTTACCCCTACACTATCCATCGCTTTCACTACTGTTGTACTCACTGGAGTGGGAATAGTAATTTTTACCACTACGCTATCCAACGCTTTCCCCATTGTTGCACCCTTTGGAGCGGGAATAGTAATTGGTACCCCTACGCTATCCAACGCTTTCCCTACTGTTGCACCCTTTGGAGTGGGAATAGAAATTTTTACCCCTACGCTATCCAGCGCTTTCCCTACTGCTGCACCCTTTGGAGTGGGAATAGGAATTTTTATCCCTACACTATCTAACGCTTGCCCTACTGTTGCACCCTCTGGAGTGGGAATAGTAATTTGTACCCCTACGCTATCCAGCGCTTTCCCTACTGTTGTACTCACTGGAGTGGGAATAGTAATTTTTACCACTACGCTATCCAACGCTTTCCCTACTATTGCACCCTCTGGAGTGGGAATAGTAATTTTTACCCCTACGCTATCCAACGTTTTCCCCACTGTTGCACCCTTTGGAGTGAGAATAGTAATTTTTACCCCTACGCTATCCAATGCTTTCCCTACTGTTGCACCCTTTGGAGTGGGAATAGAAATGTTTACCCCTACGCTATCCAACGCTTTCCCTACTGTTGCACCCACTGGAGTGGGAATAGTAATTTTTACCCCTACGCTATCCAGCGCTTTCCCTACTGTTGCACCCTTTGGAGTGGGAATAGTAATTTCTACCCCTACGCTATCCAACGCTTTCCCTACTGTTGCACCCTCTGGAGTGGGAATAGTCATTTATACCCCTACGCTATCCAACGCTTTCCCTACTGTTGCACCCTCTGGAGTGGGAATAGTAATTTTTACCCATACGCTATCCAACGTTTTCCCCACTGTTGCCCCCTTTGGAGTGGGAATAGTAATTTTTACCCCTACGCTATCCAACGCTTTCTCTACTGTTGCACCCTTTGGAGTGGGAATAGTAATTTTTGCCCCTACGCTATCCAACGCTTTCCCTACTGTTGCACCCTCTGGAGTGGTAATAGTAATGTATACCCCTACGCTATCCAGCGCTTTCCCTACTGTTGCACCCTTTGGAGTGGGAATAGTAATTTTTACCCCTACGCCATCCAACGCTTTCCCTACTGTTGCACCCTCTGGAGTGGGAATAGTAATTTTTACCCCTACGCTATCCAACGCTTTCCCTACTGTTGCACCCTCTGGAGTGGGAATAGTAATTTATACCCCTACGCTATCCAACGCTTTCCCTACTGTTGCACCCTTTGGAGTGGGAATAGTCATTTTTACCCCTACGCTATCCAACGCTTTCCCTACTGTTGCACCCTCTAGAGTGGGAATAGTAACTTTTACCCCTACGCTATCCAACGCTTTCCCTACTGTTGCACCCTCTTGAGTGGGAATAGTAATTTTTACCCCTACGCTATCCAGCGCTTTCCCTACTGTTGCACTCAGTGGAGTGGGAATAGTAATGTTTACCCCTTCGCTATCAAATGTTTTAACTAATAATATTTTTTATATTTTTATTAAATGCATGTATTATTGTTGTTATATAATTTTGTGTTAAATATATGTATATGTACACATTTATTAAGTTTATAAAGAAAAGGTTTAGTTAATTTGTTATAATTAGTTAAAATATAAAAGTAATGTAATGTATTTTGTAAATAGTACTTATATTTTTTAATTATTTAATGTAATTTTAATTAATTTAAAAAGTCGATATTTTTAACATCTATATTTATTACATCGATATTTTTGAGTCGATATTTATTTACTTACCTGTTTAGGTATAGGGAGTCGATATTTTTGTAAACAATATTTATACAACTATATTTTTGTCAACTATATTTTTGTAATCGATATTTAAACACCCTACCCCCTACAACTAATTACATTCGGCCATTCCCTAGAATTTATATAGCCCCCTCCACCAACACCTCCTCAACTTCTGGTTCACAGACATTTGGGCCTGTTACAGTTGGAAATACCATCAATGATCCAAAAAGGAGCAATAGATTGTGTCCCTTCTCATCAAAGGGGAAAGGGCTTCTATTCCCACTTCTTTTTAGTGCGCATGAAGAAAAACGAATGGAGGCCAATTTTAGATTTACGAAATCTTAACAAATTCCTCAAGAAACAGTCATTTCGCATGGTCACCATTCAGGAAGTCTTGCAGCTTTTCAATGGAAATGACTACATTGTATCATTAGACCTCCTCGATGCCTATTTCCATATACCTATTCACAAGAAGCAGAAACAATTTCTGAGGTGCACTGTAGCTGGCAGGCACTGTAAAATCCGAGTTTTATCTTTCGGGCTCAAATCGGCCCCAAGCATTTTTACAAAGTGCCTAGCTCCAGTAGCCGCATTTCTCAGACAGCATCATCATCAAGTTTTCCCATATCTCGATGACTGGCTCTTCAAAGCTCCTTCTCCCAACGCTGTGAAGAAGTCTTCCAAAGCCTGTCTGCGACTTTTCAGCAAGTTGTGTCTCACACTAAACCCAGAGAAATCAGTCCTACCTACAGCCTTCTCGATGTCTGACGTTTCTGGGAGCTATCCTATATATAGTTTTGAATAGGGCCTATCCAACAGAGGAAAGACAACGAAAACTTCTGACTTTAGCAAGCCGCTTACAAAGAAGAAAGTCTCTTTCGGTGCACCTGTACAAATCTCTGATAGCCATGATTTCCCACATGTGTCCCCTCGAGGAATCCTTGAGTGAGCAGTGGGTTCAGGTGAAATGGAAGCTTCGACAACGTAATCCAAGGGACTCCATAAATGGTAACCACTCTAACTTGGTGGACTGATCCTCACCATCTGTCGCGGTGCTTACCTTTCCTTCCACAAGCCTCTCCTCTGGTGATAACAACAGATGCTTCTCTGGAAGGTTGGGGAGCCTTAGTGCAAGAACTTCAAATCAGTGGCAAGTGGCCACTTTCTTAGGGGAATCTACACATAAATCTATTAAAGCTAAGAGCAGTCTTTCGAGCTCTCCAGGCGTTTTTACCAGGGATACAAAATTCGCTAGTGCTTGTCAGTAGAGACAATACTACGACATTGCACTATCTAAACAAACAGGGAGGAACTCGATCTCTATCCCTCTCCCAAGAATCCCAATGATTTTGGAACTGGACAATTCAACACGGAATCTTGTTGAGAGCAGAGTACGTTCCAGGAAAAGAAAATATAATAGCGGATTCACTAAGCAGATTAAGGACAACCTGCCACGAGTTGGAGTTGAACCAGAATACCCTCAACAAAATCTTCTTGCAGTGGGGTGAACGAGCTATAGACCTGTTTGCTTCAAGAAGCAACGTCAAATACCATCACTTCATATGCTGGCATCCCCAACAGGGATCTCTGGGGAATGAGTGTTCAATAGCTTGGTCCGGCGTATTTGTCTACGCTTTTCGGCCAATTCCTCTACTTCCTAGGGTTCTAAAGAAAATGAAAGCAGCACCTTGCAAATTAATTCTAATAGCTCCAGCTTGGCCTCACCAACATTAGTTCACGGAACTTCATCTCCTGTCCTTACAGCCGCCGATTCCTCTGAAGCCATTTCCCTCTCTTCTAACGATGAACCAGGGACAAGTTCATCACCCGGATCCAGGCTCTTTCAGATTATCGGCTTGGCTCCTGAGTTCCAGGAATTTCGAGACCTGAACATTCCTCTAGACTGCAGAGAGATTTTGTCTCGTGCTAGAGCGGACAGTACAAACAGATCTTATTCTTTGAAATGGAAAAGGTTCTGTGTCTGGTGAGGATCTGCAAAGGTGTATCCCCTCAAATCATCTCCGGAGAAAGTCTTGTTTTATCTTCTACACCTAGCAAATTCAGGTCTGGCTCATACTTCAGTCAAAGTTCACTTGGCTGCAATCTCATGTTTTCGAAGATCTTATAAAGGGTCTTCCTTGTGGTCAAACAGACTGATAAAACAGTTTTTAATGGTCTTTTCAGAACTTTTCCTCTTGTATAATCTCCACCTCCAACGTGGCAACTCAACGTGGTACTTGCTCAACTTATTAGGCACCCGTTTGAGCCAATTGATGGAGCGGGCTTAAAATTCCTTTCTTGGAAAACTGCTCTTCTTTTAGCTCTTCCGTCTGCTAGAAGGGTTAGTGAACTCCAAGCTTTCACAATACAAGAACCATTCATTCAATTTAAGAATGATAGAGTGATCCTTCGTACCAACCTGAAGTTTATATCTAAAGTCCCTTCGTACTTCCATCTTAAAGAGCCACTTGTCTTAAAATCCTTCTTTCCAAATCCACAAACGGCAGCTGAACGAGCCTTACAATCTTTGGAATTAAGTGTTGCCTTGAGTTTTATCTAGACGGAACAAAATCCTTCCACAAGTTTAATCAGCTTTTTGTAGCTTACAGCTTACCCAGAAAAGGTTTTCCCTTAACAAAACAGAGTATTCCAGATGGATCTCTAGTGCTATTCTCTTGTGTTACCAACAAGCTAGTCAACCTCTACAATCAAACGTTTGTGCCCATTCCACTAGGGCAATATCTAAATCTATGGCGCTGTTTGCTGGTATGCCCCTCTCAGACATTTGTAGGGCAGCAACCTGGAAAATGCTGCATACATTCACTAATAATTATTGATTAGTTTCTGAATTGATGAAGGATTCTGAGGTGGGACAGGCAGTGCTCAGACATCTATTCCAATAAGGTAAGCCTTCCTTCCTTTCCACCGGGGAACAACCTTTACAACGAAGGTTTTACAATGCGGTACTGTTACTACGCAACTTTTACAACTCAAGTCGTTACAACGACTTGCGCTGGGGGTGCTCCAGGATAGTAAATAGTTTAATTTACTATCCAACTCCTTCCCTACTATCCACGGGGACTGGAGTTGGAATAGTAAATTAAAATATTTACTATCCAGCACCCCTCAACGCAAGTCGTTGTAACGACTTACATTGTAAAAGTTGCGTAGTAACGGCACGCGTTGTAAAAGTACGCGTTGTAACGTCGTACATCCCTTTCCACCAACCTTTCTCATGCCCATTTCTCTCTTTTTTCTATTCGTTATGCCAATATTAGAAACTATGTTTTGGCTATTTCATAATTATATGCATAATTCAATTATTTGTATGCATGTTTTTGTATTTCATTCTCAAGAAATAGTTTATGACTATTCGGTTATGTATGGCTTATGTATATGATGAAATGTGCTCATTACTGCTATTTATTCAGATTCAAGCATGTGAATCCATGAAATATACCCTAATACTGGATAAGAAATTAGTTACTTACCTGTAACTGAAGTTATCCAGTATCTATATCTTTCATAGATTCACATGCGACCCGCCCTCCTCCCTTGGAAGGGCTCACTTAATACTCTAAGTTGTACCTTTGGTTACGCAGAGTGCTTATGAAAATCTGAGGGACTGGAGCTCCTTCCAGGAAGGTTCTAGAGAGTGGTGTCAACTGATTGGTTGCTCTCGTAAGTTTGGTCCTTTTTTAAATAAGGACTCAGATATGCTACTAAATATAAGGCCTTAGGCCTGCTTTCTTCTTTGACTAATGTGACATTACCATTATAAATACACCAGTGACTCCCAGCTCGACGACGGGGAATGATTCATCCATGTGAATCTATGAAAGATACCAATGTTGGATAACTGCAGTTACAGGTAAGTTATTAATTTCTTCTTCGTGATGGCTAAACCTGTGTTCTGTGAAGTTCTGAGGATCAACAGGCTTACCCTCTTCAATATCTATATGTAGTCTCGATGGAGACAATCCAACTGCGTCAATTCCAGTTCCAAATGTGCATGGACCGCACGCAGATCCACATCAAATTGGATAAAAATAAAAATAAATTTCTTTCTGCATGAACTACATCACCCACTTCAAAAAGCTTCAAAAAGAATCATTTTCTGTGTTTTCACGGAGTCTGATTACTAGGGCTGAGTTTTCCAACATAAATCTCTTTATAAAGGCCCCAGGAACTGAAAACATCTCGATATCTAAAAACCTAAGAGTCAGGTTTGACATGGACTCCTCCTTTTCACTACAGATGAAAGCCAACACAAAAGTCCCAACTTCATGCTGATGATCTGAGGGAGGTTCATCACAGTCCTTTAAAGCATCAGCTTGAACTAATGAGACCGTCTGTTCTAAGCCCAGCTAGACTATTGCACTTTAGTAGATGTCAGCAGCCCAAAGAAATAATTTCAGACACTTCACAGGATCCAAAATGAAGCAATGAGGAAATCTGACCACAGGCTGAAAAAACCCCACTGGCTCCCAGCACACGAGAGAATTGAAGTTAAGATACCTTGGGCTTTAACAGGGCTACGGGAACTATGCAGCAATGGAGTCAAACTTCAGCTTCGGGTTTCTATAAATTATGTGTCAAGAAAGGCATATTATGGGCCACAGTGTATCACATTCTGTGCCAGTATTATTTTATTTTTTGGCGTTTTAGATTGACGCATTAATTTATATATGTTTTTTTCTGTAGTCTTATATAGCGTGAACTACACCCCAGTGCATTTGTCTGCTTTAAATGAGCACTAGATTACTTGACGTTTTTTTTTGGCTCAGGGAAATTAAGCATTATGCCCAGAGTCACAGGTTGTTGAGCTAAAGCCAGGGCGCGAACCTGGTCACCAGTTCCAAAGTTGTCAACTGGCTATTAGAACACACCTCTTCCCAGTGAATGTAATATTAATGCTTTCTGGGCAAACGTTTCAACTCATTGGTGATAGGTTAGTTTTTGTAAATATTTTTCTTCCATTTTATACGTTGTTACTAAGAGAACATATATGGTGTACAGTACTATCACGTTTTTTGTAGAGGAAGGAAGTAATAGACAGCACAATAACATGCGACCTATCAGCCACCTGATACATGCACTGTGAGGATTTCCCCACATTCGTCAAAATCACAAGGTCGTATGGGCCAACGTGCTCGGTCTAGTAAGGACAAAATTCTCGCTAACAGTGGCCTTGTTTTGTGACTATTTATGTACAGTGCAACAAAGGCCGCAAATGCATTCAGGCGGGCAACTAGAGCAAAAAAATTAATTTGGGGCGGGAGTTGAAAAAAATTTCGGAGTGGGGGGGGGTGGAGGGTGGGGGGTAATTCTTCCAGCCATAGGCAGAGTGGCTCCAAGAAGGGGTAAAAACACGACAAAAGTCTCATTACCAAGTAAATGGTCTTTTAAAGACCTATGAAGTACTCGGGTGCAGATGCAATTAGAGAGTCACCAGCCCACAAAGTTGTCTCAGCCCGGGCTGACACACACAAGGGGGGGGGGGGGGGGGGGGGGCTGAAGCCCGGTGAGTTCAATGGGTGTTTCATCAAGCAACCATATGAAGGAAACAATACCCCCACTCCAGTGTGTTTGTGTGTGTGTGTGTGTGTGAGAGAGAGAGATATAGAGATCATAAGATACACCAGCGGCTACATGAGTACTCAGTACAATGTTTCGCAACATATGTCAAAGTCTCCCTTATCATACCCTCAAAATAAACTGTGGAGGCAGGTTCAACACCATAGCAACCAATATATCAACCAAGCTGAGGGTTCCAGCGGAGACTGCCTAGAGGGGAAAGTGTGCCCTCCCATTACTGTCCAGAATAATGGGTTAAGCGCTCAAGGGGGGAGAGCATCTGCATCAGATCCAAGTAGTTCAAGATAGGTATCTCAGCAGTCCAATGGGTCTAATCCCTTGCCCCTTACGCGTAATCGCTTGTGTACCATTAGCTTGGCAGGCACCCAGCGTAGCATGTCTGCGCACCAACGTTGCAAATGGGGGTGCCGGGGTAGACTTCCAGGCCATAGTAATACATTGTTTAGCTATGATGAGCTCTAAATTTTGAAATCTTAACAGGCCTTTGTTTTTTTGGTAAAACACCCTGTATCCAGTATGTACCTAAGGGGGTCCAGCGGAAACAAATTATTCGTCCTCGCTGATACCACCCATGACACCTGCTCCTAAAAGGGATGAATAAGGGTACAGACCACACCATGTGAAGGAAGTCAGCATCATTGACTATACACCTCGAAATTATGTTAGAAGTACCAGGAAACATTTTGCCAATTCTGTGTGGGGTGAGATAGGCACGGAGCAGGAAGGGAAACTGTATAAGTTGAAACCACCCGTTTCATGTCCCCTGTTTGACCGAGTACAAGCATCTGTCCCACTGTTTGTCTGTGATATCATTCCTAAGCACCAATTTCCACCAATCCTGTAACCACGCATGTTCCGCCATTGGCCGGCTCTGCAACACGGAGTAGAGGTGCGTGGCGGCCCTCTTGGTGTCCCCCCCATTAAACTTGTTGGTGCTAGAGTAACACCTAAATGTAGCAGTCAGCAACTAAAAGGGGACCAAACCTTTACAAAAGGTGTGCGATGCCGTGGCACCATGTGTGCTACGATTTTAAGTACCTTTAGATCCGTTTGAACTAAAACATTTTATAACATCAATCTTAACTAGTGAACCACTCCCAAACGACTCCACTGCAAATAAATGAGTTGGCTTTTGGATAATTATCAAGTTACTGCTTTTAGGATAATAGGTCTCTCCAGGGATAGCAAAGACAAGCCGACAGTGCGTACTCTATACAGCATGATCTATAAATAGCACACAGTAAACCAAAGCTCTCATTATGAGTGGCCCGGTTAATTGCGAAATGTGCAGTAACTGCTGTTAGTGATCGATATGAACAGTGTTACAGCTGACAGTTTCTGTGGTCCAACTCTCTATGGTGTTGATAAAGTACGAGAAGTACCCGAAGCAGGGTGCAGGCACACAGGCATCTCATGATGAAGCAGGGTACAGGTTCCCGGGCCCTTGACCACTATCAGGGGCAGGGTGAGTTACGGGGATGGTGAGGGACCAGACACAGGAGAGAGCATTCCTCGGGCCGAGTAACAGTGTGCCTATCCTAGTCGTGACGGACTCGCCATCTCTGACCTCTCATGAGTAGGCACTCGGACCTTACCTGCAGGAGCTGGCTTTGGGTCACCTTGGGACTAATGGTCACCAAACGAAATATAGCTCGCATGTGGAGGGCTGCATTGGGTCCAAGCGTAAGAGACTGGAAGAAAGTTATGGACTGGTGCATGTTGGCGGAAAGTGTAGTGTATGTGGGTAGGGGCTGCCCGAATAAGTGGAACAAAATATGACTGTTCAATAAAAAAAAAAAATTTAAAACAGCTTTTATAGATTGTAATCCGAAGCATGGTAGATGAGTTTTCACTAAGTTACTTTAAGACATCAACCCTTTTTGTCACTTAGCAGACTACTTCTATAACTGGACAATTTGCTTGTGAAAAAAATATAAGTGCAAGCCAAGGAGAACTCTCCTGACCAGTTGTTGACTAAATGCAAAATTGTAGTTTACCCATTGAGCCACCGACAAATATTCCTGTTTGAGGCTGCCCTTATTTACAAGTGTCAAAATATTAGGCTGAGTGAGTTACCACACGGTAATCTAGGGATGTGTGACTAGCAAGTCACAAGTACATTTCCTGAAATACCATTCCTACCTCCTGAGACTACGTGTTGCTGCCTGTAATTGCACTGCCACACATCTGTGCTACACTAAATTAAAATGACACAGTTATTGCTAGCACTGCACATTATGCAGTTCCCACATATTTAGCATAATTGAGCCACATCCAGACATGAATGTGTCAGGCTGCTATTGAAGAGAGGGCAAAAGAATAGTTGCCATGACATATCTTTGTATGGGATATTATCAGCAGATGTGCCAGCCTAGAGTGTTGTAGAGATCCAGCTGGTCTAGAAATGCTAAGTTTTTTGGAAGATGTATTTCAATTCCAAGCCTCTGTATAAGTCTGCAATGTTGATAAGAGCCAAATACAAGGAAGACTTCAAGGGATAGGCATGTGGCTGCTCCATATGAATCAATTCAATTCAAATCCTTTATTCGATCTTACACATAAGATCATAAAAGTACTTACAATCACTATTTAAAAAGAGACGTGGATAAAAATTAGCATGAATCCTGATCATTAAAAAGGTGCTCTCAGCCAATTTATCATAAAATCCATTTAATCTATATATATATATAAGCTGGATACAATAAAATGTGTAAAAGACAGTCCTGATGCGTCTTATGGACCGACCTGCATCCTCTTTTTCAAACATGCCCATAAAAATTATGGTAGCGAAAAACACACAAAATAATTCTGCAAGGATTTGAGGAAAATCAATGCTACACGACAAAATTTTAAATTGGTGAGGGACCACACACAGGAAAGAGCATTACTCAGGCCGAGTAACAGTTTGCCTCTCCTAGTCTTGATAGACTCGCCATCTCTGACCTCTCATGAGTAGGCACTCACTCAGAGGCAGGTCCTCTCCACATCTGGCAGCCAATGGAGAAGTGTGGCTCAGGGGTTAGAGGCGGCAGACCCGGAAGCTGAGATCGGCCCTGGACCAGGGTTCAATTCCCTGCCTCGACGGGGCTTGGGCTCAATAATTCCACGGACTCGATAATTCTCGCTCCGGTGCCTACTCGACTCACGGGTTCACACTCTGCGACTGTGGGCAATAGCTTGCTTAATCTCCACAACGGCCCCTCGCAGCGGGATGCCTGGCTTTCACCTTGTGGATACCCTGCCGGGGTTATCTCACAGGGGAATACCAGGACGGGTTCCCTAAGCAAGCTCTTAGATGCCTGCGATGTGGGTGGTTTGCGCTATATAAATACATGTACATGTACATGTCCTCGGGGCTTTGACAACTGTAGCAGCAGAGTTTCTTCTCAGCAGCAGGGGATGGTCCTTACAAGCTCAGAAACAAGACCGGCATGAATCCAGGCCCTTCTCTTGCTCAAACCTGATGTATAGGTTCCGACAGGAGACCAATGGATATGCTTACAAATCGGTACAATAAAATAATGTCTTTCCTGACGGTAAAAAACACAAAATAATAAAACATGAAGATCATTTTGTAGGGATAGATTGTCGCACAGGCACACAGAAAGATCAGAATGTTTGTATTATTTCCCTGGATATCCTACCATCAGTGGAATCAGATTTAGACGAAATCTTAATAAAATATATTTGTGGTGTGGCAATGCGAACTCAGCCAGCTAAAAATACCTTCCCTCCTTCAGCACTGGAGATAGTTCATACAGATGAGCTGTCTGCATGTGGAAGTTTTTTTCCCTTCTTAAATATTGGGCTCTCAAATTGAATATCTCAGCCAATTTCCGCTTTGGGACTTGCAGGTAGATTGATCTTTAAAAAGGCGACTTAACCAACTGCAGTTAATTCCGACTCCACATACTTTAGCCACCTAATCCTGCTGTAATTGTCTGATTTTAAAATAGTTGTTATTCAATTTTGCGTGAGGGGGACTGTATTCCTGTGCCAAATGGAGAGCCACAGCCCATTATAGTTTTAAAATCATCTGCTGTGGAAACCAGTGCTGGTTCAGCACCACAGCCATAACTGAATCTGTATGGTAATCTAAGAGAAGGTTATTTTCTTTGATGAATGAAGATCTTCCAATCTTTTTGCATGGAAACAGTTGGTTACTGGCCAAAACGTAGAAGGTGCCTTTGGTTGAAGGCCTGTTTGTTTTAAGGAGGGTTATGTAAGGCATTTAGAATTCTTTTGGGAAGTTACCTTTATCCAAAGAGTTGTAGGTAGTTCTGACCAAAATAGCTGCAGAGCTATTCATGAGGATGTTCTTGAATATATGAGCAAGATACGGGCCTCGCGGAGATCGTGCTGGCCCACAAGCTCTTACAGCTTTGATGAATTCCTGTGTGGTCACAAGTTTAAATTGAGTAACTGGATGTTTTCATGTTTTCTTTTCTAGTGAACTGCACTGCAGGATTTCTGAAACAGTCTAGAGGGTTAAATGTTACGCAAATGTGCCATGCACACATCAAGGGCCAGTGGTGAGGCCTTCTGCTGGGCTGCCAAGGCATTAATATGCCCCGAGGTATTACCACTTCAGGTGCTTTGGTTGGATGACACTGACTTTATCCTGTGAACTCTTCTGTTGTTTGTGATTTCGAAGACCCTCGTTAGCTCTCCACATTCAAATCTCCTGTTTCCTGACCATTGTCTACTCTTCAGGCTAATGGTCAGTTCTCTAGGACGCATGGTCAGTTCTTTAGACGCAGAGAAGTTCTTCAAAATATAGGGCAGGTCTCTCTGGACTATGGCAGGCATAAGGTCTCCTGGCTCCAATCAACATTCCTTGATACCTTCTCTGGGGTTTTCTTCAGAAGAAAATAAAATAAAACATCCATATTGGTCACCATTTAAAGGGTGAACAGTGGCTGTTCCTGGAGGCATGCTCTGTATAGACATGGGCAGTGATTGGGAAGAATATATATTTAGTCCAATGATTATAAATTCAAACACAAATGTACAATAGTTTAGTATCCACTCAGTGTCATAGTAACAGGGTTCGACTAAATAACACAATTTTTCTCAGTAGAGAGAGCGCACAGGGTTCCGGCCCAAAAGCCACCTCCAGGTTCTCAACCCAGACAGTTTCTGCTAAAACTGCTTCACTATCAAGATAGAGATACAGTTCTGCGAGCAGCCAGACAGGTCGGAACACTTAGAGTTGAGGACAAATAAGTGATGCTGTTCCAAGATTACTCCCAAGCAGTTCAGAGACAACGAGCCACATTTCTCGTGGTGAAACGCACCTTACGCCAAAAAATCATACAATATGCACTCGACTCAAGATCATCCACGAGGGCCACACATTTCTTCGTGGATCGGCAGAGGCAAGACACTGGGTAGAACAGCACATAGGAGAACTGGCTGAGTACAGAACCACACAAAACCAACGACCCCACAATGGGCGACGGCGACAGCAGAAACGAATCACGCTCACGCAGCTGGGTCAGAAATCGGTCCCCAAAACCAGGAGCTCCCCCAACCTGGAGCAGATCATAGCGGAGCATAGGAGAGCCTTACAAGCAGCATCAGCGACACGGTGGACAGGAGGAAGTTCAGATGGAGAACATGGTCCACACCTCTTTACATCAGAAGAGGAAATCAGCGATGTGCAAACCTCCAGTGACAGCTCGGTCAAACCACCACTTGTGACCCCACAAACAGCCGATACACTGATATGACGATCATGATGAACTAGGACAATACAAAGGGGATGGGGGAGTGGGAGGGGGGCCCCCGGTACACACCATCCTGTCCGCAATCAGACGCAAGATGCGAGAGGACACATCACGACACCCCACAGCGGCAGCTGCCACCGAGCGACCAGCTGGGTGGCACAGAAGAACAGACATCATTAGGCATTCATATTTCTACACCATGGGGTGGGCAGCTACAGCACTGCCCCCAAAGACAAAACCTAGTCACCCCCCTCATGTAACGAACTAGAGACAGTAGGAGATGTACAGTTTGGACTTGTTGCTTCGAGCAATAGGTCCCTTTAGTTGGGAATGTTCCCCGAAGTTTGGTTTCAGGTTCCCCTTTTAGTTCATTTCCCTAAAACCCCGAAAGGAGCGGAAGGACGAGACGATACAAGTTGCATGTAGGGCGACTTTACTACCAGGAGGGGCCTCGAGGGCGGTCCGGCACAGCGCATAAGCTTATTACATTAATGTTCGGGCATGCATACAGCGAGCAAACGCTACGCAGTTTACGCCTACATAAAGAGGCAGCAAGCACACATAGCTCTCCTGCAGGAGACCCATTTAACAGCGACTGAGGTAGAACGACTGCGTAAAAAATGGAGGGGCACCATTTGCGCCACAACGTATTCGGCATTCGCCAGGGGTACTCTAATCTGGCTCCGACCAGGAACCCCCTTAAAAGAACAGACACGAACACTAGATAAAGAAGGACGATATGCACTAATAGAGGGATTATTAGAAGGGCAACCCATATAGATAGGGAGCATATATGCTCCTAACGTAGAGCAGGCCACTTTTTGGAGTCGCCTCACAGGACTGTTATCCCATCACACGCTCATCCCGTGGATACTCGGGGCGAATACAATTGTACCCTAGAGACTAACCTGGACATATCCCACCCCCCACCAGCACATTCACCAGCATACAAGCAAACCGAACTCTTTAATGTATGGTTGAAACACTGGGCACTGACAGACGCATGGAGAGCACGAAACCCCACCACCAAACTTTACTCTTTTCACTCCATTCCACATAATCTAAGAATGCGCCTTGACGGATTCTTATGTTCTACTGCCCTACTCCCCAAAGAACAACACTCGGAATCTAGGAAGGGTGCTATCGGATCATGACGCGCACACACTGACTCTCCAATGGAGACCACCTCACCCCCCCCATACCCACCTGTAAATTACCGCCAGAATGCCTCACAGATCCGGTATTCAGGCAGAAACACGGAGAACATATTCAGGAACACTTCACATTGAACACGGGAACAGAAACATCTCGGTTAGTCGAATGGGATGTATGCAAAGTTGTAGCGTGGGGCATTGTATACAGCAAATAGTAGGAGTGCTCAGAATACTAGAAAAGGCGCTACATGGGGCGGAGCACACCTTGGCAGACCTCTCGAAAAAAGCAGACAGGGGCGGGGCTACCTCCGTACAAGAGGCCATGGCCAAGACAGCTTACGTAGAACCGTTGTGAGACCTCGGCAAGTACAATTTTAGGGATTATGCCACCAGGGTTCATCGGGAGGGCAATAGGGGAGGAACACTCCTGGCCTTGTTAGCCAAACAGGACCCAGAGGTACAACCAATCACAGAGTTAAGAGACCAGACAGGCACACTCCGGCACTCACAACCCGACATCCTGCACATCTTCCACACTTACTATTCTAACGTCTACCAAGCTCCAAGACAGAGCGATCCTCAAGCTGCTGCTGGATTTCTGCACCAATTACCTCTTCCTCAGGTCCCACAAGTGGACAAAAAAGAATTGGAAAAGAAGATTAAATCTGCGGATGTAACGCAAGCGATCCGAGCGCTGGCGCGGAACAAAGTCCCTGGAATGGATGGCTTTCCACTTGAATATTATAGCACGTTCTCAGCCCAATTGACCCAGCATATGGTCACTATGTACAATGACGCACTGGACAGAGGTGAACTCCCAGGGTCCCTTAGGAAATCGATCATAGCCACATTCCTAAAACCTCATAGAGATCCGACGGTCCCCTCTTCCTACAGACCGATTACCCTTCTCAGCTCAGACTGTAAGATACTAGGCAAAATATTGGCAGAAAGATTCACCCAAATTCTGATACCATTGATCCACCCGTACCAATGTGGTATCATCCCGCTGCGCAACACATCGCAAAACTTACGTAGGCTTTTTCACATACAAGACAGGACTGGTATGCAGTTCTCCAACGCGGCTTGTTTAATATTAGATCTTGAAAAGGCATTCGATACACTACTTTGGCCGTATTTATTCGAGGTCCTCAGAAAATTAACATCGGACCGGTCCTGCTAGCATACACAAAACTCCTATACACAAGCCTCACCTCCCAAGTCAGAATAGGCAAATTCATTTGTCCGAAGTTTGCAGTAGAAAGAGGAACCAGACAGGGTTGCCTGCTGTCTCCTCTTCTGTTCGCCCTGGCGGAGAAGCCCCTGGCGATACGCGTGAGGCAGGAGGGTGATGATTGGGGAACTCCACTAGCGGACACAATGCACTGCGTGTCTCTATTCGCAGATGACATATTAATCTATGTTCATGATGCCACCCAAGATCTGGCATCTATATGGAAGGTGCTTGGAGACTATGCAGATGCCTCAGGCCTCAAAGTGAACTGGGTGTAATCCACAATACACCCGCTGAGCCCTCACTTAGCCCCATTCCAAGTGCAGATCGGGCCTCAGTCGCTTGCGTGGAGCGCGGAGGCGCCTAGATATCTGGGAGTGAGGTTGTACCATACCCGAGGACCTATATGAAGGGAACCATCGTAAGGCGATGGCAGGGATTAGGATGGCGGTGGGATTCTGGAAAACATTGCCCTTAGCCCCTATAGGATGAGTGGCACTGGCGAAAATGATAATGGTCCCTCAACTATTATACCAGTTCACTAACCTCCCGGTTATACCACCACGTTCCTTCTTTAAGGAACTAGATACCCTTCTGACTAAGCTGATCTGGGGAGGAAGCCGGCACAGGGTAGCACTATCAACATTATATTTGCCCACGACAGAAGGAGGATTGGGAGCACCATCATTCAAGGCATACTTCCTAGCGGCACAGCTACAGTGGCTGTCATACTGTACGGCAGGGCACCATACTGGGGAAACCACCACCATAGAGGGGCCATACCCCATTGCCAGCAATTCATAGATTGTTGCTACCGGGCTCTAAGCCCATGCGTACTCGACCGCTACAGATGTCTATAGCCCGCACTTGTATGCTAAGAATTCATCGCATGTCTAAGGGTAGACCTTCATACTCACCCCTACTCCCACTGGTGGGTTTCCCCAGAGCAGAGAAATGCTACACAGCAAGCGCACTCCAAGTATGGTCTGGCCTAGCAGTCACAGAGGTAGAGTCCCTGATTGAGGAAGGCCAACTCAAAATATATGCCCAGATGACCGAGCAATACGGTCTCCTGCCCGGACAATTTGGACAATTTTTAACCCACAGACAACTCATAGACAGTAGCCGCCGGTACTGGAACCCGAACGAAGGAGAACCCCCTACACACCCAGTGATACACACTATTCTACACATGGGAGTGGGACGACATCTGGTCACATGGCTGTACAAAGCAGTGCGGGAGATAATTCTACACTCCCTGCAGCCCCTGGTCAAAAATGGGAAATGGACATAGGAAGAGTAGTCAATGACAAAGAATGGAATGCGGCCTTAGAATACCCCAAAAAGGTTTCCAGGAATGCACGGTTCCGGAATATACAGTTCAATATCCTCCACAGAGTGTATCTCGCACCACACCGTCTCCATCAGTTCTACCCAGAAACGCCCTTTGCATGCCCCCGATGTCAAACCCCCGATGAGGACTTCAAACACATGTTCTGGGACTGTCATATTATCCACAATTATTGGGACAGGATCCATCGGGTACTCAGTACCACAACTGGCATCGCGACTATGTTCATGTGGGAAGCATGTGCTCTCGGGATCTTCTGCAGGCGGAAGACCGAAAAAGTAAAATACCGATTTATGTCTCTGGCCATCCTACTAGCGAAACGGGGAATAGCTATGCACTGGTGATCCTCGACGGGACCTCCAGAAGCAGCCTAGATAGGAGCAGCTAAAAAATGAGGGAAGGCAGAGGAAGAGACACTCAGGGAGGAAGAGATAAAAGGGGCCCGTAAGCATCCTATCTCCTTAGAATGGGCGCAATTATTACATTCATTCACTCAAGAAACGAACCCACCGGGGACACCTGCAGACTCCCAACCCCAGGCCCCACCGACCCCTCCTGCTTGCTCCGACACAACGACACCGCAAAAGAACCCACCACCCCAGAACCAGCCCTGGGTAGATGAAACACATGGCGTCCCCCCACAGCTTTCACCGGAACACCGCATGAATGAGACTCCCATCCCAACCCTCCCCTCCACACACACATTACCTCGTCTGCACACATTGCAAAAGGAAAATTGCCAGTGCCACTATTGACTCCATAGATGTTGGGTCCTATAGCTCCCCACCCCTTTTTCCCCCCCACAGTTTACCACAATTGTTGACAGTTAGCAAGTTTGCGTTGGCGGATAATTTAGCCAACGGATTGTTGGGCACACATTTAGACAAGCATAGGCATGACAACATTGGGAAGTATTCGCCACAGCGAAACACCCATACTCGCCCATAGGCGACGAGTTCCATCCGAACATGAGACAGAGCCGCTGATGAGCTCAGAACGGCGAGCAGACTCCTAACAGTCCTTTACCACAGACTCGACAGGTCTACCATGGTGAAATAACTAAATGTATGTTGCTGATCATAAGTACTTCACACCCACGTGCAACTGTGTTTTTCGTGCATTACTATATTGTACAAAGGCAAGAAGTAATACAAATGTAAAAACCCAATAAACAAATTCAAACAAAAAAAAACAGGGTTCGACTAAACATGTAAGGATGAACAGACCTCAAGATACGCCACATTTTGATCCTGCTCAGGCCTATGGTGCATTGATAAGACCCGAGGAGATAGTCTGTTTTTCATTCTGTTTAGGGGAAATTTCTCCTCGCTGGTCTATAAACTTGATTCCCTGGGACCCCAACCCCACTCCTTGTTGTTACGATCCCAATATTTATACCCCAAAATCTTTTTCTCTATGAGGGGAGAGGGGCCTTTGCCCAGTCCAAACCAGTTCTGAAGCACTCTGTTTACCAGACTTCTCCTTTCCTTTCACAGTGCAGGGCATGCACATCAGACGCCTACAGGAGGTGGAGACAGCATTGTGGTAGGCAAGTACAGTCCTGTAACACTTTGTTTACAGGACTCGTTCTCTTCTTTCAGTGTGCAGGGCAGAGACATCGGCCACTCCCCAGAGGGTGGAGCCAGCATTGTGAAAGGCAGGCACAGCCCTATTCAAGGTTCAGGTGCAACTCCTCCCTCCCATCTAGATGCAGATCTCTCTATTCACCACTGGGTGACTCAGCCTGTCTCCTGGAATTCCCCAGCAATGTCACTCCCAAAACCAGACATAGGAATACACAACCTAGCAGAGGCAAGTTTGAATGGTTAGACAAGCAAATACCTACTTTCTAAAAGTGGTATTTGCAAACACAGAATATTAAAACCAACTTCACTAAAAGATGTATTTTATTATTCTGAGTCCAGGCATACTAAACTCGAATTTCTACCATGTTCTCTGAGACAGTTAGGATTATAAAATGTAATAACTCTAATATCCCATTCTGGCCTATGGAGAACAGGTAGCCTTGCAATAGTGAAAACCGAAGATGGCTGTAATTCACTATTAGGACATGCCACACACACCAGGGCGTGTCCTACCTTATACTTACAATGCACCCTGCCCTTGGGCCTACCATAGGGGTGACTGATATGAAGAAAAAGGAAGGTTTAGGGACTGACAAGTGGGTGCACTTACCCAGTCAGCATGACAGTACCAGAGTGCACGCAGGCTCTGCAATGGCAGACCTTAGACACATTTTACAGGGCTGCTTCTGTGGGTAGCACAACCAGTGCTGCAAGCCCATCAGCAGCATTTGGATTTACACACCCTGCGAACACTCAGTGCACTAGACTAGGGTCTGACAGGTAAACCAAATAGCCAAACATGTAACCACTGATTTAATACATCAATTTACAATAGGGAGTACTCACACTGCAGCAGTGGCACAGTGCCCAAAGCATCTAACACCAGCAAAAATACTTGAGGCAACAGCAAAAATGGAAGGGAGACCCATGCCAATGGTGCCAGGTGTAACAGCCATATGTATGATTTTTAGAGAATCGCTATTTGAGAATCGCAAACGCTATGTATGTAGGATTTGCAAATAATTTTGCGAATCCTACATATTCCTTAATTGTGAATCGCAAATTGAAATTTGCAATTAAGGAATACCTCCCCATTCATTCCTATGGGCCTAGAGGCCCATAGGAATGAATAGGAAGACATTCTCCAGTTGTGATTCTCAATTAGAGAATCTCAAATTGAGAATGAAATTTCAAGGGTGCCAGGGTGCCAAAAGGACATCCTGTTGCACCCATGAAATGTGCCTGTGTGTACACATACATGTGCGCCACATGGCACTTTGCAAAATGCAAAAAAGTGAATTTTTCAAACAAATCGCAAATTACCACCAACTTGAAGTTGGGCACTAGTTAATAAGGCAAGATTACTATACCCCCATAACTCTGCCCCATATAGGACTGCCGCACTGACTTCGGCATCATAGATTTTTAGCCCTGGGGTAATTGGATGTGTTTGGGAGAGGTGGAGCTCCTTGTTTAGGGCACCTGCTAATTGAGCATGTTTGATAACCAGCTGGTTAGTGTGTGGTTTCCAGTCAAGTTTCGAACCCAAAGTTATGCCCAGGTAGGAGAAGACTTGGGTCTGTTCTAACTGGGCACTATTCATAACCACCCTCCCTCTTACATGCTTATTCTTGTGAAGGACCATGAACTTGGTCTTACTCACATTAATGGAGAGGCCATAGTCCCTGCAGAATACCTCGAAACGTTCAATGGCCTTCTGGAGGCCTTGCTGTGTTTTTGAGATTCACAAGGTATCATCTGCGAACATTAGCAGTGGGATCAGTTTACCATCCAACTTTGGGGCATCAGTAGGATGGTTCTCAAAATACTGAATCAGCCTGTTAATGTAAAGCGAGAAGAGAGTCGGTGCTAGTACGCATCCATGTCGTACCCCCCTTGAGATCGAAAACCTGTCTGTTACCTTCACTTGCTGATTCCACCAAACTTGGGCAAAATTATCGTTATGTAATTTAATTTAAAAAGCCAATATATCTAGTGACATGCCCTGACCTGCAAAAACATTCCACATTTTGGCCTGTGGCACCAGGTCAAAGGCTGACTTGAGATCGACAAATGCCGCAAAGAGAGTGCCTCCACCTAATAATACTACCCGCCAATATATTAAGACAAATCTAAAAAGCTGATCTATTGTGCTTGTGTGGCTACGGAACCCTGCCTGGAGAGGTGACAATATTCCTTCCTCCTCTATCCATCCTTGGATTCTCTGCAAAAGAAGCCTTGCTATCACCTTCTGTATACAGTCTAATAAGCTTATCGGCCTATAATTTCCTGGGTCAGAACGCTCACCCTTCTTAAAGATCGGAATGATCTCAGCGCCTTTCCAGGTGTCAGGTATGGGTGAGCCAATGGCAATACCATTAACAAGTGACTGAATATACGGCACCCATACATCCTTGTCATTCAAAAATAGATTGGCTGGAACTTGATCCAGCCCGGGCGCTCTACCCTTAGGGATGACTTTCAGTATTCTATCGACCTCGATTCTACTAAAGTGTAGCGGAGTAGTATCATTTGGAATAATTACGGGGACTACATCCGTCTCGATATCGAAATCTGGGAGGGCAAACTGTGTCGCAAAATGCGAGACCCAGAGATCAGGTGGGACGTAGTTACAGGGTTCTCCCATTGAATTCCCCCGACCCCATTTAACCAGATCCCAGAATGTACCCATAGTCCTTTCTCTACTGGCACAATACAGCTCCCTCCAATACTCTTCATCCCAAGCCCGTTTAGCGTCATATTGAGCTTTCTTATAAGACGTGTGGGCAATCTTAATTACGCCCCTATCTTTGAATTTTATTGCCTTTGACAAGGCTTTATATGCATCCCTGCATGATTTACCATACCATTGTTATTCCCTATTTACAGGCCTTTTCTGCAAATTAGATACTTTCTTAGTAAAATAGACCCTGAGTTGATTAAAAAGTTTTGTGTGGATAGGAATAACGTTGACTACCACATCCTCCTGTGTAATACATTTCTGGAGGTCAATTGTTGCTTCTGCTGTCAACTCCCTCATTGCCGCTAAGTTATCCTCGTTCAGAAGGCAGTTTGCCCATTTAATTCGCCTTGTATTTATTAGAGAGAAAAGTATCAGCCCCATCTGGGCAAGCCTCTAGATGATTAAATGCAAAAAGCTGGAACGATAAAACTAGCGGATAATGATCACTTTCTACTCTTTTGACCACTGCCATGTCCTTAACAGAAGACCAATTACCTTTGTTGATAAGGATATAATCTATGCGGCTCCTACGTAATCCGTTATTAAAAATAGGGGCCCCCTTTTTGTCTGAAACCGTTCTACCATTCACCGCCCTTAAATCTTGTTCAAGGCATAACACTTTGAGCTGAAGTGCAGCTTCAGTCCACTTTTTAATGGGCGGTAGGGACAGCTGTGGGATATTCCAAGAATGGTCTTCTTCTATATCATTACTATCAAGGGGTTCGAAGCAGCAATTAAAATCTCCTGCAACTAGAATGTTCCCCTTCCCATTATAAAGAGCATGGAGCGATTCTAGCTGAACAATAGTATCCGAGGCTTTACCCCCCCGGCATGCCCCTTGAATAAATGTTAAAAATGTAACGATCCTTGGATTCCGCACTTTGGATTTGTATTAATAAAATATCATTACGTTTGGAGTCCAATTGTTTGGCTATATATCTATTGTCCTGTCTAACCCATATTGTTAGGCCCCCTTCCGTCTGCCCCGCACGCTGGGAACAGCTGGGTTAAAAAAGTTTAAATAGCCCAGTCTATACTCTGAATCAGTCAACCACATCTCCTGAAACAATACAAAGTCCATCAGTACATTAATGCCCTCACTACTAATCCTGAGCATACCCGCCTGCTCCAGAATACGAGCCAACATATCAGGGGACCTAAAACTTAGCACAACACAGTCACCCACCATACCCTTTCGGGATTGACCAACCCATGCGACCCTTCTCACCATTTTAAACTCCTTGAAAAGGTGATCTCCAAGCCCTGTCTTCCCATTCAGGAAGTGGAGTGCCTTATTTTTGAGGGAAGACCAATGCTCCTCCTCTTCACGATCTGGGAGTTTCGGGACATTTGCTAGGATGATAGTATAGGGACTTGCCTCCGGAGGAAGATGAAGAGACACTCCGGGGGCATATAATTACCCACTCCCTGTAATCTCCCCGTAGGGCCCTGTGGCCCTAACCTGGCTCTAGAGTCAGCACATGTTTGGTGATCCGGTTGGATTGCCGTTGGTATCAATAATGGGTGTGTAGAAACAAGGTAGATATTCTAGAAACACCAGTGCTCCGCTCACTAACAGTTTGTTCAACAGCAGGTTGAATCCCAGTAGGGATGGGGTATTCTTTAAGTAGTTGCTTTTCAAATTTACTTAATCTAAGGTCAATTGCTTCAAGTTTCACCAAGACTGGATTAATTAATACTTGAAGCCTTTCCTCCAGCAGTTTTATCAAATCGAGATTGTCGCTTGGGGAACTGTGACCTGATGTGGGTACAGAAGGATTATTTCCACCCCTAACCCAATTGTTATTTTCCGTGTCCGCCGCTATTTCCATTTGTGCCCCCAGCCCCTAAGCAGGATTTTTATTCCTAGCCTGTTTCGAATTCTAATGGCTGCCTTTAGGTGCACTGCGTGCCTTTCTTTTCATGGGCTGTTCTCTTCCTCTAGACGCTTGTGGAGCCCTTGACTGCCTAGTGGCGTGTGAAAGAAGGGGAAATAGATGGGGATGAACAGGGAGGGTTAACCGTCTGTGTGAGTTGTAGAGAGCCCTGCTGCGGGTGAATATTATCACATGTGGAGTTAAGGGGCATGCTTGTACTACTGCAGTTAGCTCCGGCTAACTAGAAACAAGCAGGGCACTATCACTACTATTGTGCCTAGGACAGGAAGCAGCAGCTGTCGAAGAATTTGGTTACCCCCAAGACAGTCTCTCATGCGATTGCTGCCTTTCTTCAACTCCACAGTTTATGTAGCGTCAGTAAAAACATGTTTTAAAACAATGTGTACATGGCAGCAACGAATGAATATCTCTAGATATTTATACATACAAATACATGTGCATGTAAACACAAAAGCACCTTGCCTGTCTCTCCTTCGATGCCTGTCACTACATCATTACTGGAGGAGGCACACACTGCAGGAAAAACCCCTCCCACTAAGGGGTGGAGCCTCAGGCAGATCTGATCGGCCGAAGCACTTTCAGTTTCAGCAGCGGGCTGATGTAAATGGCCTGTGGCACCGCAATGAAGGAAAACTTGTAATTTATTTGGAAGGGGGTGGGGAGATGGGATTTGTTGGAGTGAAGTGGATGCATAAAAAAAAGAAATATAATCATGGGCCCGTGCTGAAACATGATGCGCAGCCTGTCTCTGTGTAAATAAAAGTGGATGCATTAAAAAAAGAAATATAAACACGGGTGCCGTGCTGTAACATGAAGCACTGCGCATGTGCAGATAAAAGTTATGTGCGGTTGGCCGGTGAAGTGGCTGTAATGATGAAATGAAGGGCGGCATACAGTACGAGAAATAAGCACCCATAGTGTGACAAAAACAGAAAAAAGTAGTCCCCAAAATAACATATAAACACTCACAGTGTAGGGAAACTGTAGTTGGGCGGTGCTGCTACCCGATAAATGGAAGTGATGTCTCCGGAGCATCTACCAAAGAGGAGCCAGCAAGCAAGAGGGGCACAGTAGTAAACCAATCCCAAGCAGCAGGCAGGATTACACTCTGTATAGTATTTACACCAGGTCTTCCAGGCAGCGCATGCAAGCTGTCTAGGCTCGACCTAAAAATGATTCATCAATTTGCAAGGGAATGACCCTTCTGCCATTCTGTAATAGAATTGCCCAAGAATATTGCTCCATGAGTCAACAGCTATATAAGCGGCAGAGGCCTCATGACATGCTCACTGTGATACTTTCCCTTAATTGCAGCAAGCAAAGGCAATAAATAGACTTTTTCTTTGCAGATTTGGGAGGAGTCGGGGCTCTCCCCTGAGATTTCCCCCTGATTTGTTTTTTAACTAAGAGTTCATGGAATTTACCCACTGACCCCAAGACAACCATCCTTCATATAAACATAGAATTGAACTTGAACATATATAAAATAGTACTCATAGTCCGGGCTACTTGTTGCGAAGAAGGCCATGACTTGACCAGTCAAATCCTCCCTCTCTAGAGGGTTGGAACAAAAAGTATAGATAGGTGCACACTTTTGGAGAAACATATTCCAGGCAGGTAGGGGCCCACAGAAACATAAAACCTGGAAAGACTGGGCCCAATACAGAGGGGTTTTACTGATTTCACAGGAATAGGGGCATAGGTCACTAGATGATGCAGCCATAGGATAGAGGGGCACATTAAATGGTGATGGTATTTGCGTCCCTGATGATGAATGTGTGGGGTTTCTGTAATTCTAGTAAATTCTGTCATAACAATTATGTTATATTGTCCAAGGTGAGTCAGACCTGTTTGTTCCTTGTTTGTTTTTCCAATGTGGAGTGGTGTGGCTCACTGGTTAGAGGCAGCAGACCCGGAATCAGAGAGCGGCCCGGGACCAGGTTTCAATTCCCAACGCGGCAGGGTCGTGGACCAGGGTCAGCGGACTCGATAATTCTCACCTCGGTGCCTACTCTAACCAGGGATCACACTCGGCAACTCTGGCCTTTAGCTTGCCTCATCTCTACAACGGCCCCCCACATTCGCCAGGGATGCCTGGTTTCACCTTGGAGATACCCTGTAGGGACCATCTCACAGGGATAGCCAGGACGGTTTCCCCAGCGGTCTACAGCACCACGACGCCTCAGGGCAGCAGTGCGCTTTACAAGAACAGATACATTACAACATGAAAATCAATAAAATGGTTTTACTAAAGAAAAGGTATGGGATCAAATTGTGAATTTCAAAGCACATTTTTCACATAAATTTGCTAAAAAGCCATAGACCATGAAATAACTCTCAAGAAATATTCCAGTACTTTCATCATGAGCTAGGGGGAGAATCCCTTTTTTCAAACTTTGCCATGGGTTCCCCAGATATGTCTAATATTACCTCCAGTATGCTAAGGCCAGCTAAAATAATGGAGCTTCCTAAAAACGTGACTGCCCCCCACAGTAACACCCCCCAGGAGCTGTTATACCAATGTCATAGCAAGGCCTGCAAACCACACCCGTACTCTGGTCCCTGTGCACCAGCAGCAATGCAGTGTGTCTGAACTGTGAAGAAAAACATAAATACCCACTGCAGGCACCTGTGTTCCAATGCCAAGCCTAGGCTTAGGTGTGCTTTCTCAGGCCTCAGCCCTGAAGCTGAAATGTTGTTGGGTCTTGAATCCCAGTGTCCTACAGAAGTTGGCATCTGTGCCAACAGTCCCAACCTGCTGCACACTATAGTACCACCCTCTGCACATCACTAACTCCTTGTAGGCTTATAAGGCCCCCACGCTGATGTATTTCTTGGCTTCAACAGCAGTGAAAACAGCAGGCCTTTGTGTAGGGCAATATGGCCAGGTGCAGGATTTAAAAGTACCTCTGGAGATGGTACCCATTACCCCCACCCACACTGCACCCTCAGCCTACATTCCGCAGTCGATCCCCACTCCAGCCCACAGCCTCAGTTGCATCACTTCACCCTTAGGAGTTTTCATTTGATTCTCCCCCCTGCAGCATCTGCCTGCTTTCTCTTCAGCCTCCAAGCTCATCCCCACAGCCTCAGACCTATCCCCAGTTACGAACCACATCTCAAAGCTTCAGCCTGAGCTAACTTCTCACAACACCCCACAGCTCAATCTACTTTCCACTCTTTGACCGACTTCATAGAAAAAGGAAAGAGCAGTTATTTGTAGGTTTGCAAAAATAAGCAGATGTTTACAGGTATTTGGTGATTTTGTGTGCTCAGTGTAAGCGCTATGTTCATGTAAGTGCTGGGTGATGGTGAGTAGTGAGAGGTCTGAGCGCAGAATCAAAGGTGTGCCCATGTGAGTCCAGTTTGAGTTGCATGAGGGCAGAGTGAAAGTAGGGCCCATGTGAGTGCAGGTTGAGTTGCATGAGGGCAGAGTGAAAGTAGGGCCCATGTGAGTGCAGGTTGAGTTGCACAAATGCAGAGTGAGAGGTGGGCCCATGTGAGTGCAGGTTCAGTTGCACAAGTGGCTATTTCATTGACAAGAAAATTGAATAATGAATAAGTTTTAACTTCAAGAGCCTGTGACTGACTTCACTTTGGGAAAATGAATGTTCATATTTGCATCTTTATAAATCCATGTATAAGGATTAACATTGAGAAGCATACTTGTATTTGATTCACTAGAAGGGTGTTGAGCTACTTTGTGTATATTAAATTTGAAGAGAGAAGGGGATTTCATTATCTTACTCTTTATGGGACATAGGGGATTGTGTCTCAAGCTATCAGCACCTTCTTTTTGTTGCTCAGGACCTGTAGGGGACGTTAGATCAGTGCGGGAATTTGTGCTTTGATTCCCTCTTTTGTTGTTGAGTTGCACAAGCTCAAAGTGAGAGGTGGGCCCATACAGGTTGAGTTGCATGAGTGCAATTAGAGAGGTAAGCCCATGTGAGTGCAGGTTGAGTTGCATGAGTGCAGAGTGACAGAAGGGCCCATGTGAGTTCAGGTTGAATTACTTGAGGGCAGAGCGAGAGGTGGGCCCATGTCAGTGCAGCTTGAGTTGTATGAGTGAAGACTGAGAGGTGGGCTCAGGTGAATATAGGTTGAATTGCACAAGTGCAGAGTGAACGGAGGGCCCATGTGAGTTCAGGTTGAGTTGCACAAGTGCAAAGTGAGAGGTAGGCCCTTGTCAGTGCAGAATGAGGTGCACGAGTGAAGAGGGAGAGGTGGGCGTATGTCAGTGCAGGTTGAGTGCAAGGTGAGTGATGTCAGTACAGGGTGAGCGACGTCCCCATTTGAGTTTGAGTGCAAGGTGAGAGGTAAGATTACAGGGTGCCTGCATCAATGCAGGGAGAGCTCTCCTGGCTGTGACAGAACACCTCTGGTCTGCTCTGGACGCTGGGCAAACGTAGGCGCTGATCCTTCTGGATCTCAGTGCGGCGTTTGACACAGTGTCCCACGCCATTTTGCTTCAACGTCTGACGGAGGCGGGGATTGTCGGCTCAGCCTTGAAGTGGTTCACTTCATTCCTCAGCGAGAGGTCTATTATGGTTAGTGTTTCCCCATTTGTCTCAGGGATCCACCCTATTAAACAAGGTGTGCCACAAGATTCCTCCCTCAGTGCCCTCTTATTCAATCTCTATGTCCAACCGCTGGCTGCAGTGGCTAGAAACAGAGGACTGGCCATGGTCTCCTATGCCGACGACACTCAGCTGGTGGTGGCACTCTCTAGCAACACCAAGAGGGACGCCCTGAAATTTCAGGGCGATTTGGTGGTGGTCGCTGAATGGATGACCGCCAACTGCCTCCAGCTGAATGCCAGTAAATCAGAAGTGTTGTTGGTGGGAAAGGACCATGGTCTATGGAGTGAACATTGGTGGCCAAAAAGCCTGGGTAGCACCCCCCCTCCTATGCTAGCCATCAAAAACTTGGGGGTGTGGCTGGACTCTTCGCTCAGCTATCTAGTCCAAACAAAAAAGGTAGCAGGGACCTGCTTTGGGCTCCTACGGGGACTTAGACCCCTACTGCACCAGACTGTTGTTCAGGCAGCCATAATGTCCAGACTGGATTATGCCTGCTCTCTGTATCTGGGGGCTAATAAGATCGGGATTGCTCCTCTCCAACGGGTACAGAACGCAGCAGCCAGATCGATGATTGGCTTGCGCAGGTCTTGCTCGGTGTCAGCCACCATCCATTGGCTACACTGGCTACCGGTGGCTAGGAGAATTAAATTTAAGGCACTTTGCATCACTTTTAAAGCCCTGAAGTTTAACACTCCAGGGATTTTGGCTAACCTAGTCATCCCCTACCTCCCCACCTGCGAGCTTTGCTCGCTGGGCCAGCACTTGATGAGGGTCCCAAGGTTTCAAAGAGTGCAGGAAGGAGGTTGTTCCTTCCGCAGTAGGGCATCCCTTCTTTGGAATTCACTGCCCAGTCACATTCAAAGCCATACTCACTATCTGACATTTAGGAAGGCCATAAAAACACATATTTTTACCACTGTGTAGTTTCTGCCTTCTCTCTATGCTTGTGGCTCTGCTGACAGCACCGGGACGCCCCTTTGATGGGGAAGCTGTTGCGCTATACAAATGACTGTAACATAACATAACATAACATGACCTTGTGAAACCCAACAAACCATTGTGCCCGTGTGAGTACAGGGTGAGCCTTGAGAGTGAAAGATGTGCTGCGTGAGTGATGAGTAAATGGAGTGCCTGTGTGAGTGCATTATGCGGAGTGAGTGCGGGATGAGTGGTGTGAGTTCAGGGTTAGTGATGTGTCCATGTACAATTGAGCACAGGGTGAGTAGTAATAGAGCAGAGTGAGCAGAAAGAGCCCCATTCAGCCTTATGTGTATGCTGCAGGAGGCAGGACATAAGAGTCCCGAGACCTGCTACAAAAGGACTTATGAAGGTGGATGTTGACTTCTATACTCCAATTGAATGGGGACCGGACTACAAGCTGGTACCACTGACTATTTCCATACCAGTAAAAGTATGGCAACTTTTTAATATTATCATTTTCACACTAACTAAGCAGAGTGACATAGTGAACGGTCCTGAGGAATGACAAGAATCTTTTCAGTCTATTAAGGCAGTAACATGTTGACCTGATCCTAATAGGGAACATCCATATCCCTATTCTTACTGAGCTTATTTTAATAAATCCACTGGGAACACTAATAAAAGATTAATCTTGTCCACCAGGAGATAGTTTTAACTCATATTTAATTATCATTTTTACACTCTGTCCTACATTGGATGATATAAAACACCTCACACGCCTCTCCTATGGGGGAGTTGTAGCCCACACTTGGTACCGTGCGGTCCCAGTGTGCAAGAGGGAACCCAATGATGAAGCATGTCACCTTAGGGTGAGTGAGGGTTCTCGTCTTAACACCTGTGTGCATCTGTCCCTCCCTCCCTTTGATTTTCTGGTGAGTAGTTTTGGTACACCAGATGGTTACCTTTTGTGAGTTTAGACTGCAGGTTGAGTTGCATGAGTGCAGAGTGACAGGAGGGACCATGTGAGTAGAGGTTGAGTTGCACAAGGGACGAGTGAGAGATGGTCCCATGTCAGTGCAGGTTGCGTTTCATCATTACAGAGTGAGAGAAAATCCCATGTGAGTGCAAGGTGGTCTGTGTGACCATGTGAGTGCCTGGTGACCAGTGAGTGTAGGTGAGACAAATGAGTGCAAGGTAAGTGATGTCAGTACAGGGTGAGCGAAATCCCCATTTGAGTGCAAGGTGAGAGGTAAAATTACAGGGTGCCCTGCATAAATGCAGGGAGAGCTACATGTCCTTGTGAAATCCCACAGACCATGATGAGTGGTGTGAGTGCAGGGTTAGTGATGTGTCCATATAAAATTGAGTGCAGGGCGAGTAGTAATAGAGCAGAGTGAGCAGCAAGAGTGCAGGGTGAGCGCTGTGTCCCTGTTAATTACATCAGATCTGTGTGCCCATGTGAGTGCAGAATCAGTAGTGTGAGTGCAGAGTTAGCGAAGTGCGCATATACGATTGAGTGCCGGGTGAGCAATAAAACAGCAGGGTGAGCAGAAAGCGTGCTAGGTGAACAGTGTGCCTATGTTAGTTCCAACCGATCTTTGTGCCTACATTAGTGCAGAATGAGTTGTGTGAGTGCAGGGTTAGTGATGTGCCCTAAAAAGACTGATTGCAGGGTGAGCGATAAGAGAGCTGTGTGAGCAGCAAGAGTGCAGGGTGAGTGGTGTGTGCCTGCTAGTTCAAGCAGATCTTTGTGCCTACGTGAGTGCAGATTGAGTCGGTGAGTGCAGGGTTAGTGAGGTGCCCATATAAGATTGAGTGCATGGTGAGCAATAAAAGAGCAGGTTGAGCAGAAAGTGTGCAGAGTAAACAACATGTCTTAGTTTAGTTCCGGCCTATATTTGCACCCATTTGCGTGCAGAATGGGTAGCACAAGTGCAGTGTGTCTGTGCATGTGATGGGAGACAATGTTGCCCATGTGAGTGCTGGGTGATCAGTGAGAGTGAAAGGTGAGCTGTATGAGTGACAGGTGAGTGGACTGTCCTTATGAGTGCCGGGTGAATAGTGTAAGCCATGTGCCCTTTCGAGTGCAGGGTAAGGTGTACGTTTGTGTGAAGATTGCCGTGGGCCAGTGCAGAGTGAGCAGGGAGCTTGAAGGGTGATCTCTGTGAGTGAAAAAGAAGGTAGTGCCCATGTGAATGCATGGTGAGCAGTGTGCTCATGTGAGTGCAGGGTTAGAGGAGTGAGTATCAGGCGCTCAACACCCATTGGACTCACCGGGCTTCAGCCCCCCCCCACCAACACCCCCCCCCCCCCCCCCCTCCCGTCGTGTGTGGCAGCCTGGGATGGGACAGATCCCGGGCACACACAGAGCCGCACCCGAACGATTCACAGGTCTTTAAAAGACCATTTGAATGTTAATTAGGCCTTGTAGTTGTTTCACCCCCTTCTAAGAGCCCCTGCAGCCCCACTCTGCTGCCTACTGATTAAAGGTTCAGCCCCTCCCCCCTCGAAATTTTTTCTTAGCCCCCTCATATTCACGGATCCTGCAATAAACTGTAAAAATGAAAGGAATAGGCCTAGCGGCACCGCAGAGTGCAATGAGATAGGGAACAACACAAACAAAGCCTCCTTAACAGTAAATCGCTTTTTGACTACCTATGTACGTGGACGAGGCTGAGATTTCAGCCCCTGCCCAGCCGAGCCCACAGCGGGTGAAGAACTGCGCGTGTCTCCTAGAAGCTGAGTAGCCCGGGCAAAGAGACAAGACGGGGGCGGGGCTAAAGCCGTTCCAGCCCAATGAGCGTTGCGCGCCTGCCCCAGACTATGAGGGAGCGAATCACAGCGAAGTTCATTTTCCTTTTGGCTAGCCACATATCTATGGCAACCATTAATATGATAAACTACAACCTCATCATCTATGCATTCCAAGTAGAGAGATTCGGCTCCCAGCAGAAAGACACGGATTTGTCTCCACGCTGGTCACCACTTATAGAGCTTTCTGTGAGACTAGAACGGCCCCCCTTTCTTACATTTTCCTTGTAGGGCGAAAGTACTTCTGTCCTAGGCAGGAGCAGACACTGGGTTCCAATCTGGGCGAGGAAAGTTGTAGGGTTGGATGTGAACTGTGATGTCATCCTCTTTAAGTGTCATGTGATGTCACTTTGTTCAGGGGTCAAGTGAGCTGTGATGTCCTTTCTTTACCGCTTATAATTCTGGTGAAATAGTCTCCTTGTCGAAATCAGAGTGGATACAATCATAAACCAGGCTGCTTCACTGCTGATGTAATAACGTGACACCTCCTCCCATCTAATGATAAAATCAGAGAACGCTCTCTCGATCTTGAAAACATCATATGACCCGCCGCTGTATATCTGTTGATGCAGATTACTGAAATAATCTTGAAAAGCGCTCACAATTGTTCATGCCACAAAACACGCTGTGCCACAGGTGTTGGCGGGGTAGTATGATAAACTGCTTGTATGCAGTGGTGAGGTACTCTGGCGTAAGAGGGAGCAGTTTGAGGGCCCCTTTTCCTTCATGGCACCATTGCTTCGCCTAGGGGATTTAGGTTCTTTGAAGGCACCGTTTTGAGTTTACAGGATTGAGGTGTACTGATAAATGTCTAACAGGCATAGATAGGTCGAGGTGCTTTGGAAGAGTTGTTTTAGGCCTGGTGCACTGAGAGGAATTCAGTGCCCTTTGTTAGCTAGGCCTGGACGGTTGATGTGTACTGAGGAGCTGATGTAGGTCTACTGGTAAAAGGCAAATAGGCATAGATAGGTCGAGATGCATTGGAAGAGCTGCTTTAGGTCTAGTACACTAGGAGGAGTTCAATGACATTTGTTAGCTAGACCTGGAGGGTTTGTGTGTACTGAAGGAGCTGATTGAGGTCTACTGGTAAAAGGCAAACAGGGATAGATAGGTCAAGGTGCTTTGGAAGAGCTGCTTTAGGTCTAGTACACTAGGAGGAATTCAGCAACCTTTGTTAGCTAGGCCTGGAGGGTTTTTGTGTACTGAAGGAGCTGATTGAGGTCTACTGGTAAAAAGGCAAACAGGGATAGATAGGTCAAGGTGCTTTGGAAGAGCTGCTTTAGGTCTAGTGCACTAGGAGGAATTCAGCAACCTTTGTTAGCTAGGCCTGGAGGGTTTTCTGTACTGAAGGAGCTGATTGAGGTCTACTGGTAAAAGGCAAATAGGCATAGATAGGTCGAGATGCATTGGAAGAGCTGTTTAAGGCCTAGTGCACTGAGAGGAATAAAGTGACGATTGTTAGCAAGGCCTGGAGGGTTTATGCGTACGGGAGGAGCTGAGTGAGGTGTACATATAAAACGCAAACAGGGATATATAGGTCGAGGTGCATTGGAAGAGCCTAGTGCACTAAGAGGGTTAGCTGGGCCTGGAGGTTTGATGTGCACTGAAGGAGCTGAGTCAGCGAAGCCCAGCAGTGAGTAGCTCTAGAAGAGCTGTGCTATGCTTAGTGAACTGAGGTGCATGAAAAGATCTTTGTTCGAGGGGACAGACGTGCACGTGAGGAGCCATACCCTTTCTACCGGATTAAGCTGCATGCAGTGACCTGCGCAGGGTGCCTAGGATTGAGGCGCATTAGCACATCTGCTTTAAGGAGCAGGTGACTGAAATGCATCAGGGAGCCGGGTAAGGCGCACTGTGCAGAGGCGCTTCAAAGATGGCGCCTTATTCCTACTGGCTTAGGTGGGTTTGAGGAGCTTCTAGTGGCTTTTAAACCTCGTGCGTCCCTGGTGCGTTTGGGGAGCTGTGATACCCCGAAACGGATTATGGTGCTTTTCGGGAGGTGGAGTGAATGAACGAAGGCGCTCTGCTGTACTGAATGTCCTTTGGCAGAGCAGCCATGGGAATTTTGATAAAGGTGACACGTGGGCGTGTTCTTTAGTGCACGGAGGGACTTTTAGTGGGATGCACTGGGACGTTTAGGTCAGAGTGCTTTGAGAGAGTGGTAGTGCCCCCAGTAAGGGTGGGGGAGGTGCATTGAAGGTGGAGCTGTTTGTTGTAATCAGGGTCTGTTACTGAGCTGCGTACAGGCTAACAGGCAGAACTTCTTCGATATTCACTTCTTAGATGTCATAGACAGGAGTAACCCCCCACCCCCTTTGCGCACACACAAGATATGAAAAACTCACCATCACACACACACATGTAGAAATGATTACGCTAGACTCTGTGCATTTACTAAACGTTTCTACTGGGAAACATCTCAGTGAGTAATGCACCTACTGCTGCTGCATATGTAACACAAGTTCAGAAAAGCCGGGCCATGGTAGCCTTCCCTCGAGGTCGGTACATCGACTACCTGAGAGCTGGAATAAGAGTGGTGCCCATAGCTATCAAAAACAAGTTCTCAATCATACCGTATTTACAGGCCCTCTGCTGCCACCGTTCACATGCACCTTTCACTCTTTCCCATTTCTGACCACGAGACTTCCGAAGCTGACTCCCTTGGAAGAGTTTAATCCTTCTACAAAGGTTGGTTCTTGACTCAGACACAAGATGCCAGGTGTGGGCTCTAGTACCTCACACTAAACTCCTTATGGGAACGACACTGCTGGGCACAGTACCCCCAAGAACTGGACACGATACTTGAGGTGAGTCCTTCAGAACAAATGTGATACTGCAGGAGAGCAGGTGAGGCCTTCAGACCTGGGCATGGTACTCCTGGTGAGGCCTTCAGACCTGGGCATGGTACTCCTGGTGAGGCCTTCAGACCTGGGCATGGTACTCCTAGTGAGGCCTTCAGGACTGGATACAATACTCCAGGTGAGGTATCACATTTTGACACCATACTCCAGGTGAGGCCTTCTGAATGGGACAGGTACTCCAGGTGAGGAATTCACAGTTAGACATAATATTCCTGGTAAGGTCTTCAGAACTGGACACGATACTTGTAGTGAGGCCTTCAGAACAGATGTGATACTGCAGGAGAGCAGGTGAGACCTTCAGAACCGGATACAATACTCCAGTTGAGGTATCACAACTTGACACGATACTCCAGCTGAGGCCTTCAGAAACGGGACATGGTACTCTAGGTGAGGCCTTCAGAACTGGGCACATACTCCAAGTGAGGCCTTAAGAACTGGACACATACTCCAGGTGAGGCCTTCAGAACAAATGTGATACTGCAGGAGAGCAGGTGAGGCCTTCAGACCTGGGCATGGTACTCCATGCGAGGCCTTCAGAACTGGATACAATACTCCAGGTGAGGTATCACATTTTGACACCGTACTCCAGGTGAGGCCTTCAGAACGGGACATGGTACTCCAGGTGAGGAATTCACAGCTTGACATAATATTCCTGGTAAGGTCTTCAGAACTGGACACGATACTTGCAGTGAGGCCTTCAGAACAGATGTGATACTGCAGGAGAGCAGGTGAGACCTACAGAGCTGGATACAATATTCCAGTTGAGGTATCACAACTTGACACGATACTCCAGGTGAGGCCTTCAGAAACGGGACATGGTACTCTAGGTGAGGCCTTCAGGCCTGGAAATGGTACTCGAGATGAGGCCTTAAGAACTGGACACATACTCCAAGTGAGGCCTTAAGAACTGGACACATACTCCAGGTGAGGCCTTCAGAACTGGACACATACTCCAGGTGAGGCCTTCAGAACTGGACATGGTACTCTAGGTGAGGCCTTCAGGCCTGAAAATGCTACTCGAGATGAGGCCTTTAGAACTGGGCACATACTCCAGCTGAAGCCTTCAGAACGGGACATGGTACTCCAGGTGAGGCCTTCAGAACTGGACATGGTACTCTAGGTGAGGCCTTCAGGCCTGGAAATGGTACTCGAGATGAGGCCTTTAGAACTGGGCACATACTCCAAGTGAGGCCTTCAGAACTGGAAATGGTACTCCAGGTGAGGCCTTCAGAACTGGACATGGTACTCCAGGTGAGGCCTTCAGAACTGGACACAGTACTCCAGATGAGGTATAAAATGACACAATACTCCAGGTGAGGCCTTCTGACCTGGACATGGTACTCCAGGTGAGGTATCACATCATGACACGATAATCCAGGTGAGGTCTTCAGAACTGGGCACATACTCCAGGCGAGGCCTTCAGAACTGGATACAATACTCCAGGTGAGGCCTTCAGAACTGGAAATGGTACTCAAGATGAGGCCTTCAGGCTTGGAAATGGTACTCAAGATGAGGCCTTCAGAACTGGAAATGGTACTCAAGATGAGGCCTTCAGAACTGGTTAAAATACTCCAGGTGAGGTATAACAACATGACACAATACTCCAGGTGAGGCCTTCTGACCTGAACATGGTACTCCAGGTGAGGTATCACATCATGACACGATACTCCAGGTGAGGCCTTCAGAACTGGACATGGTACTCCAGATAAGGTCTTCAGAATTGGGCACATACTCCAGGCGAGGCCTTCAGAACCGGATACAATACTCCAGGTGAGGTATCACAACATGACACGATACTCCAGGTGATGCCTTGAGATCTGACACAATAATACTCAAGCTGCAGTCTTCACAACTTGACACAATCAAACCGTGAACGCACGTCTTGCATCTACCTAGATACTAGCATTGGTTTATGTGGCATAGAGGCAGCCCTTAGGGGGCCACAGGAGGCGGCTTAACCAACTGAGGTTTGTATTATGAGGTCTGTAGATAGCTGACATATCTCCGACCCATCCACCCATTAAGCTATGTTAAAATTGGGCCTTGCAACCCGCAGGTAAGTGAACAGAGTCTGGAAGCAAGAGAATAACAAATTGAGCCATTTTGCCAGCCCTACAGAAATGTATCGTTCTCCGCTCATTGCCTGCTTCTGAAAAATACTTTCATATTAAACAACTGGGGAAGGGGGTGTTGCTGCTGTCAATAAAACACAGTGCTTCCAAAAATATAAACGTTAACGTTTTGGCCCACATAATAGAATAATGAAGGAAAGGAATGCCTGACACCCCTCCCCCGCTGCGAGGAACGCGCCAGTCAGTCAGAACTCTGACAAGTATTTATAGTGATTTTATAGGCACCATCAACCTTGTATTTTTCCTTTACATGGCCGGAGGGGAAAAAACGTTACCAACCAATGAAAAGAAGGAGGAAACGAGCTGACCTACCATAAAGGCATCTATAAACGCGATATATTCTATTAGACATCCCAAGGTTTCTTGCGCATTTCGGCTGACGTGCAATAATATAGCATGCGCATCGCCCAATACCGCAGCCCGGATCACCTCCAGCACACGACGTGTGCTGGCGGTTAGGGGCACTGATATCATTAGTCCAGCAGGTGCAGTGGCACCAGGTCTCACGGTTATGAGGGGCACGCTGTCCTATGCCACCTAACAAGGTTCTGGGAGGGGGGCATTTCCCTGGCTTGCCTGAGCCCTATGGCATTCCTGCTACGCCACCGGCGGGGAGCTGCGTTACTGTTGTTTATCGACGGACTGTCCCATTTTTCGTGCTCATGCAGCCGATGCAATAACATATACGCAATCTGACAACATACATAATTATGGTGACCCCCAAATTGTGGTTCCTTACCTCGCACAGATGCCAGGGCGCAGAGGACAGCAGCCAGCCGCGGCCACGCCATCGCTTTCAGCACCCCCGTCCCCTCGGAGAGGGGGGCCCGTCCCATGGCAGCCGGAGCAGGTGAAGCGGGAGGATGCGGAATAAAAGATCCCTGTAGAAAAATCGTATGGCCGACAAAAAAAATATATAAAATGACGAATAACCGAGAGCGGGTGGAAACAAAAGCGTTCTCCTCAGCAGCGGCGGCGTGGTCTATTACTCACCGGTGCCTACAGCCCTCCCCCTCTCTCTCACGGCAGCTGGGGCGACGCCTCTTCCTCGTGCGCGCCAGGCAAAATGACATAAATAACGGAATTATAATAAACCCACAACTGAGGCCGTCATAAAAATATAGAGAAAAAGCCTTTTCTCATATAAAAAAAAATCATGCATAGAGAGAGAGAAACAACGGGCTCGGGGAGAGGGTCTCCACTGTAACCTAGACTGGGGAGGCGCTGTCACCAGCTCCGCGATGTCCCTTCGGCACCAGCTTCAACGAGCCCATCTATTGCCGGCAATTTATTAGCGCCAAAAAGCTACCAAAGCTATGTCGACGTCTTAGGTGCTACAGGCAGCGACATTGAGCCCCGAAAAATAAAACACACAGACCGCCCCCCACCTTCCCCTGTTTGGGTTGAAGATGCGGAGCTGCACTACGTCAGTTCCTGGAGCAATATATATGTACTGTGCGCGCGCTGGGGAAGAAGAGATTCTGGGGACGCTGGTGGCGGAGGACGCCGGTGTCGGGGGCGGGCTGCCTGTAGGTAGATGCAGGCCCTTAGTGAACCTGGATTTGGAGGCGGAAGGAGTAGAGGATGCGCGCCCGGTTGGCAAGGGCGCTGCGCCAGATCATAGGCTGTGCACTTTGAAGAATGGGACATCCTCCATCTTCTCTATAGATGAATTAAGACCTTCATCCTTTGAGATAGAACAGAGGGCGGTGCACGTGTTTGCACATGCTTGCACCTAAAACACCTAGACGTTGCCTTTGAGTGAGCACTTAAAGTGCGCACATCCTGGTGAGCTGGAAGAGGCTAGTGAGCTCTGGAGGATGTGTATGTGATGAATGCAGACCCTGGTCTTCTGTATGTGGTAGGGGCCTGTGTCCAGGTCGAATAACGTGGTGGGATGGGTCTCGTAAGTCTGGGAGCATTAAAGGCTCTTAGATCATTTGGAAGGGATGTGGTCCTTCAGGTTTATTTATGTATTATTTATAAGTTTTAAATATCACTAGCTAGACCCGAAGTTATCACAGTGCTTCACACCCAATCTGATTAGACCCCTTGCGATAGTCAATGGAATATTTTCAGCCATCTAATATGTAATTTACTCCATTAGCTCATGCTGTTCTACTGCACATAATGTCACAACCTTAACTGCCTAACGATCCTCTTTGTCTGTATGTATGCATATGCATTAATTCAAATGGCCTCGCATTAAGGGCCTCATTACAATGTCAGGCAGAAAGCCTCCGCCCGACAGTCGGAATTTCCTAGACCCTGTCGGAACCCTTCTGACCGACTCGGCCGGTTTTCAATTCACCCGACCGATTATGATGTTTGCTGTCGGAAAGTAAACCGCTCACTTACTCCGAATCAGTTCCGACTGGCTCTTGGAGCATCCGTGTCGGTTGGAACTGCATTGTGCACCTCTACAACCAGCGTTTCGACCAACCGATTATGATGTCGATTTCCAACAGCCTTTACGGTTCAACCGGTCCAACACGAAAAGGCTGTCAGAAAGTGACTTTGGGAGCCCCTAGCAGGGCCCCCTTCATCCTGCGGCCTCCGGTTGGGGGCCGAGGGGGTACCTAAGGGAGCCTCCTGTAAAACCATACACTGTGTGGCTGGCACTGTTGGGTACCTGGGACAGGGTGCATGGTTTTACACACACACCATTTCCCCACAGGAGCCTGTGTTGTCAGGCAGAAAATGGGCTCCCATAGGGAACAATTGGACTCCGACGGAACAGTGTTTGGTCGCGTTGTAATTGGTCAGGCGGAACCACCAACCGCAAGTCGGTCGGTTCCCGAATCCGAGACGGTGTCGGTCAGAAAGTTTCCACCGACATTATGAGGCCCCCTTGCACTTAATGTTTTACAAATTAAGCACTGTGAGCTATAGGAACACAGCTCAGTTTGTGTAAGTGTGTTGAAGTATTTGTTGAGGAGAAGGTATTTAAGGTCCTGTTTCAAGCAGGAAAAGGAGGGGTTGCAGCAGAGATCTCTAGGGAGTGAGTTCCACATCGTAGGTGCATTATCAGAAAATGAGTGTGTTTGGGAGGATTTCTTTTTCAGTAGGGGAGGTATGAGAAACGGTGAGTTGGAGCATCTTGGAGTTCTGGCTCTACCAGCTTTAGAAAGTTTGTTATCTAGATAGTGGTTGTGGGAGTAGCACACTGAACTACTGAACTTCAGCTAACAAACAAATATTTAATCTGATCCAGTAGATGAGCTGTATATATGGTGGGAATAATAGAAGAGAATGGGAGGGTCTCACTCAGAGGTCAACATGTGATTCATGCAGATCTTGTCCTCTGTAAGCTGCACACTTTGGGCGTCTACAGTAGCAATCACTCTTACAATTGTTGTTTAGTAACATTATTTTTAGTGAAGATTGAAAGAGCAATACCAACAATAAATAAAAATGGTTAGGAAATGTATACAGTAACAAGTATTGCAATCTTAAGAGACAAAATTATAATAAAAAATACTATTTGACCAGTTTATATAACAAGCATTTACAATGCAATGGTTTCGCCTTTGGAAAAGTTAGAGCTATTGGCATTTTAAATGACAACATTTGTATTTATGTGTTGGTTTTAAAAACAGATAAATAAATGGCATTGTCATTTACATTGCCATTAGCTTAATCTCTCGCAAATGTGAGACCTATTGTACCCTACGGACGAGCTCAGCAGACAGCAATTACTCACGAACAAAAATCATGCAATGAAGACGAGGGAAACTTCAAAATATCAGAAATTACAGCCATTTGAGCAACAAGAAACTCCAAGAAGCTAGTGCTCCCTCCTGTAACCTCATATTAAATGGCAAAATTACAGGAAGCTAAAAATAATGACACGGACAGCGGGAGGGGGGGACGCATAGCTGCCAAGGTTTCAGATTGCCATGTGTGACATTTTCATAATTTCAGCAAATTTATGAGTGACATTTCAGCGACTATGAGTGACACTTTCTCACGAACAAAAATCATGCAATGAGGACGAGGGAAACTTCAAAATATCAGATATTACAGCCATTTGAGCAACAAGAAACTCCAAGAAGCTAGTGCTCCCTCCTGTAACCTCATATTAAATGGCAAAATTACAGGAAGCTAAATATAATGACATTTCAGACATTGACAGCTGAAACGCTTAGCACTGGGAACTTGCTACACTGCATGAGATACATAAATTCACTACATGGAATTCAGTTGTGCACGTTTATTTTAAGGTTAGACTACTGCAGTGCTATATTGTAGGCAGCTTTCAGAGACCCCCCCGGCCTTTTGACCAATTTTTAATGAAAAGTCTCACCTTGCTCTGGGAGTGACGACAAAGGGACAGGAGCAGTGGCAGTAGGAAAATGATGACGGACATTAAGTGCAGGGCCCGTGCGTGAATAATCGCCGCCTCAGCGTTCTGTCATAGCGTGTCACTACAGTGGGAGTCGTGTGCGTCATTCAACGCACTTAAAGGAATGCACGGAGGACACCTGGAACTTTGATGGCAGCAAGGCAGCCATCTTGTCATCTTATGTTGAAAATGTTTCCGTTGTTTTGTGTATTTAAATTTTTTTTGGGGCAGCGCTGTAATCAATTAGTGCAACCGAACAGTGGTTTGATGCAGTGATTGGGACACTTCACGTGCAGTTTCCCTGCTCAAAAGCCTGCACTCCATTTCAAAGAAAATTAATTTGTGCATAATGATTATCGTGATTAAGAATGCGGGCTATGTGAAGCAAGATGCAATTCTTCTGGTGAGTGTTCCCGTGAAAGCTTACTCTTGGCCCGCTGTCTGATGCAGTCGGGCGGTGAGCAAACGCCTGTACCACAAAGGACTGCCATGCTCAACTTGTTCCATGGGCTGGCTCCAAGTGTATTTTCAACTCAGTGGGGGAGGGATGCTGCAGCTGTTCCGAGCTTGTGCTAAAAGCTGCTTCTTTTTAAGGAGAAACTGCATGCATGGGCTTCTCTTCCGAACGTCTGCAAGATTTTATTGGATGAAATCCCATGAGGCTGAAGTCTTGGACCACAGTAAAAAAAAAAAATCAACTGATAAGGCTGATAGCAAAAAGAGTAAGCTGTACATTAAGCCCTTGCACTCAATGAATGGTGGAGTTCCTTATATCCGTTGCCTAAAAAACAGGCAAGAGATCTTTCTCGCTGTCCTTTTAATTCCCAACAGTGCAACTGAGACAGTACTTTGTGCGCTCTCAACAAAGCACAGATATTCCAATAGTTACCACTGTGCTGACAATAGCGTTCTCCATCACCACACATAAACAAACAAGGGAATTCATTAGACCGAACCCTTAACATGCCAACAGATCCCACATGGTCCTCATGGATGGCTATTGTGTGTTACTAGAAACTCGCATCTCCCACACTCGCCACTTTCAGAACATCCTAAAGTTAAAGGTGAAGACAACTATTGCACATTAACGCAACATTGCACAGATGGGCCCACACGGACAGCGGGAGGGGGGATGGGCACACGGACAGCGGGAGGGGGGACGGGCACACGGACAGCGGGAGGGGGGCGGGCACACGGACAGCGGGAGCAATATTCCGGCATAAACAGAGCACAACCAAGCATGCGCCTAAAAGTTAGTGCTTAGACACGCAGGCATGGTAGCACTAGAATACATTGTCAGAATATCAACTGACATGAATGTCGTCTCCTAGAAACCGTTTACTAAAATATCACACGAACAGTGGGAGGGGGGGCAGGCACACGGACAGCGGGAGGGGGGCGGGTGAACGGGCTCACGGACAGCGGGAGGGGGGTGGGTGAACGGGCTCACGGACAGCAGGAGGGGGGGCGGGTTAACGGGCACACGGACAGCGGGAGGGGGTGCGGGTAGGCACACGGACAGCAGGAGGGTGGTCAGGAAACAGCCAGCGGGACAGGGACAAGACGATCAATGAACACAAATATCGGTGTAAAAAAAAAAAAAAGTACACTCCCACAGTGGCCACGTCTTCATGACGCTGCGGAGAGGGAAAGAATCGGAGGAACGCCCACCAATCACCTCGGGAAATGACGGACAGTTCTCTCTTCCAATGGCTATCCTCCATTTATGGAGCTAGCCAATGGAAGAGAGATGCGGAACGAAGGCCACACTCCTCCAACATTAGATTTCGCCTGCGCCGAAAAGCTGCGCAGTGCGCAGCTTTCGACGTGGCGAAACCTAAAAAGAAAGAGGAGATGAAAGGGAAAGAAGAACAAAAAGGGGAGAAAAGGGAGTGGGAAATAGAAAAGAGACGAGGGAGGGAGAAGTGGAGAGAAAGATTCAATTAAGGTATTTATGAATTCAAGGAGGCAAAGGTAGTGAAAAGTAGCCAGTATAAATCAGATTAAATCTTCTGGTGTAACATCAACGAGGAGACAGTATGAATTCAATGCTCATCACAGATAAAGTTCCCCATGACTAGTTAAGAAACGTCTTTCCAACAAGAAAGTATAACTTTAAAAGCAAGAGCAATAAAAAGATCAAATAACAAAGGTTTAGGAGATAGGTGTTTTAAACTAGGTGCGAAGAAATCTAAGAAAAAGTTTTGGAAAGTTATTGGTATAGTACATTTGAAAATCTTTAAAAATGTTCAATCTTTTAGAACAAATAGAGTTCCAAAATTAATGAACATGAGAGCAATAATATAGCAACTGCTTTAAAGAACCATTGCATGTGACCAACACAAGGGAGAAACTGAAGTTTCAAATTTAGAAATAAGTTCTGGGGTAATAACAGCTTGATTATAAATAAATTAAAAAAAGAAGGATTGAGTAATGCGAGCAACTCTGAAGGTACTGAATATCTTAAGCCAAAGTGTATCCGGAATTGGACAGGGAACGAAATACGGATGGATTTGCTTTTAGTTCTTACAGAAATAGGTGACAACAAAGGGTCAGATTACGAATCTGGCTATCTTTGACTGCCAGACTCACAGTGGCGCAGTGGTGGGGTCCTGCAGTCCCCCTATTCCAAAGAGGCGATTTGGATCGCCGCCGCTGAGATGGATGCATCAGGGAACTACCATTCCCTGGAGTAGCAAACCAGGGGTATCCAATATGCAAGGCCGGACTGCTGCAGTCCGTTGAGCATATTTCGAGTTTCTTCATCACCAGCCTTTTCAAGACGGTGAGCTCCTGATAAAAAGGCTGGTGGTGGGGAATCAAAGGGGCCCCTACAGGGCCCCCATGCCCCCACAGCCATGGAGATGCATTCAGGGGGACACAAAATGTGCCCCCATGTTTGCATGCACCCCAAGTTCCAGCACTGCATGGACTTGACAGTCCATGCCGTCCTGGAACTTCTTTTGCGTTCCCATTGCAGTGCCTATTTTTAGGGCACTACTGTGGGAACGGCAAAGAAAAGACAGCCAGAAACAAGTTGCACTCCTAATCTGACGGTCAGACCATGCACGGCTTTGGCAGTACTGTGCCGGCGCAGCACCACCATAATCGTAGTCAGGCCCAAAGATATATTCATATATATATATATATATATATATATATATATATATATATATATATATATATAGTATGATTTGGCGCAGGGTTCCTATAATTTTTCATGTATTCTTTTCATGTTTTCTGTATTATGACATATTTATGCAGTGATGTGGATAGGCTTGAATTATTTGTATGATTTCCGCGGTACACAGACAAAATATCGATTTTTAAATATCGATATACAAAAATATCGAAGTTTAAATATCGATGGGACAAAATATCGAAGGTAAGTAATATCGACAGTCTTAATATCGATATTAGTATGATATCAGTAATATCGAAGTTGTAAATATCGATGTCAATAATATCGAAATTAATAACTTCGATGTTACTAATATCAATTTTTAAATAAATTTAGTGTATATTATATTGTATTTATTATGTTTTATTATTTATTTGTAATGTAATTTAATTAAATATTGTCTTTTACTACTGTAGCGGGTTGTGGGTTTATAGGGGAATAGGGTGGGAAGTAATTTAATTATGTTAAATAATTATTAATTAGTAGGAATTATTAATTAATTAATTGAGAAATAATTTTTAATTATTTTTAATTAATTGATTAATTGATAAATATGTTCTGTAGCGGGTTATTGGTTTATAGGGGAATAGGGTGGGAAGTAATTTAATAATAATTAATTAATTGATATATGTTTGTACATATTTTAACTAATAATTAATTGGTAAATAATTTCTATTAATTAGTTAATTAATTAATATCATTTTGTACATATTTATAATTATTAATGAGTTGGTAATTAATTAATATTAAATATTTAATTACATTAATTATAGTAATTTTTTATATATAATTTATTGTTATTCTTAATTAATTAATTGGGGAAAATAATATTAATTATTAAATTAAATTAATTACAGCAAATGTGCTAATATATTTACTTTATTGTTATTGTTAATTAATAATTAATTGGTAATTAAATAATATTAATTCATTTTGGGTAAAGGAGTATTTTTAGGGTTCAGGGTCAGTTTTCAGTTTTTGGGTAAAGGGGTATTTTTAGGGTTCTGGGTCAGTTTTCAGTTTTTGGGTAAAGGGGTATTTTTAGGGTTCAGGGTCAGTTTTCAGTTCATGGGTAAAGGGGTATTTTTAGGGTTCAGGGTCAGTTTTCAGTTTTTGGGTAAAGGGGTATTTTTAGGGTTCTGGGTCAGTTTTCAGTTCATGGGTAAAGGGGTATTTTTAGGGTTCAGGGTCAGTTTTCAGTTTTTGGGTAAAGGGGTATTTTTAGGGTTTAGGGTCAGTTTTCAGTTTTTGGGTAAAGGGGTATTTTTAGGGTTCTGGGTCAGTTTTCAGTTCATGGGTAAAGGGGTATTTTTAGGGTTCAGGGTCAGTTTTCAGTTTTTGGGTAAAGGGGTATTTTTAGGGTTTAGGGTCAGTTTTCAGTTTTTGGGTAAAGGGGTATTTTTAGGGTTCAGGGTCAGTTTTCATTTTTTGGGTAAAGGGGTATTTTTAGGGATAAGGGTCAGTTTTCAGTTTTTGGGTAAAGGGGTATTTTTAGGTTTCAGGGTCAGTTTTGGTTTTTTGGGGTACAGGGATATTTTTAGGGTTCAGGGTCAGTTTTGGGTTTTTGGGGTACAGGCGTACAGGGTAAAAACAAAAAAATATTACATTAAATCAAATAAATTACATGAAAAAAATTAAAATTACATTCAATTATTAAGTGTTTTATTTATTTTAAATTTATATGTATTAGTTTTAATTTTGTTTTAATATTTTTATTTAATATTTGTGAAATTATATGTATTTTAAAGTTATTTTTACATTATTATTAATACATTTTAAAAAACGATATTTTTGATTCCGATATTTTGTATTACGATATTATTTTTTCGATATTTTTGTACTTACCTTAATGAAGATAGGATTCCGATATTTTTGCTGTCGATATTTTTGCTCCGATATTTTTGCATGTCGATATTTTGTCTGTCGATATTATGTCAGACATTCGATTTCCGCCTAGCAGAAATGTAGGCAGTTCTCTTTTCCCTCTTTTGATCTGATTTTAATTGTTTTTTGTGGTTTTTAGTAGAGTCATGAATTTCCTCTTTTTGACACTGGTAGTCCGCATAATCAGAGTCCGTTTTGGACCTTTGAAATGAGGAGGGGACACTAGTACTTGGAGAATAATAATGACAGATCTCGATCTTTTTATATATCATCTATCTTTGACACTTTATATTTATATGCACTATATTGCAAAGTACGCACTTAGTTTGCACTTTCTATAAAAAACAGAAAAAAATATGTAAAAATTGGTTTTTGCACAAAAATAATAGGTATATAGGATGTCTCGTTTAGCACATGTTGGCAACATGGATTTATCCAGTTATTTTTTTACAGACTGCATGATATAGAAATTGCAGGGGGCAATTGGATTTACCCAATAAGATGTGATTTTTACTAAAAATCCAATTAATGCAAAAGATGTGATATATTTAAAGAAATCCCTTTTTTCTATGAAATGGCCAAAAAAAGTGTTTAAAAAAAATATGATATATTTTTGTATAGATTTCATATTTATAATATATATAATATCTAGCAGTGACTTGTTTTATGATACATAGATGTTATCAAACGGTGCTATTTCTTTACCCCCAAATGCTATGTGGCATGTTATACAATTGAGTCTGTTTTCCATAGATACCATCATGTGACCTGTGATGTCCTGCAATGGGTGTGGTTACGTGCATTTTAAAATGGTAGATGGCATTTTCACTGGGATACACATGATCAAGGGCTTCAGAGCTCGAAACGCGTTGTGTGTGGGGTCTCTTTGAATAAAGAAAGAACATTGCCCAGAAAACTACGAGGTCTGCGTCTCTTTCCTCGCCGAAGCCGCCCGTGCGTGTGGCAGTTGGAAGTGGTTCGAGTGCTCGGGATATATATATATATATATATTCGTCCACCTCGGTTCCTTATGCCGGAAATCGGAACGCTCTGTCACCGGTTCGTAAATCCCCGATATATATATATATATCCACACACCAAAAGAGTTGCCCCCTCGGAAGAGCAGCACAGAGGTGAGTTGCTTTCTCGTTTTATTGTGGAAACTGAAGCAAGGTGGTCACGACATCTCACAAAAGATATTCAAGCCGGACGCGTTTAGTGCGTTCTCGCACTTTATCAAAGGCTATTAATCAACAGTGCAAAGCAGTTCGGGCACTTGTCTTTAAACTCCTGACACCGCCTATGTGGGCGTTGACTGATGAACAGCCTGCTGGTATAGGTAGTGCTCGAAGTGTTACTACAGTGAGTTGGTTTGCATTGCGATCGTTCCAAATATATTAGACACCCCAGTGGGTCTGTGTAATGTCCCACTCTCACCAAGCTGCACGTTATGACTTCTCACACAAACACCTGTCAGAAAAACTGCAGACCGCCAGTTGGTATCAACATCGGTCCGCTGCCATGCGGTGGGGCTTCTTCCACGAATGAGCATTGCAGTTAAATATCCATACACCAAAAGAGTTGCCCCCTCGGAAGAGCCGCACACAGGTGAGTTGCTTTCTCGTTTTATTGTGGAAGCTGAAGCAAGGTGGTCACAACATCTCACAATAGATATTCAAGCCTGACGCGTTTTGTGCATCCTTGCACTTTTTCAATGGCTATTAATCAACAGTGCAAAGCAGTGCAGGATCTTGTCTTTAAACTTCTGACACCCGCCTATGTGGGCGTTGACTGATGAACAGCCTGCTGGTATCGGTAGTGCTCGAAGTGTTACTACAGTGAGTTGGTTTGCATTGCGATCGTTCCAAATATATTTGACACCGCAGTGGGTCTGTATAATGTCCCACTCTCACCAAGCTGCACGTTATCACTTCTCACACGAACACCTGTAAGAAAAACTGCAGACCGCCGGTTGGCATCAACATCGGTCCGCTGCCATGTGGTGGGGCTTCTTCCACGGCTGACCATTGCCATTAAATATCCATACACCAAAAGAGTTGCCCCCTCAGAAGAGCCGCACACAGGTGAGTTTCTTTCTCGTTTTATTGTGGAAGCTGAAGCAAGGTGGTCACAACATCTCACAAAAGATATTCAAGCCTGACGCGTTTCGTGCATCCTCGCACTTTATCAAAGGCTATTAATCATGTAGTGTAGTTCCTATATTCCCAATAGGCTCTGCGCATTGGAATAATATCTACTGTAGTTTAGACGTAGGACTGAGGTCTACTAGGTCTCTACCGAATATATTAAACTTAATAGTGAGTGCCAGCTAGCTCAGAGGTCACTAGAAACTTTCTCGAATTCACAAGAAGGGATTCGTTTCTGACAACTTTGTTTCCCAAGAATAAGAAATCAAATCTCTAGAGTCGCGGAAACAATAGATAACTATTTTACTCAGTCAATCGTGCATACTTTGTTTCAACAGAGATGCAGAAAAATAGAGAGACAGGCGTTTTCAATAAAAGTATTTATTGAACAGTCTTCTTTCTCAAGCATTGGAAATGAACTGCTACAATCGTAATACTGGTTTTAAAGTACAAGGCATATAATACACACAGTATTATAAAGTAGTACTGTAAAAGCATGATATGGTTTCTAAGCCATAAAAGTGCATAAAATGTATAAAATACATACAGTAATAAATAATGACTAAAAGTACTCAACTGGTGCTTCTAAAATACGCCTACCCCGGTGTACCTAACCTAAGTCTAGCACGAGGGAAGAAGTAAGTGAGGAGTAGTATAAGTTTAGTAGTTCTCTGCCAGGAATCTATTTCAAGAATTCTCTAAGAGGTCTAATCAGCTCCGTACCTTGGTTTTAGAATGAAGGAGGTCTTGTATCTCTCTCTCAGAACTCGATTTCCCAGATACCCGCAAGGGTAAGCCGGAAACACTGGAGCTGGATTTCTCGGCAAGAGAAAAGACAGCGTCTCTCTCAGTGCGTCAGCTGGAGGGTCGGCTTCCTTCGGCACTTGCTGCTGCAGGGCGTCGGGCAAGTAGATAGTCGATCTGCTCCAAACCACAGTGTGTTTGACTGGGCAAACCTGGGCATATTTATACTTTGAAGGTGCCAAGTGTGACGCATGTTTGGACTTAATATCGTCACTCAAAGGCTAAATTCTTGAAAAACGCCAGGAGTTCTTCGAGAACTTAATATTCAAGCAGGGGGAAGTTCCTAGCTGCTTGGAGGGCGCTAGGTGACGCAGTAGCGGAATGGCCGAAGCTTCGTGAGGCTCCTGCAGTCCTGTCGCCTATAAGGCATTTATCCTGAAGTTACGTTCCTGTTTTTAGCTGTAAAAAGTGGGCAACAACGGCGGAAAGACTGGTGCTGCTGTCGGGAAAGTCTAGCTGGCGGAGGATACTGCTGACGATCGCTTGCAGGATGGAAGCTGATGCGACGGTGACGGCTCGGAGCAGACCTGGTGCCTGTGCGGGAGACGGCTGCTACGAGAGCACCGTGGTCTCCACGTGGTGAATAGGCCGCAGAGAGAGCTGCGCATCGCCGGCACTGTTGGGGAAATCTTGGCGGCAACAGGCGGCGGCGGAAACTTGCAAAAGGTACGGGCACATTGACTGCGTGGCGGACACCTCAGAGGCTCGTAGTTCGGGAAAGACTATTAGACCTGCGCATATGCAGAAGCGAGATCATTTGGCGGCGGCCATTGTGCATACTCCCACGCCACCGACACACGGGCGGAGCGCTGGGAGAGAGAGACATTTGCTGTCCTGGGTGCGCTGTGCACAAGGGGAAAGCACATATTTGGCACGCTGCCCTGGAAAGTGAGTGAAGCATGGAATGGAAGGCAGTATACTGCCCGTGCACATGACGCAGCATATTGAACATACGGACGGCTGCTGAGCGCAGACTGCGGATCTAGGAAGGGCACAGACTTTGGGACCTTGCTTCTGTGACACACCACACAGCAGCAAAAAGGGCCCTATGAGGGATATGGCAGTTGCATAAACCGAATAGATGTGGATTTTGTAGCTGGGCGAGAGTGGGAGGCCTAGCTGCTCCTAATGCTGTGCCCTGCCTGAAGTCCTGAAACTGGTGAGATAAAGCTGGGTCAGGTGGAGAGACAAACCAGCAGACCACTACAGTTGTCCCAATGACTGGCTGAGAGGGGTGATATACCGTGTAGAGATATTCCTTATTTGAGCTCCCAATTTGGACGCGCTACACCCTTCGCCAGTAATACGGGAGGGTTAGGCGAGAGCTCAAGACTGTCGGGCGGCAGAGATACCTGGGGTGACATCTCTGTCTGAATTCCGCGCTGCCATAACTGGAGGTGCCTCAGCAACGGGTCATTGCATATTCGGAGGAGAATTAATCCCGGGATATCCTACAGGGCGTTTGGCCTGCGACGTAGAGATATATTGCAGTGGACTGACGTTATGGGAACGCCGCCTAGATTCCCGCCAATCACGCCTCACGTTCGAGGCCGAAAGAACTCCCAAGAAGACACCAGCAGAAGAGGGGCCTGTTGAGGAGGAGACATTGCCTGGTGCGGGCCCGGGCGCTGGCAGCGACTTGCAGGCCATTCTTACAGAAATGAGGCAGGGCTTTGCGACTATAGTGTCAAAAGTGGACACCCTTACGACCCGTATAGAAGGCATCACCCACAAGCTGGACAGTCATGAGACAAGGATAAAGGCGGCAGAGCAACGAATATCAGACTCTGAAGATGTCACGGAGCAACTCAAAGTGGCGGTGACCCAAATGGACAAACTCATGCGAATAATAAACGCCAAGAATGAGGACATTGAGTTAATTCAGCGCTAAGATAATTCCTTTGGGAGGGAGGTGTGGTGTGGGTGGCGTTGCGGACCTGTTTTCTTTCAACGTACTGTGGGGGTCTAGCGTCCACGGATGTCCTGTCGTACTATCAGGCCTCTCATCTCCTTGTTCTAAATGACTGGTGGTACGGGGACAGGGGTGACCCAGCATACGCCCTGGAACACCATCAGATGGGGACAACTCTTTACATCATATACTATATGCAGCACACCTTCGCAGGGGGCTGCCGCAACTCAGCAGGTATTCCAGATTTGGAGGCAGGCATTGCGTCGTATGGGATGGTGGGGCAAACTGACTGCGGAAACCCCGTTGTGGCAGAATGGACACTTTCCGGCTCTGGAGTCCATTCGGGGGTTCAGGGGTTGGGACGACATCGGGATCTCGAGATTAGGGAATGTCATGTCGGGTACTACGCTTAAATCCTTTCAGGACCTCCAAACGGAATACGGTATGCCCGGTTCCAATTTTTCCAATATTTGCAATTCCGTCACGCTATTACACCGAGTCTTGTGGGTTTGGATTCCCTCCCAGAGTTTAGTCCCGTGGAGGCCAAGGTCTTCATGGGAGACTTAAGTGAAAAAAGGATATCACACATCTATCAGACTCTCACCACACATTGCTGCTCAACACTACAGAAGCTTAGGGAGTCGTTGGAAGGGGATGTTGGGGCACTAGAGGAGGAGGATTGGCGGGAGGCACTGGAGGCCCCTGGAGGTGCGGCAATAGCAATGAGATTGAGGCTTATTCAATTTAAATATCTCCACAGAATTTACTATACTAGGGAGCGGTTGTGGAAGGCAGGTCTTATTGCGAGCCAGAACTGTCTGAGATGTGGTGGGGAGGTGGGGACACTGCTTCACACGGTTCGGGACTGCACCTCACTGGCCAGATTCTGGAGAGGAGTGTGGGGTTGTCTGGCAGAGGTTCTGGGGTGGGAACTCCTGCGTACGGCACGACTGGGCTTGCTACATGTGATGGAGGGGATTGGGGGGAATAGGTACAAGAGGCATTTATTGGTCTTAGGCTTGACCCTCGCTAAGTGGGATATTGCAAAAGCATGGAAGGATCCCCGAGCACCTTCTGTTCCAGTGTGGAAGAAGGGGTTGGACTTCTGCATGGGTTTGGAGCAGCCTATTTTTGAGTCCCGCGGCTGCCCGCGTAAACACTATCGGATTTGGAAGAGGTGGGCGACTACAGGGGCTTGTGGCTGGACCCTCCAGTAGAGCGAGAGGTTACAGTGGGGAATGTGTGCTGAGCCATATTTGCGGATTTATAGATGATACTGGCCTGAGACACCAAGAGCTGACCAAGGGGGACGGGGTTGTGTGACCAGAGGGGAGGGGGGTTCCAGGGAAGGGGGGTTGGGGTGAGGGGTGGGAAAAGGGGGAATTTCACTGTGTTCAGTTTGATATTGTAGCCGTATAAAATGATGCACAGATTGCTATGACAATGATGCTTTGTATTGCTTGGCGGCTGCCTCCGACATGCGGGGGGTTGCGATATATGTGCAATCTATCAAATTAAATCTGTTTTAAAAAAAAGAATGAGGACATTGAAGCCAGAAGCCGCCGCAACAACATCCGTATTTTAGGGATACCCGAAAGTACAAACACGGGGCGGCTTGAGCAGTATGTGGAGAAAATGCTCATGGCGGTCACTGAGGAGGGTCCTCTATCTGCCCAGTTCATAGTGGAAAGGGCACACAGATCGCTGGGACCACGTCCACCTCCTGGGGCAAACCCCCGCCCCATCATAGCCCAACTGCTAAACTACCGGGATCGTGACGTTGTCTTGAAGGTGGCAAGGGACAAGAGGGAACTTAACTACTCTGGAGTGTCATTCACCATCTTTCCGGATTTTACAGCTCGGGTGCAGGAGGAACGCAAAAAATTCAATGGGGTGAAGCAGAAACTAGGCCAGGAGCAAGTGGATTATGCCCTCCTATATCCAGCGCGACTAAGGATTACTCATCAGGGTAAACAAAGCTTTCACATGACACCACAATCGTCGGAAAAGTTCCTTAAAGAGATGAAAAAGCGGAAAGCTGCCCTGGTAGACCAAGATGAAACTGAGCAGATGCCGCTATCGGACGTGGAATGATCTGGTGCTGTTTCGTAGAGACAAATGGAAAGAGGCGTCGCTGATGGAGCGGGGGCATTCACTGGAACTATGTGAAGGGGACATGCGAACCACTGTAATGTTTACCATTGATTACTGCATTGGGTTTGTTCAGTATTTTACCACTATAATATTTGCAAAGCTTAGAGTAAGTAGAAAGTACAGCAACGGATATCTTATACCGGACACCCTTGCTGTCCTGGGGACTGTTGAGAGTGGACAGGCCCTTGACTTATAGCAAGGTTCAGGTGCGCCATTTAGAGAACGGACCCCATTGGACGTTCCCCTAATACTTCGTGGTTTGGGTGTGTTGATGGGTGGGTGGGAGGTGGGGCGGAGAATGACTGGCATGCTTCAGTGGGAGAGGGGTGGGATGTTTGGAGATGGTTGCTATTGTCTGATGTCTAAGGTACACATTGAGATCCAGATGTTTAAGTTACTGAGGGAAGGCAAAGACAGGCTTGATAATGCTACAGGGTGGGTGAATACTGTGAGCGGTGTAAGATGGCAATGACTGGGAATAACTCATCTGTTACGATGTTGTCCTGGAACATCAGAGGTTTGACAGATGCTAGAAAGGGTCGGAAGATATTAGCATATCTGGAGCGTCACCAAGTACATATTGCTTTACTGCCGGAGATGCACTTGCCTCCATATGCTCAAGCCACCTTCGCTAATAGATGGGCAAATATACGACTATTCTCATCGTACTCTACTTATGCCAGGGGCACTGCTATACTTATTAAGAAAACTGTACAGTTCCAGGTCTTGGGTGATATGACGGATAATGCAGGAAAATATGCTATAGTGTGGGGTAGGCTAGGCACTGAAACTATTACTATTGTGAACTGCTATGCCCCTAACATTGATACACCAGAGTTTTTTATGTCCTTGTGGGCCATGTTGTAAATATTGGTTCTATGCATATTGTGTGTGGGGGGGATTTTAATGTGGCTATGGTACCTAGCTTGGATAGAGCTGATGGTCATGCACAGTATAATAGACGCTCAAGGGAGGCTCTACAGGGCATTACGCAAGAAGGAGGGCTGATTGATGCCTGGCGCTTTCTCCACCCTATACAGAAGGAGGGCACACATTTTGCTTCCTACACGGGCACTTGGGCACGCCTAGATTACTTTCTTGTTTCTAGAGGGATTAGCCCGAATATCCTAAAAACTGCGCACCTAGCTAGAATGTATCCTGATCACTGCCCTGTCCTGCTACGGCTGCGCGTCCCCGGATGTGATATGCCCAGGCCGACGTGGCGATTCCAACCTAATGCACTGTTGGATGCAGTGTTCAAGACAGAACTAGGAGATGAGATTGCAGCTTTTTTCCCACTTAATAAAGGGTCCGTAGATAGTGTTGAGGTGGTGTGGGAGGCATTCAAAGTCACGGTACGAGGATACAGCATCTCTAAAAGCTTTTGGGTGTTACGTGATATCCAACGTACGATTCGGGCTCTGGAGCGAGACTTGAGGGATTTGGAGGCACGCATGGTACAAGTGGAAGGCGGAACAGTTAGTGCTGATTTTAGGGCTAAATTATCGGAGTATGAAGCAGAAGGTCAACTTTGGCACGTTGGGCTACTGGCTCAAATACTTCAACCCCAGTGTTAGATGAACTTTGCCCCATGTGTGGAAGCTTCCAGATAGAGAATGAGCAACATATCCTCTTTTTCTGCCCAGCATATGCACAGGCCAGGAAAAGATGGATAAAACCAATATGCCTAGTGTTAGGCTTGAGATCATGTACACAGGCTTTGAGAATTCTCTCAACTAACACAACTCAACCTATAATATTTAGTGTTAGTAGATTTTTACATTGTATTTTTTTCCAAAGGAAAAAACTGGGATATCAACTGTAAATAGGATCAAGTCCAGAGATAGAATTGACAAATTTTTTAACTACCAGCAGGGGGCCCATTACAGAATTTTATTGCTGCTTGCGCATTGACTGCCTCTAACATGAAATGACCTGTTTTTAGTTAATGGTTTTTAAGTTTCATGCTGTATTGTTTTATCTCGTCTTTTTTTATCTGTAATGTATATGGATTGTTCTTTTATGGCAACAAAGCCGAAATAAAGAATTTTGAATTGAATTGAATAGAAGCTGCGAGAGAGACTAAATTTTGTGGGCGACATTGGACTGCGCGGCGATATTGCGAGGGAGAGCGGCCTGGAAAGGCGCTGGCAGAACTTACCAGTAATCCACGGTTTGGCACTAACATCTTAGAAATCGACTGCATAAGCGAGGGGCTCTGTCGGGACACTGAGGGCATACTAGAGCTGTTTGTAGAACACTGTACCCATTTATATGCCACACAGAACACGGGGGTGGAGGGGCTGGACAACTTCTTAAACGATATTGCGCTGTGCTGGCTGAGCGACGTACATAGAACATTCCTCAGCTCCCCACTGGAATTGGAGGAAATCAGGGAGGCAATAATGTCACTCAAAATGGGAAAGCGCCGGGGCTCGACGGGTTGCCTGCAGAATTTTACAAATGTTACATAGACATAATGGCCCTGGTGCTGCGAGAGGTATTTGAGGAATCGCTTGAGGTAGGAATGCTGCCCCGATCGATGCGTGAGGTTGTAATAACATCATTACTGAAACCTGGGAAAAACCCGGCGGCCTGTGATTCTTATCGCCCCCTGTCACGCATTAACTGTGACGCAAAAATATTGGCCAAGGTACTGGCGACCAGACTATCCTTGCTAATGACGAAGATTATACTCCCGGATCAGGCCAGATTCGTCCCTGGCAGATCTACTAGCCACAATCTACGCACACTGTTCTCTCTCATGCAGACTATTGCCCCAGATTTTCCGGTAGCTGCGATCTTTCTTGACGCCACTAAGGCCTTCGATTCGGTCAAATGGCCTTACCTACGTGCAATTCTGCAACGCATGGGGTTTCCTCAATTATTTATCTCCTGGATTCAACTGCTTTATACCCAACCCACTGCCTGGGTTCTTATCAACGGTCGCTTATCCAATCCGCTCCTCATAACACGAGGCACCAGACAGGGGTGTCCGCTCTCCCCCCTCCTTTTTGCCATAGCAATAGAGTCACTGGCGTGCCGAATAAGACAGCTGCATAAAGATAGTGCTTTCACATGTATTATACGCAGACGATATAACGATCTATGTCACCGACCCGCAACACAATTTGAACCCCATTCTATGAGAATTTATAGTCTTTGGAAGACTGTCAGGGGTGCAAATCAACTGGGGAAAATCACAACTTTTCCCACTCACGCCTGCAGTCCAGGAGTTCTCACTAGATTATCCCCTTGAAGGGTGTCACACAGACCTGCGCTACCTTGGGATCCGGGTGACACTCTGGTACAACTATGGTACAGCAATTAACAATTTGACTTCCAGTGTTACACGCTGGATATCTCTACCTTTGTCCATGGCAGGTAGAGCATCACTTATAAAGATGGTGATACTACCGCGTTTTTTATACCTATTCATAAACACACCCTATTATCCAGGTGCTTTCTTCTTTAAAACATTGAAAACCAAACTAATTTGATTGATGTGGAGTGGAAGACAGCCAAGGCTCACATGGTCCATAATGGCGCAGCCATATGAGAAAGGTGGTTTTGACATCCCAGACTTTGAGATATACTACATGAGTGCGCAGGCGCATTATGCTTACCATTGGATGTCGCCCACGCCTTGCATGCCTCAGATAGCGGCTGAGGATTGGATAGCTCACCCTCTCCCCCTGAAAGGGCTTATACATGGTCCGGTTATTGTTTTGGACATGCCGCCCACAACGGTCTCATGCACTGTGGACGCTTGGAGGCGAGTAGCGAAGGTACTAGAGGTTACCCTGTTGTACTCGCAGAAAATGCCTCTCTCATGTCACCCCAGCATTGTTTTATTCCAGGAAAAGGGGTTCCAAGCTATGTGTAGTCGTCTTGGAGTGAAAACTTGGGGGGACCTGTTTCAGGCAGGGCGATTCCGTTCCCAGGACCTCTTCTTTGGTACTATTCCACCTACGCCACTGGAGGTCTTCTACTATATAAGGCTGTGGCAGGGACTGAAGGAGGTGCTGCCGGAGTATGCCCTGGAACCAGAGAATCTGGCACCGTTACATGCTATGCTGGGCTCCATGGACGGAAGACACTTGGTCTCTGGTATCTATGGAAGCATCAGGGTGCAGCGACGGACAGTTGAGGGGACGGCCTGAATGCATTGGGGGGTAGGCATCAGTGCGGAGATACCTGATGATCAATGGGACTATTGCTGCGGTATGACAGCTGATATATCCGCTAGCTGCAGGCTTAAGATTATTCATTATAAGATATTGCAAAGATTATATTACACACCTGCTAGGAAACTTAGATTCCAGTTGGCTGATAATGATAGATGTGACAGATGTCAGACAAGCGGCGCTGGGTTTATACATCTGGCATGGGAATGTCCGGGGGTAGGGGAGTATTGGACTCAGGTACATGAAGCACTTCAGAATATGATAGGCACGACTCTGAACAGACATCCGTTAACTATGTTAATGGGGTATACACTGCCGATAGCCAAAGAGTGCAGGAAATTTCTGGATATTGCAATATTGTTGGTGAAAAGAAGGTTGGCATGCCGTTGGGGCAGGGGGAGAGCCCCAAAGTTTAAGGACTGGCTGAATGATGTCCTGTATTGTCAGGAACAAAATGCGGTGTACGCGGAAATGCAGCCCCTGGCGTGTAAACCCAAAGACATATGGGGGCCCTTACAGAGCTATCTCCTGAATACTGCAGACTCGACCTCGAGGGGGTCGTCGGTTGAGAGGGATTTGCAGGCTGAGACAGATAGTGTACCGAGGTAACTGTTGAGATTCTGGAACGTGGATACTAGCACTGGTGACTCCTGATGTGCTATGTGCAGGTACATAATGCGCTCTTACCTTTCCTAGGGGGAGGCAAGTCCAATGCAAATCACGGACGCAATGTTCAATGACTGTATAATGTTGATGTCTCGCTGCCCTGGTGACTTGATATGGTATAAATGTATTTTGTGAAGACACCCTGCTGTTGTTATATGCAACGTTCCTGGACTGAGATGCATAATATATCTCTGATGCACTGACTACTTATATGTACTGTAATACTGTAGTATGCCTGTTGATTCATAACATCTTGATTGCTTTATTTGATGGAAATTGATGATCTGTACTTTTGTCATTTTATTTCTCTCTGTTTTTTGTTTCATGAATAATATAAAACATAACTAAATTAAAAAAACAAAAACAAAGTTCCTAGCTGCTGAAGGCAGGTTTTTCCAAGAAATCGTTGTTAATTCTCGGAACCTAGTGGAAGTAGCCATGCCTTATTTGGTCTGTGTGGCTTAGACCAAATAGGGTAGTGATTTCTATGCCTATATAAGGATATGACAAAGTATACCTATATAAGGGCATGAATCGGGAAAATTACACTAGGGGCCTAGATTCGATTACAACACCCACTCCACGATCTTAAGTTCAATTAAGCTACCCTAATAAGCACTGAACATATCTAAAGCTAGTATTTACAATCCCACCCCAAAATACAAAAAATGCACTTCGAAATGGTTTGTACATGATAAAAATATTGAGTATTTCTACAGTACGCATTTTAAGGAAGTGATGACATTCTAAGCATATAGTATTGTATCTGAATATGCAAACTGAATGTATCATGAATTTACATTTATGAAAATGGCTCTTAAATACAGAAAGAAAGGTCAAGACCATTTCATAACATAACATATCATGTCAATGGTTATATGAGTACAAGGCCAAATATATTTTCTAGGCAGTGTTTCAAAAAAGAAAATAATTTCTTATTCTCTAAGAATAGTTCTACTTTAAGCAGATTAGTTCAAAAATTTTGGAGAGAAAAAAAATGTAAATGATTGTGAAAAACAGAGTCCCCAAAGTTAAATTTCTTTGTTTTGAAAAATTGAAGGCGGAATTTCAGAGTTCAGGGAACGCTGTGTGCATGAATCAAAAGTTATTCTCGGTGTTAGGAGAAAACATTAGATCATCAAGGCTGGCAATGAAATCGTCTACCACAGTAGGTGAAAGTGGAACCATTTGATCAAGCAGATCAAATGTGCACAGATGAGAAGCATTGCCGTCAGCGCCAGGTGCCGCATTAGCAGTGTTCAAATCAGATAGTACCTGTGTGCCTATTGATCCTTGTATCTCACCCTCAGTTAGACTTACTGGTGAGACCTCAATGAATGCCGTCATCAGGATTGGTAGCCATTGGGGACAACACGATACATGAGCCGTTACAGGACCTAGCAAGGCGTCGACATCCAATGGAAGGACTGATGGAAGTGTAAGACAGATGTCCAACACGCATTCCTCTCCGCAAAGCAGGCATCGTAGAACAGGTAAGATGCAATATTGCCAGATTGGTCTGAACGATAGAAACCAGGTTGTGTTCAGATCTCTTAAACGAACCAAGCCAAGAATCTGTGAAATCCTTACCTCATGGCAAGGAGGGTCCCTTCCACGTTGGTCTGGGTATCATTGGTTGCTGGACTTGCCATATCAGAGCAGAAGGAATAGAAATAGAATTCCTGCTACGAGTCCCGAGATGAGAGGCAGGCCGCCGAACACAGAGTGCACGAAAGTTGGAAAAATGCAGAGGACTGCTTCAAATGGTGTTAACAGTCCCGAAAAAATCATCTATAATACATGTGCGATGCCACTGGTACCAGACATGTTTAAGATTTGACTTAACATTTCTGCGAAATGTACTGGACAGTTTGTTGATAATAATGCATGTATCTCTGCAGATGTCCTCGCAACTTGCAGATCATACGTTTCTTTAGACGAGGTCAGTGGCACAGACTTTTGCAAAAGAATGGCTTTTATTGTGCTTAAAGTATCAATTTGTATAGAAGAAATATTAAGTGAAGGCCATAATGTAGTCCCACTGTCTGTCTTTTGAGTTGGATACAATACTTGCACACAACAAGTGACCATGGACGACACACTAACGAGATAAAGTTTTCCTGGCATCATGCCACAGCAGCTGTGATCATTCAACATAATGTAATTGCATTTGGATAGCTGCCTGAAAATGGGTTCTATCACAGTGGAGGGAGTACCGTGCAGGTGGCAAGAGAGGTTATTTGCAGAACCGTCGCAGGCTCCGTGTAAATTAATACCTTTGCACAAAAGTGTACCACTTAGTGAGTTTTTACAATTTTTTCAACTAAGGAATACCTCTTTTCCCTTGTTCCAACATTTGTGTGTGTAAGGTAAAGTCCATGTCGACTTAATGTATTCTTTACCCAACCTTTCATACAGGCCTGCTGGCATATGCTGTAGACAATACTAACATTGGAAAATCGTCACTGGTATCATGATGGTGCCATGAATTATCCATTCAATGACAGGCTTCTCAGAAACTGTCAATGGTAATCTTTCCAGTTTTTCAATACTCAGCACCGTATAGTCTGCTCCTCTTTGTGCCAAAGAGATTTGTTTATCTGTAAGGTTAAATACAGCAAACAATGACGTTGTGTTGATTAGACGCCATGGCACGTAGCCTGAACGAAGATTTTGCAACGTCAGGCCTAACTGCATTATAGAACGGAATTGAGACTGGCCATGTTGTAACATTAGCAAGTCCTGTTCCGTTATGTCAATTGCAGAGGGTACAATGCTGTCCAAAGAATACATTCTGGAGGACAGCGTCCTTAACCCATTGTCCACTACAGAGAGAGCTTTCTCTAAATTAATACAATCAATTTCTCGTATTCTTTCTTCAGTTTCCATTTGCGTTATTTTCCAAGCTTCGTGGTACGCAGCATATATACCGACTTATATAAAACGTTTTTGCCGTAGTTTGCGAGGCCAAATTAATAAATCTCTCAAATCATTGCTTTCTTTAAGTAAAGATAAGTGTTGTTTGATTTCCGGAAGTGTGGATGTCTTTAGCCACTCAAGGCATAGCTGTCCTACACTATATGTTGTTACTATCCCTGAATGTTGTCTCTGGGAGTATCTTAGATCTGGCCTGTTCAGTTTTAACCCCTGTGTTTTGTTCAGGAATCTATCATGACAGTTATTGGTGTCTGTGGGCCAGATTAACCATTTTTTCCAATCAGGATTAGTTCTGTTTTGTGTTAAAATAAATGGTACGTCTACCTCGTTTTCTGTAGTGTCATTACTTTCAGAAGTGGGGTTAGGTAAAGACGGTTTATTCAAATCTTTTGTCTTAGCCAGGCCAAGACAAGAAGTCTGTTGAACATTATCGTTTAAAAACATTATTTGTTCCGGTATAATGCAGGCTCTGAACAAGGCCTCTAAATCTTGTACTTGCCATTCTTTCGTGCCCCAGACAGTTTTTGTCTCAATGTTGTCTCTCCAAAAGTCAAAACCTAATCTAGACAGCTGAGCATAAAAGTTTGCAGAATACGGGGGGCGGAGCTAGCCGGCGTCGATGGCGGACGCGTGAGCTTTCGGCTCCTCGCCTTAGCCCCGGAATAATCCTCTTAATTCATCCTAAGAAGTGTCCAATCTACCATAGCGGGCTCTCCTGCACCCTCCGACACCCCTAGATTCTGTTGGGTGCCTTTTGGACATTGGCTGGCGAGCCTCTCCGAGTGGTTTGAAGCACGGCTCCTTGGCGACTCGACGGCGGAGGACTGGGCCTGACGCCGCGTGCTATCCTGGAGAGAAGGCCGGGCGACGTCGCCTGACGTGCGGCCTCAGAGTCGGGCGTGGGCGGACTGGTCTCCGGCCGGACTAACACTTGGATTTTTCCTTCACCGGAGTGTCCCCCTCTTGTCTGCTATCGCCCCACATCAGAACGACTTGTCTTCCCAAGCGGGGGGCCACCAGCAGAGCGGACACTGTGCACCCGAACCACGAGGCGGAGCAGTCGCCATTTCGGAGCGATCACGGGAGCGGATTCACCCTGCGGCGCCCTGCTGTCCCCGTGTCCCCACGCCACAGCTGCACGACGATGCCCGGTGCTGACATTGTTGAACTAATATTACCCAGTGTCTAGTGAATGTGGGTATCGCCGGAGTGCTTGGAGACTGTTCGTCCGCCATAACGGACGCCATCTTGGCTGCATCGTGCCTCTGGCACAGACCTAGTATCTAGTGGCAGTGGATCGCTGGCTGGTGTGTCTCCCGTACTACCCTTGCGGCCTGCAGACAGCGAGGCACCTCTTGGTTCTGGGTCCCACTGCGGCAGGAGCAGAAAATGGGGAAAACGACGCCACTCAGGCGAAGCTCTCCTTTGAACGGCTTCGAACGAAGGGACCTGATGCGACGGCCCCGGAGACATCCCCGAAGGGGGCCACTGTGACTGCCCCAGCGTCCACAGAGCTCCGGGACATGCTGGCCGCCATGGAAAAGGGCATCCAGGACAGCATTGCGTCTGTGGGCTCTAAAATAGACGCTCTGTCGTACCGCATGGACCGCATGGCGGAGCGAGTGGACAAACATGCGGAGCGCCTGGACATGGCGGAACGTCGACTCACCGAAGCTGAGGAAGCCCAGACCGAGTGGGACAAAGATAGGAAGCAGTTTGGTAGACTTCTGCAAGTTATCCGTGATAAAACGGAGGATTTGGAGGCGCGCTCACGCAGGTCCAACATCCGTATAACAGGTGTGGCGGAAACGACACAAACTGGGAAGATGGAGCTCTACGTCGAAAAATTGCGGAAACTACTACTCGGGGAGGAGGCTTTTTCCCCCATATTCATCGTGGAACGGGCTCATCGTACGTTGGGCCCACAGCCGCAGCCAGGCGCGCCGCCTCGCCCCATCATCGCGAAGCTCCTTAATTACCGTGACACGGACATTGCTTTGCGCTTGGCGAGGGAGAAGGGTAAGCTCCAACATGAGGGTATGGACATCTCCCTCTACCCGGACTTTATGGCCAAAGTACAGGAGGAGAGACGGCAGTTCGCGCCGTATAAAAAACAACTGCTACTCTGGGCCTTGACTACGCGATGCTGTACCCTGCCAAGCTTCGCATTAACACAGGTGGGCGATCATATTTCTTCACGGATCCCAAAGAACTCCAAAAATCCCTGAAGGTATGGACACGGGAGCGAAAGGAGGCTCGGCAGAGTCAGGAAGATGACGCTGGCTCAGCATCAAACCTGGAAGAACAAGACTAGAGGGGCTCTGCCGGAACATTTGGCTCTTCCTACCGAGGGTAGGACACGTTACTGCAATCTGGTAACGCTACACCACCCCCCAAGGGGCGGTAAGTCGGGATTACATGAGAGCTGCCAGTACTATTTGGAGGGGCGGCGGCCACACTGTTCGGACATGTGCTTTATGGATTACTGGTGAGGGGATCGTTAAGCACAGATAGGGGGGGATCTGGACACTGTTGCATTGTTGGGGGGTTGGTAGGGTTGGGGGGGCTGTTATACTTGCTTCCCGATGGGCACTGGATCACAAGTGGGGCAGGGACGGAGTGCCGATCTGAACAATTCATTGGGACAGTTTGTGGTGTTGTACTATTCTGGCGCGCTTTGCCCCGGTGCCTTTGGTTGTGCGACTCTCCAGGGAGTTGAGTATCGAACTGACGAACACTCTGCTATTTTGGGGTTGATGAGGGGAGTTTTTGGGACCTGTCTGACCTGGTTGGGGGTGGTCGGCTGTGGGTGGGCGGGGGAATGGGGGGTGGGGTTTGGGGACTGGGCCGTTGGGGGGGTTTTTTGCCTTGGGGTGTTTGAGGGGTTTGTGCGTAATGAGTGTGGACTGCTTTGCGGAACTGTACCTGTTTGGGAATGCCGGCTGGCGAATATGGGGGCAAGTGTTCTGCTGTGTTCTGTTTTGCCCATCCCTGTTGCTAAAATGGTACATAGGCGCATGCAATGTCTAATGCTGCACTGAATGTTCCCACATGTGCCCCGCATAAGCTGAAACTGATAACCTGGAATGTTCGGGGCCTGAACGACTTTCGTAAGTTGAGGAAGGTCCTCGGCTACCCACACAGACATCATGTCGATCTGGCCTTGTTTGCAGGAAACACACTTGCCACTTAATAGCAGGATGTTGCAATCTAGGGGGTTGGCGGGGAATATAGTGGCAGCAGGCTTCACGACGCACGCCCGGGGGGTGTTAACCTGGGCCAATCCTACATCACAACTGAAATTGATCCCGGTACACGCAGACCCGGAGGGCAGATACGTCCTAGCTAGATGTGTGGGCAAGGGGCTTGACCTACTGGTAGTCAATGTTTATGGCCCCAATTATGATCACCCTGAATTCTATGCGACTCTGTCCGCCCATTGCAGGTCACACGCTCAGCCTGGGATGTTGTGGGGAGGGTATTTTAATTTCGTGTTTGACCCCTCCAGGGACCGCTCCGCGGGCCCTGCTCGGCGTCCGGTGGCTTCTGCCACATATATGAAAGCCGAGTTGACCAAATTAGACCTGGTGGATGTCTGGAGAGACAAACACCCCACGAAGGGCGGCTTCACGCACTACTCGGCCTTTCACAACGTGCACACTAGGATAGATTATTGGTTAGCATCTCCTCCGGTCCTTAGTGGTATCAGCGCGTGCGAGGTTCTCCCGCGCACACTCTCGGACCACTCCCCCATTCTATTACACCTCTCCACTGCCAGGAAGGGGATACCGGCCTTCACCTGGAGGTTCCCTCCTTTCGCTCTGCTAGATGATGCCTTCCGGGGGGAACTTGCGGAAGATATAGAACAATATTTCACTGCTAACCTAGGCTCGGTTGAAGACTTTTTTACGGTCTGGGAGGCTTTCAAAGTGTTCATCAGAGGAATGGCTATGTCTAAACACTCCAGTGTGCTACGCTCCATCAGACGGGAACTCACCGCTTTAGAGACTAGGATAGCGGAACTGGAGAATCGACAATTATTGACTCTTAGTACTGCAGCTGGCCTGGCGCTCACCCAGCTCCTGTCGGAGTTTCAGACTCTGGCGGATAGAGAGATTCTCTATATGGGCAAATATGCCACTGCCCAAGTGTATGGTGAGGGGGATAGGCCAGGAGCCTTGTTGGCTCGCATGGTTCGGGGCTGTCGGAAGCCTCTGGTTGTTGAGGAGCTAAGGACCCCGGAGGGTGATACAGTCATGGAAGAGGAGCAGATACTAGGGACCTTTAGACGCTATTATTCTGAACTGTATTAGTCCAAGACGCAGGGTGTGGAGAGCGAAATGGACGATTATTTGGACCACATTGCTATGCCATTCCTCAAGAACTCGGATAGGGAGTTTTTGATGGCCCCCTTCCATGAGGACGAAATCCTGGAGGCTCTTGCGAGCATGAAATCGGGGAGTGCGCCGGGTTCCGACAGACTCACGGTTGGCTTTTATAAAGCCTTCAAAGATATTTTGCTCCCGCACTTGGTTGCCCTCTTTGATGCTATCTGCGAGGATGGTGAGATGCCACTCACCATGCGTGAGGCGTTGCTGATCACTATACCAAAACCAGGGAAACCTCCGGACCTTTGCGGCTCGTACAGGCCACTAAGTCTGCTGAACGTAGATGCAAAGATCTATGCCAAAGTCCTCGCCAACCGGCTGGCTTTGTTGGTGCCAGAGCTTGTCGCCCCGGAGCAGTCAGGATTTGTCCCATGCAGAAATTTAACCTACAATATACGCACGGTGCTGGGCACGATGCAACATGTCAAGCAGGAGAACAGTGCGCTGGCAATATTCCTTGACATGGAAAAGGCGTTCGACTTGGTTGAGTGGCCTTTCATGGTTAGAGTGCTACGAAAGCTGGGCCTGGGCGAACCGTTTCTGCAGAGAATTGGGGCGCTGTACCATCGACCATCTGCCAGACTGCGGTTGGGAGACAGAGTGTCGGAGCCGATATACATTGGCTGGGGCACTCGGCAGGGCTGCCCTCTGTCGCCCTTACTCTATGCACTGGTCGCGGAACCCCTTGCTTGTGCTATACGGGAGTACCACAGTTTGGAGGGTATAAGCTTTCCCACCTATAAAATAGGGATCTCGACGTACGCTGATGACACCTTGCTGTACGTCCGGAACCCGGAGTCTAACCTGTCTGCGGTTCTTCGGGAGGTGGTCCGTTTTGGATCACTCTCGGGCTTGAGGGTGAATTGGGACAAGTCCATCGCTTTCCCTCTCACCCCGGTGACACAACCCTTTGATATGGAGTACCCACTACAGTGGTCCACCGACTCGGTCCGGTATTCGGGTATCCGCCTGCATACTGATCCCGAGGTCCTGGTTAGGGATAACTACGGAGTTGCATACAATAAATTGGTTGACGATGTCGATGCCTGGGTCAGACTCCCGCTCTCCCTTTTGGGCAGGATCGCTATTATGAAAATGATAGTGCTACCCCGATTCCTGTTCCTTTTCCTTAACTTACCAGTGGTTCTGTCGAGATCGTTTTTTAGACAACTTACGCAAGTCATGATCCGACTGGCCTGGGGCGACAAGCAACCAAGAGTACGGTGGGCGACTCTGACTCTCCCCTGTGAGATGGGGGGCTTGGGGGCTCCGGATCTAGAGCGCTACTACCGAGTTGCGCAGGCTTCTCACCTGCACTCGTGGATTCACGGTGACGCACGCACGCCGCACCTCATTCTGGAACGGTTGTTTGCAGACCTGCTCCCCCTGCCTGCCACGATCTGCCTCCCGACAGATCGATCAATCGGCTGGATGGACTCTCTTAAAGCGACCAATCATGCCTGGCACTCCCTGATGCGATCTCGCGGCTGTGATCTTCTGTACTCCCCATTGATGCCTGTAGAATGGGCCCTCTGGCTGGACCAATTGGGCAAGAGGGGTTTGTTCGAGGCCTTGCGTGCTCTCGGCATAGTGAAAATGGAAGATTTGTTCTCCGAAGGCACTTTGAAAACCTGGGATCAGCTTACTCCCACAGAATCGGGCCCCTCCTTGCTGCAGAAATTCCAATTTCACAGACTCCGCTCTGCATTCCGGGAGGTCCTGGGCTCTTCCATGGAGGAGCCGGAGGAGATCCCTGAACTGACCCATATCATTAAATCCAAATCACCTGCAAAACTGATTTCACAGGTCAACAGGTTGGAAGTGGCGCATCAGCGCCCACAACCCTCTAAAGCTAGAGCGGCCTGGCAGGACGATTTGCAAACCCCCATAGACGACGTCATGTGGCGATACTGCTGCTCCAGCACGCGCAAGATCTCCCTGAATGGCAGGCACAGGCTGGTGCATTTCAAATTCCTCCAGCGGGTGTACTATACCCCCGAACGACTGCACCGCTATGGCCTTCGCCCCTCTGCGGAGTGTGAGCGCTGCCGAACATTGGTGGCTGACTTCTTCCATTTGGCGTGGCTTTGCCCCGGTGTACAAGCTTTCTGGGGGGAGTTGTTTACGGAACCCGACCAGATTTTGGGGGAGACCCTGCCGCGCACTCCGGCGCTTGCGCTCCTTGGTTACTCTAAGCCGTTGGCCCCTTCTCTGCGCCGGCTGGTCGATATGGCCCTGCTATTGGCCAGGAGGGTGGTTGCAGCCTGTTGGATGCGTGGCCCACTACCTGCCAAAACGAGATGGTTGAGGGACCTACAATACTGCTGCACTCAAACAGAACTGTACAGCGAATTGTTACCGCCCAGGAGTAGGCCAAAGAATTTCTGGGACCTTTACAAGGAACACCTGCAAAAGGGGGAGGATGGCGACTCTGACACCTCCGAAGTAGTTGATCTCCAAGATCGGGTGTTGGAATAGTGGTTTGAGTGCATGTGACTCTTTCCCCGAGGGGAGTGGGATGGGGCGAGTGACGGGGCGGGAGGGGGCTGCACTGAGGTTCTTGACTCTTGGGTACGATTGGGGGTGGCTCTGGGGGGGGCAATTCACTTACGGTGGGATGGCGCGGGACACATGGCAGGCACACCTTGAGGTACTCATGACTGAATGGTGTTAGTAGTTCTACAGCCACACTCAAGGGGGGAGGGAGTTGGGATGTAGTTGGGGTAGTTCCATTGACCTTATTTCGATACAAGACCTTCTTGCCGCGATTGCAGTTGGGGATTGCCAGTTGACACACTGTTCTAATAGCTGCACACGAAAGAGCATCGCTCTTGGTTATACTGGAATAACGTCACTTCACCACGCCGCCGGGCCTCCGGAATGCCGGCAATAAGGCTGTGTACGGTACTTCTTGATTATTGCTCACAAGTTCCTTGTGTTGTGTGAAACAGTGCGATGTGAAACTGTAGAGACTTGGTGATGTCAATGGCTTTGCTTTCAATAAAGGTCTTTTCAAAAAAAAAAAAAGTTTGCAGAATACATTTGTTTAGTGTTGGTCAACATTGTTTTCATTCCTGTCTTATTTACATTTTTAAAATAAAACGTTTCTGGATTTGTAATATTAAACCCTGAGAAGTATGAAAACTTTTCATGAAATGTTTTTGAGCTACCTTTTGGTGGTGTGGGACAATGTTTCCATTGATTATATGTAAAGACATTCCTAGGACTTGCAGATTTGTGCAAATAGTGGTGACCGTAGTGATTGGAACAATACATTTGTTCATAGTCTGATGACCCTTCTAAATAGTCATGTTCAGTAAATTTTGCAGACATTTCTAAATCTGACATCATATTATTAATAGTCTCAAAGTCCCAATCATCAGAGAATGTGCTGGGTGATACAAAGTCACTTAAAGAAACCTTGAACTGGTGTAGAATCTTCAGCAGCTCCACCGGGCCATAGATGTCATAGTCAGTTCTATCCCATGCTATACCACCAGGTATAGAAACGGCTGTGATGTTCACTGATGACAGGTCTCTCTTTTCACGAGGGGATGATTTGTGAGGTTTTAGGACCAAGTTGATTTTCTGACTTGCTGTGTCCATTGTACTGTATTTTCCATCTATCATTTGTCCCAAGCTTAAAACTAAAATCAGCCAGAGCAGGAGAAAAAATACACCCAAACCAATCCAAAATTCGATCCATGGTGAAACCAGATATATTTTCTCAAGTTGATGAAAGAGTTCTGTTGTTTTTTCTTTGAGAGTTTTCTTTGCTGGCCTTTCTTCTGGTTCACTGGGATCCTCAGAGAACGTATCAAAGTTGATAAAATAGCCAGAGGCAGTTCTGTCAATTGTTGGAATTGCATCCAAATTTTTATTAATCTTTGGAGTTGCTTCTTCCTTTGTCATATTGGTATAGTCAGATGCTACATCATTGTAGACAGGTGTTTCTTGACGAACTGTTATTTGGGTCTCAAGAGGTACGAGTTCCATGGCTTCGTTGCATAGTCCTTCTTTTCTTACTGCAGGTTTATCAAACGTGATAAGTCTTTCAGTCTGAACCTCTTGGATAGTAGCAAGATTTGGTCGTCTGCTACTTCTTGGGAGTCCACTGGGCCTACTACTTATTATCGGCCACATGTTGTGGTTTGACCAGGTCGATGGACACAACTCGGTTCTCCTTTTTACCAGCAGGGGGCTGTAGTACTACTGATCTTGTTCCTTGGACTGCTAAGACAGGTACTGCTTTTCTGTAAGAAGGCCCAAATTCCTTCTTCACCGCTATCCTTTCCCTGACTAGATCCTCAATCTTTGGAATACAGACAGGTCTCGCTGGGACAGGTGGTTTTTCTTCAGTGGCTGTTGGCTTTTTTGTTGTGTTACTCAGACTTCTTCTTGTTTCATTTAAGTCCTGTAAAACAGCCAAACGATCTTTGACATTAATGGGTTTTTGTTCCACCACTGAAGTTTGACAATCAAGGACTTTGATTATCATTCTAGTACCAAACAGTAATTCATAAGGAGTGATTCCCCCCCCAGAGAATTTCTTGGCAGATTGTTAAGACTACGTTGGACACTTATTAAGTGTTTGACCCACCCATCACCCAAACCTAATACCTTAGCTGTTATGGATTGCTTTATGTCACGGTTTTTTCTTCCACTACCGCATTACCCTCAGGATGGAAGGGACTAGAATACCGCAATGCAACGCCCAAGCTAACCATAGCCTCCTTGTAAGCTCGAGAGCTAAATGCAGGACCCTGGTCAGAATGTAGCGTGCCGATTGCGTATGTGCCGATAAAGACTCGCAAATCCTTTATAACAGTTCTGGCGTCAGCCAAGCGCTGGGGCCATAACCAAATAAATCTTGTCCTAGTAGTTGTGGGAAGGCATCTGTCTGTAGGGACGCCTACGGGTAGATAGCCGAATGCTGTCTAACAGTGGTATCTGAACTGGGCTGGCTACATTGTAGTCAGGTATCTGGTGGTCCTCAAAGCTATGATATCTGTAACGGGTATCACAGTTTATTCCAAAATTCGTAAACTTGAATGCTCATTCCTGGCCACCAGTACATCTCTTCTAATTCTATTAGAGATTTCAAGATCCCTTGATGTGTCAGACCCTCTCCCATATGTGCTTCTTGAACCAAGTAAGCTCTCCGCTTCCTGTTTGGAATTACTCTGTCCCCCACTCCAGGGATTCGAGCAAAAGGTACGGAGTTTGCATCAATTATGTATGTATACCTGAGTGGATAGTTTAGAGGTAACGCTGCATGATTGCCATCCATTGAGGCTTTTACTGCTAATAGCGTTTCACCATCTATAACTATTTTTGCGCGAGCGATTGTAGCTACGGAAGCCCTTTGCACAGCTGCCTTCGCTGCTTCATCAGCCAATGAATTCCCTGCAACGTGAACGCCATCACGCTGATGACTCAGTGTATGGATCACGTGAGTCTTTTGTAGTTTTTTCTGTAAAAGAACTACTTGTTCCCAAAGCATTTTATGCTTGATTGTGCCACCTTTTGAATTTTTGAACCAATTTTTAACCCAGGTTTGCAAATTTTCGTTGTAAGATTCAACGCAGAAATACGAATCGCACACTATGAGTGTGGGGAATTCGCGATCGATATTTTCAAGCGCCATCTTGAAAGCCTGTAGTTCAGCTTGCTGAGCTGTACAGTCTCCGAGTGACTGAGTTTTTTTACCATAGGTCTGAATTTACCTTTGCGCCAGAGACCTTTAACAATTGCGCACGCAGCACTATAGGCTTGTTTACCCCCAATTGCGGGCTGTGCTGATCCGTCTGTATATATTATACATCCGTAATGTTCCAGAGGCAGAATTTCGGTCGGCAGAGGACATTCATGTTCGTATTGGAGAAATTCTTGTGTTCAACATCTGTTGCAGCAAGAGAGTTAACCCATTGTATCCATCTCGGATGTAAAGCTTTAGCATTTGGGATGCTTGCTTTTGTCACTGCCTCTAAGGCAGGTACAGGTGTAACGATCATTATGCGTTTACCCTGTGCGAGAGCTCTCTCTTTTGCTACTGCAGTTTGAACCGCTGTCAGAATTTTCTCAGTAGAAGTGAACTTCATTTCAGCCTGTGCATACAAGTGTGATTTGTATGCTATTGGTACAGTTTCTTCCTCAACCACGTACCTGACTAAGTTCAGGTATGTGAATCTGTATCTTCCTGGGATGACTCGGATCACAAGGTTGCGAAGGTTTTCGCGTGTCTGTTATTGTTTTTTAGCTAACATGTCTGTTTGGACTGAACGCAGAATTCCTGTGTGTTCTTGAGTCCAATTAGTTGGTTTGAAATCAGGTTTGATTAGTTCGTAGAGAGGTTTAACCCTTTCTGTGTAATTTAGAACGTAAGTTCTTCCAAAATTCAGGAAACCTAGAATGGACTGTAAGTTTTTCAGCGTTCTTGGAGTTTGGAGCAGCGCACATTTTTCTAGAAAGGTTTCTGCCAGGCTCTTGCCTTCACTTGATAATTCCTATCCTAGAAATAGGACATTGACGTGGGCAATTCATGATTTCTTAAAATTGAATTTATACCATTCAGCGGCGAACCCAAGTATTATGGTGTTCACTCTTTCCAAGTGCCTGTCCAAGTCGTCATCTCTAAGAAAGATGTCATCGACATAAGATAATGCCTCATCATCGTACGTTTGTAGTAACTCTGTTACCCTGGCTGAAAATAACCATGGACTATTCTTGAATCCTTGGGGGAGACGGCAACATTGTCGTTGCATCCCCATTATTGAGAAAGCGGTCAGATGCCTGCTTTCAGGTGCAATGTTTTGACAGAAAAACCCATTTGAAATATCTAATGTGGTTTTATATTGTTTGCGCACGATGTTATTCATCAATGCTGCACTGTGTGCATTTTGCACTGCAAAAGTTTGGCAACAAGAGTTTAAGTGTCTGTAATCCAATACTAGACAATATGAATTGTCTGGTTTGGAGACAGGAAACAAAGGATTGTTCATTGACGAGGTGCATGTTTCAATCACCCCTTGGTATTCAAGTTGATTTAAAATCTCCCTGACTTGTTTTTTAGCTTCTTGCTTAACTGGGTACTGCCTTTGTGCAGCAGGTTGATTTTTTAACTGGATTTTATGGTGAGTGGAATCCTCATCCCATCCCACATGATTTTTATAAAATGCTGGAGCCTGAGCTACTGCACATTTTCTGGCCTAAGTGCATTTTTTATGAATTGGAATATGATTTGAGAAGGCCGGCATAATTATCTCTTCACCATGTGGGCACTCCCTGACAAATTCAGGTGGCTAGTCTTGTTCAGCTAGAAGAATGTCATAGCCCTTAGAGAGCTTTTCCCAAAAGAGTGCTCCTATTTTTCGAGTTATGTTCCCCTCCATCTGGAGTGTTACTTCATATAACTTGTGGGGTACACTAACCCTGGTGTCAGCAGTTTCAACTTGAATGCATTCATTCAAGTCCACTGTCTCCAGATGTTCCTTCAGGATCCTGCGAACTATGGTGACTTCTGCTGCGCTGTCTAGCATTGTTTGAGCCCACTCTCCGTTCTTGAGTTGTGTCCTCAAGATCCTCTGCATGTCTGATCTTTATGCTTGCTACCTTCTTTTTAGGAAATTGAGCTTTTTTACTTTGGTGAACGGGTTCTTTGTCTTTGGACTTGACGCGTTCCTCCTTGTGTTCTGACCGTCCTCTTCTTTCCGATTTCTGCGAGGAAGTCTGAAAAGGTCGAGAGGGACGTGTATCATTATCTTGATATCTGTCAGGTTTTTTCAAACTATCCCTATTCCTAAGGTTATACCTTTTTTCAGAGGGCTCCCGTTGGGGAGACCTACCTCCCCTTTGGGTAGATCTTCCTCTGGACTGAGAACGTTTCTCTCAAGAAAGAGTCTGTTTAGTGTTTTCCCACTTCTTTTTAGGAGTAGTGAGACTATTTTTAATAAACACCTTTTCAGGATTTTCTGTTAATTCAGGTTTTACTGGTTTCCCACCCAAACTATCTCTTCCTAATACTTCATAAGATATTCAATAATTCTAGCAAGCTCATATGGTTGATCTGTTATATCTGTTTCTTTTAACTTTTGGCGGATTGCCACAAATGCTGCTTCACCTTTAATGTTAGCTAATAATATAGCTGAGACCTGTTTGAAATCTTTCATTAATTTCATACCTAGATTTAAGGCCGGTTCTGGACCGTATTGAATCTGCCTCAGAACGTCTGGTATCACCGCCATGGACGGTACACCATGTGTTTTTGTGTAGATTGAAGAAAAGACTGTACCCCAAGTGTCACAGTCCTCCACATGTGGTGCTATCCCCATTGGTAAACAGATTGTCAGAATTCTGTGTTTTTCATGAGGTGTACTATCAGGGAATACTGCCTCTATCTGAGTAATTTTTTGAGCTAACCAGAACGGAATTTGTTCCCTTTTTGCGGGCAATTTACCAATGACCGATTGAATAGTCTGTGGTGTAATTTTGTTTGTGTTCACCTGGTGAGGGGTGTGCTGTGGATTCCTTATAGCAGGTTGGACTGTTAAAGTCCTCATGACATATTGAACCAATTGTCTGTGTATTTTAATTAACTGTTTCAGCTGAGCTAACAGTTCTGGACCTGTCATTCCGTTAATGTCAGGATGTGGTGTATAGCTGGCTAGTACCGGCCATGCAGCTCCTGGTCTACCTAGTGGACCGAGCCTGGTAATGTGATTTTGATGTTGTAGGGCGCCATTAAACCAGAGCTGATGCTCTTGGTAAGTTAGTGGAATTTCAATGTCCTCGAAAGGAACGTATTCCGCTGGAGGTTCCTCTGCTTTGTAGTAGTGGAACTCCTGTGTTACTGGATTTGCTTGTGGAAAAGCAATCCATGAATAGAATACCTCTGTCTGCCGATATTCATGTGCCTCTATTACAAATATAACTTTACCACCTCTCGATGATACCCCATTTTCTATAAGTTTTATAGTTATGGTTTTCCTTATATTTGCCGGGATGATTACAGCATCATCGTCGTTTTCATTAAACCCTGTAACGTCTAAACCCGGTTGGTTCGCATTTACTGCAGCTCCACCGGTTGCGTTGTTGTCGCCGTTAACCGACATTGTTTAATGAAAGTTTGCAGAACAAGTTTCAAGGAAACAAAGATTAGGTGCACAACATTTTGGAACACTGTATCCTTCAACGTTGAATAAACCAAAAACTAATACATAGGATTTTCGTCCTACTCAGTTTTGGCGGATATTATCCTTTTACCCACTCCAGACGTCTTTTGGAGTTGTTACGGAAAAAAAGGGGTCTGTGTGAAAAGCACGACTGAGTTACTCTAGTATCTAGAGTTAAATTATCGCCTTACCAAACGTTGGGCGCCATGTAGTGTAGTTCCTATATTCCCAATAGGCTCTGCGCATTGGAACAATATATACTGTAGTTTAGACGTAGGACTGAGGTCTACTAGGTCTCTACCAAATATATTAAACTTAATAGTGAGTGCCAGCTAGCTCAGAGGTCACTAGAAACTTTCTCGAATTCACAAGAAGGGATTAGTTTCTGACAACCGCATAAACATGACATCTTTGTTTCCCAAGAATAAGAAACAAATCTCTAGAGTCGCGGAAACAATAGATAACTATTTTACTCAGTCAATTGTGCATGCTTCGTTTCAACAGAGATGCAGAGAAATAGAGAGACGGCGTTTTCAATAAAAGTATTTATTGAACAGTCTTCTTTCTCAAGCATTGGAAATGAACTGCTACAATCGTAATACTGGTAATAAAGTACAAGGCATATAATACACACAGTATTATAAAGTAGTACTGTAAAAGCATGCTATGGTTTCTAAGCCATAAAAGTGCATAAAATTTATAAAATACATACAGTAATAAATAATGACTAAAAGTACTCAACTGGTGCTTTTAAAATACGCCTACCCCGGTGTACCTAACCTAAGTCTAGTACGAGGGAAAGTAGTAAGTGGGAGTAGTTTTAGTTTAGTAGTTCTCTGCCAGGAATCTATTCCAAGAATTCTCTAAGTGGTCTAATCAGCTCCGTACCTTGTATCGCTCTCTCAGAACTCGATTTCCCAGATACCCGCAAGGGTAAGCCGGAAACACTGGAGCTGGATTTCTCGGCAAGAAAAAAGACAGCGTCTCTCTCAGTGCGTCAGCTGGAGGGTCGGCTTCCTTCGGCATTTGCTGCTGCAGGGTGTCGGGCAGGTAGATAGTCGATCTGCTCCAAACCACTGTGTGTTTGACTGGGCAAACCTGGGCATATTTATACTTTGAAGGTGCTGAGTTCGACGCATGTTTGGACTTAATATTATCACTCAAAGGCTAAATTATTGGAAAACGCCAGGTGTTCTTGGAGAACTTAATATTCAAGCAGGGGGAAGTTCCTAGCTGCTGAAGGCGGGTTTTTCCAAGAAATCGTTGTTAATTCTCGGAACCTAGTGGAAGTAGCCATGCCGTATTTGGGCTGTGTGGCTTAGACCAAATAGGGTAGTGATTTCTATGCCTATATAAGGATATGATAAAGTATACCTATATAAGGGCATGAATCGGGAAAATTACACTAGGGGCCTAGATTCGATTACAATCTTACCAAGCTGCACGTTTTGACTTCTCACATGAACACCTGTCCGAAAAACTGCAGACCGCCGATTGGCATCAACATCGGTCAGCTGCCATGCGGTGGGGCTTTTTCCACGGCTGAGTATTGCCATTAAATATCCATACACCAAAAGAGTAGCCCCCTCGGAAGAGCCGCACACAGGTGAGTTTCTTTCTCGTTTTATTGTGGAAGCTGAAGCAAGGTGGTCACAACATCTCCCAAAAGATATTCAAGCCTGACGCATTTTGTGCATCCTCGCACTTTATCAAAGGCTATTAATCAACAGTGCAAAGCAGTTCGGGCACTTGTCTTTAAACTCCTGACACCCGCATATGTGGGCGTTGACTGACGAACAGCCTGCTGGTATCAGTAGTGCTCGAAGTGTTACTACAGTGAGTTGGTTTGCATTGCGATCGTTCCAAATATATTAGACACCCCAGTTGGTCTGTGTAATGTCCCACTCTCACCAAGCTGCACATTATGACTTCTCACACGAACACCTGTCCGAAAACTGCCGACCGCCGGTTGGCGTCAACATTGGTCGGCTGCCATGCGGTGAGGCTTCTTCCACGGCTGAGCATTGCTGTTAAATAACCATACACCAAAAGAGTTGCCCCCTCGGAAGAGCCGCACACAGGTGAATTTCTTTCTCGTTTTATTGTGGAAGCTGAAGCAAGTGGTCACGACATCTCACAAAAGATATTCAAGCCTGACGCATTTCGTGCGTCCTCGCACTTTATCAAAGGCTATTAATCAATAGTGCAAAGCAGTTCGGGCACTTGCCTTTAAACTCCTGACACCCGCCTATGTGGGCGTTGACTGACGAACAGCCTGCCGGTATCGGTAGTGCTCGAAGTGTTACTACAGTGAGTTGGTTTGCATTGCGATCGTTATCGATATATATATATATTACCTACTGGCGGTTCCCAGTAGGTAGTTATAGTTAGGACCTAGTTTCCATAGGAAGAACATTTATTGCTTTGCTTATAACTTTGGCGTCGTTTGATGAATCTTCATGAAATTTTACAAACCAATTTTTTGTTCATATCAGCTCCTATGCTTAAAGTTTGGGGGTGATTGGTCCAGGGGGGCCAAGATAAAAGGGGGTCCCAAAACGTGTTTTCTTAATATTAATTTCCATAGGAAACTTTAGACAAGGTTACAGGTAGAACGGGTGAACGGAATACCCCAAATTTGGCAGGGAGAAGGGTCTTGGTCTAGAAAGCACGCTTTTGTTTATTTGGTGTAAATCAGTTCAGTAGTTGTGGAGAAATATCGAAATTTACAGATATCAATATTTGAGAATTCTGCCATCTGATTGGCTGATGCGTTATGAGCAAGAGCTTGCTGCTTATTGGTTGCAAGCGCTGCGAGTGATTGCAACTAGGAAGTGTTGGCTGCCATTTTGTGATTCTGTTGAAGCGAGTAAGGGGATAAAAGGGTGAAAAAAGTAGGAAATGATGGTAGGAGCACTGTACGCTCTGTGGGGGAGTGCGAAGCAAAGTAGTCACTCCTATCGGTCTGAAAGTGCGGTGTTGCTCAGAGTGACATGGTGCTGAGATGATATGCTGCTACACTTGGGTATGAAACTGAGAGACTAAACCGTGTGCTCATTGCTGTAAAGTGATGTGCTCTGGTCTTTGTATCATACGTGTGCAAGTAGCGTTAGTAGGCGTTTATACCATACAGGGAGTGGAAAGCAAACTACTGACTGCTATAATGCGTTTATACTATATCGGAAGCGAGAAGTGAAGTACTCACGCCTACCGGTGTGAAGACTTGGGGAACAAACCGAGGTGATTGCTGTAAAGGGATGGGCTCTGGGCGCATTAGTATACATGTGCAAGTAGTGTTACTATGCATTTATACCATACAGGGAGTGGGAAGCGAACTACTGACCGCTACAGTGTGTTTATACAATACCAGAAGCAAAGTACTCACGCCTACCGGTGTGAAGACTAAGGGATCAAACCGAGCTGATTGCTGTAAATTGATGGGCTCTGGGTGCTATAGGATACTAGCCGCTGTAGTATAATAGTGTAAGTAGTGTTAGTATGCATTTATAGTATGTAGGGAGTGGGTAGCAAACGACTTTCTTCTACTGTTCTGAAGACTCGGGGAATAAACCGTGAGCCTAAATCGGGAGCTCATTGCTGTAAAGTGATGTGCTCTGGGCGCTGTAGTATACCTGTGGAAGTAGTGTTAGTTTGCATTTATATAATACCGGGAGTGGGAAGTGAACTACTCACCCCTACTGGTCTCAAGACTCCTGGATGAAACCATGAGCTCATTGCTGTGAAGTCATGTGCTCTGTGTAGTATTCCAATGTAAGTCATAGTACAATGTTAGTATGTAATTGTACTAGAATGTAAGTATGTAACGTTAGAATGTAGGGCTGTCATGAGGGGAACCTTGGGGAGTTTGTACACGGTGCTGGAGAAGACGGTTTCCTTGCTGTCTGCTCCTGTTGGTGGATGTTTAAGGTGTCTTGTTTTCCTGCAATAAATCTAATTATCGGATCAACTGCTGACTGCCTCTTCACTACATACATTTGGCGACGTGCTGGAGAAGGTAAAAAGAAGGCAGCACTCACCAATATTTCAAAGTTGCTTGCGTTGTGCTAAAGAAATGTTTTCTTCATGTAGCTGTTTCTCCACATCCCAGGGTTTGTCGGATCATTGAAGTATGTCATCCAACCTCTGGTAGGATTTATATTTTTAGATTTTGCGCTTCCCCTGCTTCTTCACTACACTCTGGTTGCTGTACTACACGTGTGTAAGTAGTGTTAGTATGCGTTTATACTAACCAATGCATCATGGTCCTAGGGAGCGCGACCTCCCAGGTGCAGCTCATACAATGTCCCGGGGTGTGCATCCGCAGGACATTTATGTTTGCTATTAGAGGACGGGTGCATGGTTTCCACCCTGTGATAGCAAATCCTTGTTTGACTAGTTGAAACGAGAGGAGGAAAATCTTGTATCGCTTTAATAGAGCGGATCTGGATGGTAAAAATGGACACAAAAAAAAGCGGGGGTTCACTCGTTGATTTAAATGAGGCTCCTGGTGGGTAATGTTCTGTGGCCAATCCTATTAATATATTGTGGGGTCTCTGTAGGATTGGGGATCTTAATGTCACATGTATATTAGGCACCGAAGGGCACAGAGACGTTTCGCAGCCTAGGGGATCGCCACCTTCCCGGGTATTGTTTACTAATTGTTCGGGGAGCTTTGAGGGCAACTGAAGTCCGGGCATCACCGCCCTCCGGGGGTTTACTTAAATATGCAGGGTGGGCCTCGGCAGTCTCTGAAGCCTTGGTGGTCCTAAGCAGTGCCTTATTGGTTCTGTAATCACATGGTCAGTACTCATGGTGTTATGAAGTGATACACTATAGAACCCTTGCAGTTGTAGAATTACGCAAGCTTCATTTATGTAATAGTCTGTTGGTTTATATTTGGTAGGTGCACCGCAAAATTACAAATGTTTTCCGTCATAACCTCCTATAAACAGACGATTTTTACAATAAACTACTGACAAGTATAGTCAGAAAAAGAAGACCTATGTACTCAATTATTTATTGGAAAAAAATAACCTTTATTAAAACAACACAAATAAACAGTATAACATGAAATATGTGGGTGGGACTCCTCCGGAAGCAGCATAGAAAACCTGAAAGACAAAAAAGAATCAAAAGTATGTTTGCCATGTGGAAGAGGAAAACTAAGGTAGTCCGAATGAAAGGAAGATAGTGAGAATGGGAGGGAGAGGGAGAGGGAGTGGGTGGAAGGGAGAAGGGGAGGGAGAGTCAAAAGAAGAGAGGGAGGAGGAGACAGAGCATCGGCCTACTGCACCCAGCCCTTCATGTTTACGTCCCGTCACCCGTTTGTCTAAGAAGCTGGGGTCCTCGAGAAGGAGTGTGGTCCAGCAAGTCCTTAAAATTAAACATATGAATGAGCCAGAGATTACATTATTAGGTATGAAAACATAGCTTGGCTGCACCCCAGCACCTTCCACCGCACTGTGCTCAATTGTAGGTCTGGCGCACCGAGGCTTCACTGCTCACCTGCCACCATCGGTGTGTCCAACAACGTGCCTGTGCAAGCTCCGAGCCCGGGGTACATTTGTAGGGTGGGAGAGCAGGTCTCTGGCCGGGGACGGTGTCTTGATACCACAATGGAAGGCGTCAAAATGCCCAGTGCATCATTACGGGGTGAGCACCCACTCCGCCCATTTTCGGTCAATTCATTCAGTGTCTTATGGTGAAAACATCTGGACGTAAATGAAGGTTTATTTCAAGCTTAATAGAAAACACCAGTTGGGTGCATCCTGGTAATCGTGGTTCAAAGAGGAGTTGGGGTGCACGATAATACACAAGGTTAAATAATAATATGGTATACCAAGGTCGGGGAGCTGCATCGCGAGCGGAGAAAAGAAGCACGCCAGCACCTTCACGGGACTGCAAGTCCCAGAGACCCTATATACAACCGCCTGCACCTGTGTCTGCCTCCTGGGATGCCATATAGCACCTCGCGGCTCCTGTTTCACGGGAGCCGCATTGCGAGCGGAGAAAAGAAGCACGCCAGAACCCTCACAGGACTGCAAGTCCCAGGGACCCCGTGTATAACCGCCCGCACCTGTGTTGGCCTGCTGGCGCCATATAGCACCTCTTGGCCCCCGCTCTGTGGGAGCCGCATCGCGAACGGAGAAAAGAAGCACACCAACACCTTCACGGGACTGCAAGTCCCAGGGACCCTGTGTACAACCGCCCGCACCTGTGTTAGCCTGCTGGGACGCCATATAGCGCCTTGCGGGCCCCGCTTCGAGGCACGCACGCGGGCGAAGCCCGGGCCAAGGGCAGGCCCATCTGTGCATGTCAGGGCCGTTAAGGGCTGGGCTGGGCCCCCCCTAACCCCTTTCACCTGGATGCACCTTTTTGGACACTGGACTACCTCTTTACAGAAGTAAGCGTATGGCAGTGACCTTATTAATTGTGTATTTAAATTGACTAATTACTGTTTAAATATTCGTGATCATGCCCAAAAAGAAGATGAAACATGTTACGGGCACTATAAATGTTGAAGCAAAGGTTGGGGGCCAAACTTCACTACTGTCATACCTCACCGGGGCTATGGGGGCCATCGAGGAGCAAATTAGTACAGTGGAGGAGTCGCTAGTGAAGGAAAGAGGGTATCCAGAAAGGGAGGAGGGAGGCTGTAGCCCAAATAGCCTATTACCCCTTGTTCAGAATCATCCTACCCAGGGTCAACAAAATGGTTCGATACAGAAATCTCTGAACACATAACCCAAAGTGACCTCAGCAACGTAGTGGAGGATATTCAACCACCTCTGAAGCGCAGTAAAAACCCTGAAAGGTGGGGGGATAGACCAGTAGAGAAATCTAGAGAACAAGGTCTTGTAAGGGGTAAAAAGAGTTCCCAGGTGAAGAAAAGGATAATACAGGGTAAAGTGTCAGTTCAAGCTCACTCCTCCGGTAACACCATAGTGGCAACACGAAAACCTACCATGCAGGCACAGCTAGTGGCACACTCCTTGGCACTGGAAAAAATAACTAAAAGTATAGATAATTGCATATGTTTATTGAACCTGCTCTGGGGAAACTAATGGAGAGAGTTGGAAATATGGAGGGGATCCTAATGGGAAAAACTTGTAGAAATAACCAGGAGAGTTCCACAGTTTTTCAGGCTAAAAACCTGCTATGGGGCCCAAATTGTACCACACATCCAGCTACCCCAAACCTACCAGTTAGGGACCTCACTTTAGGATCTCAAATGCAAGGGCAAAATATAGCTAGGAGAGAACAGCACGCATATGTCGAGACAACTAGGTTGGTGGGGGAGAACAACAGACATCCAAGCAGCTTAAGGACAAATACCCTGGGCCCTAGGTGCTCTCAGGAGGCTCAAAGGCTCACATCCCTGGACTTGCCACCAGAAGCCACACCATATGTGGTGATCTTGGCAAACGCTCCAGCACTTGAGTCTCCTTAATTTGAAACTTGGATAAATCTTCGTAACAAGTCACTACACTGTCTGGGTAGGCAAGGCGTCTCTACGGGTGTGTTATTTGACCACTTCAAAATGGCCAGGCGGGTTTCTTGGGTGGGAAGGGAAAGCAAAGTGTTGCAGGGTGATTGCATAGTAATAACGTTTAGTGAGCCCAGACTATTGCATGAAATTCTAAACAGGCTGGGAAATGTTGCCTTTAACAACAACTCAATAAATGTACTGCCATTAGGAGCTTTCTATCCGCCACATGTGGGTATATATAGGCCCAACGAAAAACACTCTGCCCAGGGCCTCTGTGCCAGAAAAACTATGAGGGGCACAACTGGGGGATTCCCAGGAGGTGAGGGTGTTTTACTCTCCAATCGCTTTGACCTATTAAGGGGATTGGAAAAAGTAGATTGACCCATTAGACCCATAGGGCGGGAGGAGAACCAAAGATGGAGGAGACAAACTGTGACTGTGGGGAGTAATGGGGGACTAGATTACTATACCAAAAGTAAGTGGACCCCAGACTCATTTATGGTCAAAGATATAAGTAGGATGGGGGCTGTTAGTTGTATAGACATAGAAAAATTGTCAAGTGGAGACGGTCAACTGGATTCTACATTAACTGAGATCTGTAGGGCCAATGAGGGAGAAGAGATTACCTCAAAATCGAGTAAATACGGTAAAATACTAACATGGAATATCGCATGGTTACACACTAATGTAAAAGACCCTCAATGGATAACGTACATAAAGGACTGCAATATTATTTGCCTCCAGGAGAGATGGGTCATTGAGGCACAGCATATAATCGGCTTCCAAACATTCAACACCGCAGCACATGTTAGTACATATGGTCGTAATAAAGGAGGTCTCTGCAACTATGTTTCCAATGTGGCAGGGTTCTCACATGTGAGAATTAGATATGGCAGTGATTGCTATCAGATCCTGACCATGAACCTAGGTGGGCAGAAGGACACTGTTCTGATAAATTTATATAACAACATCCCCAAACTCCAGATAGTGAAGTTCTTACCTAATCTAGCCTCTTCCTTGAAAAACCTTCAAGGAACAGCGAAGGGAGACGTGTTTATCACCTGGGTGGGTGATTTTAATTGCACTTTGTGTCAATTTAGCAATCAAGGTATTTGTGGTCTGGGGAAGGAAAAGGAAAATACACCCACACATTTCTCACATACACCTTTAGGAGAATTGTTGAACGATGTAGCCTTCCAATTCGACCTTGGCTATGCGAATGAACTGAGTTCACCTCCTACCCGTTTCCAACCAACTTGTAATGGAAGGAGATGTAACTCTATCATCGACTTTGTCTTAATATCTAGTAGAAATTCCCGTAACATTCTCTCCTGTAAGACACTTGATAGTTTAATGAGTGACCACTATCCTATATGTCTAGTCCTTTTGCTAACAGGTTCAGAGAAAAAACTTGCTAGGAGCACACAATATGCCTCTGATATTCGGCTTGACAGTACTAATTGATACACGTTAAAGTGGGAAAAAGTCGACCCTGAAGCATTCCTGGTAAGCTTGGTTACCAATTCTATAAAGGAAATAGAGATATGCCTTTCACAGGACAGGGAGGAACAAAGATGTTTTCAATGCTTTTCTTTGGATCTCAGATGAGGCTAGAAAATTATTAACAAGGGAAAAACGCAATGGTTGCCGATCCTCTCAGGGATGGTTTGGCAATGATTGTACAAAGGCTCACACTATCCTAAAGAAGGCATTGAATAATGTACCTAGATGTAGGGACGAAGTCAGGCAGGCTAGATCCTTGTATCGGTTGGCATTAAGAAAACGTAGGACTCCGTTAAAAAGGGAAGCGTGGGATGCCCTACATGAGGCATGTGTACGCAAAGATAATACTGGCTTTTGGAGGGTGGTTAATGCCCCATTTCTGAATGATAGAGAGATAAATACTATTTATATGGCCATTAGCGGCGAAAAATGGGTGAACTTTTTTGCCAGGCTTTATATGGATGAGTTGAGTGGTGTTAACACGTCAGAGACAGTTGCAATTAGTATAGCTAAAAAGGCTGTCCCAGGTTCTTTTCCTCTAGAGATTATTATCACCATGGAGGAAGTTACAAGGGCAATTAATGATAGTGCTTCAAGGAAAGCCCCTGGGCCAGATGGCCAACCCCTGGTTATGGGCTCCCCTTTTAACCAACGTTCTTATGTGTTGTACTCGCTAGGGGTTAATTCCCACTTGGACAAATGCGATCGTGATACCATTATTTAAGAAAGGGGATAGAAATTAACCCAGTTGTTATTGTCCGATATCATTGTTAGATGCCTATATGAAAATAGCGGGTAGGGTTATTTTAAATAAGCTTGAGTCATGGGCTGAGGAGACTGGTGTATTATCAACGTTTCAATATGACTTTCGATCCGGTGTAGGCACTATTGAACAGGGACTTAACCTGTCTTTGATCATTGATAAATACACCAAAGCCAAGAAGGGCAACCTTTTTCTTACTTTTGTAGATTTAAGTTCTGCTTTTGATTGTGGTAAATATCTCATGCTGTGGGATACCCCAAAGACCTAGAACTGGATCCATCCCTGATAACATTTATAATGGAATTATATAGGGGGCAGAAGCAAGAGTACGGTATGGGAAACAGGGAGACTGCTCAGCCAGATTTCCCATAAAAAGGGGGGTGAGGCAGGGGTACATCCTCGCCCCCCTGCTTTTCTCACTCCATATTTATTTATTTATTTATTTATTTATTTGCAGGTTTGTATAGCGCTAGGAATAGACTCCCGAAGGAGTATCTCCGCGCTTGTGACAGCCGGCATGAAGGACTAGAGGTAGTAGCATTGAAATTATAAACAACATATCAACAACCTAGGACATTTTCTGGCTGGGAAACAGCATGACTACCCAATTATTAAGGATTCCCCAGCCCCTATTCTATTGTAAGCAGATGATGCATCCATAATGCTGCGGACCCAGTTGGGTTTGCAAAGGTCTGCTGCAAATTTCGTTGCCTTTATGTCAGAGCGAGATTTAAAGGTGAACATCACTAAGACCTTTACTATAAGCTGAGGGACAAAATCTAGAAAGACTTGTGATATTTGTATTGAAAATAAGAAAGTTGCTAGCACGGATACATTTTCCTACCTGGGCATAACCTTTGAGAGGAAGGGCTCGTGGAAAGCGGCTATGAATAGCAGATGCCTGATCTTCTCGAGAGCCATAGGTGCTGAAATTAATTTTTCAAATAAATTAGGCAGAAGACCTGTCCCGGAGTTAATGGCAATCTATAAGGCTAAATGTATTTCCACAGTGACATATGGGGCTGGTATATGGGGCATAAAATCCACGGACCAAAGTCAACGTCACAAAAACACCTGACTGCGCTACTTATTGGCAGTCCCTTGTTCGACCTCAACCTATTGTTGCCATAGGGAACTTGGTATGGCTTATATTTCTGACATCATAAAGATCACTCACTTGCTTTTATGGCACAAGATATGGGTGCCGTTAGAGACGGGCTTCAACAGGGACATAATCAGGGATGGCCTTAAACTGGATGGGGTGGCCAATCTGCCTTGGATTGACTATATAAAAAGCCTGTCATGTGAGATTGGACACCCAGAATATTTATATCATCCTAGTAGTCTGGAAAATGTCCATAGAAAATCCCTTAAGACACATTGTATGAACTATTTGGAAAACAAGCGGTGGCTCATCGAGAAAGAAAAAAAATCGGTCATGGCAAACCAGCTGAGGTCTACTTGTCTAGGCTTACAACCCCATTTAATATTGGTAGAGAGCAGTTTTACACGCATGCTCTTGGCCCGTTTTTGCAACGGCTCTTTCTACAGAATGGTTACATTTCCTGATATTAATGACTGGTCAACACTTCATCCGTTATGCCCATGTGATGACAATTCCAGATTAACCACGATGCACTGCACTTTATTTTGTAAATATTATGTTATTCCTAGGAAAAAGTTTCTGTTGCCCATTCTAAAAAGTTGGAATTTAAAGCAATGCAAAATAGCTTTTTTTAAACTACAAATGCTGGAAAATGAATATATTATCCTGGCTGTGCCCGCCTTCTTAAAGCTCGTTATAAGGTTTCGTAACACCATGTGATACTATTGTAAAGATTTGGTGTTTTTGTCTTTTTATAAAAACATAGTTTTTTTTTAAATAATGTATTGTTGCTTGTTCACATGAATTGATTTCTCTGTGTCTTTTTTTAATTGTTTTTATCATTGTGCTTTTATGATTTTATGATTTTTTGATTTGAAAATCGAATAAAGCTATTTTGAATGAATGAATGAATATACCAAGGTTCACATACAAAGGTACAAAGGGCATGCTAGAAGCATAATGTGCGTATGTAATGCAGTGGCGCAAGCCTGTGTGCATGTACACTTAGTAATGAGCTCACTACAGTGCCCTAAAAGCCAACGCCACATGTCTGTAGGGCAGCGCTGCCTGTTGGCTCAGGCCTACAGTACTGTCCAGCAGGTCTTTAAAATGAGACAGACATGTGACTGAATGAATGAGGTCAGAGAGCACCTAACCCCTCCCGCAGTATGGCCAGAGATTAGATTATTAGCTACGGGAACATTGCTCGCCTGCACCTGTGCACAAGGGCTGCAGCACCACAGACCCTTCCTCTGTACTGTTCTCAATTGTAGGTGCTGTGGACCGAGGCTTCACTGCTCACCTGCCACCATCGGTGTGTCCAACGACGTGCCGGTGCAAGCTCCGAGTCCGGGGTACTTTTGTAGGGTGGGAGAGCAGGTCTCTGGTCGGGGACGATGTCTTGATACCACGATGGAAGGCGTCAAAATGCCCAGGGCATCATTACGGGATGAGCACCCCCTCAGCCCATTTTCGGTCAAATAATTCAGTGTCTAAAAAGGGAGAAATAATTAAATGGTGGAAACGTCTGGAGGTAAATGAAGGTTTATTTCAAGTTTAATAGAAAACACCAGTTGAGTGCATCCTTCGTTTTTGAAGTACAATCTACCAAGTGTTAGTGGTAATCGTGGTTCAAAGAGGAGTTGGAGTGCACAATAATATACAAGGTTAAATAATAATATGTTATACCAATGTTCACATGCAAAGGAACAGAGCGCATGCTAGAAGCATACTGTGCACGTGTAATGCAGTGTTGCAAACCTGTGAGCATGTACACTTAGTAATGAGCTCACTACAGTGCCCTAAAAGCCAACGCCACATGTCCGTAGAGCAGCGCTGCCCGCTGGCTCAGGCCTACAGTACGGTCCAGCAGGTCTTTAAAATGAGACAGACATGTGACTGAATGAGGTCAGAGATCACATCATTACGCACAGCAATATCACTTTTTCGCACCTGCTCACCCAGCCTGATGCAGCGCACCCCTCCCGCAGCACTGTGCTTAACACGTGTCTGTAGAGCAGCGCTGCCCGCTGGCTCAGACCTACAGTACGGTCCAGCAGGTTTTTAAAATGAGACAGAGATGTGACTGAATGAGGTCAGAGACCACATCATTACGCAGGGCAACTTCGCTTGTTCGCACCTACACACTCAGGCTGATGTAGCCCACCCCTCCAGCAGCACCGTGCTGAATTGGAGCCCCTGTGCACCCAGGCCCCTCTGCTCACCTGCTGTCACTGTTGTGTGTGCAAACACTACGGGCAGCAATGTTCACAATTCAGTTGCAGTGTTGATTGCAGGATGGTGTTCACCTCATGGATCCCTTTGGAAACACGACAGGCAGAAGCGTTCACAATTTAGTACCAGTGTTGATTGCCAGGATGGTGTACACCTCACGGATCCCTTCTTTTTACTGTGCATTGTAATATGTGAGGTGGATGCGGGCATATCACCTGAGGCAGTGTGGAAGAAGTGGGACATGTGGCGGCGTCGTTATCCTACTTATACGTACACAAAGTGGGCTGGGCTTGCATACGGAAGGGCAGCATAGGGGTGTGAATAATTGTTCCAGGGATCTGGGCGTTGTTTAGTTCCTGCATGGCCGGGAAGTGTACTTATGTGTGTTTCTTTTGCAGTTTTGATGCCGCAGAATGTGCAATTTACATTAATGTAACATGCATCGGGAGGGCGGCAACTAACGCTAATAAGATGCTGTTCAAAAAGATTGAATGGCGAACATCACATGTCGTTGTCAAGGTTGTGGATATGCGCAGACATGCATGTCAATGGTGTGCGGTATTATTGAAAGTGTTGCTATCGCGAAGCGGACACATGTGAATGTGCTCGGATGGAGGGAGGATCAGCAGTGAGGCTATGTCATACAGTGTAATAACGCTCATTACAGTCAAGCAATGTATGTCAAACGTGAATCTGAAAGTCTCACATATAACACACTACTATATTGGTAACACATTACTGTTTACTGTTTGTCACATGTGATCTAGGTTGTGCACTCTGCCTGTGGCTGAAGATACTTCTTAGAGCCACCAATACCCAGGCCGAAAGGCAGCACAATAATGTGCACACACACACACACCAGTGGCATTGTGTAACACACATTTGTTTTTTGCTGTAACGTTTGAGATGCACGGCCATCGCACATGGAAGGCTAATGTACAGGCCATGAATATTGATCAAGATGATCGTTGCATTTTGTGTGTAGTATAAAATATATGTGCATACGGCAAAAAACTTTTCAAAAAAGCTGTTTAAGGTGAAGAGGTGTCTCTCATCAAAAGCTGTAGAGAGAATGACTAAAATGGGTGGGGTCGTCCAACTGTTACAATGGGAAATTTTAAAGAAGCAATCAAATCCTTTTTTTTAAGGTCACATGGCAATTGCGTACCGAGCGTGTACGGAGGCCACACCCAACGCGTTTTTGAGAAAATATATTTATCATAATATAAGTTTATTACAGTTAGAAATATATAAATGTTTGAAATATTTTAGATTATCGCTTGCTGTCATATACTGTTTAAAGTTATTTATAGAGGGAATGGCGTACCCGGCGCGACACCATACGTCTGTAAAGTAATATAGGGCCTGGTGGTGTGCACTCGCTGCATACGCACCGCGCAGCGCCGTGACCCCATATGTACATGACATAACACGTGGCTTGGTACTGCGTACCCGTCGGATACCAGAGTATCACTGATGTCATCAGTGATGCCACTGACCATGTCATGAGTGATGTAATATGTGACGCCATCACCAGTGCATTGCGGGCGCGCGAGTTATAGTTAGCTCATAACAGGCGAATTTCTCTGGTTTTATATGAGTCAAATGTTCAACCAACTATAACATCCCTGAAACCTATGTTTTTTTTAATATATATTATTTTCTTATTTCTCTTAACAGGGTGAAAGGCAAATCGATGCGTTTCGGTCTACATAGACCTTGATCACGATACTAACTATGATGTATAAAACAGCCAATTAAATACATTGTAGCTGAAATTCGATCATGTCCTGTTTACCACAAACATCGCAAAGCATTTTGGGGGATGTAGTTATCCTTTACAACACTTGATTTTCTTCCGCTTTTGGTCATTGCCAAATAAAACAAAATAATATTGAAAGTAACCAAATTAACTAAATTAAATTAAATAATATGATGGTGTGCAAAAAGTGAAATAGACACTGATTACTTTGTTTGTCTTGATTCTTAACACTATTTTATATTCCCATTCATTTATAATATTCATCAATATGACTTTTGACAACACTTTAGCCCTCCAGTGGGCTTTTTTTGGTAGATGTGTCATATAGTTTTTCTTTCTAATTTTCATACCCATTTGGGAGGATCAGTTTTAATGTCTATTGTGTGGAAAAAAAAGTAATTCATGATTTCTTTTCTTAAAATGATATAAAAGTAAAGGGAAGCAAATTTCTAAGTTTATAGATGTATGTACAGTTCTTCACTTTGGTTCAATCCATATAGAGTATATGTTCTCAAATTGAGAATTTGTCGTGATTCCCTTTTGATGTAAATTTCTCTCCCCTTTTCCACCACAATCACTTCCGCTACTGTCTCCAATGTATAGAGCTGCAGCATTTTCTAAGCACTACCGTGATGTAATTCTATGTGTTTTGCTACTACGTTTCCTAGATCTTAATGAATTGCAGCACAGATGTGTTCCAGAATCCGTTTTTGGAGTTGACAGATTGTGCTCCCTATATATTTTAGGGGGCCCGGACAGTCAATCATGTTCGAGAGGTATGTTTGTTAAACGTGGGGTTTAACCATACGATACTTGCAAGTGATTTTTTCACTTAGGGTCGTTTCATTTAGATTTACAACAAGCATTTTATATTTGATTTCTTTTATCAGATTGCGGGCATTAATACTGGCAACTCTGGTGGGAATACGGATAGATAGTCCATGCACGCTGTAAGTATAGATAACCCAGCCGTCTCTTATTTTTGACAACAAACAAGCATGCATGCAATTATGTACCTAACTTAGGGCCTCACTAGGATGGCGGACGGACCTGCGTCCGTCCGCCACCCCCGAGGTGGAGGGACCGTCCGCAGGGGCAGCGGCGGTCCCTCCGTTGCAATTAGGATGTGACCGTCACCCTGGTGGTCACATCCCGTATATTTAACCTTGCGACGGGTGCTGTTTGAAGCAGCATCCACCGCAAAGTTAAAAATGCATGATTTGCATTTACATGCACAAAGCGGCAGGCACCGCGCTGTACCTGCGGCTTTGTGCATTTAAATGCAGGGAGGTACCATAGGTACCCCCCATTTGCACCCCCAACCCCCCTTCACCCTGGGGGCCCGCAAGGGGCCCCCAGAAGCAAAGTTCCACATGCTTTTCCACTGTGGTAAAGCCGTTGCGGAAAAGCATGTTCCTACACACATCCTAATTCGGCTGACGGTGTCTTGCAGACACCGCCACGAAATAGCACACCACAACCCACGGATCAACAGCGGATGGACCTACCGTCCGCCGCTGTTCCCACGACCATCCCACCGCCATCCTAATCTGGCGGTGGGTGTTTCCTGTGGCCGCGGCGATGAATCTGCATCATCCGGGCCGGCGGTGGCTTCCCAATGTAGCCCAATGTAGCCCAATATATATATCTTCAAAGTTAATTTTCTTAAAAACCACTTGAGCATATATCTTGAGAAATAGCAAAGGCACATCGGGCTACCAGTCCCTACAATTTTGCCATTTTTATTTATTTTTTTTAAATTTTTTTTTTTGCTTTGGAGCGCTCCCGGTGCGCGCCCCGGGGAGCGCCCCGAAAAGCGTACTTTTATAAAGCGCCCCGGGGCGCACACCGGGGAGCGTCCCGTAAGCGCCAATATCGCGAACGAAAACATGATCGTGACGTATCGCGTAGCCGCGTCCGCGTGATAAGCACGGCGTAAGCGCACCCGGAAGCACTCGAGCGAATACGATCGCGCAACGTAGGCGTCCGACGCGATTACGCGACGCGCCCCCCCCCCCAGGGGCACGTAGCGTAAGCACGTCGGGTCATGTGACCTGAAAATAACACTTTTCATTGGTTCATAACAGTTTTGGTTTCATAATGATGAAGCCCCTGGTCATGTGACCTAAAAATAACACTTTTCATTGGTTCAATACATTTTTTTTTGCAAAAGGATGAAAGACCCCACCTTTTTTCGTTATTCTGACTTTGTCCTTTGACTTAGGAAGACCTGTTTGTAGCTCTCTCTACCTTTTTGCTCAATATAATGGCTTCAGTAGTAGCAGCAGCTGGTGCATCTGCACCACCACCACCACCACAACCACCAAGAGGACCACCTCAAGATATCATTGGTGGTCAACAAGAAGAGGAAGAGGAGGAGGAGGAGGAGGGGAGTTCAAGATGGCTGGAAGAACACAATATCCCATACCAGCCAAGACCGCACATTATTTGGGAGTTTTTTTCTATCCCAGAGGGGAAGAAAAAAGTAAATGCAGCCAAGGTGAGTTGCAAAATCTGTGGCATGGAACTTTCCAGGGGAAATCCAAATAAAAAATATTCATTTGGGAACAACACGATGATACGCCACATGCAGCGCAAGCATCCAATAAATTATTCTGCTGCAGAGATGAGGGAACTGGCCAGTAACCCTCCCCAATCCACAAGGATCACCTCAAAAAGGAAGCAACTCACTCCGTCGGCACCAGAGGAAAGTGAGACAATGCCTTGCATTCAGCCACGATTTGCCGATTTCAGAATTATCTGTAAATATTGTGGGAAGACCATCTCCTACGGAGAACAGACCGTAAAGCTCATCGTCCTTGCTGGGGACAACCATAAATGCCCCCATCAACCCTAATTTTCCAGTTGAGCCATTTTCAATTCCCTGTTTTTTCGTTTCTCCCCATGAAAAATACAAAAAAATTATAAAACTGTTCAGAAAACCCCAAAAAAGTACAAAATGTTAAAAAAAACAATAAAAAAAATATAAAACAACAAAAAGAAGAAAAAAACAGTTCTTTTTAGAACTACCTCCAATTTCTAAAAAAAGGCTACATTTTTTAAAAACTCTATTATTCATTTTTCCCCATGGGACGCTCCCCGGTCCGCTCCCCGGTGCGCGTACTGGGCGCTCCCCCAGCGCAAATCAAAAAAAAAATATTTATTTTTTTTGCCCCGCTGGGCCCTTTTATGGCCCCCACATCAAACCTAGGGGGTCAGGGGGGGTCTATCCCTGCCCCCTTATGGTCATTTCCCCCTTTGATTTTTCCACCTCTTATGTCTCGATTTTACCGAGACACACGATGGCGGCCGCTCCGGACTGTTTCTAATGTTTACAGACACCCGAGAGCCAATCAGCTTTCCGTGCGCAAGTCGCGTGGCGCGCCCGGAGCGCGTACCGGGGCGCTGCCATAGATATATATATATTTTTTTGAACCTAAATTACTCAAAATCCACTGGAGCACATATCTTGAGACATAGTAAAGGCACATCGGGCTACCAGTCCCTACAATTTTGCCAAGTTTGGTGGAAATCCATTCAGCCGTTCGGGCTAAAAGTGAGATCGACCACCCTATAGAAATTAACATGGGGAAAACGCGTTTTGGGACCCCCCTTTTATCTCAGCCCCCGCTTGACAAATCCCCCCCAAACTTGCAGAGAAGGACCGGGGCGCCGCGAGGCCATTTTGAGGTAATTTTCAGGCAGAATCGTCAACCGGCGCCAAAGTTATTCCAAATAGAATTTTGAGATTTAACATTGAAAAAAATCCTAACTATAACTACCTACTGGCGACCGCCAGTAGGTAATATATATATATATATATATATATATATATATATATATATATATATATATATATATATATATATATATATATATATATATATGTGCAGCTTGGGAATAGAGACATCAGGAATCAAATCAAGAGGTGTCAGAGGAATGGGTGCAACTGGGGAAGGAGGAAGTTGGTGAATGAGAAAAAAGAATGGAGAGCAGAGTAAAATAATTCAAATTCCTTTGAAAATGTGTTATGTTTGTTCACTAATTTGAAAATGACATTTCTCTTATACCTTTGCTTCAATTACAAATACAGTTTCAGACCTAATACCCTTTTCTTCATAGTGCTTGTAGTAGTAAAAAGAGTTATGATTAAATTTATTATACCACATTGACGAGGATAAAAACAATGGCAAAAATGAAGAGTAGTATAAAATAATATATGAAATGATGGTGTGAATGTTGTAAATGGGATTTTTGGAAATAAAAATACAAATAGACATATGAATGATATATTTGAATGATAAACCATTCATTAAGGATAGTTTGAATGTGATCCATCATGGTTCAGGCAATTCGTGAAAGTCATTAATTAGGGCAAAAAATTGCCGAATTGAAAAGGCAGAGTGGTAAAGCTTAAAATCAGGAAAGCCTACACCACCTTTAATTTTTGGATGCTGAAGTTTAAAAAGGGCAATACTGGGATGTGTATTATTCCATAAGAATTTTGTACAAATGGAATCAATTTGTGCAAAGTAGTACTTTTGGATCCTGAAAGTTAGCATAGAGATTGTATAGAGAAAATGTGCCACAATCATCATTTTAATGGTATCAAGTCTTCCCCACCATGATAAATGCAAAGGAGACCAATTTGAAAATATTGTTTGGAATATGGATATTAATGTCATAAAATTGTGGCTAAGTGTATGAGATATGTTACCTCTTTAACAACATTACCATTCCCCTCCCCAACAGTTTCTTTCTAACACTGCGCTCACACCTTATCAGATTGGACTGGGGAGGCAGGCAGCCCCGGGTGCGCTGGCAAATACTGACCCTTAAGTATGAAAGAAGAGGGTTTGGGGTGCCCGACTTTCAGCTGTACTACTTAGTGGCCCAATGCAGCTATGCCTTTGCTTTGTTCCACCCAGACGCTAGGATCCCATATCTCCATCCCGAGGCAGATTTTGTACTGCCTGGAAAGCTATCCACGGTATTACCCAGGGGTGTACCTAGAGACCCCAACGACATACAGATGGTCTCTACCACCAGCTGGGTGTGGGAAAAACTGAAATGGTTCACTGGCACGTCCGCGCTCTACTCATCAGCACTACCCCTTCCCAATGCCCTTTGGCTACCAATCACGAGGGAGAGACAGGTGCAGCGCACCTTGGGCAAATTTGCCATCACTAAAACAGGGGACCTGTTCCCTGGTGGGCATATTTTCTTTGTAGTGGACAAGGTGCTCTGCCGTGGCACCACCTTCATGGATTTCTTCATTCTGGGGCAAATCCGTTCAGCGCTACGGGCCTCTTTGCCCGGTTTGCCCATTGAACCAAATTTGTTCGCACCACTGTACACGGTCATCGAGAGCCCGGGAGGGATACATCTCATATCTAAGCTATAAAAGGCATGCTCGGATATCATCCCAGTCAATGGCAACAGGATTCGCAAAGTCGACTCAGGACACCCCATCACAGACGACCAATGGGTCAAATGATGCACAGTAGCGAAGGAAGTCTCCCTAAATAGCTGGCATACGCTGCTACATTTTAAATTTCTGCGTTGAACATACATCACTCCGGCCAGATCCCATAGGCTTGATCCTTTCAGACCACACAATTGTTGTAAATGCAATGCTCCATACGCAGACTTTGCCCACTCTTGTGGATATGTTCAAAATTACAGCCATATTTGGAGGCCGTGCACAAGACACTAGGTGATATGACTGAACTGACCCTCGTTCCCACTCCCGAGATCGCATTATTAGGCTTGTGGTAAACTTCCCCAAAACATTTAGGGATTTGCTGCTTTTAGTTTGCTACTGTCCAAAAGGGAAATCGCATTACACTGGGGCCGCAAAACAGTTCCCACATTACAAGGTTGGCTAAACAGCCTAGCATTCTGTAATATCAGTAGTGAAATATATTCCACCACGCTACTTCGATCCTCCCGTCCCAAAGACATATGGGGACCATTCAGGGCTTATACAGAGGCTGGTCGAATCCCAACTTGAACAGGGCATTGTTCCGACTGGGGTGGGATAGCCGCCTTATGCATCACAATTACATGTCTACAAATGCCTACAGGCAAACTTCTGCAGTTGGTTTTCTTGATTGTATGAGGATGTTTTAATTTGTTCTCTTGGCGGAAGGGCTGTATTGTGGGCTGATAGAGGCGACCACTGAATATTGCAACCTAGACTCCTGGGCTATGTTTGCAAACACTAACCTTTGCTTCTATTACTTTTTGTTTCTTGACAATATGGCTTTAATAAGGTTTGCATCCTTGTGTTATCCAGTTAATACAACAATGGCAGCGAGCACTCATGTTTGTATCGCAGTAATGTGCTAAAATGGTAAATAAAGTTTAAAAAAAAAAAAGTTTATGAGATATGTTAGAAGCGAACCAGACAGCAATATATTACATTTTTTAGGGATACCTTGTAAAATTGGTATTAGTGAACAAATATTAATAACAAGAAGAGTTCAAAGGTAACATTTCAGTTTTGGAAAAAATATTTTTTTATTCAGAAACAATAGAGTATAATGGGATCTCCTGGGGGGAAAAGGGGTCGGACACATATATTAGCACATCAACTGCTTAGACAGATAACTTAATTTCAAGGGAATTGTGTTTGAATCCTGAGATGAGTGTATTACAATGTATTTGTTCAAGAAATGGTTCTAGGCAAAGTACAAACAATTAAGGGGAAAGGGGGCAACCTGGTATAGTACCTCTATGTAAAGTAAAGTAAGGAGAAAAACGACCATTGACAAAAATACTAGCAAGGGGATAAAAATATAGTAATTTTATAAAAAAAGATACATTTTGGGGTAAAACCAAACCAATGCATTCAAAAGCCTTTTCAGCATCTAGGGATCGGACCTGCAAAAGGTATAGTGCTCTTTCTAACCAAAGAATGTTAGAGAACATCCAGGCATTGTCTGCAGCAAGTCTGCCCTTCATAAAACCTGATTGATAAGATTTGAAAAGAAGTGGTGGAACAGCTTGGTGGCAAGGATCTTGGCATAAATTTAGCAATCATACTTGATCAAGGAAATAGGTCGAGAATTCTTGCAAAGGGTGGGGTCTTTATCAGATTTGGGGATAACAACAATCAATGAGTCCCTAAAAGAGCCACTAGCTTTTGAACTCAAAAGAAATTAGTTAAAAAGTTCTAATCATTTGGGGGCAAAAAAATGCAGAAAAGGGGAAATGAGTTCAATGGAGACTCCAACCGGACCAGGCGCCTTAACTCTCTTAAGGAATTTTATTGCATTCAGAATCTCTGGAACGGTAATTGCTTTTGATTCCTCAAGTAAATGTGAAACAGAGGGAGGTTTAGGGAGACCATTAAAAATTGTTGTATATTAGGGTCAGTTGGGATAGCATCTTCTGTATAAAGTGTTTTATAATAGGATTGGAAGGTGCTGGAAATGTCAGAGTCAGAATTTGATTAATCAAGAATGAGACCTATATTCTTACAATCTGTCTTTATTTTTAAACAGTTAGCAAGCATTTTGCCAGCTTTATGTTGACCACCATGGAATTTAGATGTAACCTTGAGCAAGATGTTACATGCATCTTAAGTAGCAAGTTTGTTGAGAGTAGATTTGCCTTTGCTCAAGCAATGTAGTAAGGTAAGATTTGGAAATAAAGTAAATATGTTCAAGTGTTTTAATTAGTCGAAGTAAGGTTAGATATAGAGAATGTAACATTTTCTTCTTTTTGGCAGAATAAGATATAGTGAAAGCATGTAATGAGGCTTGGAAACCTTCCAATTATTAGAAATTGAGGTATTGCTAGATTGGTTGAATCAAAACATTCTCGAATAAAAGTATTCACCTTAGTTATAAAATGTATATCAGATAATAGGGAATTATTAAATCCCCATCTGCCAGTTTTGGAGTCAGCATGATATAAATCCAAGGACGTCATTATTGGTGCATGTTCAGAGATGAAAATAGAACCAATATCAGATGATTTTATAGAAGGGGGCTAAGGGTTTAGTAACTAAAAAATATCTATTTCTTGGCATTGTGCAGTGTACATTAGAAAAAAACTGAATTCAATCTTAGAAGGATTACATGTTTTCCAAACAGCATGCAATGGTGTAGACATAATGGCCGATTGGAATACTTTATAAAATGTATCTGGGTTAAATTTGCATTTAAACTTCCTATCTGAGAAGGATCTAACAATTGTTTAAAGTCACATGCCACAATAATATTAGGAGTACCAAAAGTGGCAAGTTTTACTTTAATATTGCACCAGAAATCTGGATCAGGTTTAACGGGGCCATAAATATTGAACAAGGAAACAGGTTTATTGTGAATTATGGCATCACTCAAAACCCATCGACTATTATCACATTCAGAGGACAAGACTTGGATTTGCAATGCTTTATGACAGAAAATAGCAACACTACTCTTACGATTAATAGCATGAGGGAAAAAAAATCTGGCCAACCCATTGTCGTTGCAATTTAACCGATCCCACATCATTACAGTGAGTTTCTTGCAAAAAGGCAATTTGGGAGTCAAGCTCAGACAAATGAGAAGCTACCTTTTGGCAGAGCCATATTAAATGACATGTAAGCATTCAAAAAGTAGAAGGAGATAGAGGAAAAGTACATTTGATGATATAGAAAGTAGAACAGTAGTCAGATCAAGGATAATAATTTAGATCTGAAAGAAAACGAATGTAAAAGTAACACCAGACATGTCGACCCCATATGAAGAACAGCAGCAAAAAGAAGATAAATGTAGATATGAAGAAGAAAGACACGTATTCAAGAAAGTTCAGGAGAGAAAAAGAAGATGTGCAATCCAACAATATTTAAAGATTTCTGAACATTCATTTAGACAGTCAAAAATCTTTTTTTCGGCAAACAAACAATAAAGAACAGGTAAAAAAACAGTTCAAATGCAAAAAACATTGGATAAATACATAGTAAGCACGATCAATAAAAAAGTGGGCTAAGATATCTTAAAAAGGGGAAAGAAAGGAGAATAATAGCATTTCATGGTTCAATATTTACATATCACCGATCAAGTGGAGATATTTTATAGTCTAGACTTTATACATCAACAAAAAGCTGTGCTAATGTAGACAAAGTGCCCAGTTAACCCCACATTCACAAAGTGCAATATTAACAAGAAAAAAGGGGGCATCAATTGCAGCCCAATGCCTTATGAACAATAAAATTAACAATATACTGGCTCAGCCTCTGTGTCACCGGAGTTGGTTGATGCTGAACTAAATTTATGCCTAATTCACTACATAGAGTAGAGGTACCTAGAGGCAGCAAAAACTATATGTTGGCTTATATCAGGTCCTATAAGCTCCCAGATGCTGCCTGGTTCTTAAATTGTGACAAACAAAAACGAATCATTTAGTCCTGGCCTTGTACGCTGGACAGATGGAAAGGATATGTGCTATTGATTCAGGCAACGTTCCACAGGATGTGCAAGCCCGCTATGCTATTCTTGTGGGGTGGGCCATACTGGCAGTAAATGAGTGCAGTGGCTGAGTCCAGATTCTAAATTATATAAATAGATACCTAGCCGGTGCTGGTTGAATCTCATTGAGATTCTGCTATGCTTTACATGAATCCTTCCTCAGGTGGAAGATATCTGTCAGGGAACCCAGAGAAGTCCAAGATAGAAGAGAAGTCAATTTAAACTGTGTGAAGTTTCTCTTGAGGGCCATCTTAGAACTGAGAGAAGAAGTCCCCCGGGTCTCTGCCAGCATCGCCAGCACCGACAGCACGAGCCAGAGCAGGGCAGGACTACAGACCCCACGCTCCAACAGGGACTGGCCGCGCTCGGCCTACGTCACTCTACTACGCCAGGAGGCACCTTCAGAAGCGCTATACTCCTGCTGCGCGGGACTCTGCCAGCATCGCCAGCACTGACTGCACGAGCCAGGACAGGGCAGGACTACAGCCCCCAGGTTCCAACGGGAACCGGCCGCGCTCGACCCACGTCACTCTCCCACGCCAGGAGACACAATAAGCAGCGCTATACTCCCGCAGCGCGGGACTCTGCCAGCACCGACAGCACAAGCCAGGACCGGGCAGGAATACAGCCCCCAGACTCCAAAGGGCAACGGCCACGTTCAGCCCACGTCACTCTCACGCGCCAGAGGCGCCTTAAACAGCGCTGTACTCCCGGTGCACGGGACAAGCCCGGGCAAAGCCTAGCCAGGGGTGGGCCCATCCTTGCCCATCAGAGTCCGGAGGAGGCTGGGCTGGGCCAGCCCCCTAACAACTGTTCTCTAGGAGGTGAGCTGCTGAGCTTTCATCTGTTATTGTTATTTTACCTTATATTGTGACTGGGCCTTCACTCTAAGTTGTTTGGACTGTTCGTTCGGCTACTTGTGTACCAAAGTGTTTGGGACAGTCGGATCAGGGGAGCTACGGGCAAGATTAGGAACACTACTTGTACTACTTATATTGGTTCTTCAATAAGTCCAGCACTTGTGTGCTGTATAACTGCACCTCAGCCAAAACCAAATTTTCATCATGGGGAAGGGAAAGGCAGTTAAGGGGTCCTCTGTTGCCACAAAAACTAAGAAAACTAAAAGGATGGTAAAATCTACTGGAGGGAACTGTGTGATTGACCAAATTGACAACGTAATCGTTGAATGCAAAGAACTGTTACTGTCGGATGCACCAGTACAGCGAGAGCCCGTAATTACTCCGCACCCTACTCCAGTAGGTACATCAATTGTTCAGCTGCACAAACCTAGCATGTTTGGAAAGACAGATGCACAAGCTATGATCACGACTAATACCCAGGGGGAGCCCCCTAGTCTGGCTGTGCCAGACTTATCTCCTTCATGTGCTATAACTGACATTGTCCATTGTAGCAATCGTTTTTTACCATTGTCTAATTTAGGTGATGATGATGTTAGTGTCCCCAATCCCCCTCCTAGTCTCCCTGAGAAAACGCTGTTGCCAGGATCACTAGCACATACAAGTACGGAGTGCACCGTCTTGATTAATAAATTGAGAACCGAAGTGTGAGAACTGAAAAGTGCCATACTTAGACTGACCTCTACATTAAGTAAACTCAAATGCTCGAACAATAGTGCTAAATCAATTATCCAGTATAGCCAGTCCACCCAGACCATTCAGACTATCCAGACCAAACTACCAGGGGCCTTATTTATGAAGGGCTTGCGCCACCGGTGCGTCACTTTTTCCCATGTTAAAAGTGACGCACCGGCAGCGCATGTCCTTCATAAATAAGGCCCCTGAAGCGCAGCAGGTTTACCACCCACAGGGGCCCCATTACCCATTTGAGATAGCTAGCAGAAACAGTGGACCCCCGATGCCCCCGACCACTTTTCCAGCGTCCCCTTTACCCCCGGCGAAATACAAGAGTTAATTCTTTCCAGCAATGGAATAATAATACTCCGACTAACCCTAGCTAATCCAATTCTTGATAGCTGCATTGATCAAGCTTAACACAGATTTTTAACTCTCAATACGATTTAATTAGTAGAGAGCGGAATTGTAGTCCCACTCCTTGACCCAGAAATAGGCCGACTAGCAAAAAAAATCAAGTTGTTATGATCGAGGTACCAAAATTACAGTCTTATATTAAATATGAATCTGAAGACTCCTTGATCATTAAAGTTATTCATTGGATAAAGGGTGTCGCTCAGTTATCAGAGACAACATTGGCTGCGCTGAAAGAATCGCTCGTCAGAACTATGTTTTTGATGAGATAGGCCTTACACTAAAAGATGCTAGGATGGTAGATGACCTAGTGGCCTTAGATATTAGGACAAATCCCCCAAGCAGCTCATCTATCAGAATTAAGTATTGCAGGCCTGAAGCAGATGCACGCAGTGCCTTAAATTAAGGCAGGGATCAGTTTCCAAACTACAAGAGGTAGATTGACTCAGGAATATCACCAGCTTCTCCTGCCCTAGCCCAATAGTGTTTTGGCCAACTATATAGCATTATTTCGGTTTTAAGTAGTAAAATGCTTTGCGACGCAATGGCGCTCAAGAAAGTGCTGCCATTTTGATTGACGTGAAGGCCACGCCCAGATCACTTTAACAATGAAGACACTGCACAGCCCTGCTAATTGTGTACTAGTAGTGGAACAGCTTAGATTATTTGCTGCTTATGTCAGGGTATACCTCCACCAACACATTTCTATTATGCTATGCTTGGGAGTTACTTGGAACTTACATAGGAACCTGGTTCATTTGTTTCGGTATCCAAGTACTCCCTAATCAAATGATTAAGGGTCTTGGATTACTTGGAACTTACATAGGAACCTGGTTCATTTGTTTCGGTATCCAAGTGCTCACTAATCAAATGATTAAGGGTCTTGGATTTTTCTATCATTTCATTTTTTTTAGGAAAAGCACATTGCACTAGAGTGGTCGACCATCGTATGCTCTTCTACAGTAGTCAACCCTCCATTCAGAGCCCTCTCCATGTCAGCTGCCTCCCATGGTCCATAGGGTGACCAACCGTCCGTAAATTTCACGGACAGTCCGTAAATTAGGGCTTCTGTCCGTTGTCCGTGATGAATGTCTTAACGGACGGCATTTGTCCATAATTTTAGCTTCTCAGATAAATAACACAAGTTGATACCCACAATTCAGATTCCCCAGCTGACCTGCAAGGGAGTCTCCTCTGCTGCATTCCGGAGGGAGGGGCAGACGGTGAAAAGAAATAAGCCCAGGGTGTCTGCTTCCCCAAAGAAATGCAAATGGGAGTAAATGGTTAAGTGGCAAGTAAAGGCCGCTTGGCTTGGCGGCGTTAATTGCTGGAATACTTGGAGCTTCCTGATGACAGGATATTTACAGGGTTCATGAACTTGAAAACTATTGAACGATCAGGAGATTAGGGCAAAGCAAGCTGGAAGGGGGTTTCAGGGCACACAGAGACGTATACTGTAAACTTTGAGAAAGAAAAGGGCACAGAGATCGAACACCTTAATATTAGGTGATGTTTAATTTATTTTCAACTACTGTATGGCAAGCGTTGGATAGCCACTTAGAAGTTTGGCAAAGAGCACATAGTCCTCGAAGTGTATATTATGGCACGGTATGCAGAAGTGTGCAATAGCACCATACAGGTTTGAGTGATGACAGTTTTGTGTCACTTTAGCGTACATTATTTCTTGGATATTCTGATGTTTACCTTTGTTTGATTAGGATTTTCAACAATTTCTTTAGAAACGTAAACTTTCTTCTGCAGTTTTTTTTACCTGCTTTTTTGTATCTGATCTGATTCATATATCTGGCATTGCCACCCTTTGACATGAAGGTGTACATTTTCATTTATGTACCACACTCCCTTTTAATTTTGGTCATCTCGTAATAGTGCCACCTGAAAGCAGAAGTATTAGACTTTTTTTCCCTCAAACCTGAGGAGCCACCTTGTCCATCCTGTTCTGCGCTATTACTTAGACCTCACATTTGTTTTAGTTGTGTTCTCATGTGTTTTCTTTGTTGCTGAAGTGGTTGACATGCCAGATTTTGTGGGAGCAGGGCTGCAAGCTTCAGCCGGCACCAGCACACTTGAGGCTAGAAAGCAGGGTCCTGAAATTTGCACCAGTCAGGCGCATAAACAAAGGATCTTTCACCCGCTGCGCAGGATACTCCCGGGCAAAGCCCGGGCCAAAAGCGGGCCAGTTTGCACCTGAAAGAGGCTGGGCTGGGCCATCGCCCTTGGTTTTGCAGCTAGGGGAATTGTAATTTCGGACTACAAGCCTGTAATGAGCGTGACCTGCAACTTTAATCAGATGTAATTGTCTATTAAAAGCACCCTAACTTATCTTGTTTTCTGCCTGCTAGCATTGCTGGATGTCTAAGCGAAAGCTAGGTCCTAACATGGAGGGAGCTACTGCCAAAAAAAAATAAAATCAGTACACTAGGTTGGTATATTAAAAAGGATTGATGATTCCCTGACTCTTCAAAAAAGTGAAAGCGATTCTCATGGCTAAATTCACTTGAATTACTTACTTATTACTGAAATATAATGACTAGTCTGTATTCGTGATCACCTTGTATCTGATCAACTATATTTTTATTTTAATATGCTTGTACCTGTTTCCAACATCTTCCATGTAAAGCGCTCTGATACCTGCAAGGGTCTTGTTTGCGCTATATAAAACCTTCAAATAAATAAATAAGATCACTCAGTGAGTCAAATTCCCGTTGCTGATAAACTGATTACAACTCAGTGGGGCTTAAATAAACCATGTAAATAGGAAGTTATTCTTGTTATATGTTCTTCTGTCTTCATCCACACCGTTGATAGAGAAACACTTGGCTTGATGCTAATGTTTCTTTCCGCCCAAGAAAAGAAGACGATAACAACTTCATGGCATTTACATATATGGGAAAAGAGCGTGACCCTAAATTGGGTGACGTCCCCTAGTCACAGCTAGGTCCCACTAAATGGGTTGTAGAGTTAGTTTCTGTTTAGAAATGCAAATCTTTCAAAAACAAATCCAAAGTTTCATATTCCAAGTTTCTTTATTCTTTATCTTTGTTTCATTATCTCATCTTCAAATAAATTCGGAAAAAACAATCAATGGCTTCCAGCCGTATATCCGAGGTTTCATTGTCCAATGCATTTCGGCTACAGAATAGACTTCATCAGGGACAGGATTTGTTTTGATATTGCGTGCTACTCCTCTGCTCTCTATAACACCGGGGTGGGTGATACTTCCAGATGTAGCCCACCCCTCACCTGTTGGCATGCGGGCTCTGATCAGCTGTTTGCTTGTCCTAAGCAACTCTTCTACTAATTTTATCTGCATCTTGCCTGGCCTCCTGTAATAAGATTCCAGTACTTAAAACATAGACCAATGGGTCTTTCTTGAAGTAGTTGCAAAAATGTTTAGAATGTAAGTCACCAAAAAGCGGAATAAGTGGGCGTGATGATCGAATACAGCAAAGAATCCCTAACCCATTTTGCCTTTTGTGACCATTTATTTTTGTTTTGTGTCGGACCTCACACCATGTATCAGAGGTATGTGCTAATGTTATGTCGAGGCACTTTTGACCTGAAGGTAGTAGGAGTTGAAAGATTTATATGGAACCCCTGGACCAGATGGGGATCCCAAATTAAATAACTTTGGATTATCATATACAAAATGCTCAATGAAGATATTGTGGGGATGATGAAAATTCAACAGCGAGATTGTTTCCCGGTAGCATTTATTGTTGAATGCATATTGCTATAATTTAATAATGGCTGGTTGCCACATTGTGTGGTACAAAAGGGGGTGGTGATGGACGGAGCATCTGAATCAATCAAACACTCACACCCAGTCAAAAGATCTGGGTTTAATCCATCACCGTTCTTTAGCCAACTCTGCCACCCCAGTTCAGACATGGCTATATGCAAATCAGTCTGACCCTGTGCCTAATGGGAACAGTCCAGCCCGAACTGCCAAGCCATGTCTTCCCTGAACCTTTAAAGAGAGTTCATGTATATTACATACAATGAAATACAATCTCATATTTAATGATATCCCCTCTGTGTTGAGGGGCGATATGTCCTTTTTGTTGAAGGGTCATAAGACGCACACACATCCTAGCCCCTTGCAGTGCATTGCTGCTGACTTAGGGTGGCACTCATCCTGAAAGGCTGCTATGGTCTCGCAGCACTCTCTGGCCTTTACCTCGTATGTCCTCTTTTGTATCCCTTCCCTGGTATAGTCAGTGCTTGTCCAGACAGAAATTCACACTAGCTCACACAGCTTTTCTTTCCCTCAGGCGAAATCCATGGGCTGATAATGCCATTCTGGAGTTCATCCTCATCTGAATTATTTACTATTGCGCGACTTCCTCTGGTGTGTCTGTAACACGTACTTTTTGTCAAAAAAAATTTGTCCTGAATTTTGACCTACGGTCCTTAATTTCTGTCCTGAATTTTCACCCTTTGTCCTGAATTTTTACACTCGCCGTCCTGAATTTGCACCCATGCCAGTTGGTCACCCTAATGGTCCAACCTCCTGGGAGCGAGGATAAAGCATATCCCTCTTTAATTATTCATACATTCATTTACTTTGCTCAATGTTTAAGGGTTTTCAGTGAGTCTGGGAGGTATTGTAGCGCTTGTTCAGCAATAACCGAAGCGAAAGAAGCAATACATAATATTTTCCTAATTTGCTGTCGTGTGAAGTGTAGACAATTCTGGTGTTGTCCAGAGCATTCGCTCCTGGAGGAAATACATATTTTCACACCGAACAGACACATAAATCAGCCTGACAGCGAAAATGGCAGAGTGCAGTGGTTTAATTAAGAACAGCAGGGCTATTACCCCTCCCCCACCGGGAGGCTCATAACTCTTTTTAAATAAGACTCAATTGTTTTTATCGAGCGCTGACAAATTGGAAGAGGGCATTTACATTTCTCTGCCAACTCCATTTACATGTTTTTTACACCGTGAGCATTCTGCAAGTGTGTCATAAATGTAAAAAAAAGTAACATCAAAGGTTATTCATAATCATAATTATTATTAATAATGGGCTTAGGTATGGATAAAAATCCACTGCTATTCCAGCCTTGTATTTTTTTGTATATTTTATCCGCAATTTTTTCTCCTGTTCGTTTTCGCTTGATGGTCTCTTTTCCCGAACCCCACAAAGGTGCCAGTTTTGGAACTTTTTGAAGGCAGAGTTATAGACGTTACACACTGGGGGCCTGATGCACAAATATTTTTTTCTGCCGGAAATACATCCAATTATGCCTGGAAGGACTCAAAAATATGATTTCTGGCAGGCGTAACCCACACAAGTGGTGAGATGTGGGTGTTCCGAGGCATATCAGGGACACTGGAATTTTGCGGCAGGAGAGGGCCATATTTTGCGTCAGGATTTAGTACATTATGGAACAAGAAAATAAAAACTATGCAGTAGAATCATTTTGTGATAGTATTACTTCATTTCCGGCTGGTGAGCCTCAGAATAATCCAGGATGGGTGCTTACAAATATATGCAGGAGTTATGGAGGAAGAAGCAGCCGGACGTCATGCGGTTCCTCCTGCATGTTCGGTGCCAGCTGTCTGCTCTCCACCGAGCACCCCGTTCCACCAGCCCAGACAAGGCTCGCAGGGCAGGCTACAAGGCCAAACAAGGTTATGTGATCTATTGTGTCCGTGTCGCCGTGGTGGTCGTAAACGTCTTGTCCCCAAAGGAGCTACCTATGGCAAACCTGTGCACCCTGGTGTTAACCAGATCAAGTTTGCCCGCAGACTTCAGTCTGTTGCTGAGGAGCGTGCTGGTCGCCATTGTGGAGGTCTCAGAGTGCTGAGCTCATACTGGGTCGGAGAAGACTCCACCTACAAGTTCTTCCAAGTAGTTCTGATTGATACCTTCCACAATGCCATCAGACGCAACCCAGAGATCCAATGGATCACCAAAGCAGTCCACAAGCACAGGGAGCTGCGTGGGCTCACTTCAGCTGGCAAGAAGAGCCGTGGCTTGGGCAAGGGACACAAGTTCCACCTTACCATTGGAGGCTTGTGTCGTGCTGCCTGGAGGAGATAACACACTTCAGCTCCATCGTTACTGTTAAACCCTATTGTGCTTCTAAAGATATTTCAAATACAATTGGTACTTCATTTTTTTGTCATTTTTTAAACTTCTTAACACTTGTCCGGGCATTATTTGCACCCATTTAGTACCAGTTTAACTCCCAAAAATATAGCAATAAGCTACAGAAAGGTGACCAGTCAATGTTTGCAAAGTGCCTTCAACTATGCTGCAACATGTCTCACTGAGTTTTTAGTAACTTTTGAACCGTTTGAGCTAGAAACAATTTTTCTTGTTAAAATCTGCAGATTATTCAGCAGATTAAGGTAATTGCGGCAAATCTATAATTATGCGAACATCATTGCAGCCGCACAATCACATAATTCCAGTGGCCCTGGGCATAGTCAGTCTTGTATGGTTGCATTGTCTTAGCTCGCATTTCCTGGAACAAAGAGCGACCTCCCGGTTACCTTTCCGCGCATTTCTTCGCCGATCGGTTTTATTTTAGTTTCGTAATTTTTAAACAACTCTCTGTCGTTTTCGTTGGCAGTTTTTTTTGTGTGTGCCCTGGTTATTGCTATATAAAATAGCATTTCATTTCAGGTTTAAATAAGTAAGGTTGGTGGAGTGCAAGATAGAAAATATACTGCGCAAATCATTAATAAGGGTTGAAGCTAATTACTACATACAGGAATGAGAGCAAAGATTACCGCTGTCACACACAGCACTTATTCAAATCATTACCATCTCAACGTTTACTACATATTTTCAGCACAGACATTTTGTGGGCAGCCAGGGATATAAGCTACTGTTCATGGCCTGCCCTTTGGAACCCTTTGTTGTGTCCTGTGGTGAGGAGGTGACTGCCCTAGGGGTTGTGCTCTGGGACCTACACTCCGGGGCATCTGGGATTGGCTAGGCCTACCACGTGGCCTTATAAATAACAGAGTCGGACACTGGGAATAACTTGGTTGCTCGGTCTGCGCGCTTCTCAATACGTGCGTGCGTGCGAGACCTCTTTTTATTATCAGGAGTCACATGACTTCAACGCTGGACGCTCTGGGCGTCAGGGGCGTGCCCCCACGAACATAACATTCCTCCTAAAACAAGGAAAAACCAAACATAGCAAAAACCCAACTCCAACGTCCTCAGACAGTCTCATATAACATTTATCTGCAGCTGCCTTCAGCGTTGCCATGTGGTGGCAACCTTACAAACACTGTTTCAACACAAAATGTTTATTAGGAACAGTCTTACGTGAAATGATCGCGTAGACGGCAGGAGGGGGTCGGGTTATTTCTCAGCCGGTGCTGCAACCCTCTCTGACTCAGCATTTCCGCTCCTGCCCCTGAGGCAGGACTTGGCGCCTCTCTGTTGGCCCCCTCCGGACCTGGTGTCTCCTCGAGGGCCTCAGCGTCTCCTCCCACCTCTTCACTCACTGCTCTCAGATCGTTGCTTGGAGTGACCTCGTGACTGGGTGTTGATTCAACTCCGGATGCGTTAGTTGCAGTTTCAGTTCTGCCAGCACTCCGCAGAGGGCCAGATTCGATGGTTGCCGAATGAAAATGTTTGAAATGAGATACATTGCGGGTTACTGTCTCTCGTCCTCGGATCACAGTGAGACGGGTGCCTTTCACTCCAATCACTCACCACGGTCCTTTTTCGTAGTTGAGCCTGAACTTGCCACTGGTTGTTCGGTTGCGAAGAAGCACCACATCTCCTTGGTTAAATCGGGGTGTCGCCGCTCTTCGTTTCTGGCTGATCTTGGCGAAGGTGGCTTTTCTTTTCCTTGCAATGACCTCCTCATTCACCACCTCGGGTAACCATTGAGGATGATGGGGAATAGAATCAGTCACCACTCGCCCTAGGAGGAGATGGGCCGGGGCCACCCCTGTGGTGGAGTGCGGGGTCTGGCGATAGCTTCGGAGGAACGTGAAGATGGCCATCTCCACTGACTGTCCTTTATCATGGGCAATGCGGATGACCTTGTTTAATGTCCTCATGAACCTCTCAGCTTCTCCATTGGCTTGGGGCCACCTGGGTGTTATGCGTCGGTGACGTGTTCCGAGAGCGGACAGATATGCAGCCAGATCCTGCCCTTGGAATGGGGGTCCATTGTCCGTTCGGAGCTCCCTCATGGCTCCATGAGTGGCAACAATTTTCTCCATTTTTGGTATTACGCACTCTGCACTTGTGCTTGCCACGATCTCTACTTCCGGGTACTTTGAGTGGCCGTCTATCATCACCAGTGTGTGTCTTCCATCCGGGAGACTGCCAAAGTCCATGCTGGCCCGCTCCCATGGCCTCTGGGGTCGGGGCTCCACTATGATAGGCGCCTCCCGGGGAGCATCCCCCGTAACTTGGCAGGCAGCGCACGACCTTACTATGTTTTCCACCATGTCGTCCATTAGGGGGAACCATACCTTGGTTCGCAGCCGGGCTTTGGTCTTGACCATCCCCTGGTGGCCCACGTGTGCTAGTTGTATTACCTGACCCGTGAGGGCCGAGGGTATCACTAGACGATGCCCTCGCAGCAGACAACCCGCATCGTCTTCATTGAGCTCTTCCCTGACATGGTACAGGCTCTCCATGATCTTCTGAGCCTCTGGGGTGAGCGCCTTCCAGCTCTCTTCGGCTTTGTGCCAGTTCGCCGTTAGAAGGATTTCCTTAGCTCTCTGTATGCAGGCATCTTGAACTGTGGCACTCACAACATCCTCGAGAGATATGGGGCGCGGGCATGATCGCGCAACTACCCACTTTACATATGCTTCCGTTTCTTCCGCTTCCTCCATTTCCTCTGGAGTGGCAGGCCTGGGATGGCGCGAGAGATAGTCTGCCGGGTTTTTCGCTCCAGGTTGATACTCGATATTGCAGTTATATTCCTGCAGTTGTAATAGCCACTTCTCAATTCGCGGGGGTGGCTTCGATGAAGTTCCTGAAAATAGAGCCACCAGCGGTTTGTGGTCAGTTACCACTGTGAATGGCTTGCCGTAGACATACAAGTGAAAGTGTCGGCACCCCCAATGTATTGCAATTGCTTCCTTCTCAATTTGTGAGTATCTCTGTTCGGTATCCGTGAGAGATCGACTAGCGAAAGCGACTGGGGCCCAGTCTATTTCATCTTTCGGCCTCTGCATCAGCACAGCGCCCAATCCTGCCGGTCCAGCATCCACTGCTATGAGTGTGACATGACGGGGGTCAAAAAACGCCAGCATGGCGTCGCTGGAGAGGGAGGCCTTGATGTCTTGGAAGGCTTTCTCCTGCTCCGGTCCCCAGATCCACGGGCTGGAGTCCTTTGTGAGTTCATGCAGGGGGAGCGTTAGGTTGGCCAAGTCTTTGATGAAAAGACCGCAGTAGTTCACCATACCAAGGAAGCTTCTGACTTCCGTGACTGTCGTGGGTGGTGGAGCGTCCTTGACGTCTTTTACTTTGTCGGGGTCTGGATGAATACCATCGGCTGAGAAGACGTATCCAAAAAACCCTATTTTGGTTCGCAGGAATTCGCACTTGTCCCGGTGAAGTGTGAGACCAGCACTTCGGAGTTTGCGAAACACTTGCGCCAGTCGGTGGTTGTGCTCTGTGATGGTGCGAGCGTGAATCATTATGTCATCGCTGACATTTATCACCCCAGGTATGTCAGCAATCAGTTTCTGAATGACGTTCTGAAACACTTCTGCCGCACTGGAGACCCCAAAACTGAGTCTGGTGTATCTGCGAAGCCCAATGTGTGTCGAGAAGGTAGTGATGTTTCTAGATTCTTTGTCTAGCACCAGCTGATGGTATCCCGCTCGGAGATCTAATTTTGAGAACCAGCAGGCCCCGGCCATTTCCCCAATCAGGTCATCGATCGTAGGGGTGATGTGGCGCTCTCGCTTGATGGCGGCATTGGGGAGGCGCATATCCACGCATATCCGAACTGCCCCAGGCTGTTTCGGTTTCCGTGTGACTACAATGGGCGAGACCCAGGGGGTGGGGCCTGAGACTTTCTCGATGATTCCGGCCGCCTCCAGTTTGTGTAGTTCTTCTTCCACAAGCGGCCGAAGATGGAAGGCAATGCGACAGTGTCGCAAAGCTACAGGCTGCACAGTAGGGTCTATGTGTAAGTGTATCTCACGCCCTTTGAAGCATCCAATGCCCTCGAACAGGTCCGGAAAATCCCTGAGCAATTGTTGCACAGATTCTTCATGGACTCTGAAGGCAAATGTAACCACTCCCAGGTCCTCGGCTGTTCTGCAGCTCAATAGCATGCCTTGCCCTTCTTCCGACACAAAGATGTTTGCTCTCGTGACTTTGTCTCCATGGCGTACTGCCGCTCAAAACTTGCCCCTGATTCGGAGTGGAATGTCTTGTCCATAGGCGAAGACAGTGATGGGAGTGGGGCTGAGGATAGGGGGCGTGGACATGTTTCTATAGAGGGAAGCGCTCATAAGATTTATGGACGCTCCTGTGTCCACTACCGCCATGATCTCCTGGTCCGCTACTTGTATGGAGCACTGAGGCAGAGTTCTGGTGCGCCGAGTAGCGGTGCCGATCATGTGCACTTTGTGCACGGACCGCTCCTCCTCTTCGTCGTCATCCATGTCGCTATTGCTTGGTTCACCTTCCATGACGGCCTGTATAGCTTGGCGAGGTTTGCGGAACCTCTTCGATCGGCACACCTTCTCAAAGTGGTTCATCTTGCCACAGCCAGAGCATCGTTTGCCCCGTGCTCGGCATTCTGGTGCTGGGTGGCGCGGACCTCCGCAGTATCCACATGACGGTCCGGATGCCCCGCCTTGGGCTGGTGCTGTTCTTTTGTGCCACTTGGAGGGTGTTTGGACCTGTATCTTGTTAACCGGTTCCATCTTCACCGTAGCTTGCAGCGCGTCTTCCATGTGTGCCGCTCTGGCTTTGGAGAGTTCCTTCGTGCGGCCAAGTGTGAGGATATCGGCCAGCGGCTTCCCCGATTCTTCTAGTATCCTCTCTCTTAGTTTGGCAGAGGCGCAACCCTGTATAATCTGTCCCCTGATTTCCTCCGTTATATCTTGGAACCCACACGTTAGTGCCAGTTTCTTGAGCCTGGTGTGGTATGCATCCAGGGATTCTTCCGGTAGTTGCCGTGCTTGTCGGAAGACAAAACGTTCGTAATCCTGGTTTGCCATGGGCTCAAAATGTGCATTGAGGGCATTGATCAGGGTATGATGAGTCTTGGGGGTGGCCTCTGTGAGGGTCCGAGCAATGGAGTGAATGTCTTTGCCGCCGAGGTGAAGCACCATGGTGCGCTTTTGTTCCTTGTGGACTTTCGTGGCTTCAAAGAAGACTAGGAGCCTGTCCACCCATTCCTTGCATTTCGGGGCGAGCGTTGAGGGCGCACCCTCCACCACAAACGGTTCAATGGGCGGAATGGTAGCCATCGCCCAGGACGCGCTTGATCGGGCCTGTAACCGGCCGGGACGGCACCGGGGCCGGTGCGCGGAGGATTAGGCTGACTGCTTTCTCCACGTGCGGGATAGTTGGCACCCACAGGCAGGTCAGGCTTTGGCTGAGGCGGGCACCTCAGCGAGGGTAGAAGAGCGCGTGCGGCCGGCGCTATCACCACAACCGGGACAGGTCCGATGCGGGACAGGCAGGAGCCGCGTCCACTCGAGCTGTTAGCCGATCCTGGGCGCCTCCCTGATCGCCGTGCTAGGCGGGTCGAGGCGCGCTTCACGCACGTGCCACTAGGCCCGGTGCGGCGCCGGGGGGGGAACGCTGTGCGGGAGGGGTTCGGCACACGGCCACTCGTGCCACGATGCGCTGTAGGTCGACGCTGGGCGGCACGGCTCACCTGCAAATTCCCCGGGGCGGAAGCTTTCTTCTCTCCAGGCACTGAGTGCGGGGGTGTGTGAGATGGCAAGGCACGAGCACCGCAAGCCACAGGCAAGGCTCGCGGCCACCTCACAAGGAAGTGGGCACACACACACCCCGAGCGAGGAGTCGACAACCACCCTCGTCGCCAATTGTTGTGTCCTGTGGTGAGGAGGTGACTGCCCTAGGGGTTGTGCTCTGGGACCTACACTCCGGGGCATCTGGGATTGGCTAGGCCTACCACGTGGCCTTATAAATAACAGAGTCGGACACTGGGAATAACTTGGTTCCTCGGTCTGCGCGCTTCTCAATACGTGCGTGCGTGCGAGACCTCTTTTTATTATCAGGAGTCACATGACTTCAACGCTGGACGCTCTGGGCGTCAGGGGCGTGCCCCCACGAACATAACACCCTTCTCACTTCCCCAGTTACCTATGGTTTCAAGGAGTATAATTATCCTGCCCCAAGATTACTTTGATGTACAGATGGCAATGTGCTTTTTATGCAGATAAATGTCACTGATGTCATATGACAGCACAGCACTAGATCACTCACCAGCAGTTTTAGCCCATTTAAAACCACAGATTCAACATCGCATTTTGCTATCTCATAGTGTGCCCATGGCACGCATATTGGAGGACTGGAGTGCGTGTGGGAGTGACGCTCCCTGGTATCGTAGCAGCGCACTGAACACTGAACTGCTGCTGTATTTGTAGTTTGGCGCCTCACACGCGTAGCGCTTCTGTTGATTGCCTGCCTCTTTCAGCGCTATTGGGATCATTGTTGCTGTGCTAGTATTTGGACGCCTCACACGCGTAGCGCCTCTGCTGTTTATCTGCCTCCGTCAGCGCTATTGGGATCATTGTTGCTGTATTTGTGTCATTGCCGCTGTATTTGTGTAGCGCTTTTGTTTTGATTGTGCTTGCTGCTCACTCGCTATATCTTTGTAACTGTTACCACTGTCTGCCTCCCCTCGGACCCTCCATTTTGTTGTTGTTGATCTCCCCAGGCCCGCCCCTCAGCCACACTACCGCCTCCCTGCTGCCCCTCCCACGCTCCGCCCCCTCCACTGTCCATTAATGTCAGATGGTCCCACGCGCAGCGTCCACGCGCTACGGCCGCGCCGAAGGTGCGCCAAAGGTAAGCCCGTCTACGCCCGTCCGCGCCTGGACCGCGCCCAGCGCCATAGCCCCTGGTCCTCGTAATGTCCACCCCTCCCGCATTACTTACGATGCCACCACCCTCCTAGCCCTCAACCCCGGCCGCTCCCCCAACTGCGTCCAAGCTGCTCCTGGACAAACCCACGGACCTTTCTCATGCAAGTCCTGCAAATTCAACGGCTCCGACAACAACTCCGCTACGATCACACCACTGATACCTGACCCCAACCACCTACAATGCATCTTGCTCAACACCCGCTCGGTCCACAGGCACGCCATAGACCTATGGAATCTACTAGACACCATCTCTCCGGACGTCGCCTTCCTAACAGAAACATGTATGAACGCCTCTTCTGCTCCAGACATCACCATTGCCATCCCTGAAGATTATAAGATCATACACAAGGACCGTATCGGCCACACAGGAGGAGGAATCGCTATCGTCCATAAGAAATCCATCCACATCTCAACCAGCTCAGACGTCAATCTCGCCAACTCTGAACACCTTCACTTCCAGATCCACATAGACCCCAAAACCACACTCAGAGGCACCCTCCTTTACAGACCTCCAGGACCCCGCGCACAATTTAGTGAGGACATCACGGACTTCATCACTCCACACGCGCTCCCCTCCAAAGATTACATCCTTCTAGGAGACCTCAACTTCCACCTTGAAAAGAACAACGACCGCAACTCCACCACCCTTCTGGACAACCTCGCCAACCTCGGACTTAAACAACTTGTCACTTCCCCCACCCACATCGCAGGTCACACACTCGACCCTGTCTTCACCTCCAGCAATCATGTATCCTTCAGCCACACCACGGATCTCCTTTGGACTGACCACAGCTGCGTTCACTTTACCTACAACAAGCCCAAACCCAACAACAACCCCCAACCAACTCTGCAAAGAAACTGGAACAAAATCACCATCGACCAGATCTCCTCATTGCTTCTTCTAAACCCCCCAGCCCACTCCTCAAACCCCGATCAAGCCGCAACCAACCTCACCCTATGGTTATCCAACAGCGCCGACATCCTAGCACCACTGAAAAAACGACAAATCAAACTCGGCATCAAGAAGGCCTCCTGGTTCAACGATGATCTTAAGAAATCCAAGAAACGTTGTCGCTCCCTCGAGAAGGCCTGGAAAAAAGACCCAACCACCAGCACCAAGGACGCCTTCAAAAACGCCACCCGCATACACCACCAACTGATCCGAATTGCTAAGAAAGCCGCTTTCAAGGACCGACTAGATAACAACGCCCACAACAGCAAGGAACTATTCAACATCGTCAAGGAATTCACCAATCCCTCGGCCAACTCCAACGACATCACCCCCTCCCAAGCCCTCTGCGACTCCCTAGCCTCATTCTTCCACAACAAAATTGCAGACATCCACAACAGCTTCGACAACCAACCCGAAGACCAACCCACCCATCCCCCTGCAGGTCCCCCACCTCCCTTGAACACCCTCAATGATTGGAAGCCAATCTCCACTGAGGACACCATCCGTCTGATGAACTCCATCCACTCAGGATCCCCCACAGACCCATGCCCCCACCACATCTTTAACAAAGCAGACTCCATCATAGCACCGCACCTCCGAGACGTCATCAACTGCTCCCTCGACTCCGCAACCTTCCCGGAAAGCTGGAAACATGCCGAACTCAGCGCCCTTCTGAAGAAACCCACAGCTGACCCCACCGAACTCAAAAACTACCGCCCCATCTCGCTCCTTCCATTCCCGGCCAAAGTCATCGAGAAAGCAGTCAACAACCAGCTTGCCGCCTTCCTTGAAACAAACAAATCCCTCGACTCCTCACAATCCGGCTTCCGAGCCAAGCACAGCACTGAAACCGCCCTCATCGCTGAAACAGACGACATCCGAACTCTCCTGGACAATGGAGAAACAGTCGCCCTCATCCTCCTTGACCTCTCCGCAGCCTTCGACACAGTCTGCCATAGCACCCTTCTACAGCGTCTCAGAAACATCGGAATACAAGGAAATGCACTGGAATGGATCACCTCGTTCCTCACCGGAAGAACCCAGAGAGTTCGCCTCCCACCATTCATCTCAGAAGCCACTGAAGTCATCTGCGGCGTACCCCAAGGGTCCTCACTCAGCCCCACCCTTTTCAACGTATACATGAGCCCCCTCGCGGCCATCGCATGCCAACACAACCTCAACATCATCTCCTACGCGGATGACACTCAACTGATCCTATCACTCACCAATGACCCAAGCACCGCCAAAACTAACCTACACGAAGGAATGAAAGAAGTAGCCGAATGGATGAAACACAGCCGTCTGAAACTGAACTCAGATAAAACAGAAGTCCTTATCTTAGGTACCTCCCCCTCTGCCTGGGACGACTCTTGGTGGCCAGAAGCCCTCGGAAAAGCACCCATCCCGACGGACCACGCACGGAACCTGGGCGTCATCCTGGATTCCTCACTCTCGATGAACAGACAAGTCAACGCCGTCTCTTCATCCTGCTTCAACATTCTTCGCATGCTCAAAAAAACATTTCGTTGGATCCCCATCGAAACTAGGAAAACGGTCACCCACGCTCTGGTCACGAGCCGACTGGACTACGGAAACACCCTCTACGCCGGAACTACCGCTAAACTCCAGAAAAAACTCCAACGAATCCAGAACGCTTCAGCCAGGCTCATATTAGACATCCCGCGTAAAGAACATATCTCTGATCACCTGAAAAACCTCCACTGGCTCCCCGTCAATAAGAGGATCACTTTCCGGCTCCTAACCCACGCACACAAAGCACTCTACGAAACCGGACTCGAGTGCCTCAACACACGACTGTCCTTCTACACCCCCTCCCGCCAGCTACGATCATCCAACCAAGCCCTTGCCACTGTACCTCGCATCAACAAAACCACCATGGGAGGTAGATCCTTCTCCTACCTGGCAGCTAAAACCTGGAACTCACTTCCCACTTACCTTCGCCTTACTCAGAACCACCTAGCATTCAGAAAGCAACTTAAAACGTGGATATTTGACAAGTAATTCCCCACCCCTCTGCAAGCGCCTTGAGACCCTCTGGGTATGTAGCGCGCTATATAAATTTTTTGACTTGACTTGACTTGACTCTGTAGAAAGTATGATCACAAGGGAGCCCATATCCAAATTTGCACTATATAAAACTGCAAAAAATATCAACGATGCCCTGCACATATGAGCCAAACTTGGCCGAAAGACAATAGGATGCTTTGCATTGAATAAGAAAATGCCAATATTGTTAAATGTCTGCCTTGAAACAATGCCTCCCAGACATTCCCCTACCAAACCCCTACCAGAGGCGAGTCCTCCCTCCCCCTCTTGCCCAACTGACTGCGTCCCTTTTACTTTTGAATTACACCAGTGAAAACATGATTTGGTGCCTTAAAAGGTCGCAGTTTATTCAAATATAATATGGTTGTACATTTGCAACTTTATTGGTTATTCAAAACGTCCATGTTATTGTATACTTTCATTGTCTTTGTACATTTCTTGTCGTTATGTGCCCTTAGACAGCACCATTCTGTGGGGGCCCTTTTGGCGGGCCTCTCTGTCTGCGTTTCCAGGCTTCAACTTGCTACTGAATTCAAAGGGTGTCCGTCAGGACCTGCCCGGGCTGCAAGTGACTTTCCGCTTGCCCTAGACCTTCTGCTGGACCCTCGCTTGCTCCTCAGGGGCCCTGCAGTGTGGCACCCCAAGGACCCTGTGTGAGCTGTTCCTTTACGCTGCATCTGGCTGTTTCCTTGTGTTTCAGTCCCTCAGTACCCCTGCCGTGAGGAATCCCAAGGGCCCTGTGGGAGCGTCCCATCTATTCTGTCTATGGCTGTGTGCCGTCATTCGCTCCCTCAGTGCCCCTGCCATGAGGCATCCCAAGGACAAAATGTGAGCCTTCCATCTACACCTTGTAATTTTCACTCTTTTTTCTATCTTTCTTGGGTTTCTTCCACCATGCTACCTACGGTTTTACAATCGGAGGGAGCTCTCCCTGCTCTCCCTACCGCTCTTCCCTTACGAGAAACCCATTTGCTTTTAAGATCCCTCCTATGTATAGCATAAACATGTCCATCCCCACCCCTGTCAGGTGTACCCCATCATCAAATGATAACCCTGGGATCTCAAGTTGATGAACCTGTGTCTCATAAAAACCCCAGCCATTGGCCTTGCATATTTTTGCCATGGTGATATTCAGTTTGAATCTTGACTTCTCCACTGCGCCCAGATCCTTGGCACCTCTCCATGCTTTGCGTACTATTATCTCCGAAAAAAAGATAACCTCGGCTGGGTGGACTAGTCTAGCTATGGCTGTGAGTCATGCCTGGATTTTTTCCAGGAGGCCCCTCCTCCCTACTACTGCCAGGTCATTTCCCCCCTGGGTGGATAACAACCGCATCCAGTTTGCCACCTTGCCCAAGTACTTCCCGCACTGCGGGGAGCAGTTGGTCCCATTTCATTCCTGGTTGCTCCAGCCAGATTACTTCCGTGTCCCGTAGCCATATTCCGCAAAATTCACGGCTGACTGCTGCCCACCTTTGGGCTTGCGTTACGTATGAGTGCCCCACAATCCAGACCTTTTGCATTGCTCTGCCAAACGATAACGTTTGTCCGTCTTAGGGGCCAGTGCGTTGTCCAGCCTCAACTTTAACCTGAGTCCACCACGCCCATCCGTCTTCCGGCACGGGTCATCCCCTGGTCCGGGGCGAGCTCTCGGAATCTGTCCCAAAGGAAATGAGAAATGGCATTCGCAATTGAGTTGTCTACCCCTGGGATGTGATGTGCCCTAAGTGTAATATTTGCTTTTAACTGGCAGTCAATGAGTTTCCGCAGCAGCTTGACCACCGACGGGCATTGCGCTGTCCCTGTGTTGATACCTGCACTACCGAGACTTAAAAGTCCCCAAGAATGGTTTAGTCAGCCTTAAGAGTTTTATAAACAGTTTTTGAGTTTTATGTCAGGTTTTATGAATTTATATAAACTTGAATTGATTGGGTTTTAGAGTTGTATCAAGCCGGGTATAAATTGTATAAGTGTGCCCTGTTTATATTGGATAATTGGTATTTATTTCATTATTGAGAGTGTATTAAGCTCCTTGGTGCTCCGAGAATGTACAATTTGTGCAGTAGTAATAAGTGTAATGAGTTTTGCTATTTGTTTAAAGACTATGGTCTAAATAAACGATGTCTTTGACTTTGACCTGCACTACCGCATGGTTGACTGACCAGAGAATTTTTTGTCTGTTGGACAGTTTCTGTGCCTATATGTGGAATGCCACCACAATGAGGAATAACCCTAATAGGGAGATGTTGGCCGTGACCCCTTTTTTCTGTCATCTTGCCGGCCATGCTCCTGCCATCCATGTTTTCCCTAGGATGGCCCAAAACCGTAGCTTCCTGCTGAGTCCGTGTATATTTCAAGTTGGTTGGCATACACCCATGGCTCTCGTCACATGAGGGTGCCGTTGAAATTAGTCAGGAAAGCCTCCCACTGTTCTAAATCCTTCTTCACCCCCTTGTCCCTGTGGTGTTTCTGTGTCAAGTCTGTGTTAGCCAGGCAAGGCGTTTGGTGAAGGGGCGCCCCACTGGGACTACTCTAGTGGCAAAATTCAGCACCTAGTGTTGCTTTCTTCTGTTGTTTCAACCTCAGGCGGCAGCTTACATGTTCCTGCCACGGAGTCAAATTCTATCCTGAGGAAGGACAGTTTTGTGGAGGGGCCCTTGCTCCCCCAATTCACGTGCCAGGTCTATGAAGAGGCAGAGGAGGTTTGCAAATTCCCCTGTCTCCACCCCACCAATGAAGAGGAAGTCGTCCAAGTAATGGACCGTTCCACCCGCCGGAGAGCGTGTCCCCAGTTCCCACTCCAGGAATCCACTGAAGGCCTCAAAGTAAGCACAGGATATGGAGCAGCCCATTGGCTGGCATTTGTTATAGTAGTGTTGGCCGTCCAGTTGGAAACCTAGCAAGTGGTAGCAATATGGGTGTACTGGGAGGAGGCGAAAAGCCGATTCTATGTCAGTTTTAGCCATCAGGGCCCCTGTCTGCCTCATTAGGTCCACTGCGTCATCCACTGATGCATACATCACTGAACAACTCTTTTGGTCAAGTCAGTCGTTGACGGAGTCCCCGTGGGGGTGTCACAGGTGGTATATTAACCTGAACTTGCCCACCTCCTTTTTTGGCACTATGCCCAGCGGAGATACTAGCAAGTATTTTAGCAGGGGATGCAGATGGGCCTGCGCCTTTTCCCAGCTGCACTTCTTTTCCCACTTTCAGCCTAGCTGCCCCGGGGATGTCTTGAACTGACTTCAGGTTACGGCTCTCCCGTGCACCAGACGGTCCTTTGTAAGGGATGAGAAAAACCCTTGTGAAACAGTCTGCTAATTTGTGTCTGCCTGATGTCTGGGCGTATCGTCCTAATAAATACAATAGTCTGCTTGTTTTTATGGGAGTGGGTAAGGGAGGCCCCCTGCCCTTCTCGCCCTCACCCTTTTCTTCGGCCCCCAACTCCTTACTTCTTGGGGCCTCCCATTTCCTTGTTTGCCCCTGCCCCATGGGCCTGTCAGCAGAGCAAGGCCAGATGGTTGGCCCAGCAGGTCCCACAAGCGTGCTTGAACCTGCAGGCAGCCCCCACTTACATTCGTCCTTGTCATATTTCCAACATGACTTTCCTGATCCATTACCATTTTGGGCCTTCCCTTTGAGAGGCTGATCTTGCCCTTCGTATTTACCTTTTGCCCTGTAGAGATAAAAAGTGGGCTCCCCCGAGCTCACCGCTTCTCTGGCCGCTACCTTGTGAGTTGTCAACCCTTCCATGTCTTGGCAGTCCAACTCAATTACTGGCCATGTCTGCATCTTCTCCATGAAGCCCCTGTCATATTTTAACCAAGCGTCACCCTGGTATTTTTGTTGTGCATCATGCACCCTCTGTGCGTATAAAATTAAGGCTGCTGCACTCTGGGGGAATTTCTCTATGACTACACAGGCCAGAGTTCTGAACACCTTTAGCCAGTTTTCAAATGACCTCTCTACTCTAAGCTTGCGCCTGTCCCTCTTGTCCTCATCCTTTTTGTCTTGCGTTGTCAGGTCCAAGCCTGCCTAGCACACCTCTAGCAGTGAAAAAAGTCTATAAATTCTTATCTCCAGATTCGTTCCTTCACATTCAGGGGAATAAGGTTGGCCAGCCCTAGAAGCTTTGTAGTGGTAGGGGGGTCTCCCAGGGAGGGGAGTAGATATTTGTTGGCCGGTTTCCCCCTTGGGTCCGCGCCTTCCCCTGCCCTGCTTTTCCCTGCAGCATTAACCTCTGGCGCTGCTCCCCCTCCCTGTGCGGCCCCTTCGGCCCTTGTCCCACAGTTCTGCTTCTCCTGTTGGTGGTTCTCCTGTCCCCCACCGTCTACCTTTTTGGGTCCCCTTTTCTCCTTGATGTTTGCTCTGGCCCTTGGCTCACTCCACTGCCCTCTGTATTCCACTGGGGGGATCCTCCAAAGGGAGGTCCCGCCCCGCCCATTGCCACCAGGGCACCCACGCTGCTGGGTGAGCTGGTCTCTGCCCCATGCCTCATCCTGGAATCCCTGCTGTTCCCTTCCTTGGCCTGCCAACCAGGATGGTTGGAGAGGCCAGAAACCCTGCATCACTAGATTGTTTACCCCTAGCTGTGTACCCATGTTCACAATTTGCCCTGGCCCTCCTTCCACTGGCCCAGGGTGCTGCACCCTTTTGCGCTTTCCCCTTATGGTTTTTGATTGGTGCTTACCATTGCCATTGTCCGCCACGATGTTCCACTCTCTGCGTCGTTCTTGAGGGACCGCCATGTTGGCTACAGACTCCGCCGCGTTTAGCAGTCCCGCAGTCAGGCTCCTACCTGCTTGTCCCCTTTGCTCCAACTGTCAGTGCCGACAAGTGCCCATAGGTATCCTTGTCCCCTGGCTTCCCAAAGGCTGGTGGCTTAGTTTCACACCCCTCAGCCCAGCTGAAGTTGCTCTTAGGTTTGGCGTTCTCCGCTGCTACTCAGTACAGAGAATCAGTACTCCTGAGGCGGAAGCCGGGAGCGTCACACGTTTTTTAAGATTTGAGTGTCACTTATATTTTCTCTGTACTTTTAAAAACTATCTTACCTGGCAACATTACTGGCAGAAAAAAGCAATTCCCAGTCCCTGCGCAGCGGATCTTATCGCTGTCAAGGACCCAAACAAACTACCACTTGTGGACGCCATTGCCGGCGTGCACCGAGGCCACACCCCCTTGAGGCCACGCCCCCCCTGCCCAGCTTAAAAAGCGCTGAGAACGAGCGCTTCAACAGAATCAGTACTCCTGAGGCGGAAGCCGGGAGCGTCACAAGTTTTTTAAGATTTGAGTGTCACTTATATTTTGTCTGTACTTTTAAAAACTATCTTACCTGGCACCATTACTGGCAGAAAAAAGCAATTCCCAGTCCCTGCGCAGCGGATCTTATCGCTGTCAAGGACCCAAACAAACTACCACTTGTGGACGCCATTGCCGGCATGCAACGAGGCCACGCCCCCTTGAGGCCACGCCCCCCCCCCCGGCCCAGCTTAAAAAGCGCTGAGAACGAGCGCTTCAACAGAATCAGTACTCCTGAGGCGGAAGCTGGTGCGTCACACGTTTTTTAAGATTTGAGTGTCACTTATATTTTCTCTGTACTTTTTAAAAACTATCTTACCTGGCACCATTACTGGCAGAAAAAAGCAATTCCCAGTCCCTGCGCAACGGATCTTATCGCTGTCAAGGACCCAAACAAACTACCACTTGTGGACGCCATTGCCGGCGTGCACCGAGGCCACGCCCCCTTGAGGCCACGCCCCCCCCGCCCAGCTTAAAAAGCGCTGAGAACGAGCGCTTCAACAGAATCAGTACTCCTGAGGCGGAAGCCGGGAGCGTCACACGTTTTTTAAGATTTGAGTGTCACTTATTTTTTCTCTGTACTTTTAAAAACTATCTTACCAGGCACCATTACTGGCAGAAAAAAGCTATTCCCAGTCCCTGCGCAGCGGATCTTATCGCTATCAAGGACCCAAACAAACTACCACTTGTGGACGCCATTGCCGGCGTGCACCGAGGCCACGCCCCCTTGAGGCCACGCCCCCCCCGCCCAGCTTAAAAAGCGCTGAGAACGAGCGCTTCAACAGAATCAGTACTCCTGAGGCGTAAGCCGGGAGCGTCACACGTTTTTTAAGATTTGAGTGTCACTTATATTTTCTCTGTACTTTTAAAAACTATCTTACCTGGCACCATTACTGGCAGAAGAAAGCAATTCCCAGTCCCTGCGCAGCGGATCTTATCGCTGTCAAGGACCCAAACAAACTACCACTTGTGGACGCCATTGCCGGCGTGCACCAAGGCCACGCCCCCTTGAGGCCACACCCCCCCCTTCTAACCCCTCCTCCACGCTAAATATGTGTCTTTGGAGGAAGCGCAGCGGACGAGCGCAGCGGGCGCGCCTAAGGCAAGCCCGTCTGCGCCCGTCCGTGCCAGGACGGGCCTAGGGCCAGCCACCCTGGTCTCTCCCACCCAACCTACTATATCATACTCCAGAGACTCCCTGCTGCAACTAGATCGGCCCCTCCAGCCTCCCTGTACGACTATCCTTCACGGTGAGAGTTCTTCTACCCACTGTTCGCACTGCTCTTTCAAACTCACCCCTGTGATGAAAATTCAAGCACCCCGGACCATCATTAAGATGGCCCTGCTAAATTGCAGATCCCTGCCCAAACATAGTCATGACATTTTTATGCTTCTAGAAGAAGAGCAACTTGAGATCCTATTTCTCACTGAGACATGGCTCACTCCAGACTCAGACTTTGATGTGGTGCAGGCGTTACCGCAGGGTTACCTAATACAACACTTGGATCGAGCGAAGGGAAAGGGAGGAGGGATAGCTATTATCCACAAGGAACAACTTTCATGCATATTCCGGGACAGCCCTTTACTGAACTGTGAAAATGTTCATTTTAGCATTCAACTGTCCCCCTGTAAATCACTCTCAGGAGCCCTTATCTACCGCCCTCCAGGAGCCTTGGGCCAATTCTGCGGCTCCCTCGTGGAATTTTCCACAGCCATGACAAGCACCTTGTCTAACTTACTTGTCCTAGGGGATCTTAATATCCACTTCGATAATAAGGAGGACAACACCGCATCAGAGCTGCTCTTAGACCTTGCCACCCATCATCTTCATCTTCAGAATGACCAACCCACGCACAGTCATGGGCATTTACTTGACCCTATTTTTTGTAACATCGATACCCTGAAAACCAACGCCCCGATCCCTCTGCCCTGGCCAGACCACAGGCTCATCCCCTTCAGTTTGGAGATTCCGACCAATGTTCCTCCCATTCAACCTCCCGGTAGACCGGCTCGTCCCTGGGCAAAATTAGACCCCCAAAAATGGGAACACATCCTGGACCTCTCCAAGCCCAGCCTTGCCACCAACCCCGTAACAGCGGACGCGGAGTTCTCAACTTGGATCGAAAACTCCCTTAATACCATCCTCCCTAACAAACCATATCGGACATCCCGCAAAAAAACCTCCTCCCCATGGTTCACCCAGGAAACCAGCCTTCTGAAGAAGCTATGCAAAAGGGCTGAAAGAACTTGGCGGAAAGACTTCGACCCCAATAGCAAGAAGGAACACAGGCTGGCCATCCTCAATTATAAAATAGCCTTGAAAAATGCTCAAACATCGTTTTTTCAAGAGAAAATTAATGCTGCATCTTGCTCGTCGAGGGAGACTTTTCACATTGTAAAACTACTCTTGAAAACCCCAGAGTCCACTTGTCCGTCTGTCCTCGCAGACAACCACTGTGATAAGTTGGCCACGTACTTCGATCAAAAAATTCAAAATATCCTGCAGCATCTCCCGCCTATCCCTCTGGACCCACCACCTATTTCCCTAATACAAGCCCAGAACCTCAACACGAGACTTGAGACGTTCACTCCCATAAATAAGGAAACTTTGGCCCCCATCCTCCAATCTCTTAAAAGTGGCTCACCTTCTGACCCTGCCCCAGTTAAAATCCTAAAGCAAGTAACACCCACCATCCTCGGACCTATGGTACACCTGATTAATGCCTCTCTGGCATTTGGAGTGGTTCCCCCCAGCTACAAAAAGGCGAAGGTTAGAGCCCTACTAAAAAAACCTAATCTAGACCCTCTCAACCTAGCCAACTTCAGGCCTATATCGCTCCTCCCCTGCATCAGTAAAATGACAGAAAAACTCATAAATGCCCAGCTTTCTCACTACCTAGAATCGAATGAACTACTTAAACTATCTCAGACAGGTTTTCGCCCCGGTCAGGGCACGGAAACAGCAATGGTGACGGTGGTCGAGGAGGCCAGGAAGGTCATGGATGCAGGAGGATCAGTGGCAGTGATCCTCCTGGATCTGAGCGCGGCATTCGACACGGTCAACCACCAAATCTGGGTCCAGCGACTTAGTGATCTGGGGATTACAGATGTTGCCCTGACCTGGATAAAATCCTTTCTTCATGACCGATCATTCCAGGTGATCGAGGGTAGTTATACATCCAAGGAGACCCCTATACGTTGCGGTGTGCCACAGGGCTCCTCGTTGAGCCCCACGCTCTTCAACGTATATATGTCCCCTTTGGAAAAAATAGTCACCCCTCACGGGATTAAACTCCTAACATACGCTGACGACACCCAGCTGGTAATCTCTCTCTCTCAGCAGGAAAACCCTACCACCAATCTTTATTCCTGTCTGAAAGACATAGTCAACTGGATGGACAGTTCTCACTTGAAGCTCAATAGCGACAAGACGGAGATACTGGTAATGGGGAATCAGGCTCATTTCCGTCCAGAATCTCTATGGCCCCCATGCATGGGCAAGCCCCCTACCCCTAAATCCGAGATCAAAAGCCTCGGACTATGGCTGACCAAAATCTCACCATGCACACTCAAGCTAGGAAAACGGCCGGGGTCTGCTATGGGCTTCTGCGATCCGCCCGGAAAATTCTTCCATGCTCCCTTTTCCATCAAGGAAACTCCTCATCCAAGGCCTCATCCTGTCACGCCTGGATTATGGCAACGCACTGTTTCTGGGTGCCCCGCGGAAAGTTACTACCAAACTGCAGGTGGTGCAGAACGCGGCCCCACAAATCCTCACCAACACCAAGAGCCGGTGCTCGCCCAAGCCAGCTATCAAAGCACTTCACTGGCTACCCGTGGTAGAAAGAGTGCAATTTAAGGCGCTTTGTCTTACGCACAAAATCCTCAACGGTAAAGCCCCTCCCATCTTCAGAGACCTGGTGACTCCTTACACCACTTCTAGACCTCTTCGATCCTCTAATGCCCATTTAACTTTGCCACCCAAGATCAAGAGAGCGCGATCAGGAGGTCGGCGTTTCTCCTACAACGCTTCCAAATTATGGAACTCCCTCCCTCCTGACATTCGTGCACAGCCTAATCTTCTGGCCTTCCGAAAATCTCTGAAAACCTGGCTGTTCCCGTGAAACTCCCCTTACGACTCTGCCTGTACTCATTCAGCGCTGGGACGCTCACGGGCAGCCATGCGCTTTAGAAATCCTGTAACATTTAACATTTAACTCATCCACGGCCCGTGGAGGGAGTTTCGGTGGGGGCGGAGAGGCGGGGCGGGGGAGGGGCAGGGTGGAGGGTGCTAAAAACTGGAGTATGGATAATTTAAGGCAAGTAAACAATTTAATTAATAAAACGAATTTCGTAGCGCGCCCTGCATCGCGAAATACGATGCAGGGTGCGCTACGAAATTCGTTTTATTTATTAAATTGTTTACTTACCTTCAATTATCCATACTCCAGTTTTTAGCACCCCTGCCCCGCCTCTCCGCCCCACCGAAACTCCCTCCACGGGCCATGGCTGCTACTACTTATCACCCTAATAGGCCCCTTGGGCGGCCGGAAGAAAAGAGGCACTCGTATTCCTCCAAGGCCGTGATGAGCCACCCATGCCCCGCCGAATCTCTCTCGAAAGCCTCGATCAAGCAGGCAGAAAACAAGCAAGGGTGCTTGTTTCCCTTTAAGGCCCCAAAGGGCCAGCCACGCCCGCCGAATTTCCCTCGCAGCGCTTGTGCTTCTTACCTGCTGCTGCCAGAGGCATGCTGGTTCATCGCTGCCAGTCCTCCGGTGAGAGTCTTGCTGTGCCGAGAAGGGGGGAAACCGTCCGCCCACCCAGCTCTGAGGCCGCCACTAGCACTGGCCGGTTCCTGCCGGAAGCCTTCTGTTCCCGGCAGCTTGCTCATGGCGCCTACCTCAGCTCGTCCCCGCTTCCCGCCGGGCGCTGTCCGCTCACAACTACCTCTCTTGGGTCCCTGAAATCGCCTCACTCAATCGACGGCCTGAATTCGCCACACCGTCTACGCCGCTCTCAGTTCAGTCAGCCTTGCGCCCTTATTTAACCCCCCTCCTGCTTGCCAACTCGCCCCCTGATTGCAGGGGTTGTTGGCCAGGCGCGCAACACCCATTGGACTCACCGGGCTTCAGCCCCCCGTCGTGTGTGGCAGCCCGGGATGAGACAGATCCCGGGCACTCACAGAGCCGCACCCAAACGTTTCACAGGTCTTTTACAGACCATTTGAATGTTAATTAGGCCTTGCAGTTGTTTCACCCCTTCTAAGAGCCCCTGCAGCTCCACTCTGCCTACTGATTAAAGGTTCAGCCCCCCCCCCCCGAAATTTTTCCGTAGCCCCCCCCCGAAATTTGGCTCTAGTTGCGCCTCTGTTGTTGGCTACCTTGGACCAATCCTGGTCACCCCCCTTTTCGCAGGTTTCCATGATGGGGCAGGGAAGGTTTCCCCCCTCCGGATGGCGTTAGCCCCAGGCCCCTATCAAGCCCGGCTGCGCCTTCCCCGGCCTGGGATACGACCCTCAAGACCGGCGCCAATCCATTTGGTGAGTACCAGCACTTCTCTTTTTCCATTTAAAGCACTGCTGGGAATACTTGCAAACAGAAAAAATAGGTAAAAGTATGTTCAGGCATAGATGTAACCGGTCCTAGGATACTTGTTTCCAGTCCATTGGGCGCTGGGTCAAGACTGATGAGCATATGACTAGGTCCAAACTGGAATGGCATGGTGTTAAATAATCAATTCAAATTTATAAAAATAATCTTCTTTTATTGTCCTCATCAGTCCAAGTGCAGCATAAAACTGCCCTTCGACAGTGAGGGTACAACCAACACAGAACAAGTGGAATAAAGAATCCTGTTAAAACCAAACCTGTCGCATGCAGTGGCATGCGACCAAATAGCAACACTCTTAAAAATACATTACTTCTGTAAATGGAAATGTAACACATGGTGAGCAAAAAAACGATGGCTTTAGCCGCAGATCTCTGTACTGGGGTGAATGTATGACATTGTTCTGCATTCTGTCCATCAATTGTTCTTTTTGTAGATGTACATTTCAGCATGCACTTTTATGTTTTTACTTGAATCATGCCTTTGGTATTCCTGTCGCCGTACACTTGTGACACTTGCAGAGTTAACCTGGCAGGGAGTAGATGTGGACTAGGGGACTCCGCAAGACGTGAGTTCTAATCACGGATTTGGAACTTGACTGAACATCGCTTGATTTTGGGCAAATCACTCAATCTCCTTGTACCAAAAAACGGTTAATAAATAAAATGCAATCGCAAATTTAATTGAATAATTAAAACAATGTGTAATTCTCTACTTGATGTTCCTGCACTTATAATATTTGTCAAACTCCTTCCCCCAATTAATGTATAGGGCTAGATTTATGCTATATAAATACCAATCCATAACATCCAGCATCCACGGCCGTGGATCAGTGGTCCTGAAAGTGAAAGCAGGATACACAATAGATGTGTAATAACGTATTGTAATCTTTCCAACAATTCACAGCAGAACACAGCACATATATTGTGATTATCCCTCAAAAATGTTTTAGGGTAGATGTACTGCATCAGCCAGTGATTTAGATAATCTTTGACCTTCTCTTCAGTCTGTTCCTTAAAAGAAACAGGCATTGGTAAAGTGAGCAACTCTCACTTTTCTTAACCCCTTAACTGCTGAAGCTTTTTTACCCCCAGTGTGGACATGCACGTGGATTCATCTAAATATCAAGGGTAGCGAAAATGACATCACTTACCCTTTTTCCTAGTGCCATCATATAATTGTTGACACTTAATGTTACCAGGAAGGGTTGTACGTGATAATGATGACATCACAATAATTGATACTGTTGACATTAATAGCCCGAATGCGCACAATTATAGAATAACACAACAGGTAATAACACAGATCAATGTCAAATTTATATACCACCTATTTTATTATGATGCTCATCTGATAGAAACATTACAGATTTCACTTTTTTTTACTGTATAAAAATATACAAGTTTGTTTAAAGAGGCAACACTGGGATTTTACATTATTTAAATCACAAACAGTCATTTATTATCTATCTATGCAAATAACATGGGTGTCTTTTTATTCAAATACATGTTTTTAAGGTAATGAAACTTGGCAATTTGTTGTTTAAACCACGTTTCTTTTTTTTTTATTTATAAATTCACAGCAGCAGGAATAATACAAAAATACAATATACATTTTTACTCAGAGAGATACATTCATAACAAGGTAAATTCCTTAAATAAATAAATAAATAAATAAATCCATTGATGACTCAATCTTCAAAATAATCCCTAAATGCACCCCAAATACTTAAGCCAATCTTACTTTTCTTTGCCCCTTTAACAGCAAACAAACCCCATTCTATTTTACAAAAATTATACATTTCCGCACGCCACAGTTCAAACACAGGTGGATCTTTCTGGAGCCATTTGATAGCAATGCATAAGCGTGCAACAGTCATGGAAAAAATAATAAGTTTTCTGTGAACATAAAGTTACTCTCCGGCCCGATCCCGATTACCATCATCGCTGGTGTGATAGTCAGACTTACGTTCATAACCAGAGACAGAAATGTTTCTATGTCAATTATAAATCTCAACAGTTTATCACATTTAAAAAATATATGTACACTATCCGCACTATCCTCTCCACAGCGGAAACACTTGCCATCAAACTTAGGCCCCCATTTAGCCATACGTGCGGGGGTATAATGTAAATCAAAAAGGGACTTGAAAAATTGGGCCCTCACATTTGCTGACATTAATACTTCCCTAGAAACTTCAATAAGCTCCTCAATATTATTGTCTGACTCTCCCAAGTGCCTTGGCCATTTTGAAGTGTACTTATTCAAATCATCCAAATGATCAGCCAATAATAGCTGATATATTTCTCCAATTCTGCGTTGTCGTCTAACCTTTTCTATGAGAGAATGGGGTTTCCTATTAAAGTCAGTCCAATACAAAAAATCCCTAATCTGCAAATATTTTAAAAATTGCGTTCTGGGGATACCATACTGTGAGACCAAATCATCAAAGGATTTACACACCCCATCAGTGGAATAGAAATCACCTAAAATTCTAATACCTTTTTTCATCCAAGCTAAAGCAATATTATCCTGAAATATACCCGGTAGAATCTTCACTGCCTGCAAGGGTGTATAATAAAACATTTTCCTCAGTATTATCCGCATCCGCATTCGTTTCCACACTTTATAGGCACTAATCATAACCTTAAATCGCGTTTGCTTGAAATAACTGCCATTCATTTCACTAAATAAACATTGCTTGGCGATAGGACCCATAAGAATTTCAAAAATGGTAGGTGAATTAGCCCTGCTAATGGCACCTTCTCCTGTAAGTACCAATCGCATTTTCAACAAAAAACATGTATAAAAATACAAAATAAAATCCGGAACTGCTAGACCCCCTCTCTCAAGAGGTAGCGTCATAAAACGCATCACCCGTCTAGGCTTTCCGGGGTTCCAAATACATTTCCCACAAACTGACTGTAGATTTTGCAGCCTTGCAATTGTAACTTCGAGAGGTAGAGAGCGAAATTAATAAAGAACTTTGGGTAAAATCTTCATTTTAATAATATTACAACATCCTATTATTGTAAAGTTAAACCGACCACATCTATCCAAAGAATTTTTGATATTAACAATCAATAGATTCCAATTTACTTCCATCAATTCGGACATAGAAGATTGTATTTGTACAACCAGGTATGTCACTTCTTTAATTACTCGCTCATCTCTCAATTGGATACTATCAGAACACAGGATTTGTGTTTTAGACACATTGAGCTTATAACCTGACTTCACCCCAAACTCTGTAGCTAACTGCTCAATTTCATACATTGCACCAGCAGGGTCCACAGTAATCACAGCTATGTCATCTGCATATGCAAAAACAGAAAATTGATAATCGTGAAACAAAAAGGGAGGAATACGAACATTATGCAATAATCGTTCTATAAAAGGATTTATATAAAGGGCAAAAAATAGGGGGGGAACAAGGACAGCCTTGCCGCGTACCTCGGGTAATAGGCACCACCTCTGATAATAAACCCATTGCAGAAATCTTAGCACTAGGAGCTTCATACAGTGCCTGTATCGCTCTCATAAATTTCCACCCAAAACCGCTTCGATTCATCAATTGCCAAAAATATCCCCACTCCACCCGATCGAACGCTTTTTCTGCGTCCAGCAGAATGAATGCTAAGTCCCTTTTTTCTGTATTAGCAATATCAAACAATGTGACTACTTTATTAATGTGTTTGGTAGTTCCACGCTGTGGAATAAAACCATGTTGATTTACACACACCAAAGAGGAGATGATTGAGGAAAGTCGATTGGCCAACATTTTAGAGTAGATTGTATTATCGCAATTTAATTGAGAAATTGGACGATAGGATCCAACCAAATCCCGAGGTTTATCCTTTTCGCAAAAGACCGCAATTGAGGCTTCTTACCACGATCCAGGTGGTTGCCCAGACTGTGCTGCCTGAAAAACCTTCAGCATCTCATCTTTAATCAAAAGAAAAGACAGCCTATACACCTCCACGGGTATCCTATCCGGTCCCGCCACCTTTCCTAGCGCTAAACTTTTTACGACCCTTTCTAATTCTGTCATAGAGATCAGGGAGTCAAGTTGCTCTACCAAAAGGGGATCTAATTGTGCCACTTTTCAAATCCAGGTACATTTACACCCCCGTTCAAATCTCCCTGATGAGTATAAGGAATAGAATAAAACTCCTGAAAAATAGAAAGTATCTGTTGAGGGTCCGAGTGTAACACCCCATTCTGATCCTTCATTGCTTGAATAGTTCTAGCAGATCCTTTCATTCAGAGTCGCAGCGCCAATGCTCTACCAATAGTCTCGCCAAATTCATGAAGCTGTTGTTTCGAGGTAAGATATTTCCTGGCGTTCTCTTCACTCCAAAAACCCAAGACCCTTGCGCGACATTTAGCCACTATATTCAGTAGCTCCGAGATATCTTGCTTACCTACCATGATTCCTGTGGTTAGAGCGCTTTCCGCCACTCTCAGCACCTCATAATATCCAGCCAACTCCAGCTTTCATTGTTTCTGCAGATTTAAACTAAAGCTGAACGCTTCCCCTCGAAAGCAGGCCTTAAAGGAATCCCAAATAATATTAATGGGTGCTGACAAACTATTATGAAAAAAAAATCCTTGATCCAATAACCCATGCATTCCTTAAATTCATCATTTAAACAAAGTTTCCTGTCAAATGAAAAAGAATTACGGGGTCTCCTAACCCTGGATGCCGTTAACTGTAACACTACAGGGGCATGGTCAGAAGAGATTCTTGGGAATATATGAATAGATGCACCACTTAACAAAGAAGAAGATGCCAAAAAAGAATCCCACCTTACTAATTTTTTATGTGGATGTGAATAAAAGGTGAACCCCAAATCATGTCCTTTTATTTTACCCCAAACATCCACCAAAACATGATACCGGGTTAAATCATAAAGTGCTTTAAAACCTTTAGGTTTCCGTCCAACATATTTCTGAGGACCCTCTAGTAAGGCCTGATTCCACAAATTAATATTAATATCCCCACATATTATCAAGGGGGATGGCCATGTGGCTAATTCTGTATTTAAATCCTACAAAATCCCAGGATCATCCAATATAGACCCATAAACTGTGCAAAGCGTGAAATAATAGTCCTCAACCCCACCCTCAACAATGGCCCACGACCAAACTTATCCGCCAGCCTCCGCCCACAATTCACTGAACCACTAGTAGCTAAAATAGCTACCCCCCGAGTCGTACCCAGCTGACCCGAAGCAGATAATAATGAAAGCCCCAAATCTTTCAATAACCCTCGATTAGGCCAGGCTATATGTGTCTCCTGTATACAAAGTAGATCAGGCCGAATTTGATGAATTTCCGCTGCCACTTTTTGTCGCTTTGCCCAATTATTAAGACCTGATACATTTAGTGTACACATTTTTATTCCTTTACACAACATTGTTAAGGTCATATGTTGATCCTCTCCCCACAAGCATTACTAACATAAGAGAGAGCGAAAAGAAAAACCAAAAAAAACTACCATCTGACACCTGCCTTTTATAACTACTTGGATATGAATCTTGCAAATTGTACCCTTTCTTGCTGCTGTGAATTTTTTTTCCCCTTTTTATACCCCAACTAAGTGCAACCCACCCCCCTTCACCCCTTCACCCCTGCACCCTTTAACAACCTTCTTCCAAACAGTCTCCACCCCCCCCCCATTAACGAGGCTTTAGGACTTATGGTCCTGTAGATGCGAGCTCACCCACAGCCCCCTGCCTTTGCCTGTGGGTCATAGTACCGTCCTTACATCAAATAAGCAAAGAAGAAAAAACTATCAACAGAAAAACCTCAAACCCTGAAATCTGCAAACACGAAAATTCAGTATTAACTAAATATCTTTACTAAATAGAGCCCAGAAATTCTTTAGCTGACCCAATGTTTGTAAAGAAACATGTACGTTCTTTATATATCACTTTCAACTTAGCCGGAAACATTAGAAAATGCCTGGGCCCACTTGGATTGAAATTCCGGAATCATCTGCCGGTACTGCCAACGTAGCTCTACTGATTGTTTACATAAATCAGGGCGTACAAAAATATCAAAGTCACCTCCACTTCTTTTCTTATCCGGCCGAGCCTTCAAAAAATACCTCCTCCCGGGCTAGAAAACTATTGAAGGACACTAAAATAGCCCTAGGTTTTTGGTCTCGCTGATCAGGTCTCGAAGATCTAATGATAAATGGAAATCGGTGCACCCGCTCCACTTCCCTGTCCCAATCCCATTTTGTTACCTCTGGTAAAGCTTTCTTAAACAAATCAATAATAAACCCTCGAGGGTCTAACCCATCCTTCCCTTTCGGTATCTGTAAGACCCTCAGGTTATTTCTACGAGACCGATTTTCAATGTCGGCTAACTTCCAATTGATATCTTCCTTAGTAGCCATATGCATATCAATAGCAGTCTTATGTTGAGCTAGATCATCCTCTAAGCTGGAGATACATGCCTCCGCTTCATTAAATCTTGATAAGAATTCAGCATGCGATTTTACCAAGCCTCTAACCGAGTTCTGTAGCCTCCGACAGGAGTTCTGAGCCCGTTGACTCTCTTCTCGAGTCTTCTCCCGATGTTGCATAATCGATTGATAAATCAAAGCCAACGAAATTTCTTCCACCTCTGTCCCTGGATCCGCCAATCGATCCCCCTCCAACATAGAGTTTCCAGAGGCCCCCTCCTTTCCATTCGGATAGAGTTTTCTCACTGTTTGGGCGTCGCTATCTACCTGATCTTCCAAATCCAGACTGCTATGCATACTTCCATCCACCATACTCATATGAGTCGAATATTGAAAAGCAAGGTCCTCACAAGAGGACATCGACTGTTCTGAAAGGGAATAGAAATCCGCGGAATCAGTCTCTGGGGCGCGTGTCTGCTTTTCCTGGCCACTTAGATTGTCAACCCTTAAGCTGGGATCAAAACTCAACACTTCGCCAGTTTCATTCATTTCAGGGAGTCCACAGGCAGAATGAGCAGCAACTAACGCCTTACCACCTACAACACCGGCTTCACTTGTCATTTCCTCCATCATTACTACTGTCTGAGGATTAGCTGTAGAATTAACCAACACATTTCCCAGAGCCCCCCAGCAACATCACCAGGCTCGCCTGCTACAATAGCCAAGGCTCCACTGGTCGTCACTAATCCCAAATTTTTACTTCCCTGTTGCAGTCTCTCACTTTCTTTGTTCTTGGCTGCCAAAAACAGCTCCGGAATTTTTTTCCCCGTAATTAAAGTCGCTTTAGCTCTGGTCACAGTTGCAACGGAGCCAGAGCCCGCTATCTTATCCGCTTGCAATATTCCTCTCACCTGAGCGGACCCTGTTACACCCTCCACGCTATCTGCAGCCTCCACGGCTTCCACTAGCTCTCCCTCCTGTCCTTGATTCCTTCTGCGGTTTCCTTTCGGCGGCATCTCTTTTCGTTGTTTACGCTGCATGCAGCCCACGGCGGAGTCGGGAACACTGAGCAGGTGAGCCGGTCCTCCAGCATTGCCCACCAAACTCAACTCCGCCGTAGCCACCAGGATCTTGACGCCGAAAACAGCCGCAGCATCAGATCCGACCTCCAGCAATCCAGTAATCCGCGGCAGGTAAAACCACATGCCCAAACTCCAGCAAGATCACCAGTAAGTTTAACCTTTAAAGCCGGTACCCATCGCCTTCTCCTTTGCTCCTTTATTCTTCACTCAAATATGCCCAGCAGGGTTCAGCAGGTGTGGCTTGCTACCGCTTCCATCGCGGACGCCATCTTGCCTCCACGTTTCTTTTTTTTTTTTAAATGTTCATTAAAGTGCCCATTGCACTGCTGAATGTCTTTGCTTAAATGATTTACAAGTTTAATGTCCCACGTCCATTGAAAGCAACAGGAGGTAAACCATGCTCATCGGGGGTCCCAAGGGGAGCCCAGGAGTCAAGACATCCATGAGTGTGGAGCCCTTTTTGATTATTGAGGTGCTTACTTCTTTATAACTTTTTTCCACAACATGTATCCACCCCAAATTTGCCTTATTTTTTCCCCCATATCCTGGGGATTATAAAGTAGCCAGGGCTTGCGGATTTCCCTGGAGGACTCCGCGAAAATAGCCAAAATATAGCTACACTTTGGACTATTAAGACAAATGGGTGAAAAAGTGCTGTTCAAGAAAGCATTTTTGTCTTCTAAAAAGGGCATCAGCAAAAGGTTTGCTTCTTTCCAGCTTTCTGCAAAACAAAATATTTTGGTACCATAGTTTTAGCATCTTTGTATGATGTATTTAATTTTTCCTCATTTTTGAAGTTTCAATCTATTCCAGTTTGTGGAGTAAACAGGTGTGAGACCCATGGGTGATCTTGGAAAGTTATATATTCCTGAAAGCTAGACAAACTTCTGAATTTATTAAAGGAGTGATTTGTGTAGATCCCTGAATGAAAAAATGCAATTTTTGATGATGTTTTCATCTGCAATTTTTGGTCAAAGGCTGATTTACGAAAGCAATATACTGTTACATCCGCCAGACCCTTCTGGTTACAGGTATATATAGGGTTTTCCCAAAACACACAATACCTAAAGCCAACAATTAAAATGCCATAAAAATGATTATTTATTGTGTACCAACAAATGGGCATGAAGGAAACCTGAAATGCGACCAAGATACTGAGTTATGGAATAGTGGATATTTGCACACCACTGAATCTGGGGTTAGCCATACTATCATGTGATTTATAGGGAATTTTGCAAAATATTTTCTTTCTCATATACTGGCTTACATTTGGGAGCTGAAAATGCAGAAAAGTCCAATAGTGAAAGCAAATGTACTACTTTTTGCTGCAACCATAAGTCTCCCGATAAAAAGAGTACACCACTTGTGTGGCTGGTCCTAGCACCCACAACACAAAAAGTAATGCTCCGTCCTCATATAAGTCTCCAAGCACTTGGATCCCAGCCTGTTCCCATTCCTGCCAGGATGACCAGTCTCCACCATGGGGTAATGCTGTAACCATCCCCAGTGGAATTTCAGGGGCATATGGGTGTGGTACACCTGCCCGCCCCTGACTCCGATTCCAGCATAACAGCAGTTTTTTCTCCTCCAATGAGAGATCCCTAAGGTTGAACCGCTGCTGTAATATGATAAAGGATAGGATATGCCTTGGTATTCCTCTACCCCTCAAGTTCTCAGGACCCCTAAACTCCTTTGCAACCGCCTGAGTAAGGACCTGGAGCTGCGCTGCTATATAGTAAAGTTCCAGGTCAGGAACCGCCAGCCCGCCCTCAGCTTTCGGCCTCAACAGTGTTTTTTGTGCCACTCTGCGCCTCCCAGACCCCCAGAGGAACCCAACGATCATGGACTTCAATAGCTTGAACAACGAGCACGGCACCCACACCAGTAACGTTCTAAAGAAGTACAACAACCTTGAGAGTGCCACCATTTTCAGCAAGGCTATTCTCCCCATCATGGACGGCAGGGTAATCCAAAATGCCATGCTGCCTTTCAGCGCTCGTATACACCTCCCTATGTTTCCTTCCAGGATAGCATTGGCCTCATGACAAATATGCACACCAAGATAGGCCAAACAAGACTGCTCCCACCGTATGACCTGCGGCATCGTAGGTGTTGCCTCCCCAATTGTACTGGAAATAAATATGTCTTAGCCCAATTCACCTTCAATCCGGAAATGCTGCCAAAATCTGAAAGCAACCGTGTCGCCCCCGCTAGTGCACTCTCCGGGTCCGCCAAAAACATTAGCAAATCATCTGCATATAGCAAAATGTATTGTTGTTCCCCCCTGAACGTCAGGCCCTCGTACCATTGTCCCAGCCGAGCGGGCGCTGCAAGAGGTTCTATAGCCAAAGCAAATAATAGTGGGGAGAGTGGACAC